>NC_044402.1:141128126-141728126 GCF_006542625.1 Nomascus leucogenys | reverse complement strand
AAAAAACTAGTCACTGACCTTTGATTAGCTACATATCCCATTAATAAATGCCAAAAGTGGCTTAAAATAAAACACAATTGAAGTCAATATGCACAAATAGGCCTCCACCCTAAATACATCATACAGATTTCTCTCCTGATCAAAAATCAGTTTAATAGTTGGCTTCCGGCTAGGTGTGGTAGCTCACACCTATCATCCCGGCACTTTGGGAGGCTGAGGCAGGAGGATTGCTAGAGACCAAGAGTTTGAGACAAATGGGCAATGTGGGGAGACTCCATCTCTACAAAAATTTAACAAATTAGCCAGCATGGTGGTGCACGCCTGTAGTCCCAGCTACTCGGGAGGCTGAGGCAGGAGGATCACCTGAGCCCGGGGAGGTCAAGGCTGCAGTGAGTTTTGACTACGCCACTGCACTCCAGTCTGGGTGACAGAGCGAGACCCTGACTCAAAAAAAAAAAAAAAAAAAAGGCCGGGCATGGTGGCTGGCACCTGTAATCCCAACACTTTGGGAGGCCGAGGGGGGCAGATCACTTAAGGTCAGGAGTTCAAAACCAGCCTGGCCAACATGATGAAACCCCGTCTCTACTAAAAGTACAAAAAAAAAATTAGCTGGGCATGGTGGTGGGCACCTGTAATCCCAACTACTCAGGAGGCTGAGGCAGGAGAATCGCTTGAGCGCGGGAGGCAGAGGTTGCAGTGAGCTGAAATCATGCCATTGCACTCCAGCCTGAGTGACAGAGTGAAACTCTGCCTCAAAAAAATAAAATAAAAATAAAAATAAAAATATCATCTCAAACCACAATGAGATACTACTACACACCTACTAGGATGGCTAGAATAAAAAAGTCAGAAAATAGTAAGTGTTGGCAAATATGTGGAGAAATTGGAACACATAACATTGCTGGCAGGAATGTAAAATTGCACAGCTACTTTAGAAAACAGTCTGGCAGTTCCTTTAATGATTAGACCTAGATTTCCCATGTGACCCAGCAATTCTACTCCTAGGTATTCTGTCAGTCCTCTGTATCCACAGGTTCGGCATCCACAGATTTGATTAACCACCTGATGATCAAAAATGCTAAAAACAACCCCACCAAAATGATAAAAAGTAATAGTACAATGAGAGATAATAGAAAAAAAAAGTCAATACAGTATAACAAGTATTCACATAGTGTTTCCATTGTATGAGGTATTATAAGCAATCTAGAGATGAGTTAAAGTACACCATATGGCCAGGTGCAGTGGCTCATGCCTGTAATCCCAGCACTATGGGAGGCCAAGGCGGGTGGATCACCTGAGGTCAGGAGTTCGAGACCAGCCTGGCCAACATGGTGAAACCCTGTCTCTACTAAAAATACAAAAAATTAGCTGGGTGTGGTGGCGGGCACCTGTAATCCCAGCTACTCAGGAGGCTGAGGCAGGAGAATCACTTGAACCCAGGAGGCAAAGGTTGCAGTGAGCTGAAATCACGTCATTGCACTCCAGCCTGGGTGAAAGAGTAAGACTCCATCTCAAAATAAATAAATAAATAAATAAAATAAAATAAACAAAGTACACCAGAGGATGTGTATATGCAAATACTATATCATTTTTAATATAAGGGATTTGAACATCTATGGATATTGGTATCCTCAAGGGTCCTAGACCCACTCCTGCGAAGATACCATGAGACAACTTTATCCTCTCAAAAATGAAAACATACATCCACACAAAAACTTGTACATGAATGTTTACAGCAGCATTATTCATAATAGCCAAAAGATGGAAACAATCCAAATGTCCATCAACTGAGGAACAGATAAAATGTGGTATATCCATACAATGAAATATTATTCAGCCATGAAAAAGAATGAAGTACTGCTACATGTTACAACATGGATGAACCTTAAAACGTATACTAAGTGAAAAAAGCCAGTCATACAAGACTACATAGTATATGATCCTATTCATAGGAAACGTTCAAAACAAGGTAATCGATATGGATAGAAAGTAGGTTACTGTTTGCTTAGAGCTGAGGGGAAGGGAGATGGAGGTTGAGGAGGTGACAGCTATAACATGTGGGGTGATTAAAATGGTCTAAAATTGACTGTGGTGATAGTTGTACTTCTGTGAATATTAAATACCAATGAATTTTACACTTTAAATGGGTAAATTGTATGGTATGTGAATTACATCTCTATAAAGCTGTTAAAACATTTCAGCTGCATTTTATCCACCAACACTATTACATACTGAATAGCTTCTAGCTTCAAATCATCTTGACTTATCGGTGGCAATAAACAAGCATGCATTTCTAGATCTAGAGAGAAAGCATGCCAGAATAAACATGCATGTGTTTCTAGATCTAGAGAAAAAGTGCTGCAAGAATAAACACGTACGCATTTCTAGATCTAGAAGGAAAGAATGGGAACAAAATACAACCCTGTGCTCAATCACCTCCACTAGCTTCTCTGTCAGCAGTTTTTGCTCTAGAATCATTTGCCATTCTTGTGGCAATCTACCTTGATAGAAAACAAATTTTCACTTGTACACTCTGGGAGATGGGAGATATAAATAAAACTAGAGGCTTACAGAGCTCAACTTTCTGAAGAAAATATAAGGAAGACAGCCAGGGCTTATAAGGAAGACAGCCAGGGCCTGTTTGTTGCAGACATACATAAAACCACTCACCACAGATTCTACATGGACAGACAGCCATGAGCACCAACACTGAGGTCTTCAGGCCAAGTTGGTCTATGTTTTCACCAAAGCAAAAAATAAACATTTTAAAAACAACGAAACGTCAAAATTTCCCCTATGTTAAAAAGGTTCCTGAAATGTAAACTTCTAATATCAACTTGGGGAATCTGCACAGCACCACACAAAGTCAGTGCTTTCTGGCCATGAGAATACGGAAGAAGCTGGTGCTTTTCAAGTTTAATATCAGCACATCTCCCTGGAAGAACACTACTGCTTAAGACTTCAGTGAAAAGATAATCTAGTAAACAGACAAATAAGATAGGTGCATATGGCCAGAAAACCCCAAAACAAAACAAAATTGAATCTCTGAGGTCAGAAAACACTGCTGTAGAGGGAAAAATTCAAAACATTCTTGAAGTCTGTTAACCAAATCTAACTTTCGATTTCATTCATTTAACACGTTTACTCAGCAAGGCCCTGTTCCAAACACCAGAGGTGCAGAAGTAGATACAATACAGCCTTTCCTTCCCAGAACTTGCATTTCAGGAGCAGAGAGACAGCAAGCAGGCACCAGGATGTGGTGTCTTCACCAAGACAGACCTGCCCAGCCAGGGGTCTCACTGCTCAGTGCACCCGACACCCTGTAGCCAAATGTCTCCCTTAGCCTACAGGTCCAACAGCAAAAACCACCTGACCACAGTCTGTCTCTTGGTTCCAATGTGAAGTCAAGAGGCAGAGAGACAGAATACGAATGAGACAAGTGGACAAATGACAGCAAGACAGTGATGGTGGGCTTGGGTCAGGCAACCAGCCTTGATCCAAAGACAACAAGGAAGAGGGGGCGGGACAAGCCTGCCTCTGTGGAGCTATGCAGGGGGGACTTCCCCAGGAGGAGACTCTGCCCACTCAGGGCAGGCCCTACACACCAGCCCACTGACACCAAACCTTAGAGTGGCACAGACAATTGCACTTCCAGAGGCTGTATCCTGGTACACTGGCAGTATTTGTCAGGGTAGATTACAAAAAATGCTCACCGATTCCTGGCCGCTCTCCCATCAAGGTGCCTCTACTTCTCCACCCCTCGAATCAGAGCTAGCCTGGTAGCTTGCTTTCATTAATAAAATGTGGCAGAAGTGACAATGGACAAACTCTAGGCCAAGAGCCCAAGGGACACTGCAGTGCCCACTTCTGGACTGAGAACGTTTCTGTGACCACAAAAATGAGGCCAAGTGGGCTGGAGGGAGAATAAGATTCTGCACGAGGTTCCAACCAGGGTGCCAAATGTATGGGTAAGGGAATCCCAGACTCCCCAACCCTCCAAGTCAGCCTAGTAGAGCCTCCAAACCAACACATAGACCTGTGATTTAAGCTCCACGTTTGGGATGGTTTGTTACTTAACAAAGCTAACTGATGCAGTTGTGGAGGACAGGGTACTTGGAAGCAGAATACAATCAACTTATAATATATTGAATTTTAGCTCTCCCTAAAGGTGTGTATCAGCAGGCAACACAATGTAAAAAATACCCCAAGCTGGCACAGTGGCTCACACCTGTAGTCCTAGCTACTTGGGAGGCTGAGGCAGGAGGATCACTTGAGTCCAAGTGTTAGAGGCTGGCCTGGGGAACATAGCAAGATCCTGTCTCTTAAAAAAAACAAAAGTACCCCATCCAACCCAGGATATTCAGAATATGCAAGACCATTTTCTTTTGCTTCAGATAAAAGTTCTTTAATTTCTGGTAACTCTTCCAGATATATCAAATACCAAACATGACAGTTATATTTAACTGAAACAATAATCTCAATTTATTAAAACTGACAAGCTCTAAATATTGCAAAACCTTCACAAAATGGCATCTCTTATTTCCTTAGGTATAAAATGACTCATATTCAGTAAAGGTGAATTTCTTAGAGAAGAATTTACATCTTATTTATGACTCAACAACAAATGTGTGCTTTTTTCTTCTGGGTCCTAGTTTTAGCTGATAAAGTCTAGTAGGCAGAACAAAAAAAAAAAAAAGACACTCTAAAAGTAAACCTATTAGTACAATTATTTTTCTTTTACTTTTTTTCTCTTAAATTTTGCACCTGTTACAAGCCTAGACTACGGTAAATGTGTTTACTAGAGGATGGCAACACGGTGGAAATTCCTCCAAACACTTGACTGAAAAAGATTTGGGGCTGGGCATGGTGGCTCACGCCTGTAATCCCAGCACTTTGGGAGGCCGAGGCGGGCAGATCATGAGGTCAGGAGATCGAGACCATCCTGGCTAACACGGTGAAACTCCGTCTCTACCAAAAATACAAAAAAAGAAGCCGGGCGTGGTGGCGGGCGCCTGTAGTCCCAGCTACTCAGGAGGCTGAGGCAGGAGAATGGCGTGAACCTGGGAGGCGGAGCTTGCTGTGAGCCGAGATCCTGCCACAGCACTCCAGCCTGGGTGACAGGGCAAGACTCCACCTCAAAAAAAAAAAAAAAAAAAAAAAAAAAAAAGAAAAAGATTTGGGAGCCTAATTAAGTTTCCAGACTTTAACCTATTTCCTACAGGAAAGTCACCCAAGAGCTGGTGAAACGGCAGCCAACTGCTACTCTTCAGAGTGCAAAGGTTGCCCAGCTTCAGACCTCCTTCCCTGCAACAGAAGTGATGTGGGAAGTTGGACAGACAGGTCCTACCAGTTTCAGTTACCAGGGCCCTGATGAAATTATCTTTCACTTCCTCCACAGATAAGCACTTCAGAAAAGTATCCAGGTCCCCTGAGTTCTTACACCCTCCATACTTGCCTTCAAACAACACTCAAAGCCAGAGACCACCTTGCTCGGAGCTTCACTGCCCCACCCACCAAGCTCCCCTCCTCTGTGTTCCCTCTTCCCTCCTTCCCACCCCATGCAATGCATTCCGCAATAAGGTCCACAGCTCAGTAACAGTTTTGTTTTCTGTGTAGCATCTTGACTCCTCAAAAGAAATTCCCAAGTATAAATAAACCTCCTGCTAGAGTTTAAATTCATTCTCTTGTCCTTACTTTTGTGCCATTAAGAGCAACAAAAGCTTCTAAAGATGTTACTTGAAAGCCAGAAAAAATTAGAAAAAAGAGAATGTATTTGTGTATTACATATGAAAATAAATAATTTTAAAAAGAACTTTTGGCTGGGCACGGTGGCTTACACCTATAATCCTAGCATTTGGGAGGCTGAGGCGGGAGGATCCCTTGAGCCCAGGAGTTTGAGGCCAGCCTCGGCAACATGGCAAAACCCCGTTTCTACTAAAAATACAAAAATTAGCCAGGCGTGGTGGTACATGCTTGTAATCCCAGCTACTCTAGGGGTTGAGGAGGGTGGATCGCTTGAGCCCATGAGGTCCAGGCTGCAGTGAGCCATGATCACGCCACTGCACTCCAGCCTGGGTTGACAGAACAAGACCCTTCCTCAAAAAAAAAAAAAAAAAAAGTAAAAGATGAATAAATAAAAAGAACTTTCACGCTAATAACACGTAGAAAAACAAAAAATGTTTTCTAATACATCACATTGATTTAAAAAATAGTGTTACTTAAACACTGATATATGTATATATTCTTAGTATATTTAATTGTTCTTGCTAATATTACCAGTGCAATCTTCTATCAGGGAATTTTCAAAATAAAAACTGTATTATCATTGACCTAGAAAATTAAGTTACATGTTAACACCATACAACACCTCCTGCATGACAGGCTCTGTGTGTTTGCTCAATCCTCACACCAGCAGCTCTGAGAAAGAGGGATTATAATTGTCCCTCTGTTTCAGAAAAGGAAGCTGACACACATGGAGGCTAAGTGGCATCCCCTCATCCAGGTGGCCCAGGCCTCGCTGAGACCAGGTGGCTTAAGCTGGGAAGGTCTGGGTGTACCATCTGGCTCCAGTCTGCACCTTCCAGCAGTCTCTTAGCCAGCCTCTCACAAAAGAAAATGAGTAGAAAGACCAAATTATACTACGATTTTAAATAAAAGATACAATACCAGTTTCCAAATAAAAGGAGAAATTCAGATGTACTGTTTCTAAGGATTTTCTCATGTGTTACCAAAGCCAGTCTTGATCAACTTAATATGCAAAGTCTAACCAGCAAAATGGAATTTGGTATATAATTTGACCGTTAGAAGATACAAGGAAATATGCCTCCAAAAATCATGCTTCTTACCTCAATGTCAAATATTTCCATGGTGTTGTCCAGCAGCTTTACTCTGAGGTGCAGGTGCTTCTCTTGCATTCTGGGCAAGAGAGTCTGCCCAGGCTCAAGGGTGCTAACTCCCACAGGGGTCTGGGCACCCAAGCGCGTCCCTGCAGTCTGCAGGACTCTGTATGTTCCTTCTATCTCCCCCATTCTTCACCATGAGTGAAGAAAACACTAAAATGAGAAAAAAAAAAAAACCACATGAAGGAATTATCACATTATTTAGGTATTAAAACAAGGTAAAAAAAGAATTGTCGGAGACACGGGAATCCTCTGTACTATTACTGCAACTTCTGTGAGTCTTAATCACTTCAAAAGAAAGTGTTACAAAAGATTCTTTTCTACTCAGGCACTCATAGGTGGAGCGTGAAATAACAAGCACCACCCTCAATAACAATATTTCCAGATGCTCTATGAGCCAGGCATACCCATTAACTCATTTAACCTGTTAGACCTCACAAACGAGTGACATCACCACCACCCACCCACCTAGCAGAGGCAAGAGAGCCCAGGGCTGCCGCACCAACCCTAGGCTGCCCACTCCCCGGCACACCTCTCTCCACCAGCCCAAACAGTTATTGTGGTGATGATCCTTTTTAAGTACTAGATGGTGCCATTTCTACCAAACGTAAACAGGCTCCACAAAGCATAGCATCAACGCGTGTCAGGTAGTGCACAGCAAGAGCTGAGGCATTCATGCAACTGTTCTTCCCCTCTGCTGACTTTATGTGGAGTAAAGGGCTACTCCAGCTGAGGAAAAATGCCAATAATTATTGGAGATGAAAACAGCCAGGTTTGTCTTTGCCAGCTTTGTACCCCTCGATTTTTCTAAGGTGTCTCACCAGGGTGGAGTGGGTGCCACTGGTAGTCTGGGAACTACCAGTATGGAATACTACCAGTATTTCACGTATGGAACTGAATGACAGCCTGGATAAGGGTAACAAGGACCACATGCCTGGTAGCAGGAGGCACGTGCCCCTGGTCAGGCCCTTCCCAGCTCCTGCCCATTCTCACAATAACCCCCATCCTCACAATAACCCCCTCATCACTATCCACAGCCCACTTAACAGATCACAATGAGGGCGCAAGAAGGTCAAACACCTGGCCCAGGGAGGAGCTCAAGTCCTTTTCAACTCTCCTTTCGTGCCAAGGGAAAGGTCTCTGCTTGCAAGCTATTAAGTCTAACAGGGCTATTCTTGTCATTTTTTATTTAATGCACTGTAGATTTTATTTTTCCATTCAAATTGGGTGTATATTTTTTAAAACAGATTTTATGGTGTATATTTGAAGTCTGCAACATGATGGCATGGGACACACAAAGACAGTAAAATGTGTCTTCGTTGTTTTTAACGAAGATCAGGCTAGTATTAGGTACTAAATATTTAGTATTAAGTATCAGCTACAATTAATAATACTAGCTTGCTTTTAACATTTATTATCTATTATTTATGGCAACTTCCCTTGTGAAATGTCTTATTTATGTTTAAAAATCGATTTTTAAACATTTAACACAATAAAACATAGTATGGCAAAAAATATGGCAAAACTGGTGGAGATGAGATACAAATGCTGGGTGTTTAATCAACAAAGCATGCAGCACTGCACGCATTATTTTATCTCACCCAATCCCTCTCAGAGTCTTCCACTCATCTGTAACCTTTTAAAGAGTTAATCCCACTCAATCTCTGGCCAGTCCCCTTGCGTGACAACTTAATTGCTCCGAGTCTCCTGGCCCTCTCCTCTTTTTCATGCTTATTTTGTCATCAAGACAAGCAAATCAAGAACCCCCCCTTTTGTGGAGACACAGTCTTGCTCTGTTGCCCAGGCTAAAGTGCATTGGCCCCATCTTGGTTCACTGCAACCTCCACTCCCGGGCTCAAGCAATTCTCCTGCCTCAGCCTCTGGAGTGGATGGGGCCACAGGCGTACGCCATCACACCCAGGTAATTTTTTGTATTTTTAGTAGAGATGGGGTTTCACCATGTTGGCCAGGCTGGTTTTCAACTCCTGGCCTCAAGTGATCCTCCCACCTCGGCCTCCCAAAGTGCTGGGATTACAGGCGAGCCACCACACCTAGAAAAGAACCTTTTTAATCTGTTAATTTCTCTCAGTGACTTACTGCCAAGCATTTCCTACTGCACACTTAAACCTTACCCACAAAGACAACCTTTTGAACTTCTGCACACGTCCAATTTATCAAACGAGAAAGCAAAAAATGAAGAGCTAAATCCTCCAGGACAAGCAAAATGTGAGTACTATGAACAAAACGACAAGGCACTGCAAGGTCCCATCCTAATTCCTAAGCAAAGCCACTGACTGACACACTTATTAATTACCTGAGCTGCACGTTTGGCACAGGTTGGCAGTTACCTATCATCTTCAGCTGTCTTTCTCCATGCTGGATGCTCCGTGAGGGCAGGAACTAAATTCTTACTGTAAACATTTGCTAAGTATTTACTTAATGTCACTGGCATCAAAAAACATGAACTGGTACATCATGCAATGTACTGTAAAGATGATAACAGCAAAAGACAAAAGACTACAACCACAAACAGAACAACACTTTAACAAAATTACTGTTTTTGCAACACTAATATTAAACATATATGAAGTTCTGAGAATCATAACTGAGCCTTTTCATTTCAGTTCCACAAACTTTTACTTAATTTTTATGAGTGCATAATTGTACATGTTTATGGGGTATGTGATTTTTTTCTTATTTTTTTATTGACATAAATTGTATATACTTATCATGTACAACATGATGTCCTGAAATATGTCTACACTACGGGATGGCCAAATTGAGGCAATTAACATATGCATGCCCTCACAAACTTCACGTTTTTTGTGGTGAGAACACTTAAAATCCACAAAAATTAGTAATTTTCGGAAATACAATATGTATCTTAGCAATTTTCAGAAATACAATTATGTTGTTACTAACTAGAGTCACCATGCTATATAAGAGATCTTCTAAACTGCTAATTCAAGTTTTGTATCCTTATACAAGCAAACAATGTGTAATGGTCAAATTAGGGTATTTGGGATATCCTCCACCTCAAACATTTACAAATTCTTTCTGTTGGGAACATTCCAAATCCACTCCTCCAGTTATTTTGAAATATACAATAAGATATTAACTACAGTTACCCTATTGTGCTACCAAACAATAGATCTTATTTCTTCTTACTGCATTTTTGTACCCATTAATTAATTCTTCTTAATTTCCCACCCCCTACTACCCTTCCCAACCTCTGGTACCATCAATTTTTTTCACTTCCCACATATGAGTGAGAATATATGATATTTGTCTTTTTCACAAACTTTTATTTATTGAGTAGTTAATGCAAAAGTAAGAGAATGCAAATGAAGAAGACTTCCACTTTGAAGGTACCTCCAATGTGAAAACACGAAAATAAAAATAAATGATCTATATGTTCTTGGTCAGCTCACAATATATATCAAATATAGAACCACCAACAGTGGCTTCTTCTGAAACAAGGGATAGGATGTTTTACTTTGGTCACCAAAGGCATTCTTTCCCTTAAGTAATGCTACAAATCTGTAAACATTTATACAACTGAAATACATTTTTAGAAGTCATTTCTCTTATTTATTCTACTGTATAATTCTCATTTATGTTTTCTTAAGTATAGCTTTAAAAATTTCTTCAGGTTCTTTCTCTTCTACTCATTATAAGAAAGTCATGTCTAAACATCTACTGCTAAAAAAAAAAATAGACAAGACTAACCTGTAATCCCTAGAGGTGCACATTCCACTGATAAAACCATAAAAAGAAAACACAAGGAAGTTATCACTAGAAAAGTGGTCCCTTCTTGATGGGAGAGAGGGACTGTCACTGGGATGGAACACAGGGAAGGAGTTCTTAGGTTGGCGGGGCACGGTTTTATTTCTTGACCTGGACAGTGTTCATTTTATAATTCATTAAGCCATACATCTGATTCATGTTTTTATATGTGTTTATTTTATAACAAAAATGTTTAAAACAACAAGCTTCTTAACATTGCTTCCTCTTTCACGAGAACATGACACACTAGAAAAATAAAAAACACTTTTCTTAGCTCAAGGAATATCAAACGCTCTTCTCAAATATGTGGCTCACAGAGGAAATCTTTACACGTTTGCACACTTTCCAAGCAGCGACTTACATCCTAATGTTCATTTAGCCAAGACAGATGTCAACATGGCTGCAGCTGAGATGCAGGGCCACAACAAGATACCCTTGTTCATGAGACTGATCTTAAGAAGACAGATTCACTTGAGAGGAGATGAACCTGTGGTACTGTTGCTGATATCCCAAAGAAAAATCTGTTTGTTGTCACACAATAGTAATGTGGCATAAACTATCCGTTTAATAATTACTCAGCTTTAAGATTAAGACTTATATTTAAGACTTTAACACTAAATTTAAGACTAAGACTTAAGTTTAAGACTTTAAGTTTATTACTAAGCTTACGAAAGCTTAAAAAGACCTTAATAAGGCCAGGAATAGTGGCGCACACCCATGATCCCAGCTACTCAGGAGACTGAGGTGGGAGGACCACTTGAGGCTAGCAGTTTGAAACCAGCCTGAGCAACACAGTGAGACTCTATCTCTAAAGAAATGTAAAAAAATACATTAATAGAAAACCGGCAGGTAACCCCATTGCTGTGACTGTCGGTTCACCTCAGTGTCAAAGCCTGTCAATCCCAGCTACTCGGGAGGCTGAGGCTGTTTTACATAAATTTTGACTAATGAAAATTACCTTTGTTTTGCTTTGTGTGCTTATAAACAAGTATTAAAGAGGCAAGAACACACAGGCTAGACTAGAAACATGGCAAGGCCATGAACAGTCCTTGGCACACCATGTTCTGTGGTCCTAGGAACCTGGCGTCAACCTCTGCCCATCCCTGCTCCTGCCATTTAAACTTCCCAGATACCCAGAGGAAAGTGGCAATGTAAACAACCAAGAATCCGTGGGGGACTCAGTTTATTGTGCCATCTTCTTTCAATGTGAATGAAATGCTTTGCAGTCTTCATTCCTAAAAACATTTCTGGTGGCCGATACAATTTGCACTACTGACATTTGGTCCTGCCTACTACAAACTCTGCTCTTGTGATTATAGTCTCATTTAATAATAACAGAAAACCCTGTGACATGTATTTCCATTTTAAAGTTGGAAAATTCAGCTCAAAAGTCTGCCAAAGCTTTGGGTGATAATGATGTACTGAGTAGGTTTGTAACAAATGGACCACTCTAGTGACAAATGTTGACAGTAGGGGATGCTGTGTGTATGTGGGTGTGGAGGGTATATGGAAAATCTCTTTACCTCCTGCTTAATTTTGCTATTAACCTAAAACTGCTCTAAAAAATAAAATCTATTAAAAAAAAAAAAAAAGGCCTGCCAAGGAACAAATAACTTAGAAGTGACAGAGCTAGGACTTGGCTACCAAAACTCTTCCCCTTCTGCTGGAAAATCAGCACATGGCTTTTTAGACAAAAGCATAGTCCACCATCCACAGTAACAGGTAGGGGCTAATATTTCTATTTTGCAATTAAAAAAAACCACCTTTTCTAAAATATTTTTCACTGTCTGCTTTGGGAAAATAAAAAACTAAACTCCTCTACGACCAACCCAAGAAAGCAGAATATGAACTTAATATTTCTCTACACTCATCTAATACGAAAGTCCACTGCAGCATTGGGAACAAACTTCACTGCTGATGATGTCCAAATGGAATTCTTCCTCAATCCCTCAACCCTGGGGTGCGTTACCTCTTTACTGCAGCACAGCAAGAGACGGATCCTTCTTTATTCTCTTTCTCAGCATTACTAACTTTTAGAATAAGGAACTAAACAGTCACTGTGAGGAAGCAGAGAAAAATGTCAAGACCTGTACCGTAAAGAAAGGCCTTCAAACTGCTAATGAGAAATGGCTGGCTGGGCAGGTGGGCGGGCCAGCAGGGCTTGCACACCCTCCCCAGAACATGCTGCATAAAAACACACCAACACCGCTACAGTGTTGTCTGAAGGCAGTGTGGCCCGAGCATCACAGAAACCACGCTTGGCCCCAGAAGCTTGGGGAGAAGGGTGCTGCAGAACTCACCTGCACACACTTCTCCAGCAGGTGCTTCAGGATGGCTGTGTCACTTGCACAGAGCTGACCACTGAGGAGGATGCACATGTGGGCAACGCTGTCCCTTAAACACCAAGAGGGGCAGTCAACAACTCAAGAACTCTGCTGATGGAAGAGCGCTTACTGACACAGAAAGGTATCTACCAAGCTGTCATTTAACAAAGACCAAATAAAAAGGCAGGCGCTAATGGGGAACAAGGAAGGAGGCAGCAGCAGCTGGGGATGGTGGAAATTCAGGGCCAGCACACTTAGGTTTCAATTTCAACTCTGCCATTAACAAACTCAGTCACGGCACCACTCCCAGCCCCAGCTTTTTCAACTGGAAAATGACAGAGGAAGGGAAGGGCTAATCAGATATTTTTCAGGTCTAAGAATCCATGATTCTGTGATAAGGCAGCTCAATGTGAGAACAAACGGAAAGAAAATATGTTCTTGATTTCTACTAATTTATAGTGTTTGATAGCCAAAAATTAAATATACCCCATAAAATCATGTTATCACAATCTTCCTACCTTAGCATAATGCAACAGTGGCTAAATGTGTGCAAGAAAAGGAAGATCACTTTCAGACAAATTCAACAACATAGTATACACACAGACTAATTGTTCCAAAGAGATTTCTTTGTACATAACCAATATTTGAAAATCTTACTTTTACTCCCCAGGTTATTTTTTTTAATTGCCTGAACACTAAACAGATGTATTATTTCCTTTAGAGTGTATTTTAGATCCTCTACACCTGGTATCCTGATTTTATGTTAAAATTCTACAAACTGAAAAACAGAAGTTTTAGGAGCTGAAGTGAATCTGGATAACTGATTCTCAATACTTCTGTGGGGGATGGTATGAAGCCATCCAATTTAACATCAAAATCTTTACAGAAAAAAGCAAGATCTGTATATGCTGCTTTGGCGTGAAAGTGAATAAAAGGTGCAAAACCAGGTGCATGGCATGCTAACCTCTGTTAAAAGAGGAAGAAAATATATATATGTGTGTATATATATATGTGTGTGTGTACATATATATGTGCGTGTATATATATGTGTGTGTGTGTATATATATATATATATATATATATATTTTTTTTTAGTAGTGATGAGGTCTCACTAGGTTGCCCAGGCTGGTCTCAAACTCTCATGCTCAAGTGATTCCACTGCTTTAACCTCCCAAAGTGGTATGTATTTGTTTACATTAAAAAAAAAAGCATAAACCAAAAGCTAACGAAAATGGTTACCTATGAGGGAGGAAGTGAAAGGGGTAACCAATGTTGGAAACTGTACACGGTGTTTAGTAGTTTTGATATGGGAACCTCATAAATGGTTTCACATAATTAGAAAGCAAAATTAAATCAATATTTTAGAAAAGCAAGTCCTAAAAACCCAAACGAAATGAAACAAATGGTTTTAACTGTAAATCAAGACATCAGCTAAACTAAAGAAAATTACTTCAAGTGACTTCAAAGCCCAGTAACTTCATTCTACATCACCAGGAAAATATATCCTAAGGAATAAAAGAACCACAAAGAAATCCCACAGGATAAATGACCTTGTCTCTTTGGTAAATGGCAACAAAAAAAGGAAACAGTGTGTGTATGTGTGTAAATACAAACTGCTAAGACATGTTATCTATAAGGTATGATGTTATCAAATGCTATATATAGGACCTTATTTGAATCCTGAATCAAATATTTACAGATCAGAGAAATGCGAATGCTAACTAAGCATCAGATGATATTAAGAGGTTAATATTATTTTCTAGTGTTTTAGTGGTATTGTGGGTACATGAAGGGCAAAAAAGTCCCTCTCTCTTAGAGATGGATACTAAAGTATTTATGAATAAAATGAAATAATATCTAGCATTTACTCTAAAATAATCCAACGAGTTGGGGATCAGTGGAGGTGGGTATAGGAAAAAAAGATTGTCCATGTGTTGATCATTGACGCTGTATACATGGGCTTTATTATTTTCTCTACTTTTGTGAATGTTTGGAATTTTCCACAAGTGAAAACAAAAAACAAATCTAGCAATAATTTTTGATGTACATAAGGATTCAAGGAACCCATGCAAGAGTTCAAGCTGAGAGAGAGGGAGAGAGAAGTTCCTACTTTATGAAATCCTGGCCCAGTCTCTACTTTCCATAAGAAACTATAGCCTTGAAAACGAAGCTGCTTGATCAAGGCCACCGACCTGATTTGTGCAGGGGTGAGACTAATATCTGGCATGGCTCCCAGTCCAATAGACTACTGTGCAAATTCTTCAAGACTAAAAAAACATAAGACTATATTTACAGGGATCATTTCTACAGTTCATTACTAGAGAAGTTTCTCTCAGGATGTAGAGCAGAAAAGATGTATTAAAAATGACCGTGAAGGAATAGTTGTCAAGAAAAAATGAAAAGTATTAAAAAGATTAAAAACAAACAAAAAACTGATTTAAAGAACTGTAAATCCATGCATTATGAATTCACTCTTTCCTCCATTTTATTTCAGTTATTGTATTTTTCACTAAAATTCCCACTTCTTTATATCTTCTATTTTCTTGCCAAGACTTTCTATATTTCCATCTGTTTCAAGAGTAGCTTTACTTCTTGGACTATTTTAATAATAGGGGTTTTATAAAGTTTTATTTTATTTTTTAAACTGTAGCCCTAACAAATTTCCACAAACTTAGCAGCTTAAAATAAGAGCCTCTTACTATCTCACAGTACCTACGAGTTAGAAGTTTGAGTGTAATGTAACTCAGCAGAGTTCTCTGCTTAGGGTCTCAAAAGGTCTAAGTCAAGGTGTCAGCTGACCTGGGGTCTTGCGGGGATTTTCTTGGGGG
This sequence comes from Nomascus leucogenys, assembly GCF_006542625.1. Taxonomy (NCBI): domain Eukaryota; kingdom Metazoa; phylum Chordata; class Mammalia; order Primates; family Hylobatidae; genus Nomascus; species Nomascus leucogenys. Next base: position 141,712,289 of record NC_044402.1, on the reverse strand, counting down.
AGAATACACTTACGGGCTCATTCAAGTCTGTGTGGGTATAGGACTGAGGTCCTTACTTCTTGCTGGCTGTCAGCTGTTTGTCATTCTCATTCCTTGGCTCACGGCCCCTTCCATCTTCCATGCCAGAAACGTTACGTTGAAAACTTATCTTCGAATCTCTCTGCCTTCCCCAACTGCTACCAGCTGGAGGAAGATCCCTGCTTTTAAAGGCTCATACAATTACCTAAAGCCCACCTGGATAATCTAGACAACAAATCCAGGCTAGTTGATTCGTACCCTTCATTACATCCGCAACATGCTTTTGCCAAGTCAGTCGTATATTCCTAGGATAAACACTAGGAGGTCAAGCTCATGGAGGCCACAAATCTGCAGACCACAGTCTATCACAGAATTCCAACACAGGCACCACCTCAGCTTTAGCCTGTGTCTTTTTTCACGAGTTATTTTCCTGGTTCTTCACATGCTGAGTAAATTTTGCATTGTATCCTGGACATTTTTAACATTATGCTCTTAGAGACTCTTGATCTTGTTTAAATCCTATGGGGAATGCTGGTATTTTGTTGAGCAGGCACTGGCCTGGCTGGATTCAGTCCCCAAGTCCTGACCAGCCTTCTTTTTTTTTTTTTTTTGAGACGGAGTCTTGCTCTTGCCCAGGCTGGAGTGCGTGGCGCAATCTCCGCTCACTGCAAGCTCCACCTCCCGGGTTCACACCATTCTCCTGCCTCAGCCTCCTGAGTAGCAGAGACTACAGGTGCCTGCCACCACGCCCGGCTAATTTTGTTTTTTTGTATTTTTAGCAGAGACGGGGTTTCACTGTGTTAGCCAGGATGATCTCAATCTTCTGACCTTGTGATCCGCCCGCCTCGGCCTCCCAAAGTGCTGGGATTACAGGCGTGAGCCACCGCACCCAGCCCTGACCAGCCTTCTGTAGAACATGGTATCAGTGTCACTTTCAAAGCCTTTGCCGTGTTCCTCAGCAATGTCCTGCAGGTACCTACTTGCTTGGTGGCCAGCCTGCCTTCCAGGCAATGGTCTATCCCATAGTTGAGTTCTGTCTTTGGCAACCTGTTTTGGGTCACATCACGCATGCATAGCTCAGTGTTGAGCCTGTAAGTTAACTAACAACTTCATGGGGTCACTTTCCTGAGCTCTTCCCTCTCTGGAATCTCCCTAGTATCCTTTCCAGTAACCTGCGCTCCCCTTTTCAGACTCCAACCAGAAACCTACGGCTTTAATTACTCCGTTTAGCCATGCTCTTCCTGTGCCTGCATCTTGCCTGGGACTGAGCTACAGGAGGGAAGAGAATAAAAAGGCAACTGGGGTTTTCCCCATTCCCTAAGAGTTTTAGGTGTTCACACACTCCTGCCACTGCAGGGCTGACCGGAGGAGAGGAAGCAAGAAGGAAAAAAATGATGGCTTTCTCCCACTTTCTGTCTTGGGGCCCAACTATAAAACTACTCTGTAGCTCTCCCTGTTCACACAGGGTACCTGCCTCCAGGTTTTCGACAGCTGGAGTCCAGGGCAGGGGATGCTGAAGGGAAGACAGGAAACTCACTACTGGTGCAAAGTGGTGCTTCAAATTCTGGCCTTCTCCCCCATCCGCCTGTTACCGTTTACTTGTCGGAGTCCTCAACAGCTGCTCCATGCACATGTCCAGGTCTTACAGCCACAGACAGTGGCAGAGGCAGGATGGAATATGCTCCCTCCACCTCCCAGAACCACAGCTCCACATCCATGCATTTTAAAACATATTTACGGTGGTTATCATTGGGAGGGGTAAGAGGATTGATTTTTATTTTCTTCTTCCTTATTTTCTGTATTTGTCAAATCGCCTACAGTGATGAGTATACATTATCTTTGAAGTCAGATGGTTTCTCTGCAGAATCTTGCAGAAGTACTACCAGCTTTAAAAGTCTTAACTGATAGGGGCTACCTACAGTATGCCATTACTTACCCTCCAAGAGAAAGCTGGAATAACTGTCTTTCCCCTTAGAGTTGTATTTGCTCTTCTTTCAAAAATAGTTCAATTAAAAATTAATATATATATATATTTTTGAGATGGAGTCTTGCTCTGTCGCCCAGGCTGGAGTGCAGTTGCGCAATCTCGGCTCACTGCAAGCTCCACCTCCCAGATTCACGCCATTCTCCTGCCTCAGCCTCCCGAGTAGTTGGGACTACAGGTGCCCACTACCACACCTGGCTAATTTTTTGTATTTTTAGTGAGACGGGGTCTCACCGTGTTAGCCAGGATGGTCTTGATCTCCTGACCTCACGATCTGCCCGCCTCAGCCTCCCAAAGTGCTGGGATTACAGGCATGAGACACCGCGCCCGGCCAAAATTAATATTTTTAAACACTCTCTGGGTTCCATTTCTGGTTCAGATACTGATACTTGTTTTCCAACATTCATCTTATTAACTACTATACTAACAAAGCAACTGAGATTTTAATCATAAAGAGGGACCAGGCGTGATGGCTCACGCCTGTAATCCCAGCACTTCGGGAGGTGGAGGCGGGTGGTTTACTTGAGGTCAGGAGTTCGAGACCAGCCTGGCCAACATGGCGAAACCATGTCTCTACTAAAAATACAAAAAAAATTGGCCGGGCCTGGTGGCGTGTGTCTGTAATCCCAGCTACTTGGGAGGCTGAGGCAGGAGAATCGCTTGAACGTGGGAGGCAGAGGTTGCAGTGAGCCAAGATTGCACCACTGCACTCCAGCCTGGGTGACAGAGTGAAACTCTGTCTCAAAAAAATAAATAAATAAAATAAAATAAAAATAATAATAATAAAGGGCACAAGAGATTTATAAAAGCCTAGTAATTTAAACAATTTCTAAAAGTAGTTCCTCCTTCCCAAACACATTCCCACTAGCTCCTGGAAGATTCACTTAGTACCTTCACCTCACATTCCCCTACTGGGTTATCTGGCATCAAGCCAGGGACCAGGAAACTAACCCCACAAAAGCAGTTTGACTATAGAGCTAGTCTGGCTCAGGTTTCTGGGCCCTCACTTGCACCAACTCCTTCCAATGTCCCGAGAAAGGACCTAAGCAGAGTGTCCCTATGGTCATACACTTTTGTAAAATTTACCCCCAAAACATTCTAATTGCAATAAATTAAGACTACTGCCTTTTCCCACTGCAACTCTGCCTCTGTTCCTCTTCCCCTTCATGTCAGGTAGCTTGGGAGGGGCTGCTGGCATTTTTGAGATCCACCTAAGGGTACATTAAGTTGGAGAAAGACACTTAGTTTGGGTTTAACAGGACACATTTATGCTGTTTACAGTTACTTCTACTATGCAAACTTAGGTGATTACCAGCAATCTCAATGCAGGTATTCCTTCTAGAAATACTGCTACCACCCACTGTGCTGGTTCACCAGGGCTTTTATGAAATAAAGGTGAAGGGCCAGGGATCCTGTGGCAATGTGAATAGGTCCAATGGGGTCTGACTCAGGGAAGTGTGTGGGCAGTGGAAAGGAAACATGGTTTGAAATAGAGGGAGCCAGATGCTTGTTTGTGGGGAATTTACCATCAGACGTGCTAAAATATAAGCGAATAGATCAGTTACCAGAAAAATAATCAATATAGCAGTACAATTCTGTGTGCCTTAGATGTGTTTTTTTTTCCTTTTTTGAATGGAATTGTGCGAAACAGGATTTACCTGAACATCTGTTTTTCTGGGACACCAACCTGTAGCAGTACTAGAAACAGCAAATACGTCTATATGTGAAACCATAAGTTTTATGTACCCTATCAACAATAAAAATTTATCAACTGTGCTAGAGGAATCGCTGAGTTCTTTCTATATCCTGTCATATGAAAATGTGATTAAAAAGCACACAGCCAAAGGAAAAATTTTACACAGGTGTGTTAGATAATTAACAAACGTTATTTTTCTCAATTTAGCCATTTGCATTATTGATCAGGTTTTTCAAATTTGTTACATTCTCATTCTAAATATTCACTTTTTTTTTTTTTGAGACAGAGTCTTGCTCTGTCACCCAGGCTGGAGTGCAGTGGTGTGATCTCGGCTCACTGCAACCTCAGCCTCTCGGGTTCAAGTGATTCTCCTGCCTCAGCCTCCTGAGTAGCTGGGACTACAGGCACGTGCTACCACACTTGGCTAATTTTTTGTATTTTTAGTAGAGACGGGGTTTCACTGTGTTAGCCAGGATGGTCTTGACCTCTTGACCTCGTGATCCACCCGCCTCGGCCTCCCAAAGTGCTGGGATTACAGGCGTGAGCCACCACCGCTCCCAGCCTCACTTTCTAAATTAGTTTTCACTTGTAACTTTGTATTCTTTCTCTTAAAGAGTTCTCCCCTTCCCCCAAATTGTATACCTTCAAGCTCCATAAAACCTGGCATCTACCTCTGCCTCAGAAGAAATCTGATTAATTCATTCAAATATTTATTGAGCTCTATTCTGTTTCAGGCAAGTCTAAATGCTTAGGGATACAGGAGTTCCTAAGGGAGAAAAATACCCCCCTATATAGTGGACAAATACGAAGAAGACAGTACCTAACATGTATTAAATGGTGAATAAGTGCCTTGGAGTGAGTAAAGTGAGGATGGTAAAGAGGAAGTTGGCAGCTGGAGGGAGACAGGGAGGAGGCTTCATCAAGAGGACAAGGTCCAAGACAAGGCCTCAAAAATGCCCTGGTACACATTACAACAGCTACCATGTTCCTATATGACCACCACTGCAAGGAGATGCATGTCAAGCCCTTTGCTTATGTCATCTCATTTAATCCTCACAATAACCATGTGCAGCTGGCATCAAGAACTCAGGCTCAGAAAGGTTAGTGATTTGTTAGCAGTCACTCAGCTCCGCAAGCGGCCTCAACCCCATCGTGATTGCATGGTGTGCACAGAGCACACACAGATACAGAAGTTTAATTCAGAAAGGGAGACAACTGAGAAAGTAACCACTACTACCTGCCCACTGCAGTCACAGAGAGAGCAGAAAGTAAGAGGCAGCACCGCTGGCTAGCCTGACCTGGAGCAGCTTCCCTCACAGGGGAACAGGAGACCAGGTGGACAAAGGGCATAGTGTGTGCACAGGCAGAGGACTACATAGAAACTGCAGGAGCAGCTGGGAAAGGACGAGTATAGTTGGGCTGAGACACCCGAGGGGAGGTGGGGAGGTGGCCTGGGGTTGTGCTGTGCGAGCTCTAGGGGGCCAACTGGATGGAATCCCATACCTAAGTAGGTTTTGCAGCTGGGATAGGACATGACTACATTTTCATTTTGGGAAGCAATCAGGAGGATGGGCTGGGAAGGGTAAAGATGGGATTAAGCAAGATTCATCACTGCATCCTACAACATTATAGGGCCTTTTTGTTTTTGAATTTTAAAATGGCAATAAACTAAAACACCAGTTTAGGGGAAAACAATTCATGACTCTTAAAATAAAACCACTTACATCCCTCTAACTACCCTCCTGATCCTGTTCATGTCCTCATGTATTTTTACAACACTATAATTGCTTTGTACACACCATTTCAACTTTTCAGTTAAGTCACATTTTAAAGCATATTTCCGTGGATCAAAATGGTTTAAATTTTCCTTGGATGGGAGGATGGGATTCAGCTTGCTGAAGCATGTTTACTTGCTATGGAGTACTCTACCATACTGACACAAGAAAGTTTATCAGACTGTTTTGAAAAGTGTGATTCCAAAATCAAAATCTTTGCCACATACTGCTACTTTCCAAAAAGATTAGACCAATTAATAGAATCACTGTCAACTAAACGCTCCCCAGAAAATCACCAAAGACTGGGCTTTATCATATTGCTTTGTAGGATCCTCAACTTTTCAACTCCCTGTGGCATTGACAAATACGCTATGGTCAAAGGACTCTATATTCTGATCTCAGAGAACATGACTGGAATTACCTCAGCTCAGCATCCAACACTACAATGGGGTTTTGCCTGTATATCTAGCACTATGCTGTGTTTATGAAGCTCATGACGCACTGAGTAAAGGGGAAGCTGGCAAGCTGATATGAAAGTGGGTGAAGGAAAAATAAGAACAAAACTGAAAGGGTAAGCAGCAGTAAGAAAAATCTGTTACTGTCTGAATATAGAAGAGGTATTGATGTGACTAGAAGCAGGGGTGTTTGGAAAGGAAGGAAGCAACTGAATTCTTTGGGCCAAATGGATTTAAATGAGCTCACATGGAATTGCCCATGCATTGATCTTTGCTTTGGCAATCCAGTTCATATCATTCCCTCCAAACAGGATAAATCTGCTTAATTATTGCCTAATTTTTTCTCAGCTGTGTTTTGTAAATATCCAGGGTTAGCTTGTTCTACTTTCTACTCGGATTATTTGTCCACCTGATAATAATAATGGCTAACATTTATTAAGCACTTACCTTGTGCCAGGCATCTTGTTAACACAGCTTTTTTTATTTTATTTTTTTTTGAGACAGAGTCTTGCTCTGTCGCCCAGGATGCAGTGCAGTGGCACAATCTTGGCTCAACGCAACCTCCACCTCCTGGGTTCAAGTGATTCTCGTGCCTCAGCCTCTCAAGTAGCTGTGATTACAGGCGTGCGCCACCAGCCCAGCTAATTTTTGTATTTTTAGTAGAGATGGGGTTTCACCCTGTTGACCAGGCTGGTCTGGAACTCCTGAGCTCATGTAATCTGCCTGCCTCGGCCTTCCAAAGTGCTGGGATTACAGCCACTGTGCCTGGCCAAGGTAAGTAAATTTTAAACTCATTTTTTGAATAAGGAACCTGAGGCAGAGAGAAATGAATACACCTTATATCAACTTCCTCTTTGGGAAAGGAATTAGTATAGAAGGAACCTGGAAATCTACTAACGACTGATAGTCCTATAGGTAAATAAGCCAGCAAACTTCTGCAGTCCAGGAAACTGCATCGTCAGCATTTAGTTTGTTAATAGTGAACCATCTAATGAGAATCTGCAACAAGGATAGGGCACATGAGAAGTACAGATGGTATTTGCAAGTACCCTAGGTGTGACCCTAAACTGGTCATTCCACCTCTCTCAACCTCCCTTTCCTCTACTTTAAAATGGGGCTATGCAACTTGGTCATGTCTCTGAAGAGTTTTGGAAAAGTGAATAAATAACGAGCATGAAGTGCTTCCTAAACCTTTAAGGACCTCAAAAAAAAACAAAAAAACAAAAACTTTCAACAAGCAGATGTAGAAAATTTAAATTATATTTGGCCTACAAGTAAAGGTTACTCCGTGTTTCCCTACCTCAAATGTCCTCTCCCATCTCTCTGGTACTGAGAAAATTTGCGTCGCCTGTTATAAGGCAGTCTACACAAGGCCAACATGCTAACCCACTGCCACCTCAGGGTTATCAAACATTTTCACAGTGGCCCAGACAAAAATACCCCAGGGAAACAAAACAAAAACAAACCCAGAGAGAAAAACCACCCTTTAAAGATTTGGCCTTGGGTTTTAAATCTGCCCATCCTTTTTTAACACTATGTATTGACAATCTTTCCTTCAATGATGCCTTGTTCTAATTTCTGTTTTTCACATCCATTAGTGGCACACGATAGGCCAGCGGTTGCTGCCATAGCGTGAATGGAAAAGGTGCCTGTAATCTGGGTGTGTAATGTACTGGGCCATATTCTGGTCCCGTTTTCATGGGTTTCCCATGGTAGGCTACCCACAGGCTTAGGAGTATTTCTAGCCCTTAGTGGAGTAAAAATATTAACACCTAACACTTGATTCCCACCTTTAAGAAACAATTTAAAGAAATGCTAAAAAAGCAAACGGCTCAAAATGCATCCACCAGGCACCTCCAGGCCCATACCGTGCGCGTCCCTATGGCCCACTCTGGGGTGTCCTTCCGGGGTGGGACACTCCCCGGCCCACGGCCCTGCCGGCCTCCACGGGGCACCGCTCAACCAGCGAGTCCACGCGGGACACTCCCCGGTCTACAGCCCCACCGGCCTCCTCCACGCGGCACCCCTCAACCCGGGAGTCCACGCGGGCCACTCCCCGGCCCTGCCCCGTGGGGGCAGGCTCCCTACAAACGGACGCTCCTCTAACCCGGACCCGCCTAGGAGCTCCAGCCGCCTCACGAAGGCCTTCAGAGGCCGGGCGGGACCATCTCTGGTGGACCGCGGCCTCAGCGCCCGCCCCGCCTGGGCCTCTCGCCTCGGGCCTCGGGCTTCGCCGCCCACCCGGAGAGGCCCACCCCGGCCCCGCGCGCCCAGGCCGCTCCACGTCCTCACCCTCGGCCTCTCGCTCGCCTGCCGCGTCCTCACCGGCCTCGCCCGGCCTCCGCAGTCGCGAGCAGCAGCCTCCAGGCTGGCGTCGACGGCGCCTGCTCCCGACTGCCCGCCGGCAGCCCCCGCGCCGCGCGCCCCGCCCTGACCCCGCCCCCGCGCCGCGGACGCGCAGTCGATTGGCCTGCGGGGCGCCAGGGCGGAGCCTCCCCATCCTGCGGCCTGAAGGCGCAAGACCGAGTTCTGATTGGTGAACGGACGGAGAGGGGGCGGGACCAGGCAGGCAGCGACGTAGGATATAAATCTGTGCAGCGCTCGGCTCGTTGAGCGGGGCGTCGGCTTGCTGAGCGAGGCGATGTCCTAGGCGAATTTTAGGCTCGCTGGGCGGGGCTAGATCTTGGGCGGGGAGTCGGCTCGCTGGGCGGGGCTAGGTCCTGGGCGAGGTCTAGGCTCGCTGGGCGGGGCTAGGTCCTCGGCGGGGAGTCGGCTCTCCGGGCGGGGCTAGGTCCTGGGCGGGGAGTCGGCTCGCTGGGCGGGGCTAGGTCCTGGGCGGGGAGTCGGCTCGCTGGGCGGGGCTAGGTCCTGGGCGGGGAGTCGGCTCGCTGGGCGGGGCTAGGTCCTGGGCGGGGAGTCGGCTCGCTGGGCGGGGCTAGGTCCTGGGCGAGGTCTAGGCTCGCTGGGCGGGGATAGGTGCTGGGCGAGGCCTAGGCTCGCTGGACGGGGATAGGTCTTGGCCTGGGCCTTGCCGGCTCTCCTTGCACTCTTTGACTCAGTCCCTGGCCGCCAGCCTCCTCCTTACTCCTATGCATTGCATCCCTCGTGGGACTACAGGGACCCAAGGGGATCATCGAAGGATCGCGCGAGGGTGTGCTAAGGCTGAGACAGGCTGCTCCGTGGTGGCGGCCAGGATGGCCGTCCTCTGGCTTAGGGACCCCCACCTGAGAATGGAAGCCTGACTTGCCGCAGCATACTTCCCTTCTCTTGAGAGGTTCATTGAACTCCTATGTGTTCTTCAAGACCCTACCCATCCTGCTCTCCTAGCCCGGCCCTGTCACCCACTGTCACCATGTGGCTGTTGAGGGAATAATTAACTTCAGGAAACACCCGGGAACTTAAGAGACTCCTCCTATGGTGCTGTGGATTCCAGAGTGAAACCTGACCCTTCGTTTCCCAGAAGCCCAGGCAGGAGAAATGCTGGCTCAGGGGAACCTCCGTTTCTCCTGAGACAACTATGGGGTCTGAGACCTGAGCACACCGACACTGGGCTCAGCCGTGCGGGATGCTCCCCTCATGTGCCACCCACCTCTGGGGCTTTTCCTCTAACCAGTCCCCAATGACACCACCAGGCCCAGAGTGGTGCACACACCCCAGAACAGAGGATCCCTGCCTGCAGACGGGCAGGGCCGGGTGGGGATAGTGCAGATGAGAGCCTGGCCAGAGGGTGGTACTGACCCCTGGTAGGCTGCAGGGTGTGTGCTGGTGACCTGAGGCTGGCAGTCTGGAGGGAAGGCAGCAGGTGTGGCAGCTATCAGCTGAGGAACTAGAGAGAGCAAGAGTTTCAGTACCCAGGGGTCTGTCTATAAGGAAGCTCAGAAAACACTGATAGCAAAAGGTAAAAGGGGCCCAGGTGGTCCTGGGATGGTCAGTCCAGTGGGCAGCAAGAAGGCTAGAGGCCTTGCAGTGTAGGCATCCAGCCACCCAGATCAGTTCAGATTTCCAGTTTCCTTTACTCAAGTGGTAGAGCCGCCTTAGCCTATTCTTGAAAATTTATAGGTTAGAAATTTCTTCCTAGATATATTTCAATCATTCACTTACATTTCCAGTAATTTAGTACTTGCTATTATCAATGCGATCTTTCTTTTCTCACTACATTTTCTAATTAGTAAATAGATATCACTGACCTCTTAGTGTTAATTTTCACCAGATGTCTTGTACTAAGTAGATGATCTGATCGCCTGTAAATAATTCCTTTCCAATCTTTTGTGCTTTCTTTTGGGCTGGATCTCCAATACGTACAAAGTTGTCCAGTACTGATGCTATTGATGCAAGTAATTTTTCTTGATTTTATACACAGATGTTGTCAAGACTTTGAATTTTCCCAGAAAACCTCACAACTTACCCTTGCAAATAACCAAGAGAAATACTCATTTAATATCTAAACAATAGTGCTTTATTGATAAAAGGTTAGGTTAAATGGATACAAAATTACTGTGTAAAATAAGTGTTTTCAAAATACATTTCTATAGGTAGAGACTACCTCTTAGTAAAAGAGCAGTTATCTATTATCAAAAGTATCTATTTAGATTTGGGTAGTAAAACTAAAGGGGATCAGAAGTGTAGCAGTGTGGGTTTTCCCTCCCTGCATAGCTGTTACCAGGAGGCAGCGTGCCTGAAGTACTTTCACTCACATATGCGGGGTTTAGTCACCAGCAAACTTTTCTTTTTTACAGATTTTCCAGCAAAGTTATTAAATGTCAAACTCAAATAATGGACTCTGCATGGATGCACTCTGAAGTCATGGAACACTTTTTCTTAGTTACCTTCACACCATAAGCCATAACATATAGCTTTTGGCTATTCACAATTAAGCAACAGTGAAGGGCAAAGTTAGCAAGAACACCAGATTATTTTCTGTAGCACACCTTCATAACTATTATTATTTAACTGCCTCATTTTATGTTTTTTCTAGCCTCCACAAAAACCATAAAACCCTGTCTCATCCTCAGATTAAGCATTTTTCTCCATCTCCCTACACAACCATTGTCTCCTTTCATCTGTCACTTTCTGGGGTTGAATTTCCCAACTTCAGTAGAAATGATAAAAAAGGCAACCGCTGGAGTGTACCACAGGGAGACACAAGAGGAAAGGTGACACTAAGGCTACAGTGCACAGAAAACAGACCAGGTGTGGCTTCGACTGTGCGGACCTGCCCACTAGCCTATGCTACAGATTTGAAACGTCTTTCGCTTTGACACGACACACGGTTTATATTACACAAAATGAATGAAACGACAATGGCTAAAAATAAATGAGACAGCCTGCACACACAAAAATGATTACTGCTACTTTCCTCCCATCAGAAAATCACTCAAAAAGGGAGTATTTAAAGGAAACCCAAATCAGGAGAACTCGGTAGGCATCAGAGGTTCAAGGCACCAAGGCCTTAGGGCAGGAATACTTTTCAACGCAAGCTGGGCTTCAGGGGCACGCCCACCAACAGACCCCAATTTCCACAGGGGAGGCAGATCTTCTATATCTACAGTTACAGAAAATACACTAAAGTGCAGTATAAAATATAAAAAGGTTGGATTCCGAATAGACCAACTGCTAATTTTCCTTAAAAATATTTTTAATTTGGTTGAGTAAAAATAGTTTACTGAATCTCATTTTGTAGGTAAGAGTCTTATTTGCAATACGGAAACCGGAGCTCATGACTACTTTGATTTTCTCTGTAGCACAGGATAACCAGGATTAGTGGAGAACACTACAAAAAGGGGCTTGCGGTGAGTTCTTTGCATAGTGGTTTTAAAAACAACCTAGCATCAGAATTAAGAGACTTCTTTAAAACTCACCTCTAAAAAAGCTGTTTAAGTATAAAGATATATCTCATTAGGAAATTCTATTATGTTTTATTTGGTTAACAGATAAAATCGCAGACGAATCAACAGTATAGAATTATAGCAGCAAAACTGGTTTTAGGTGTTGTGTACAAACATAAAAGCAAGGAAGCAAAGAGTCTCCAAGTGGTGTGATGTGGTAAGCAGATGGCCTTGCCCCAAGTCAGTGCATCTTTCTACATCACTAGGCACATGCCTCTACCATTAAGGAACATTATGGCTAAATCTGAATGTTCTAGATATAAATCAGGAGTGCTCATCAATGGTTAGTCAGTTGTTAAGTCAGTTAAATCAAAGAAATTCAGTATTAAGTATACATGCCGATTCTTGGAAATCAATTCTAACATTAGTGGTTAGGGAGAAAGAGGGAAAACATTCACCTCACAAAATACAGACTATAACACAGCAATGAAATACATATGTTAAAAGTACTTCATACAAAAAACACATCAAAAGTCTTTTAAAAATTAAATTCTCAGGCACAGGTACTGTTAAAATGTGGATGGCACCCTCCCAAGGATTGAAAACACACAGCTGGATCATGCATCTGGAATGTTTTCTTTTTTATCCAGGAAAGTGTTTTCTAGAAAAAGGAAAACAAAACACACTTCAGTGGGAGTGAGGCAATGTCTGCTGCGTTAATCATTGACAGTTCTACTTTTCTCCTTAACAAAGGGCATAAACTGAGCAAAAGGCAGGGCTTACATGACCACAAAGTTAACTAAATCACAACGCCATTCAAGAGGCTCTTGGAAACTGGAAATGCTGCAAAACTAAAAAGTATACAGAAATAAAATTTTATCTATCTAAAAGTAAAATTTTCATTCCATAAAGGTTGAAAACCAGAAGCTCAGAGAAAATAAGCAAACACCTGTCACTGCTTCCTGCTTCAAATGAGCTGCATCGCTGAGGCATCCTTGTCTCTTTCCACTGTACCCTCACTTCCCCAGTCACATACCATTAACTGGTTACACAGGACCAGACTCTAGAGTCAGCAGGCCATCGTTTAAAAGTCATGGCACCATCGGCAAATACTTTTAAACTCACTGGAGCAGCAACAATTTCCTTATCAGTAAAGTGTGAACTGAGCACATACCCTCAGGACTATTCTAAGGTGTCAATGTGATGACGAAACTAAAGCAACCAACTTGGACTCAGTTGGGGGTGACATGGATGTTTTCTTTACAGTAACTTATTAAACTGTACATACATATTTGTGTGCATTTTGTGTAAATACTGTATTTTACAATGAACACCTTTCCCAGTAAGCTGCAAGAGGATTTGGTGACTAAGGCTCCATCCAGCAAGTCACTCTGGGTCCTTCCTCAGCCACCTGTCCACATGCTGTGGAGGCCTCAAGACTCCCTGCCTTCTGCCTAACCCACCCTGCCGTATGTCGGTGAAGGCTCAACTCCCCTCCGTTTTCATGAACACACTCATGCTTCCAGAATGAGGTCCCTGGATTGTAGTGGAGACCTTCTACCAAATTCCCAGTGTTTCATCCTCAGATCTTGGCCAACTCAAACTCTGTTTCAAGCTCTGATCAGATCTCTTGTATGTTTGCCTTTACCCCAGTTGCATGTGACCTACCCTCTTCTTTGGACTCTTAGGTCATTACCTGACTTTATCTTTCATGCTTTTCCTCTGGCAAGTGATGGGAGTGGCCACCTGGACAGTTCGGAGAGCCTGCCTGTCCATAAGATACATAAGATACAGGGGAGTGGGCATGTGCCTTTTCCTGGTCCTGAGTCTCTGGAGTCTGCAGATTCTTTTCAAGCAGGCAGACCAGCATACACCACGCCAGACAGATATCTATTCACTAATGACCGTCAGACGGGACAAAGCTATCTGAGGAACAGGAGGTCAGCAGTCACCATCCAGGGAACCCTTATCTACCTCGCGTAATTCTTCCTCCTTGTGCCATCTTTACTTTTAATCTGTACAAGCTGTTTAATAACACATTTTTATTCCCTTTAGAGAGATGTTTTAACAATTAACAAATTTCCAATACAACTAATAAAGGTGCTTTAATACATAATTTCCTTCTAATGTTGGTATTTGCAAGCTTAGAAAATAACCTGCAAATGTACCCCAATAAAAGTTGAAATTATTAAAAAAAAAAAAAGACAAAAATATGAAAAATCTTTACTAGAAAGTAGGTGGCAAAGTAGTGGCTTCTGTTTTTCAGGAGCAATCTCTTCTCGTTTAAGATTAGTGATGGAGTTACTTCAAAATGCAAAATACTAATGAGGCTTAAGGAGTAACCTGTCATATTTAAGCTGACACAATAATGTTAGTAACAACTGCCTGTCTTCCAGGCTAAGGGACAACAGGGCCTACCTGACTTCTTGCTATGTGCACATCACCTTACACGTGGTGCCCGAGAGCCCCGCCATCACCATCCCCGCCCTGCATCTGCATCTGCATCTGCGCCTGCATCCTTGCGATCATCTCTTGCATGCGGCGGAGCTGTGAACACACACACATTATAGGTTTTCAAGGTTTGCTGTCTTTGAACATTATTTCTGGGTGTTCCGTGATTCCTAAAATTTCAACTTCTACACTTTCCCAAAACATGACAAAGTTATATAAAGACTTTTTACCAATCAATAAAAAAACCAACAGCTAAAGAGAAAACCAAGTAAATGATACGAATATGCAAGCCAAACAGAAACAATAACCAAAGAAAGATAAGACAACATGATAAATTTTCTTAAGACGGAATCTCACTCTGTCTCCCAGGCTGGAGTGCAGGGGCGCAATCTCGGCTCACTGCTACCTCCGCCTCCCGGGTTCAAGCGATTCTCCTGCCTCAGCCTCCTGAGTATCTGGGATTACAGGCACACACCACCACGCCCGGCTAATTTTTGTATTTTCAGTAGAGACGGGGTTTCACCATGTTGGTCAGGCTGGTCTCAAACTCCTGACCTCGTGATCCACCCGCCTCCGCCTCCCAAAGTGCTGGGATTACAAGTGTGAGCCACCGCGCCCGGCCAATATGAGCTTTCTAACCTAAAAGGAGGGAAAGAGACTGATGACAGTGGGAAATGCAAAGTAAAGGGGAATGGGAATGAGTCAGCTTTTCTGGAGGGCAATGAAGGCCTCACAATAAAACTAATATATATACATATGTATAAATATACATATACATATGCATATACATATACATATATATGTTAAAGGGATGGGATCTTGCTCTTTCACCTAGGCTAGACTGCAGTGGCACAATCATAGCTCACTGCATCCTTGAACTCCTGGGCTCAGGGGATCCTTCTGCCTCAGCCTCCCGAGTAGCTGGGACTACAGGTGCATGCAGACATGCATGGCTAATTATTTTTTAATTTTTTTGTAGAGATGGGGGGTCTCACTCTGTTGCCCTAGCTGGTCTTAAATTCCTGGCATGAAGTGATTCTCCCACCTTGGCCTCCTAAAGTACTGGGACTATAAGTGTAACCCACAGTGCCTGGCCAAAAATAGTAAATGTTAATTCATCTTTATCCTTATCATTATGATTTGTATGTGTTCAGAAATGCCTCCAGGAAAGTATTATAAAACATTTAACTAAATTTTCTTCAGGTGACTTTGTGGTTATTTTTAACATTTAAATATTTGATCAATATTGAATTAATTTGACCAAAGAAGTATTTTCTTTTTGTTTTCAAAAGGCTAGCCCATTATGATCCTATTGTTTACTGAATAATGTGTTTGCCTTCCAAAACTCCAGCTGATCTGAATGCCACCTTTACAACCGAGCATATTTCCATATTTATGATCTACTTACAAAAATCAGTGACATTACTAAATTGTCTCCAAAGTCTTTCAGCTAAATATATGAAGCATTATGTATGCTATGTAAATATCCATGTTTATTATTATATATAGATGTGTATATATAGTAATAGTTATATGTATCCTCAACAAATTAAAAAAGAAAAACTATAAACTTTAAGTTAATTACCAATGATATCTATGGTAAACAAAAACACCTTCAGTCACAAGAATAGTACTTTTCGGCTGGGCGCGGTGGCTCATACCTGTAATCCCAGCACTTTGGGAGGCCAAAGTGGGCAGATCACCTGAGGTCAGGAGTTTGAGACCAGCCTGGCCAACATGGTGAAACCCCGTCTCTACTAAAAATACAAAAACAACTAGCCAGGCATGGTGGCAGGCGCCTGTAGTCCCAGCTACTCGGGAGGCTGAGGCAGGAGAATCACTTGAACCCGGGAGACAGAGGTTGCAATGAGCCGAAATCATGCCACCGCACTCCAGCCTGGGCAATGGTACAAAACTCTGTCTCAAAACAAACAAAACAACCAACCAACCAACCAACCAACCAACAGTACTTTTCTACTTACCTCAGCTTCTTTTTCCAGCAAGATCTGGTCTTTATTCATGTCCTCATTCTCCACTTTCCTAAGAATCGAAAGAAATCAGAATTATAACACTGCAACAAATAGTTATTTGATACTCCCCCCAAAATTCTACTTTAAAATTTAAAATGACATGTATTTATCATTTTTCTTTTTATACTGAGATGGTGTCTCGCTCTGTTGCACAGGTTGGAGCGTAGTGGCATGATCTTGGCTCACTACAACCTGCACCTCCTAGGTTCAAGCAATTCTCCCACCTTAGCCTCCCAGGTAACTGGGATTACAGGCACGTGCTACCAGGCCCAGCTAATTTTTTTGTGTTTAGTAGAGATGGGGTTTTGCCACGTTGGCCAGGCTGGTCTTGAACCTCAAGTGATCCACCCACCTTGGCCTCCCAAAGTGCTGGGAATACAGGCGTGAGCCACCACGCCCGGCCTATCATTTTTCTAATTAAAGATATAATGAATAAAAAGGGAACAGAATGATTTAAAAAAAAAGGTTCAAACAACACGAAATGGAACATTCAAGAGACTTTTCTTACTCTAAGCTTGAGCAACACCACTTGCTCTTACCCACTCAAAAAATTGGTATTATCTGAAGAATTTGCTTTGAGATAAGTTATTCTTTATTAATACGAATGTAGTCAGCACATTTAAGGAGCAGGATCTGCATGAGTGAACGAGGGGCAAAGCTCCTCAAGCACACCTGAGAACTGTGCTCTGCAAAGCACACTAATCCCCATCTCTGGGGCCAGTGCCTGCTCAGCTTCCAGAGGGTGGAATTTTCTTGCTGCCTCTAAAATCTTTCTTAATGTCTTGTTTCCAAACTCATAATTAGACTTCAATGTGTACAACATATGTATCTGAAAATCCATCAAATTATTAGAATGTGAGAATTTTAATGAAGTACAACACAGGAAACTTTTGTTGTTGAGACAGGGTCTCACTCTTGCCCAGGCTGGAGCGCAGCGACCATAGCACACTGCAGCCTGGACCTATTGGGCTCAAGCAATCCCCCTTCAGCCTCCCTAGTAGCTGGGACCACAGGCATGTACCACCACATGTGGCTAATTTAAAAAAAATTTTTATAGAGGCGAGGTCTCCCTATGTTGCCAGGGCCGGTCTCAAACTCCTGGACTCAAGTGATCCACTTGCCTTGGCCTCCCAGAAAACTTACATAAAAACACATTAGAATGGTTAAAAAGAAAAGGTGAGTGAGGGTGGCTGCAGGACTTTGTGAGGATCGAAGCTGCTGCTTCAACAGCCACTGGCTGCTTGGAAGCCACTCATCCTGACCTCACCCTTAACTCGGGTGCTGCAATTTCCTAATGGCAACAAGTTTGTCCTCATGTACAGAGTGATGCTTTTGAAGGAGGACTTGACACAAGCCTCTGGCCTTTCCATCTAAAGTTTTTGTTTGTTTTTTGAGACAGGGTCTTGTTTTATTGCCCAGGATAAAGTGCAGTGGTGCAATTATGGCTCACTGCACCTCCCAGGCTCAACTGCTCCTCCCAACTCAGCCTCCCAAGTAGCTGGGATTATACGTGTGTGCCACCATGCCCGGCTGAATTAATTTTTTTTTTTTTATTTTTGTAGAGATGGGACTTCACCATGTAATCCCATGGTCTCAAAACTCCTGAGCTCAAGCAATCTCCCTTGCCTTGGTTTCCCAAGGTGCTGGGATTACAGGCATTAGCCACCATGCCTGGCCTATAGTTTTTATGTGCATATCATTAAATGTACTTTTTCTTTAAAAGGCTAAAAGAGCATAATTTGATTAAATTAACAACTCTTTTATAATAGCTTTTGAGTAGGAAACCAAACCATGTTGCTTAATGGTCGAGAAGGCTGAGCTGAACACATAGAGGAGGAGGCACACTGTGGCTCAGGGTGACACGATACAGAGAAAGGGGCACAGTGTGATGACCTGCCGCCTCTCTTGAGTCTCTCAGAACGGAAGTTTTCATAATGAAGGTCCTGGGTCACCTCCTGGAGATCCTGCATGTGGGTGCTGAAAGAGAAGAGGAATGCACCAAGGTGGCATCATGCACATGACATTCTCATGAGAAAAAAAACCACCCATCAAGTACATAGAAGAAACAGTAGTAATTTAAATTACTTGGTAAATTGTACATAAAGCTGCTGGGATTTCAGGATAATAAGTATGGCCGTGGAAATGTCTAGTGAGGTGTAGCTCTCCCTTTCTTCCCCAATAAATGACATACAAACACAGGTCTCTGTCTCTCAGGGGGATTTCTGCCAGAGGCACTGCCACCCCTGTGTGAGGCCATCACTACCACAGGATGGCAGACAGATTTTAAGAGATTTTCAGGTCAACAATGTCTGAAATAGAAGACACTCTTTTAAAAGGACTTACGGAAAATGTAATGAAAATATTCATGCCTCCTATAACTCAAAATTTATATATTACTCTCTTATGAGAAAGAAGAGTTGGTTAGCTTCAGCTATGTAGAAGACCATAAAGTGAAGGACTAATATTCTGGATCCAAGAATATTAGCCAACAACTTAACCTTCCATTCATCTTATGAAATACTCTTAAAAAAATTTTTTTTAATTGCCTAGCTTATTCAAAATACTTAAGCAGGCAAGAATGAGCAAACATTGTAACACATTCCTATTTATTCAGGATCCAGGGAAATGGATTCACATAGCCAAGGAGTGACTCACTCTACCTTATTGTGAGAAACACACAACTGACACTAAAGTCAAGTCCCCAAACCCTGTCTTCAGCCTCCACACCCCCCTCAATAATGGGGATCGGGATAGCCACAAGGATGCAGCCCTGGAGGGGCTGAGTGCGCTTAACTTCTTACACAACCATTAAATTGTGTTTGACACAGCTCGGATGGTAACGTTACTGATTTCAACTCGCTACAAATTGCTAAACTAAGTGACACATGCGGCAATTATGTAGAAACTTTCAGCTAACCAAAACACTGATTTATCCACATCAGTCATTCTTTGAAGTCCTCTGATTAAAGAGGTATAGTGTAAGCAATACTCTCAGCCTGTTCTTTTTTTTTTTTTTTTTTTTTTGAGATGAAGTCTCGCTCTTGTTGCCCAGGCTGGAGTGCAGTGGCACAATCCTGGCTCACTGCAACCTCCACCTCCAGGTTCAGGCGATTCTTCTGCCTCAGCCTCCCAAGTAGCTGGGACTACAGGCACCCACCACCACGCCCAGCTAATTTTTTTGTATTTTTAGTAGAGACGGGTTTCACCATGTTGGCCAGGCTGGTTTCACCATATTGGCCAGGTTGGTTTCAAACTCCTGACCTCAAGTGATCCGCCCTCCTGGGCTTCCCAAAGTGCTAGGAGTACAGGCGTGAGCCACCACACCCGGCCTCAGCCTCTTTTTTCAAGAGTAAAAGCAATGTATGCATGTTACAATATGTGAAATTTATTTATTTATTTATTTATTATTATTATTATTTTGAGACAGAGTCTCGCTCCATCACCCAGGCTGGAGTGCTGTGGTGCAATCTCGTCTCACTGCAACCTCTGCCTCCCGGTTCAACAGTGATTCTCCTGCTTCGGCCTCCTGAGTAGCTGGGATTACAGGTGCGTTCCACCACGCTCAGCTAATTTTTTTTTGTACTTTTAGTAGAGATGGGGTTTCACCATGTTGGTCAGGCTGGTCTTGAACTCCTGACCTCATGATCCGCCCACCTCAGCCTCCCAAAGTGCTGGGATTACAGGCGTGAGCCACCACACCCAGCCCTGAAGTTTATTTTTAAAGGAAAAGACGACTATTTTTTCAGGTCTGTAATTGTTATTAATAATAAATGGAAGACAAAAAGCTAACCAGGGCCATACAGTGAGTCTCAGACTGGTGAGCGGGGCACCAGGTGTGGCTCAGCGTAGAGCAGTGGACCAGGGGCCTGTATAGCCTGACCATTTCCTTACCAGCACTGGGGACCTCTCAGACCCCAGTTTAGGTTCTAGTCTCCTTTTAACATCAAAGATGTAAGATCTTAGTAAGAAGGAAAGGTACTACAGGTTACAGGCCACAGGCAGAAGAGCTAGTTTAGTAGTGCCACAGAGGGCCCCTGGGTGAGGGTTCTCAGCACCAAGCTGCAACAGCCCCACACCACTTCTGCAATGTGAGAAACACTGAGGACGGCAATGAAGCTGCTGGCTGCAACTATCTTTGGGGCCAAGTGTACATCCCGTTTGAAATCCATATTCTTCATGCCAAATTCTGCCAGAAGGAACACACCAAATGTCTTACATGAGCATGGTTCTCAGCTTCAGAAAGTCATTGTGCTCTGGGTTCTCCACCTCCACAACACCCCAGGGGTAGAGGCGGCCTCTGACCTTCTTTCCTTTGGCTTCAATCAACTGATTGGATCCAACCACAGAGAACGGGATGCTAGCCTAGAAAGAGGCACACAGAGTAGACAGGCTCCACACAGGGAACCCCAGAGTTCACTGGGAACAGGAGAACATCAGCAGACTTAACACACTGCTATTGACTACAAAATTTAACTGGAAAGCTGGGGGTATGTAACATTTTCTTGAGAAGTGTCAGATACTTTCTACATGGGACAAATTGTATGAAAACAAATTAAACCTACAATAAAATTTCTAAGCTTCAGGTGATAGCTGTATCGATTTTTTTTTTTTTGAGACAGAGTCTTGCTCTGTCGCCAGGCTGGAGTGCAGAGGCGCGATCTGGGCTCACTGCAACCTCTGCCTCCTGGGTTCAAGTGATTCTCCTGCCTTAGCCTCCTGAGTGGCTGGGACTACAGGTGTGCACCACCACATCCAACTAATTTTTGTATTTTTGACGGAGATGAGATTTCACCATGTTGGCCAGGATGGTCTGGAACTCCTGGCCTCAACTGATCCATCTGCCTTGGCCTCTCAAAGTGCTGGGATTATAGGCATAAGCCACTGCATGAGGCCTTAAAATATATTTAAAGCAAAAATACTATCGTAACTGAACATACCCAGGCAATCTCTCTCACCTTAACATGGACAACAGTAAAACAGGAGTTATCTATGTTGTGGATTTGAAGCCAGTTCTTACCTTGAGAAGTCTAGTCTGCTCTTTAAAATCTTCATCTTCATCTGATTCTGCATCAGGTAAGTGATAGATTTTGATGTTATGTTCTTCAATTTCATCCAAAATCTGAGAGAATGACAAAACCAGGATCAATTTTAGCAAACTGCGTATGTTATCGTAGCCAATTCTAACTCATCCTGTAAGAAATATATCAGAATCATCCAAACGTCAATAATCAAACTGATTACCAAAGTTACTGTCAAATAAATTGATAAAACTGCGGCCAGGCACGGTGGCTCATGCCTGTCATCCCAACACTTTGGGAGGCCGAGGTGGGCGGATCACAAGGTCAGGTGAAACCCTGTCTCTACTAAAAATACAAAAAATTTAGCTGAGTGTGGCAGCGGGTGCCTGTAGTCCCAGCTGCTGGGGAGGCTGAGGCAGGAGAATGGCGTGAACCTGGGAGGTGGAGCTTGCAGTGAGCCGAGATCACCCCACTGCACTCCAGCCTGGGCAATGGAGCAAGACTCCGTCTCAAAAAAAAAATTATAAAACTGCTAGAAAGGTATTTATACTTGAATTTTGAGGATCCTCTGTACAGAATAAAAATAACATTAGCAATAATGCACCACTACCCTCAATATACAAAGCAGCAGGAGGACTAACAATAGCCCCAGCACAACAGCTAAAATGGAAATCATACCACAATCAACCTCAAGAAGAGGCAATTGCCACAGAGAAGTTACAGGCATGAGAAGACCCTGGAGAACAGGCAGGAGTCTTAAAAGCAGAGAGAAGGGAGAGGTACCCAGATGGAAAAAAAGAAAGAAAGAAAATAAATCTCGTCAAAGGCACAGATTTTGAGAATAACAAGAAATTCAAAAGGTTGGAATCTAAGACATCCAGTTGGATAAGGGAACAAAAACTGGAGTTACAAAGTGGAGAGTACCATGAATACCAGGCTAGCGACCTGGGGATCTGTATTTCATTCAATAGGCAGCCAGCAGTCAGCAGCAAAATCCCACAATCTGACCTATCAAGCAGGCAGTAGTGTGGGGGATGCGGCTTGGGGGGAGAAAGCACTGGGCTGAAGTTGAAATACGAATGCATTCATCAGTCAATCACTTAAAACCCTAGCACTCAAATGCCAACTACATGGTGGGCATTCTAACAGGCACCGGGCAGGCCACAGTTTTGTTTGGTCTCACCCCAGTACCTGAGCCATTCAGGGAAGAGAGAACAAAAGCAACATGAGCAGAAAGTATCCCGACCTCAAACTGTACACTGGATTTGCTTTCTGGTTTTTAAGAATAGAAAGCCTTAATGTGACCTAAAAAGGGCCTTGAATGGTCAGAGATTTGGTCTTAGCGCAATGTCTGCACTAATTCAGAACTCCAGAAAAGGTCCTCCCCTCTACATCCTTTACTCTGTAACTCAACCTTCAGTCTTTTCATAAATCCTTATTCCTAAATGGGGGGAACCATCTTATCTCCGGGAGAAACTGAGCAATAAGAAACATGAACTTGCTCACCTGTCCTCATCTCACAGCCCCTTTCCTGGTCTATTATCCATCCATGCTAACCTCATCTTTTGTCCTATGCTGGCCTCATAAAGATGGAGCTTATACTTTGGAGGAGAGAAGAGTTCGGATACATTTAGTAAGCTATTTAAAAGTGAGGAGAGGAGTCAGAAAGTGATGACTAAAAAATAATTTACACATTTCTCAGTCTGGATGATTTCAAGAATTGTGGGACCCTTTAAAGAGACAGGGAAGTTGGAAGGACAGGAGTTCATCGGTGGTCAAAAGAGGACTCCTGTGGGCAAATGTGGTTCACAACAAGAAATAAGATACTTGGAAAGGCAAATCAGAAGCCACAGAAATAATGTGATCAAAATAATATTAAGGAATACTGACCTTCAGGGATCAGGAAGGAAGGTGGTAAAAAACAGCAGATAGAAAAGCAAACACAGTGGCTCAGCAGCCAAGAAAGGGACGTTTCAGGAGTAGAACTGCCAATCACACAAACCCCACAGGTGGGGCCCACATCCGAGAACTGAACTGTTGGCCAAGCCCATGAGAGCAATTGCAGGTGGATGACAGGAAGCCTGAGTGAACAGGATCATGGGGAGGGCAGGTAACAGCTACCAGTAAGTGTCTGACTAAAAGAAAGGCTGGTGAAGGCAAGAGGCTAGTAGAGGCTGGCAGGAGGCAAGAGGTTCTTTTAGACAGGGCAGAATGAACAAACTGGTAGGCATCAAGGAGAAACTGGAGGAAGAGAAGTGATTAAAGAGGCCCAAGAAGGAAAGGATAAAAGCTCGAAGTATTTCGATTCATCTCAGATGTTGTAATCAAGCACTAAATGTTCTGGATACAGGATTAGAGATTAGAATTAGAGCATTCTAACCCTGACACCACCCCCATTTCTGCCTCAGAGAAATTTAATGTAGCAGAGTACAAAAGGTAAAGTTCCCTTAAGTGGGAATTGCTAAAGTATTTATTAGCATAAAAACGTCTATGCTTCCAGGGGTTCTTCAAAGGTTCAAATACTTCCTAAAAAACTGGCAGGCACTTGAGACAATTTAGGAAAAGGCTGCCAAACATGACTACATGCTGCTTAAAAACTGCTTTGGAAAAAAGAACCAAGAAAAATGTGAAAAAATGAAAGTCAAACCAGGTGAAATCATCTGCAACGTGACAGTCAACATCTAAAAATAACAAGTGTATCTGTTAAGTCAATAAAAAAGCAAGAGCCAAGCCCCTGCAACCTGAGAGAATACACCAACCGGCATCAACACCAGGACAGATACTTACATCGGCAATCAAGGAAAGGCAAATTCAAATGAGATACAATTTCTCCGACAGGAAACACATTACAAAAACTGGCAACATAACCATGACAGTTTTAGGGGGTGGAGAGAAGAGTACACTTTGGAAATGTAAATTGTTACAAACTTACTTTAGAGCAAATTTAGTCATCCTTCAAAAATTTAAATGTATACTTATTTCCTAAGAATTCGTTTGGCTCACACAATTGTGAAAAGACAGATGTGTACCAATGTTCATTACAACAATTATGCAACAAATCTATTATGTGCCAGACATTATTCGGAACTCAGGGAATACATAAGTGAACAAAGCAGATTCCTGATCTCAGGACCTGAGGTCAGGGGTCAGGAGAAGCCAAAAAATACACTTTATGTGGTGTGGCGGGAGTGCTACCAGCACAGCAGGGGATGGAGATGTGAAATCTTGTGTGCAGCGCTGCGCTCAGTGAGGGAGTTGCCCACACAGATCTCTGAGGGAAGACTGTTCCAGGCAGAGGGTATCACTAGCAAAAGGAGCGAGCAAGGGGCAAAGAAACAGTAAATTTGGTCAAAGAAAAAAATGGGCCAGAGCAAAACAAAAAGTAAGCCAAATATCCAACGACAGGAAACTGGACAAGTTAGAGTATATTCATACAGTGGAATGCTGTGCATCCAGTAAGAATTAGGATACAGTATATATGAGGATGCTTCCAAATATTTTTAAATAGAAAAATCAAATGGCAGAACAGTATTACTATGTGATTTCATTCTGCAAAACCAAAAACATAAGCTATGTTCTAGAAGGATATACACTTAACAGTTGTTCTTTCTGTGGGTAATTACAGATTTTTTTTTTTTTTTCCTTGAGACGGAGTCTTGCTCTGTCACCCAGGCTGGACTGCAAACAACCTCCGCCTCCTGGGTTGAAGCGATTCTTTTGCTTCAGCCTCCTGAGTAGCTGGGACTACAGGTGCCCGCCACCACACCCAGCTAATTTTTGTAATTTTTTAGAGATGGAGTTTTCCCATGTTGGCCAGGCTGGTCTCGACCTCCTGACCTCTGGAGATCTGCCTGCCTCAGCTTTCCAAAGTGCTGGGATTACAGGCGTGAGCCACCACACCCAGCCTAGAAAATTCTTTTATTAAAAAACTTTTTTTTTTTTTAGAGACAGGGTATTGCTATGTTGCTGAAGTTGGCCTCTAACTTCTGGGCTCAAGTGATCCTCCTGCCTCAACCCCCTGCTGTATCCCCCTACCCTGCCCCAGCAACTGGGATTACATGCACATATCGGTATGTTCATTTAAGGATTTGTATTTTTATGCACGTACCAGTATGTTCAGTTAGCGATTTGTATTTTTATGCACATACCGGTATGTTCAGTTAGGGATTTGTATTTTTAGAGTTTAGCATATATAAACTATTTGGACTTCCTTAAGGAGCATATAATTAGAACAAAGTAAGCAATTTAAAAATATATAGCGGAGAATCAATAAAGAGGCTTTACAGACATACACGGAAGAGGGCACTAAAACTGGGACACCACAGGAGCTGCTGGGGGGGTGAGAGACGCTTTGCTGGCTGACAACTGCTATGTTTCCAAACAGAACAGAGAACCAGTCTACTTAAGATACATCCTTGTATGGGTCATTTGCAGTAAAGAATTTAGGTAAAATAACAAACTTCATGGAGAGATCACATTTCTGTATTTGAGTCATTTAACTCCCATGGAATGTACTTGTGTGTAACCAACTGCTACTCACTGAGGACATTTTAAATATAAGGAGAATTTAAAAAATAGAAATTTGATACCTTCATGAAGGCAAAAATTAAAATTTGTAACTATTAGGTTCTCCTTGAAAACCACCATTAAAATGCAGGAAAAATCCTCCCGCCCTGCCTCCCGACACCTGAGCAGACTGAGCCTGCAAACACACTCCGTTCTTCATCCCCATGCCCCCGAGTCGCACCCAGAGGGAGAGCAGGAGGCCAGCCTCACTCACCCTTTTCTTCAGTCGCTCCCGTTCCTTCAGGGTGAGAGTGTCAGCTTTTGCAATGACAGGCACAATATTCACCTTGTTGTGTATTGCCTTCATAAACGCCACATCTAAGGGCTTAAGTCTAAAATTAATTTTAAAAGTGTCACTTATTTAAAAAAATACATACAAAACTGTTCTCTCTCAAATTATCTTAATTCTTATATTAAAATACAGTTTGGCTAAAACTTACAAACCCATGTAGTAAAGCATTTCTCCACGGTAAACAATTACTTACCCATGTCCAAAAGGCGAAATAAAGTAAAAGCAACAATGCACCCTATTATCAATGATGTGCCGCCTGTTCAAGCCGCTCTCGTCATGCAGGTACCTCTCAAATTGCTCATCAATATAGGAGATAATTGTCTTAAAACTGAGAGAAACAGAAACATTAACAATAATCATAGGGTATAAAACAGGGGGTCCCTGACTTCAAAGGGAAAACAAGTGCTTCCGCCCAAATATATATAATTTAGTAATTCATTTTCAAGATGAGAACAGAAGACTGACTCCTAGATTTGGCAAATGAAGTTTTTGGAAAGTATGCCAAGCATAACTGCCCCTAAGTGCTGAGAGTCAAAAGCCTGAATGGAATAGGTTATGATGCACCTGAGAGAGGGCCAGTGTAGACAGGGCTGCCAATTCTTTTTTTTTTGGGACTGAGTCTTACGCTGTTGCCCAGGTTGGAGTGCAGTGGCGTGATCTCGGCTCACTGCAACCTCCGCTTCCAGGGTTCATGTGATTCTCCTGCTTCAGCCTCCCGAGTAGCTGGGATTATAGGCACACGCCACCACACCCAGCTTATTTTTGTATTTTTAGTAGAGACAGGGTTTCACCATGTTGGCCAGGCTGGTCTTGAACTCCTGACCTTGTGATCAGCCCACCTCAGCCTCCCAAAGTGCTGGGATTACAGGCGTGAGCCACCACACCCGGCCAGGGCTGCCAATTCTTTTCAGGAACGTGACTGTGAAGAGGGGCAGAGGAACAGGGTGGTAGAAAACATGGGTCAAAAACAGGTTTATCTGAGCTGGGAAATGGTACAGCACTTTCACATGTAAGAAGGGAGGAATTCCTCAATGTAGGAGAAAGACAACAGAACCTTCCCCTTTTCATCTAGTGGTGGAAAGCTGATGCTTTATGTTGACAGGATTAGAACCAGGAGGGAGTTTGTACAACAAAAGCGGCATTCTTTGCACAGTACAGGTGACAGACTGCTCTATCTTCTACTTCTTCATTTCCTTATTTGTGAAGATGATGCCAATGAGTGGTCATTTAGACACTGTGACTCAACCCACTCTCTAACAGGTGTCACTTCCTTCCACACAGAAAGGAGGTACTACAGTATCTTGTTCACCAGCCACGGCTCAAATCCAGGTGTTTCACTTATACTAGCAGTCTATGGATGACTGGCTTTGCGATCTCAAATCGCAGTACAGTACCAGAAAAAAATTACTCTCCATAAAATTCCTTATTTAAAAAATCAACATTTAACACGCTTTAAATTGTCTAGCTGTTTTATTATATACAGCAATCCCAAACTT
The DNA here is from genome assembly GCF_006542625.1 of Nomascus leucogenys. Taxonomy (NCBI): domain Eukaryota; kingdom Metazoa; phylum Chordata; class Mammalia; order Primates; family Hylobatidae; genus Nomascus; species Nomascus leucogenys. The sequence continues at coordinate 141,684,683 of NC_044402.1, read as the reverse complement.
AATAATCACTCATTAACACTACCTATAAATTTAAGTACATTAAATAAACAAATGCAGATCCCTGGGCACGGGGGTGCATACCAATCTCTGCAGTTGATAGCATCACCATAGCCAGGGGTATCTACCACTGTCAGGCGCAGCTTGACCCCTCGCTCTTCAATTTCAACAGTTGAAGCCTCAATCTGGACGGTTCTTTCAATTTTTTCTAGAAAAGAAACAAACTTAATAGGGAATATAAGCAGCATGCGAAGAGGAAAGCTCACGTTAATAACACGCTTACAACAAGTGACTTCAGAGTCTACTACCTCTCTGCATTGGTAGGTTCTCCAAAGACACCATGGGGATTATGCAAAAATGATCCCAGAGAAGTCAGAATGGGGAAGGTTAAAGCTAAGATTATTGTGCTACTGGGGAAGGTTAAAAACACAAATATTAAAAATTATAATTTCTGTTCCTGGGAAAAAGAAAGCAATTTACGAATTCATTTAAAAACGGAATTCAAAAATATTCTGAAAGGGCTACATATTCTTGTAGCAGCCCAAGTCCTAGGCTCTCACTATGTCTGCCTAATTCATTCAACAGTCATTTGTGGATGCTGGTGTCCTGTGCTGGAACTTCCTGACAGTAGATGAATTAGAACATCTATCCTAGTAATCTTCTAGTTACACAGCATTTTTGATGTAAAACATTCTCACTTAATCCTTCCATCAAATATTTAATATAGGCAGAAAGTACTTATTACATTTTACAGACAAAATAAACTCAGAGAGGATGGATCCATGGATACGTGTCAAAGAAAGTCTACAATCCAAATCCAAGGACCTCGGTGCAACACACCTACCCCATTAAAAGTGTTCTCCTTGTGTTCAAAGCTGAACAAGAACAAACAAAACACAGAGCTAAAACATAAAATATTAATTAGGCAGTCTTCAGCATCTTTCATGTAGAATTACACTTACAGTAACATAGCAATGTTTTTACCTGCTGCTCCAGGTATGACTCTTTCTGGGTAGAGATCAGTTAGGAATAGGCTGTTTATGAGAGTTGATTTTCCTAGACCTGATTCACCTTTAAATAAAAAGAAAAACCTCATCATGACCTTATCCATATGACACCACTGAATCGGTTAAGTGTTTACACAAGGCCTGGTACCGGGCTAAGTACCTCACAAACACCATTCTGTGTTTAGTACCTACAGTACTACTTCGTTTGCAGTATGATCTTTGAGGGTACTCAAAGAAACTCTAATTTGCCCAAGGTCAGAGTACTATCCAGAGCAGGGCCAAGATTTGAATCCAGGTCTATGAAACTACAGAACTTGAACATCGCATGATTAGAAACACAACTGTTCACAAATGTGAGGAATGTACTTTAGAGGTTGGTTTTTATTTTTGACAAATAGAATGCAAAGCAGGTTTTCAATTATCAGTTCTGCTAGTCACTAAACTCACCACATTTTCAGAAAACTGAATATATCTATCCTATAGTGTCAACAACACTTGTGCTTCCCGAGCTGCAGAAATGGGTGAGCAGGACAGGGCCTGTGGTCCGGTGGGCTCACCTGCACACCCTCACTCTGCAACCTCCCCTTCTGCCACCTTGTCTTCTTCCTGCTTTAAACCCATCCCCGTTTCCCAGCACCGGCAACTGCCATGTCAGGCAACTTTCTCGCTCACTTTGTTGAGTTCACATGACTAATTCAGGTGACACATATCCATGTAAGCTTTCAGTGAGGTGAGAATCTCTCAACTACTGTGACTACATATTCTGAATATTTGAAATTTAACTTCAAAAAAGATGCAAAATACCAAAAATTAAATTTTACATTTGAAGGAAGCACAGATTCCACTGCTTCATTGTAGGTTATCACCTAAGTCTTAATTTTGCATGGAGAAGTGCTTCTGATCTTGGTACTACTGGTGCTGGACTGTCCCCCGGGTACCCTAAACCACCCTCTGTTAAGTTCTGCAAAGCATGAGGAAGGAGTACACATCTCTTTTGAAAAATTATTATTTCTGCCTGGGCACAGTGGCTCACACCTATAATCCCAGCACTTTAGGAGACCAAGGCTGGAGGATCACTTGAGGCTAAGAATTCAACACCCCGCCTGGGCAAAACAGTGAGACCCCCATCTCCCAAAAAATCAAAACAAAGTAAAAAAACCCCAAAACCTTAGCCAGGTGTCGTGGCCTGTACCTAGAGTACCAGCTACTTGGGAGGCTAGGGCAGAAGGATCGCTTAAGCCCAGGAGTTAGAGATTCCAGCAGGCTATGATCATGCCACTGCACTTCAGCCTGGGTGACAGAGTGAGACTCTGTCCCTTACAGAATAAAACAATTCTGGAAAAATCAAGAACAAATAAGTGAATTTGAAATGTGCAGACCCATGGCCAAGCGCGGTGGCCCACACCTGTAATCCCAGCACTTTGGGAGGCTGAGGCGGGCGGATCATGAGGTCAGGAGATCAAGACCATTCTGGCTAACATGATGAAACCCTGCCCCTACTAAAAATACAAAAAATTAGCCGGGTGTGGTGGCGGGTGCCTATAGTCCCAGCTACTTGGGAGGCTGAGGCAGGAGAATGGCGTGAACCTGGGAGGCGGAGCTTGCAGTGAGCCAAGATCACACCACTGCACTCCAGCGTGGGCGACTGAGAGAGACTCCATCTCAGAAAACAAAACAAAACAAAAAAAGAAATGTGCAGACATACAAAATTAGGACTGCATTTTAAGTGAACTGCAATTTTCACACATGAAAAGAATAATGTGTTGAACATGCCTAAATATGAGTGTAAATATTTGACTAAATGCCTATTATCCCATTAAGTCATCCTTTTAATAAACTGTGGTGCAATGCCCCTTTACATTTTTGCTCCTTTACCTATTTCTTTAGAAGTCTGACACAATTTTAAAAACTATGCCTTTCCTCTTCAATAGTCTCTCATTTACTAATTAGGTGTGCCAGGGTTTTCCTGATATACCCATTTTTCTTGAGCTATTAATACTACAATTTAAAAGTTGAGGATTCTTGTGGCTTTCTAGTTCTACTTTTCACTACTCACCCCCAACCCCCTACCTGTTTTCTTTTAAATCCACTTTATTGAGGCACGATGTACAAAAACTAAAATACACCCATTTAAACTGTACAGTTTTAACAAAAGTAGATACTCAGATAACCAAACTCCACTCAAGATAATTTTCATAACCCTAGAGTTGCTTTGCGTAACTGTGAAGTCTACCCTCTCCAGTCCCCACTGCAGGCAAACACCAATCTACTTTGTCACTATGTATCAGCTTTGCTTATTCTAAAACTTTAAAATGGCATCATACAACATGGCCTATTTTGTGTTTGGCTGCTTTTGCTCAACAAAGCTCTGAGACTGATGCATGTTGTTGCATCTATGAGTAGTCCGTTTCTTTGTAGTGCTTGGCAATATTCCATTGTATGGCTACACCACAATTTGTTAAACCCACTCTCTAGATACCTCTGCTGTCCCCAGTTTGGGGCTATTTTGAGAAAAGCAGCTATGAATATTCATATACAAATCTTCACCGACATGTTTTCATTTCTTGTGGGTAAACACATACAAGCGGTTTTGCTGGGTCTTAACTGTTAAGGAAGTTACCAAGCTGGCTTCCATACTGGTTGTGGCATTTTCACATGCTCACTAATAAGAGTTCCAGTTGTTTCACATCCTTGCTGACACCTGGAGTGCCTGCCTCTTAGTGGCTGTGTAGTGGCATCTCGTGGTTTCAATGCATATTCCCCTGACCACCAAAGATGAGGACATCTTTATGTGGGTTTACCGGCTATTTGTTTTATCTTCCTGTGAAATGTCTATTCAGATCTTTTGCCCCCTCTTTGTAAGTGGGTCATTTGTCTTACTGACCTGTACAATATTTTTATATATTCTGGACACATATCCTTTGTCAGATATGGTACTATGAATACTTTCTGAGTTCTTCACATTTTATTTTCCTATTGATGTCTTTTCAAGAAGGCAAACTTTTAATAATGCACAATTGTTTTTATAATTTCTATTCTTCATGTCCTAAGACATCTGCTTACTACAAAGTCATAAAAATTTTTTTGCCCATTTTCTTGTAGAATTTTTATAGCTTTACATTTAAATCTATAATTTCAGGTTAATTGTGATATACAGCGTGAAGCAGGAGTTGAAGTTCATTTTTTCACACATAATCATCTAGCTGTTACAGACTGTAAAAAGACTAACCTTGCCCCCATTGAATCAACTTGGCTTTTTTCTCAAAAAACAAAACAAAAAAAACAACTGAACTTATTATATTGATGGGTCTACTTCTTGGCTGCTGCTCTGTTCAGTAGATCTGTGTATCTACCCTTACCACAGTCTTGATTACTGCTGTTAAGTCTTGAAATCAGAGACTGTAATCCTCCAACTCTGCTCTTTTTCTAAACTGTTTTTGTCTGTTCTAGGCCCTCTACATTTACATTTAAACTTCAAAATCAGCTTGTTAATTTTTATTTCTGAAAGTTGGGGCTGGACGCTGTGGCTCATGCCAGTAGTAATCCTTGTACTTTGGGAGGCTGAGAAGGGTGGATCACTTCAGGCTAGGAGTTTAACACCAGCCTGGCCAATATGAAAAAATGCCATTTCTACTAAAAATACAAAAATTAGATGGGCATGGTGGCACATGCCTGTAGTCCCAGCTACTTGGGGAGACTGAGAAACGAGAATCACTTAAACCTGGGAGGTGGAGGTTGCCAAAATCATACCACTGCACTCTAGCCTGGATGACAGAGCAAGACTGTCTCATAAAAAATATGGGACAATTTGGGGGAGAAAGGGCATAACAGTTCCAATCCACAAATTGGGCAGATCTTACAACTTTAGATTTTAATTTCTCTCAGCACTGTTTTGTAGTTTTCAGTGTACAGGTCTTGCACGTTTTGTTAAATTTATCTCTGAACAATATTTTTTGTGACTGTTAAGTGGTACTGTCTTAAAATTATTAATACTCTCGTTTGTGATTTTTTTTTTTTTTTTTTTTTTTTGAGACGGAGTCTCGCTCTGTCATGCAGGCTGGAGTGCAATGGCATAACCTCAGCTCACTGAAACCTCCCCCTCCCGGATTCAAGCGATTCTCCCGCCTCAGCCTCCAGTGTAGCTGAAATTACAGGCACCCACCATCATGACCAGCTAATTTCAGTACTTTACAAAAGTACTAAAGAGATGAAGTTTTACCATGTTGGGGGGGCTGGTCTTAAACTCCTGACCTCAGGTGATCTGCCAGCCTTGGACTCCCAAAGTGCTGGGATTACAGGTGTGAGCCACCGCACTCAGCCTAATTTCTTATCTTCAGTGGGTCCTGGATTTTTACAAATTCGTTTTTCAGCTAACATCATCTTCCTCCTTGATAACTACACTGAATGACAATGACTCTGAATGTTGCATCATGTATTCCTGAGATAAACTCCATTTGTTTAGTCGGTCCTAATTTGAAAATGAGAATTTGTTCCAATGGGATTGATATATTAAGGAACAATAGCAGCGTAATACAAATTTCATATTTGCTTATTATATATGATCTCATCAGTGAGAAACTAGGTGAATACAGAAAACTGTGTTTAATTCTGCATCCAACAGAATCAAACCACTTAGGGATATTCCCAACACACACCCCTAAATATCTATCAGCTATCTTTCTTCACTGCCGGTTATGAGCCACACCCATTTACACCTAGTGTTACGACTTTCCAACTTTAGAAAATCCTCCTTCCACAGCTACACAAAAGCGCACAAGTTGCAACCCTCCTGATGTCCACTTGCACAAACCAACCTCAGGGCTTCTATGGTGCAGTAATTATTTTTAACCATTTGCATGTGGACTGGTATAATTCTTATGTTCCTATCTTTTCCCCATTGTGTCGCTGATGAAGATTCTGAGTATTGTGTCCCTATTTTCTCCGTAAGCCCTGTGGTGTTTATTCATCATGCTGTATGGCATGCTGATTTTTTTTAGAAACACACGGGTTGCATCATAGCAGAACTCAGTGCATTGTCTTTTTATTTACATATATTGCTGGACTTGGTAAGATTTAATTAAGATGTTCACGTCTAGCTCGTGTATAAGTAAAAAGTAAAGTAGAGGCTCCTCTTTAAAGACTTTCCTCTCCTTCTAATTAGGAATAAATACTAACTTCTCTTAGAAGCAAAATTTATTCAAAGACTTGTGCTAACATTCTTAAACATCTGCTAGCCGTAGCGAGGAAATCAATGTACTTTATGTTCTTAGCTCCCACAATTCAGCCTAAACATTTTCCCTGGCATGCTTATGCTGGTCCAAGCAAGCATTAGGTCATAGCCTGTTGCTCTTCCTTATTTGAAGGTGATTTTACCCTTCTCAACATTCCTCCTTCCTTTGTTCTCCTCTACCTTTGCTTTTAAAAAGTTCTAAGTTGCCAGCCAATCAGGACAAATACAGAACGTGAGGTCCCGTTCCAGCCAATGGAAACCGGACACAGCAGTAAGGTAGACGTATCAGGTTATAAATGACCCAGGTTATAAATGATCCTCTTTGTTCGGGTACTCTCTTGACAGAACTGCTGGCGAGTGTACCCTTTCTGTAGAAAGTAAAAATGGCCTTGCTGAGGAAACTGAATTTATGTTCAAGTGCTATTTCTTTATGGCACCGAGGAACAAGCATTTCTAACATATATTAGTCTGTAGTTTTCTTGTCATTTGTAATAGGATAATGCTGGCTTAATGAAATAGGCTGGTAGGTGTTTCTTACTCATCTATTTCGTGAAGAAGTCTGTGTAAGATTTATATTAATCCCAGCACTTTGGGAGGCCGAGGCGGGCGGATCATGAAGTCAGGAGATCGAGACCATCATGGCTAACACAGTGAAACCCCGTCTCTACTAAAAATACAAAAACAAAATAAGCCGGGTGCGGTGGCGGGCGCCTGTAATCTTAGCTACTTGAGAAGCTGAGGCAGGAGAATGGCGTGAACCCAGGAGGTGGAGCTTGCAGTGAGCCAAGATTGCGCCACTGCACTCCAGCCTGGGCGACAGAGTGAGGCTCCATCTCAAAAAAAAAAAAAAAAAAAAAAAAAAGATTTACATTACTTCTACTCCCCGCCACATACACCTTTTCTCATTTTTAAATCTCTACCTTTCTTTTTTTGTGTGTGTGAGATGGAGTTTCGCTCTTGTTGCCCAGGCTGGAGTGCAATGGCGCAATCTCAGCTCACCGCAACCTCCACCTCCCGGGTTCAAGTGATTCTCCGGCCTTAGCCTCCCGAGTAGCTGGGATTACAGGCATGTGCCAACACGCCCAGCTAATTATTTTTTTTTTAGTAAAGGCAGGATTTCTCCATGTTGGTCACGCTGGTCTCGAACTCCCAACCTCAGGTGATCTGCCCACCTCAGCCTCCCAAGATGCTGTGATTACAGGCATGAGCCACCGTGCCCAGCCAATTTCTACTTAATTTTATTTTTTGAGATGGAGTCTTTCTCTGTTGCCAGACTGAAGTGCTGTGGCACAATCTCGGCTCACTGCAACCTCTGCCTCCCTGGTTCAAGTGATATTCCTGGCCTCAGCCTCCCAAGTAGCTGGGTCACAGACACACACCACCACGCCCAGATTTTTGTATTTTTAGTAGAGATGGGGTTTTGCCATGTTGGCCAGGCTGGTCTCAAACTCCTGACCTCAAGTGATCCGCCCGCTTTGGCCTCCCAGAATGCTGGGATTACAGGCATGAGCCATCACGTCCGACCAGTTACATTATTCCTAATGACAATTCAGTGGTCACTCCTCTTATCTTCAATCCCCTGTATGTAATAAATTTCTTTGTTCTGGCTACTTTTTTTTTCTTTTCTTGAGACAGGGTCTCACTCTGTCACCCAGGCTGGAGCGCAGTGGCACAATCACAGCTCACCACAGGCTTGACGTCTCAGACTGAGGTGATCCTCCTACCTCAGCCTCTCAAGTAGCTGTGACTACAGGCATCCCCTACCAAGGCTGGCTAATTTTTATATCTTTTGTACAGACAGGGTTTCACCATGTTGCTCTTGAATTGGTCTTGAACTCCTGGGCTGAAGTGATCCACCCATCTTGGCCTCCCAAAATGCTAGGATTACAGGCATGAGCCACCACACCAGGCCTGTTCTGGCTACTTTTAAAGACCTTTCTGTTTATGATCTATTTGCTTATTACATGCTTTGGTGTGCTTTTCTCTATTATTTCTTCTGCTTGTTGTTTCATCAGTAGTTTCTGGTAGCGTGTTATGATGCATCCTGGTGTAGTTTTCTTTATATTTATTTTGCCTGGTATTGTCACGCTTCTTGGATCTGTGCATTTACAACTTTGCTGAAAATTGGACATTCCCAGGCATTATTTTTTCATTATTTTTATTTTGCTTTCCTGTCTTCTCTGTGAATATAATCCATATATTAGACTGCTTACAGTGTACCAAAGGACATTGAGGACACATTCAATTTCTTTTTTTTTCCAGCTTTTCCCTTACTGTGCTTCTACTGCCCTTTTTCTCCTGCAGTGTATAATGTGCTGTCAGGCTTATCATGAAAATTTCTTATTTCAGTTGTATTTTAATCTTTAGAAGTTCCACTTGGTTCTCTGTTGTATCTTTCCTTTATCTTATTACACTCATGCTTTCCTTTAAGTAATACAGTTCTTCTTTGCCAATTCTATCATTTCTGTCATTTCTGGATCTGTTTCTATTGCCTGCTTTTTTTCCTGATTATGTACAGTTTTTGTTTCTTTAATGCCACACAATTTTCTGTTAGACATTAGATATTGTGAATGTTACACTGTAAATGCCTGGATTTTTTTTTTTTTGAGACAAGGTTTCATTCTGTCACCCACACTTGAGGCTTGAGTGCAGTGGCATGATCTCAGCTTACTGCAGCCTCAACCTCCTGGGCTCAGGTGAGAGGAACTACAGGTACATGCCACCATGCCTGGCTAGTTTTCATATTTTCTGTAGAGACAGGGTTTCACCATGTTGCCCAGCCTGATCTTCAACTCCTGCCTGCCTCGGCCTCCCGAGGTGCTAAGATTACAGGTGTGAGCCACCATGCCTGGCCTGGGGGATATTTCTGAAATGGGTCACTTACACAGCCATTGGCAGGCCTTGGTTCCCTACTTGGTGGGCTTCCCTGTAAGGCTACTTGAGTGTTCTCTTGACATGACAGCTGGCTTCCTCCAGAGTGAGTAATTTGAGAAGAGGCAAGGTGGGGGGCCACGATGCCTTTTATGACCCAGTCTTAGAAAATGACACACTTTCTTCTCCACAATGTCCTGCTGGCTACACAGGTAAAACCCTATTCAATGCAGGAAGGGACAAGAAAGTTGCGAATACCAGGAGATAAGAATCACTGGGGGCCATTCTGGAGCCTAGCTGACACAATGAGTAAACTTTCACTACATATAAATAAGGAAGTGACAGAAAAATAATTTTGCTCCTGAGAAAAATTTTCTAATGAATATACATATATTTGTTCAAATTCTCAAGTTATTTGACTCTGCCAAATTTTCCTCTTACTTTATAGGTCACGTTATCATACTCCAGAGATTGGAAAGGGGAGATATTTATTAAGTTGGAGACTATAGATTAATTTCTTACCGACCACCATCAGTGTGAACTCAAAACCTTTTTTCACTGATTTTCGGTGAACTTGATTGGGGAGATTTGCAAATCCAACATAGCCAGGTGTTTCTGGATTTATAAACTGAGTTGGCTGTTGCTAAATAAGATTAAAAAACAAACAAACACCTTAGTAGTTGCTTTTAAGATATAATCAGTTAGATGTGAAACAAACATAGGTTATCAGTTTTCACAAATTTTTAAAAAAGTATAGATAAACACTTCCAGGAAGTCCTACTTCTATCAGAAAACCGGTAGTATTCAACTAGGAGCATTAAAAAAAGAAAAACTTATCTAGTATAACTCCTTAGTTACATGCTGACTGAAAATTAACATTTTATTAATCAGTATTCTGTTTAGGAATTTAACAATACATAGAAGATACATGCTTAATACACCTTAATGCAATTTCAAATTTCGACTTGAGAGACTATGGAGTTCCAGGAAAATCAGTCCAGCTTACAAAGTACTGCTACAGCTGACAGTACTTTGAATGAATGGTTTCATTCAAAAAACTTGGCTAAAGAATAGCTTCCCCCAGGTATTAGGTGCAATGTATTTCTGAAAAGTATCCAGGAAAAAGGCATCTCTCTTGCTGTGCTTCTAGCTCTATAGAAAAGTTTCACCGAGGGTGAGGCAGGCAAATTAGGGGTGGGATGTTGAGTATCTAGTGTCAAAGACCAAGAAAGAAAAGACAGAATGAGAAGATCATAGCTGACTACACTAAAGCATCAACATTCCTTGATAGAAGGGTATCTGATGAGAGAGAGGACAGAGATATGAGAAGGCAAGAATAGCAGAAGTAACCAGAATCCAGACAGTGGCATACTGAAAATGAGAAGAAATTAAAAAAATCAATTTATTAATTGAAAAAGGCAAGACATAAAATAGTATTTCCTTTAGGATTACATTTTGTAAACGTATAGTCAAATGCACACACAGGTGAAAAAGAATATATGTAACATATCAACAGTGGTTATTTCTGAGTGAAATAATGACTTTTTTTTTTTTTTTTTTGCTTATCTGTGTTCCACGCTAACACTGCTATAAAATGCAAACACTGGTATGATGAACTTGCATTGGATAGTAATGAACACCCACAGGATTCAAAGATAAAAAAAACCAGAGAAACAACAATCTTGCAACGTTAACCACAAGTTCTGCTTTTCTCAGAATATGTTCTTTAGAACTAATTTATCTCTGAAATAACTTGCAAGGGCTGATTTAAACCAATTTATCAAGCCTAAGAGCCCCATCAATTTCATCATAATAAATTATCTGGACTGCTGGGAATGAACTAAGGGGGCTAAAAGGACTGTTACTGATGTGTGTAGAGAAAAGAAAGTAGAAGCCTGAAAAAAGAGAAAGCTCCAAGCTTTTAAGATGACAATTAGGCCAGGCACGGTGGCGCACGCCTGTAATCCCAACACTTCGGGAGGCCAAAGTGGGCAGATCACGAGGTCAACAGATCAAGACCATCCTGGCCAACACGGTGAAACCTCGAATTTACTAAAATACAAAAAATAAGCCAGTGTGGTGGCATGCATCTGCGGTCCCAGCTACTCCGGAGGCTGAGCCAGGGGAATTGCTTGAACGTGAGAGACAGAAGTTGCAGTGAGCTGACATTATGCCACTGCACTCCAGCCTGGTGACAGAGCAAGAAGACTCCCATCTCAAAAAAAAAAAAAAAAAAAATACAATTAAATTAGAACTCTTTGTCTTAATGAATCAAATGTATCAGTTGTATTAAAAATAATGAATCGTATAAATCCCGACTGTCAACAACCTGAAAACATAAAGCAATTTCTCCTTATGCTGTAGATACATGAAGTATGATCTTACCTTAGACATCTTTTGTGAAGCTTCGTCTGTTAAAAAAAAACACACAGACACACATAAACGCACGTACATAGTATGTATGTATACGCACGTATATTTAACAGCGTGAACTGACCTGAAAAAGACTTAAACATACATAGGCAATGTAAAAAGAAAATACAATTTCAAGACCTTCCAAATTTATTAGGCCAAAGGGAAAAGTTAAGCACTGACAGCTGGCTCATGTAATATTACTACTTTTATTCTTTCTGACTTTTGTGTTTAGATGTATACATTAACCAGACTCCCTATCCTTTATTCAAACCTAGACTAAATGAGTGGGAGATGAGAGATCCTTATGACTGTTACTTCTTTACAAAAGGAAGTTAAACAAATCCCTTCAAGTGTAATCAATAGTAGCCAATCAAATTTGTATCTTTAAATGAGCCTTAGTTCAGAAAATGTTGTAATTCTGTTTGGCACCTCCATTTTGCCTATATAAACAATCCTCATTTTTCCCCACCATGGGAGCACTAATCACCATTCTTTGGTGTAGCTCGGCTTACACTTTGTACTTAAATGAATTCTTTTAATTGAATCAGGAGCCTTTTGATTATTTTAGGTGACAGCATCTCAATTACTTCAAACATTTCCCTAGGAATAAGACAAGCATCTATCATTACAAAGGTAAATTCGATTAAAAAAATTAGGCCAGGCGTGATGCTCACGCCTGTAATTCCAGCACTTTGGGAGGCCGAGGTAGGCGGACCACTTGAGGTCAGGAGTTCAAGACCAGCCTGGCCAACATGGTGAAACCCCATCTCTACTAAAAATACAGATTCAGCCAGGCGTGGCAGCGCGTGCCTGTGATCCCAGCTACTCAGAAGGCTGAGACAGAAGAATCGCTTGAACCTGGGAGGCGGAGGTTGCAGTGAGTGGAGATCATGCCACTGCACTCCAACCTGAGCGACAGAGTGAGACTCCATTAAAAAAAAGAAAAAAAATTAGATGGTGGCTGGGTGCAGTGGCTCATACCTGTAATCCCAGCAGTCTGGGAAGCAGAGGCAGGACTGCTTGAAGCCAAAAATTCAACACCAGTCTGGGCAACATAGCAAAACCCTATCTCTATAAAAAATTAAAAAAATTTTTAAGTTTATAAAAGCAACTGTATATATACATGTACACACATATTCCGTATTTTCAATAATATTCAAATTTTTTTTCAGTACTGATTATATGTTAGACACTAGGGACACAAATGGGATACACACAGATACATACTTCTCTGACCTCTGGAATTATGTCATTTCCCCTCTCTCTCTGAAATCTTTCAAGGGGTAAGGGACATCATTACATAGAGCACTGTAACCTGAACATGTCTGCCACCCACTGGAGTTTCCTAGAGCTACCTGAGAACTAGATTTTGACACTGGGGTACAGGGAACAACGTGAACTACATTTATGAGGAAAGGAAATAGCACTGAAGACATCTGAGTGTTAGAAAAATGTGACAATAGTTTTAAAGATATGTGGAATTTTTTTTCTTTTTTTTTTTTTTGAGACGGAGTATCGCATTGTCTCCCGGGCTAGAGTACAGTGGGTGATCTCAGCTCACTGCAACCTCCGCCTTCTGGGTTCACGCCCTTCTCCTCCCCGAGTAGCTGGGACTCCAGGCGCCCGCCACCATGCCCGGCTAATTTTTTTTTAAATTTTTAGTAGAGATGGGGTTTCACCGTGTTAGCCAGGATGGTCTCGATCTCCTGACCTCGTGATCTGCCCGCCTCAGCCTCCCAAAGTGCTGGGATTACAGGCGTGAGCCACCGCGCCCGGCCAGAGATATGTGGAATTTTTATACAAATTTTAGAAACCCTGAAGCTTTGGAAAGCATGGAGTCTGTTGGCTAACCTTCAGTAACAACCCTAAGAAAGATGACTGTTGTCAAATTTTGTTCCCTCTGGAGCTTAGAAACTTATTAAAAAGCTTCTCTCACTTTGCCTCTCCATTCCCCTCCTCCAAATCTTAACTTCCTGAATACTGTGTACTCTGTTTCCCTTTTGACTGGAAATGTTCCCAGCTACCTTGGAAGAAATGAGATCCCTGCATCCCCAATGTTATTTGGCTTGGTTAACCAAGGGATGGTAGCAGTAAGATTCAAGAGCCTTTAACTTCAGCAAAACCTAAGAATTGAGTGGCCGGGCGCGGTGGCTCACGCTTGTAATCCCAGCACTTTAGGAGGCCGAGGCGGGCGGATCACGAGGTCAGGAGATCGAGACCACGGTGAAACCCTGTCTCTACTAAAAATACAAAAAAATTAGCCGGGCGTGGTGGCGGGCACCTGTAGTCCCAGCTACTTGGAGAGGCTGAGGCAGGAGAATGGCGTGAACCCAGGAGGCGGAGCTTGCAGTGAGCCAAGATTGCACCACTGCACTCCAGCCTGGGCGACAGAGCAAGACTCCATCTCAAAAAAAAAAAAAAAAAAAAAAAAAAAAAAAAAAAGAATTGAGAGCAAGTGTGAGTGTGGAGGAGTAGAACTTCGTAAAGGGAAAGAGAAGGGTCAGATGTAATATAGACAGTTTTGGCAGAAGGAGTTGGCATTTTGTTTTCAAATAATATAGAGGTAGGTAACTGATTATGAAAGTAAAAAAAAGGTAATCATTAAAGAAAATAACAATGAGAACTTCCAAATTAAGAGAAAAATACGGAGGAAACAGCAACTTCATCAAACCAGAAAAATATGGAAACGGAACAAGAAGAAACAAAATCAGAAGTAATCCTAAATCAAGACAATGGGGACAAAATTCAAGATTATCAGTCATCAGTATAAATGTGAAATAACCAAATTCTCTGCTTAAAGGAGAAGACAGATTGGCCTAAAAAAACCAAAAAAAAAAAAAAAAAAAAAAAAAAAAAAACGTCCAGCTATAAGGTATATGCTTAAAGCAAAAGAAACAAAGAGAGGCTGAAAATAAAGGGACAAGGTAAACAATAGCAGGCTAGTGCAAACACAGAGGAGAGACAACACTACTATCAGCCAAGGTGGGAATTAAAGTAAAAATAAGCAGAATAACAGGGATAACAAGTTATAATGATAAACAATTTATAGGGAAGATGTAATATTCATAAGCCTGTATATTCAAATAATCACTGTAGATAAACACATAAAGCAAGCACTAGGAAAAATACAAAGTTAACTTAAAAAAATACAATTCAAGTGAGAAACTTTAATAGAGTTCTCTGAGAACTGGACAGATTCAGTAAACACAGTATGTGTAAGGACAGAGAAGAATTGAGTAATACAACAAATAAATCTGATTTAGCAGACATAGAAAAACTTGAATCAATACCTTAAGAAATGTTTGAAGTCATCTATCTACCATAAAAAAAGCCTAAGCAAAATTTGAAAAACATTTTTACAGTCAATGTTCTCAAATAATGATCTGCTTAAATTGGGTGGAAAAAGATGAAAAGTAACTCCCAGTAATTTGTTACATTACTGGATATCCCCGGGATCAAGGAGGGTAACAAAAGCAAAGCCACAAGCAATCTCTAGAAAGCAATGGAAGGAAGATAAAAGCAAAACTTACAAGATAAAACAGGAAATCAATAAAGAGAAAAAATGAATTATGAGGGGGTGGAAAAAGAAGGGTAAACAAATCCAAAAGCTGGTTTTCTTTTTGTTTTTTGAGACAGAGTTTTCCTCGTCGCCCAGGCTGGAGTGCACTGGCGCGATCTCAGCTCACTACAACTTCTGCCTCCTGGATTCATGCAATTCTCCTGCCTCAGCCTCCGGAATAGCTGGGATTATAGGTGCCCACCACCACGCCCAGCTAATTTTAGTATTTTTAGTAGAGATGGGGGGGGTCTCACCATGTTGGCCAGGTGAAACTTCCTGACCTCAGGTGATCTACCCACCCTGGTTTCCCAAAGTGCTAGGATTACAGGCGTGAGCCACCGTGCCCGGCCTCAAAAGCTGGTTTTCTAAAACAAATTCCTCACAAGCCCAATTCAGGAAAAAATAGCAAATATAGAAAAGTAGCTAAAATAATGACAGAGGAGACTACATGTAGCAAAATGGCCCCAAATCTGAAAATGTAGAAAAAATGGGCACTGTGAATTACCAATACAGAATCAAAAACTGGAAAATCTGACTAAAACAAGTATCACTAAGCAGCTGATTAAAGACATACCAATGAAAAGGACCAAGACTTGACGTTAGAGTTGAACTCCATCTAACCTTGGACAAGACCAAAGTCATTTAACTATTCCAAGGCTCTATAGAGAAAAGGGAAAACAATTTGTTTTATGAAGACAGCAGTTTTAATAACAAACCCAGATGGAGACGTAAGAAAGGAACAAAGGAATGAATGAACACCATAGATCAATCTCACTCACAAATATAAATGCAAAAATCCTGAATAAAATATTTGCTGGCAATTAGATTCCAGGAATGTATCAAAAGCATCTATCAATATTAATTCAACAACACAATACAGGGAAAAAAAATCATGCATTAATAGATGCTGATGGGGCCTATAAAATTCAGCAACCAATCGTAATGAAAACACTAAGTAAGAAAACTGCTGGCGGAGTGTGGTGGCTCACGCTTGTAATACCAGCACTTTGGGAAGCTGAGGCAGGAGGAGCGCTTGAGCTCAGGAGTTCAAGACCAGTCTGGACAACATGGTGAAACACTGTCTGTACAAAAAATACAAAAAAATTAGCTGGGTGTGGTGGCGGGCACCTGTAGTCCCAGCTAAGTGGGAGACTGAGGTGGGAGGATCCCTTGAGCCCAGAGGTGAAGGTTGTAGTTGTGGAGATGGTGCTGCGGCACTCCAGCCTGGGTGACAGAGTGAGACTGTCTCAAAAAAAGAAAAAAAGGAAAACTGCTTAAATCTAATTCAGGATATTGCTGAAAACCAAAGGTAAATGCTATTCTCTAAACAATAGAAGATTAAATCTATTTAAATTACAACCGATAATTTGGCAGGAATGCCCTTCCATAATTATTTTTAAGCACTTACATGAAAACTTTTACATGAAGACCTATACAAAAAGCAAACAAAACCCCCATGTGCCGTCCATTATCCAGCTTCAACAATTAGCAACTCAAGGTCAATAAAGTTTCATCTATTTCCACAATCATCAATGCCACTTCCTGGATGATTATGAAGCAAATACAAGATATAATATTTCATTTATATTCCACTACACATATCTAAAAGGGCTCCTAAAAATGACAAACCATTACCCATAGCTAGTTCTTTAATGCAATCAAATATCCAATCAGTATTCATATTCTCCATTCTCTCATTTTTTTCATGTGAGTCAAGATCCAAGTAAGATCTAAATATTGCAAATTTCACCACGATTATTTAATACTACCTCGGTGAGTTTACTGAATATAATGAAACAAGAAAATCAAAACAAAACACTTTTTTGCTGATTGGACTGAAAACACAGAAAATACAAATACTCAGCTGAGTGCGGTAGCTCATGCCTGTAATCCCAGCACTTTGGGAAGCCAAGGCGGGCAGATCACGAGGTCAATAGATCGAGACCATCCTGGCCAACATGGTGAAACCCCGTCTCTACCAAAAATACAAAAATTAGCCAGGTCTGGTGGCACGTGCCTGTAGTCCCAGCTACCAGGGAGGCTGAGGCAGAATCGCTTGAATCTGCGAGGCGGAGGTTGCAGTGAGCTGAGATTGCACCACTGCACTCCAGCCTGGCAACAGAGCAAGACTTTGTCTCAAAAAAAAAAAAAACAAAACAGAAAATACAAATACTCTGGTTAAGAAAATTCTAGAATAAGATAATTTAGTAAGGTAGCTGAATATAAGATCTCAAGTAAGTCAAGTACCAGCAATGAATATCAAGGAATAGAAATGGGGGCACATCATTTACAACAGAATTTTTAAAAATCCAAACAAATAGGGACCAAACTAGAAAACAGGTCCTACATAAATCAAATCATTTTTATTTCCCCCAAATTAGTATATTATTTAGTCCATTTCTAACTGGAATCCCTAATGGTGTGGCTTTTTTCTTAAAGGATTGGATAAAATGAGCTTCAAGTTCACATGGAAAGATTAAATGCCAATGCTGAGGATAGAAAAGAGCAAGCACTTACCTTATCACCTATTACATGTATCTGATTTCAAACCCACACAGTGCAACACAGAAATACCATAGAGCACCTCTCCCTCACCTCCACAGAACCCCTCAGCCTCACTGAACCCTGTGCACACATACGGGAAAACGGAGAAACTATTTGTCTTAAACTGACATTTCAACTTTACTTTGACTTTACCAAGTTTCTCCTGTTTTTTTTTTTTCTGAAACATAACTTGGATCCACAGTGTTTTCTCTCATAATTTATTAACTAATGTGAAATGGAAGGTGAAAGAGGAATAATGAACCTTTGAAGCACATGGTTTTCAGTGAGAAAGCCTTGATCCAGCAACATAAACTGCCAAGCACTGTGATTAACTTAAACACTCGGTGCAAATTGGATCAAAAATGTAGTTAAATGAAAATTTTATTCCTTCAGATCGTGTTTATTCCACATGCCAGAAGTTGTATGAAGTTCTTTAATCTTGACCCATAGCTTATTTCTTCCAGAGAATACTCCCAATACATATAAAAAACCGATTTTCACAAAACAAAAGATACAAGATGAACAACATCCTGCGATGTAGAACCCGGAAGGTCCATGATCTTATTCAAAGCATCTGGATTCTTTGGATTTGGGGAAGGTCCACGTTCAGTATAAGCACGTAACACTCCTAACAGGGACTGAGGCAGGGATAAGTGGCATGTATGACCACTAACAGAATAGACTATACAAATGGCCTTACCTCAACTCTGCTGCCAAATGAGCTTTGGTGTCCCCTTTAATCCAGACAAAAAAAAAAAAAAAATACCCACAACTTCTTCTTTTACAGCAGTTTCTGTATGCTGGTATTGGGGATAAAAAGGGGCCCTGAATTACATTTATGAATGATAGAGGGAAACCCTGGCCCCTTTCCCTAGGTCACCTTGCTAGTTTAAGAGCCAGTCGGAATGTAAATCTAATTAAAACACTCTTGTTTTTTATTCTGGGCTGTGGCACTGGTGAGAGAGATCAAGGTGGAAGTTGGGGAAAAAAAATCAGGACAACCTTTACAGCTAATGACATCAATGCCAAGATTAGACATAACAGTACACGTCACGAGTTAGGATGCTGGGTGGTGCAAAGAATCCACTAACGGGAGCTATCAAAAATCACTGAAAACAATGAAGCTCAAATCAGAAGTATCAAGAATCAGCTTTCATGATCCCTACACCACCATGTTTTTCTTTATGACGGCAAAACTATTTTGACACATTAAATATATCGGCAGGCGCTGTGATTTAAGTCATTCAAAGAGTATTTGAGAACCTGCTAGGTGCTGGACACCAACCGAGGCAATGAGTATGGGTGACAAGATGTGCCCGGCCCCTCACAGTACCAATAGTCCAGTGGACAAATACCATCTGGAACGTCAGGCAAACACCTAAGCCTGTCTGGAGGAAATCTAATTTGGGCGGAATCCCACAAGCAGGGACTAGGTAAGGAGAAGGCAGTTAAGGTGGGAGGTAACCAGATTTAAGAGTTCGGGCAATGGCCAAAGGTGCAGAAGTTTGAACTACAAGAAGTTCAGTGCAGTTGGTTCATGTGTCTGCGTGGAGAGAGGACAAGGTCTGGTGGCACTGACAAGAATTAGACCGAAAAGGTAAAAAAAAAAAAAAGCAAGCCAGGTCTTGTCTGGGCCAGTAGACCAAGTCACAGTTGCGACTTCACTGAGACCACGGAAGCCACAGGTTTGCTTCTCATCCTCGGGCCAACTCGGCGGCCTCCAACCCTATACCCTAACCCCTGCTGCCTGTCCGGGCCTCGCTGGTGCAGACCTTCGTCGCCTCTCCTCGCCGAAGGTATGCGCAGACAGGGCCCAGTCGCTGTCCCCCGCTTATCCGCCGCATCCAGCCGGTGGGCTTGGAGGTTTGGGGGCTGGCCAGTCCTCCACGCCTCCGGGAGGAAATGGCACCGTTAGAAAGACAAGATGGCCACACAAGCTCTAAGTGTTTGTCGGGCCGAAGCCTGTATCCTCCCTCGTAGCACCAAACCTCCCGACCTCGACGGCACTCGACGCCCCGAGGCCCAGCACCGACGACCGTGCAGCGAAATTCCCGCAGGGTCAACAAGGGGTCACCGGAATCCCCACTCCCGCGTCCGGCCCTGCCCGTGTCGGAGCCACTATCGCCGGCACTATGACCGCCCGGGACGGGGGAGCCCCCGATAGGGCCCGAAGAGCCTGGGCTCGGCCGCCCCTCCCCCACACCGCCCCGCCGGCACCCCAGAGCCAGCCGACCACGGCCCGAGGGTATGGGACGAGCGGGACGTCCCCCGCAGCTCCTCTGGAGGGCCGGCCCACAACTTGTGCCCCCGCGACGGCGGGGTACACCGGCGAGACACTCACCCGCCAAACAGCCCGAGAATAAGCGCCAACCGACCGCACCGCGGACCCGCCCAGCGCCCGCGGTCGGCTCACACCCCGCCCCGCCCCACCCAGAGCGCAGGCGGATTGCGTCACCGCGTCACCCCGCCCCTTTGCCAACTCCTTCCTGGCTTAGTGCGGCCTGGCCTTCCTCCCCTCCCCCATGCGGCCGGCTTCCGAGTGCGCAAGCCCAGACTCGTCCGCGTGGTCCGCCTCTGCGCAAGCGCCGTGCTCCTCCCACGGCAGTTGGCCATATAGAGGCTGGGGGTGGGGGGAGGTCAAGCGTAGCCTCTTCTCCTTTACCAAGATGGCGGCTTGTCCCTGTTTCGCCACAGTTCCTACCTTATGAGCTCGGTTTTCTTATGCTAATAAGAGTGGAACAGGTAATGAGAATCTTCGCCTTGTGGTGGGTAACTGGAGCGGGGGGAAGGCCGTTTGTTAGAAGGAGACAGGTGCCCACTGAGGAGGAGAGAGGCGGTCGCGGGAGGGCAGGTGGTGGCGGGAGTGCGGAGCTATTACGGGGAGGGGGAGCCTTAGCCTCTGCTCTTGTCCTCCAAGAAGATGGCGGCAGCACCGAGCTGGGGCGCCGAGTACGACTGGGAGGGGGGACGGCGAGTGGTCGCGCGAAACTCGTCTAGCCCACCACCGCCGCCGTCTCGATGATCGGGGGGCCTCTCCGGGATTGGCTGTGCGCACGTCACGTGGGGCCGACGGGCCCTGCGCAGACCATCGAGTCGGGCGTCCCTCCCCGGGGACGTGGCCTTCCTGTGCCCGGGCTGGGGCCGGCCGCCCCGCGGGGGAGGGCGGAGCTGGCGCGGCCCCTAGCTTTCTCCTTCTGGTGTGGGGCCCGAGGTGAGACCTGGGGAGTGCTCCGCGAGCCCACGAGCAGCGACGTGGCTCGGGGACGGGAGGGTGCCGTGCCTGGCTGCGGCCTGAGCGGGATGGGCGCGGGCGGCTCCGGCCCGCGGGTTGTGCCCCGGCCCGGGGTGTCCTTTCCTCCCTCCCGCGTGGCCTGGAGGCACTGCAACTGTCCGAGACTCACGTCAAGGCTCGGCGCAAATACCCCTCGTTCAGGAAGCCTTCCTAGGTTTCCCCCGCTTAGAGGAAACACTTCCTGAGTTCCTGATGGCTGACCCGCATGGTGTTGGGAACCTGAGCCTTTCTGACACCGTGGCATGTTGCTAGGGTATTTTTGTGCGTAGCTCCTTTGAGAAGTGGTTAGGTGCTCAAGGCTAGCTGCTACATAGCCTCTCCATTCGACTTAGAAAATGAGAGGGTCAGACTTGACATGGTGTTTGGACGCCATGTAAAATCAAAGGAAGTCGACTTGGGCTTTGCTTATTAAACAGTGCCTATTATGGTGAAATTAAACGTCTGAAGGAATGTGGTTGAGTCGTAATCTTAAGGAACATGACGATTTGCCCCTCAGTTTTGCGTTTTATGTCCTCAGATTCATAGCTACCTATACGCTAAGCCCTCAATCAATGACTTCACATTTATTTGGTGTCTGCTTAAGGATAATCAGTCACTTTCTTAGCAGCTGACTTCCTTAAAACCCTATTAAGATAGGTTAAGTCACAATTAGGATTTTGTCTAAGGCTCCTGGTAGCGGCACATTGCATAATAAGCTTAATGTTCATTTAGGGAAGCAAATCTGGGATGCTGAAACACTGGATGAAACGTAGCGCTTAGGTTTATATTTTGATTTTTTGACATCTAAAAGTATCCCTAGGCTAAATTCATTAAGTACGCATGGTATTAGGATACTTGGCAACAGTATTTAAAAATAGTTGAAAAGGTGTTTGGGTAAGAATTATTTCCGTCATTTGAATTACCGAATCTCTGGGTCTGAAACATCAACCTATCAGTAGTTTTAGACTTGGGGAAAATGGAGCTGGAGCCTCAAGTCTCAGGGACAGCGTTTGAAACTCCATTAAATAATTCATCATGAGGATTAAACTTTCCTGTTACTACTATTAGTTTTGCTTGGTGCCAAGCACTGTTGAAGGGACTTAGCTTATCTTATCAGGAGTCAAATTAATGTCATTCGGGTAAAAGTGCATTGAGTGTAAGGAGAGCACCTCTAAGATGTAGTTGACCTATGTCCCGTCCCTCAGCGCCACTAGGCTTACTTGAATCCTTGTTACAGTGTCCTCTCCAGTGGGCAAAGCTAACTTCTCAGTGGCCTGGTGGGAGAATTTCTTCTTGAGTAAATAAGTATTTTTCCAGGTTTTGTTGTTTTGGCCTTCCAGTTGTCTGACTTCAGCCTCATGGCCTCACTTCTTCATTTCAATTAAAAAAAAAAAATACTTCCTGGAAATTGCTGTGTAAGGTTAAGGGTTCTGCACATACAAAGGTTGAGAGGATATAGTCTTTTCGGCCGGGTGCAGTGGCTCACGCTTGTAATCCCAGCACTTTGGGAGGTCGAGGCGGGTGGACACTTGAGGTCAGGAGTTCGAGACCAGCCTGACCAACATAGTGAAACCCCGTCTCTACTAAAAATACAAAAATTAGCCTGGCATGGTGGCACGCGCCTGTAATCCCAGCTACTCGAGAGGCTGAGGCATGAGAATCGCTTGAACCCAGGAGGCAGAGGTTGCAGTATGCTGAGATTGTACCACTGCACTCTAGCCTGGGTGACAGAGTGAGACTGTGTCTCAAAAAACCAACCACAAAAAAGAGGATATAGACTTTTCTTTTCCTCAAGCAGCTTGTGGTCTAGTGTGAGAGACTCATTTGTAGAAGAGTAATTACATTATGGTGTGATAAATGCAATGATAGAAATACGTATAAGGTGTGGACATAGGAAATAGGCTATGATTACCTGTTGGAAAGTCTTCCTACAGAATGTGCTCCTTGAACTGGGGTTTAAAAGATGAGTAAGAGTTTTTGCAGGTGGTGCTGAGTGGACAGGAAGACTAGGAAAGAGGAGGCTGACATTTATAGTTGGTGGCATACATGAGCAACAGGTTGAGAATTTGGTATACTCTTGCCATTGCAAATGGTAGAGAGCTTGGCTCAGAGTGTGTACTGAAGGACTTGATGCCCTTCAGTGAGTTTTATCTAAGATACTCTGACCTGAACAGAATTTGAGATGATTGTGCCGGGTCCACTGGGATATCTTACTATCCTTCGTGGGTCATATGGATTCTCCATTAGTGCGTCCCAACTGAAACTTACAGAAAGGGCTTAAGCAGAGAACATGCTTTTTGGAGTACAAAGTGGTATTTCCTTTTGGTATTGCCTGTTCATTGTGCATCCATCCCATAGGCAAATGGTGATACGAAAGCTTTTCCCTCTCTGGTAAGCAGTAACCAGGTTCTGGAAGAAGCGTACCATGCAGCTTTCCCAGTTGCCAGGTTATGATGACACAAAGTCCCAAATGCTTGTGAAGGTTTTTGACCAAGTAGAAAAGCAGAGAACCCCAACCAGTATAATGTGTCAGAATGCTTTTTCCCTTCAGTTGTAAAAGCACCACAACGTTCAACATCTGGAAACCAAGAAAATAGTGAAAAGAACCTTTTTTCATGTGTATAATATTTTAAAAATTGGTTACATGTTATTTTTTGGTATTTCTAAAGTCAGAGACATTTTAGAAGTGAAATCCCTAGTAGGCTGTTGTTTTACCAAGCACACTGAAGTTCCTCGAATACCATTGAAGATGAGCCAGACACTTGTTCTGAGACGTGTCTGGACATCATGGGTTGTGTTAGTCATCTTGTTGATACTTGTTAATTTGGTAACAATGCACAGACTACATACTCTCCCTTACTACTTTATATTAGTGTTCATATTAATCTTATTTCAAATCAAGGTTACGTCTTCATGTAATTTATAGAGTCAGATAATCCTAGAAAGGCTTGCAAGAAAGAAGTGCCAACGTCCTTCCCCAATCATGTTTCCTCCCCTGCAGAGTATCTACTTCAGCCTTAGTAGATTTCCTTGATCTTTGCCTCCAACTCCAAAGAGCATATTTGCTTGACATCTGTATTTGTGTCCCCTACCCCTGTTTCATATGATGTCTCTTCGCTTGACACAGAATAGGTAGGAAGTTCCTAGCTTGCTTTCACCCTCTGCCTTCTCAGTGCAAACGGATCCATGGCTGCCCAAAGTGATATATCCTTAATTTGGTTAGTTCAGTATTGATTGTTCATATTATGACTACATACTGCCATTTACAGCTGGACGAAGTGGTATAATAGGATTGTTTTCCCTTTTCTGGATAACTTTATGTTTTCCTGGGTTATTACAAGTCTTATTTGTTTTTGTTTGCTTGCTGCTTGCTCAGTTTTCTATATTTTATCACTACAATTCAACCCCAAATTCTGAAGCAATTGTCTAAATCTTTCAAGAAATTGCCAGTTTTCTTTTGAAGAAAATTAGTATTCCTATCATTTTATCTTGAATAAATCTCTTCCAGCGCCTCCAATTTGCTGCAGGCTTGTCTGTGCCTGAAATCTTCCTGTAAATCTCATCACTCCCTCTTGTGTTGGAGCCTCACTTTTCTGGAACCTATGTCATTCTCTTGATTTTACTCTCTCACTTTGATGGAGCACATCCTTCACTGGTTGCTGAGAAGTGCATGGCAGATGAAGTTTTGAGAATTTGTATGTACGAAAGTGCTTCATTCTGCTCTTACCCTGAGTAGGAGTTTGGACATCATTTTGCTCCGCTGTCTTTAAGTTTCCAGTGTTGTTGAAGTCTTAAGCCGGTCTGATTCTTTTTTATTGATACGTAACATTTTTAGAGGCTTTGTGTGTGACTATGTTTTTCCTCCATGAAACCTGAAGGTTTTTCTTTCTTTTTTTTCTTCTTCTTTCTTTCTGTTTCTTTTCTTTTGTTTTTTTTTTGAGACACAGCGTCTTGCTCTGTTCCTCAGGCTGTAGTGCAGTGGCGCTGTCATAGCTCACTGCGGCTGCTATCTCCTGGGCTCCAGTGATGCTCCTGCCTTGGCCTCCCAAGTACCTGGGACTACAGGCATGCACCGCCACACCCGGATAATTTTAAAAACTTTTTGTAGACATGAGCTCTCTATGTTGCCCAGGCTGATTTTGAACTCCTGGCCTCAAGTGATTCTCCTGCCTCAGACTCCCGAAGTGCTGGGAGTGAAGGCTTTGCATCTGGCCTCAGAGGCTTTTCTTTCTGTGAAATTCAGAACTCCCAGAGCAGTGATGTCCCTTGGAGACTGTTTTCATCCATCGTCTTGCCTACTCTTTGGTCCTGTTTATTTGCAACTCATGTTCTTCAATGCTGGGCATTTTTGTTGATTTATTGCTTTGATTTCTTCCTATTTGCTTTCTCTCTCTTTCTAGAATTCTACTCTTGGATCTTCTAGATTGGCACTCATAATTTTCTTAAGTTTTTTTTCCCCCTTCTAAGATTTTTGTTTTTGTTTTTATCTTTTAAATTGTAAATTGACAAATTATACTTGTACATATTTAGGGGGTACAAAGTGATGTTATGATTTGTGAATACAATAAATAATAAAATCAAGTTAACATAATTCATCACTTCAAATACTTTCAGTTTTTTTGGTGAAAGCATTTGAAATTTACTCTCAGCACTTTTGAAATCGACATTTTTATTTACTGTATTCACCGTGCTGTACAATATATCTGAACAAAGAAAACCACATTCCTCCTGTCTAGTTGATGTTTTGTACCCTTTGGTTTTTCATTTTCTTTCTGGAAGTTTATCTTCCAGCCCTTCTGCCGAGGTTTTTCTCATTTCTAAGAGCTTTTTCTTGTTCTCTCTATTCCTATTTTATAACCTATTTTTTGTTTCGTGAATGTGGTATCTCCTGTTAACTGTTTGAAGATATTAATGAGGTTTTATTTTTCCCTGTTTTCTTTTTCCTGAAGTCACTGAGGCTGCTCTGGTTTGTTTTGGGGTTTTTGGCTTTTGTCAGCCTTTTCTGGGCTATGCAGTGATGTTCTTGTGCCTGCTCGTGAGTCACAGGGCCTCTGAGCCGTGTCTGTGGCTTGCTGACTGTGGTTTCACTGCAGAGGCACCTGGCCGGGCCATTTCCTTACAGCACCCCTGTCAGCTTCTTTGGGTTTCTTCAGATTCCCCAGAGAAATATCTTGTAGCCCTTTGCCTGGCGAAGTGGCCAAATGAGGAGAGAGGCCTGGGAGCGCAGCAGTAACCGTAGAAGAGCTTACTTCCCTCTTTTCAGAATTGTTTCCCTCCTCTGTAACTGGTGTCCCCAGTCCAAAGATTCTACTTCCCTTTGCAGACAGAAAAGCGATACCATTTTGCCAGGATAGGAGAGGGACTGTGCAGGTTGGCTCTGTGTGGCTGTGCAGAGTTGTGGGGTGCATCTTAGGGATCTTCCTGCGTTTTAAACCTGTCAGGCAACTCTGTTTTTAATTCAGGTCTCCTGGCTTCCCGTCATATTGCTGATTGGCCTTCCCCATTGCCGATACAGGATTCAGCCCTTTTAGGTCTGTTTCCAGTTTCTAGCCTCCAGTATTTTAATGTTCTTACCTCCATTCTTATTCTTTGCTTTTGTGATTTGTATCTTAAAAAAAAATCATTTACTATCATTTTAGTGGTGCTTCAGGAAGTAGTGTAAATGTATTGATCTGACAACTGCCCGTGCTAGAGACACTGTTCCAGGAAGTGGGATACAGTAAGGAAAATGCGAGTGTGTTCTCCTGCACTTTCATGGAGGTCACATTTTGGTAAGGGGTGTCAGGCAGTCAGACCAGCAGATATGCAGTATGTCCAATGTGGACAAGAAGGAAGGAGGAAAATAAAATATCGAGGGGAGTGGAGTGGGGGACACAGTGGCAGTTTGGCATAGTGGGGAGGCCTTGCTGATTGAGCGACAGTTGATTCAAACTTGAGATGAGCAAACAAGCCACGGGCAGCCATCTGGGGAAGAGCGTTCTAAGAGGAATGGACGGGAGGTGAAAAGCACGGGGGCAGGACTGTGTTGTGCACGTTAGAGGAATGTGGAACACCAGTTATTAGACCAGTGTGGAGCAGGGCCAGAGGGTGTAGGAAACGGGCAGGTCAGAGGAGAAGCCAGGGCTCCTAGCAGTCGGTTCTTGATGCCTTTGGAGAGCTGGAGCAGAGTGACTCAGTACTGGTGGTGGATCATAGCGAAGTGACCATGGGCCACACCATTCACGACATTTCTTACTTTTCCCATCACCTGTAGGAGGCAAGTATTGTTGTCATCACAGGTCAAGGTAGACCCTGAGGCAAAGACTAGAGTTAGTGGTTTGGCTCGAGTTTGTGCCTTCAACTGCTTCCCTAACCTGGCCTTGTCAGTCAGCTCCAGTCTACCCCCTACCCAGGTCTGCGTAACCCCCAGAACAGTATACACTGACACTTTTCTGCAAGCACAGTTACCTTTTGGGGGAGCCCCTCTCTTAAAGCAGAGTAGGTTAATGTTTGTGAATGAAACGGAACTTTGGCAGGCTGAGGTGTCTCAGGTCGTCAGCTTACACTGTCTACTGTGTGACTAATTGAGGCAAAAGATGTCCTTTTTAATAGTATTTTCTCATCACTTTTGCCTGGGTGCCCTTTCGGAATGTTATTTTTGGGATACAACTTGAGTTTCACTTAAATTTATAGTTCTTTCTGTTCATTCCTACTGCTCTGTTGCCCAGATGTGGATTTTGCTTTGTCTCACAAGCATTGCTGAAACACTGGTAGAAAGGTGGACGACGGATTGGTTGTGATTAGTTTGATCTTCACAGTAGGGAAATTCAAATGGTCAATAAGCTCAACAAGATTGCTCTCACTGATGATCAGAGTTGCCATTAAAATCGTATTTCCCCCACATCAGGCTGGAAAAAAAAATAAACATGATCATTTTAGTTGTCCTCAAAGGAGAAGAGGACAGGTATTCTGTAATCAGGTGTTGTGAGTGTAACTAGTTAAACTCTTTGGGAGGTGGGCAGTTTTACCTTGGCGATATCTATCAATGCATTGCCTGTAATCATATAATTCCATTTCCAATTCAATTTATCCTATGGGGGTAGAGGCCCAAGTGAGCAGAGGATGTTCTTTTCAGCATTGTTTATAATCGAAAAAAAAAAAATTAGTTCAAGGGTCCTATCAGTAGGGGATTTATTAAGGTATGTTTACTCCACTCAACATGTAGTTGTTAACAAATGAGGTAAATTTGTATTTGATACTAGGAAAGATGGCCATGATGTCTTCAAATGAAAATAAGTGTAGCAGATGGTGAAAGAATACATATAAGATCCTATTTTTATTTAAATCATGTATTAAAATTATAATTAAAGTATAATTAAAATTACAGTTTTGAAGGTATACTTTAGATTTATTTCTTGGGAAAGCCTCATGGGGGGTTGCCAGTTTTTACATTGTTTTGTTGAGTTATATTTTAGAATATTTTTAAAGCTATAAAATCAAGTTCCTTGGTAGACCATCACTACAGCAAGCCCACTGCAGTATTAATCTATTAATGCGGCCAATGTTAATTAAACCATTATTCGTTTAGCCCCTACCCATCCCATTCCAGTCTCTCAGGAGGCTTAGCTGTGTCTCAGAGACCCCCGTGCTATGGCCGCAGGTCTCTCCTGGGGCAAGAAGAGGTTAAGAAGTGGCTGATGCCAAAGTCAACAGTCAGCAAGCAGAGTGAGCAGTCTTGATGTCTTGATGAATTCTTTCTTTTTTTTTTTTTCGAGACGGAGTCTCGCTTTGTCGCCCAGGCTGGAGTGCAGTGGCGCAATCTCGGCTCACTGCAAGCTCTGCCTCCTGGGTTCACGCCCTTCTCCTGCCTCAGCCTCTCCGAGTAACTGGGACTACAGGTGCCCGCCACCATGCCCGGCTAATTTTTTTTTGTATTTTTAGTAGAGACAGGGTTTCACCGTGGTCTCGATCTCCTGACCTCGTGATCCGCCCGCCTCGGCCTCCCAAAGTGCTGGGATTACAAGCGTGAGCCACCGCGCCCGGCCTGAATTCTTTCAAATAAGCATTTTTCAGATCTACTCTAGGGCTTGCCGTTTCCCTCTGTTGTAGTCTCAGAAGTTCTTGAGGTAGACCTTGTGAGACCTGCAGCAGTACTTGCTGTCTTAGGTACAGAAGGCAAGATACTGATTCTTTCTCCCTGACTCAACGAAGAGTTGAGATGTTTATCCAGGTTAGGATGACGCTGCCCCCCTGTGCCCCCCCCCCCCCAAAAAAAAAGAAAGGATGGTGTCTTTGACTGGACTGGGAGTCGGGAGACCTCACTTCAATTTTGGGCTTTTCTTTTTTTTTTTTTAATAGGTTCAGAGCTACTCCCTGGACCTGTTCTTATCAGCCTTATGACTTGGGGCCTTGGGATCCTTTTTTTTTTTTTTTTTTTTTTTTTAATTTACTGAGACGGAGTCTCTCCCTGTCGCCCAGGCTGGAGTACAACGGCATGATCTCGGCTCACTGCAACTTCTGCCTCCCGGGTTCAAGCAATTCTCCTGCCTCAGCCTCCCGAGCAGCTGGGACTACAGGCAGGCACCACCATGCCCAGCTATTTTTTGTATTTTTAGTAGAGACGGGGTTTTGCAGTGTTGGCCAGGCTGGTCTTGAATTCCTGACCTCAAATGATCTACCAGCCTCGGCCTCCCAATCAAGTGCTGTGATTATAGGCATGAGCCACTGCTCCCAGCCTGAGTTGGGGTACTTTTTGACCTGTAGGACTTCAGCTCCTTCCTTTTAAAAATAAGAAAGCTGAGGCCAGGCGCAGTGTCTCACGCCTGTAATCCCAGCAGTTTGGGAGGCCGAGGCAGGCAGATCACCTGAGGTCAGGAGTTCAAGACCAGCCTGACCAACATGGAGAAACCCCGTCTCTACTAAAAGTACAAAATTAGCTGGGCATGGTGACTCATGCCTGTAAACCTAGCTATGGGAGGCTGAGGCAGGAGAATTGCTTGAACCTGGGAGGCAGAGGCTGCAGTGAACCGAGATCACGCCATTGCACTCCAGCCAGGGCAACAAGAGCAAGACTCCGTCTCAAAAAAAAAAAAAAAAAAAAAAAGCTGAATCTTTGGGTTTTTCATTTTTCATTTTATTTTTTTAAAACAGATGCTTCAGAACCTGGGTAACTCAGTTTATCAGAAGTTCAGTTTTCAAGTTTGGAAGGCTAACACTTGGAGCTGATAGTCACTCATAAAACATCTGATTTTGGGATCACTTTTAAGAGTCCATGAGTGATATAAAAATCCTCACCTATTAAAGCTTTTTGGCCGGGCGCGGTGGCTCACACCTGTAATCCCAGCACTTTGGGAGGCCAAGGTAGGTGGATCACGAGGTCAGGAGATCGAGACCATCCTGGCTAACACGGTGAGACCCCGTCTCTACTAAAAATACAAAAAATTAGCTGGGCTCGGTGACAGGCACCTGTAGTCCCAGCTACTCGGGAGGCTGAGGCAGGAGAATGGCGTGAACCCGGGAGGCAGAACTTTGCAGTGAGCCGAGATCCCGCCACTGCACTCCAGCCTGGGCGACAGAGCGAGACTCCATCTCAAAAAAACAAAAAAACAACTTTTTATTCATTGCTTCCTATATACCAGTCATCACGCTATTTATTTCTAGCAGTGGTTATCACCAGGGTGATTTTTGTTACCCAGGGCACATCTGGCAGCGTCCAGAGACCTTTGTGGTTGTCATGACCTACAATCATCTAGTGGTTGTGGCCAGAGATGCTTACATCCTGTGGTGCACAGGGCAGTCCCTGCAACAGAAGTATTCGACTCAAAATGTCAGCAGCGCTGAGGTTGAGGAGTCCAGCTGTAAAGGGTCAGTCCTTGAAAGGGCTCTAGGGTATAGCCATCACAGGCCCCATTTTTTTTGTTTGGAAAGAGTAGAGCCTGGCCAGGTCCAGTGGTTCACGCCTGTAATCCCAGCACTTTGGGAGGCCAGGGCGGGTGGACCACCTGAGGTCAGGAGTTCGAGACCAGCTTGGCCAACATGGTGAAACCCCATCTCTACTAAAAATACAGAATTAGCTGGGTTTAGTGGCACATGCCTGTAGTCACAGCTACTCGGCAGGCTGAGACAGGAATATAACTTTAACTCAGGAGTTGGAGGCTGCAGTGAGCCAAGATCGCGCCACTGGACTCTAGCCTCGGAGAGACAGAGCGAGACTGTGTCTCAAAAATTAAAAAGTAGAGCCTGGTAGAGTGAAGCCACTTGCAGGAGTCGTTTAGTTAGGGCTGTATTGCCTTACAGTGCTGGTGTCCTCACAGATGATAATAGTAATAAAAAACTCCACACCTGTTTACTGTGTGCCAGCTCGGGTTAAGCGCTCTCTATGTATAAGCTCATGGTAACACAAAAGGCATTAATATCAACTCCTTTTTACAGGAGAGGAGACAGGCCCGATCAAGGTCTGTAATTATTTCTTCTTTTTGTTATCTTGGCCCTTAGCTTTTAGAAGTTCACACATTTAAACATTCTATCTTGACAGATTTACCCAGCGTTTGAGTGTCTGTGGGGCTTCTCTAAAGCGCAGGGTCAAAGGGGATATCCTGCCCACACAGCACTTTCTAGTTCAGGAGTGGGACCAAACAGGCCTTTGCAGCAAGATAGGTATTTGGTGCCGAAATACACGCTGTAAAGTTGTCCTGTGTTTATTGGAATTTTGAATATCTTTCATTGATTCAATTGGCATTTATTTTTCACCAAGTACATATTCAGCAAATACGTTTTGGAAAAACAGTGAACAAATCAAAGTCCCAGCCCTAAAGCCATTTATGCACTCACGGCCTATCTCTGCAGTAACCTGCTGCTTGTTAGCACTGGGACCAAGTCCATCTGTGGCTGCCTTCGGGGGATTGGCTTCTAGTCTAGACTCTTGCTGGATTAGTGTTTCCATCATTCTGCCAAGGATCCAGCTCTAAGGCTGATAGCCACCTCCCTGAATTCATGTGATGGATGCACAAGCCTCTTTTTTTTTTTTGAGACGGAGTCTCGCTCTGTCGCCCAGGCTGGAGTGCAGTGGCGCGATCTCGGCTCACTGCAAGCTCCGCCTCCCGGGTTCACGCCATTCTCCTGCCTCAGCCTCTCCAAGTAGCTGGGACTACAGGCGCCCGCCACCACGCCCGGCTAATTTTTTGTATTTTTAGTAGAGACAGGGTTTCACCGTGGTCTCGATCTCCTGACCTCGTGATCCGCCCGCCTCGGCCTCCCAAAGTGCTGGGATTACAAGCGTGAGCCACCGCGCCCGGCCAGATGCACAAGCCTCTTGGACTAACTCCCCTCTTCATTTTACTGCTTCCACCCCAAGCCTGGGTTACGCGTGAAGCCATTGATGTGCTGTTAATGTATTGGTGATGCTTTTACTTGGTTTGGATCCCTATGGCTTAGCAGAGTAACTTGATCATGGCAGGTGCCATATACATATTTTGAGGGATGAACAGATAGGATAGTGTTGATTGCTGAAAAGGTAATGATCTGGCCGGGCATGGTGGCTTATGCCTGTAATACATACACATGCACTTTGTAATTCTAGCATTCTGGGAAGCTGAGGCAGGAGGATCACTGGAGCCTAGGCGTTTGAGACCAGCCTGGGCAACAAAGTGAGACCCCCATCTCTACAAAATATAGAAAAAAATTAGCTGGGCCTGGTGGCATGCCTTAGTGGTCCCAGCTACTCAGGAGGCTGAGGTGGGAGGCACGTTTGAGCCCAGGTCGAGGCTGCAGTGAGCTGTACTCACACCACTGCACTCCATTCTAGGTGACAGAGGGAGACTCTGTCTCCAAAAAAGAAGTAATATTCTGAACTTCTCCTTTCTTGACTTTTTGGTGAGTTATAATGGGCTGCCAGAATCTAGATCAGCTTTTTAGGCTCTGAAGGATATGCTTCATGTAGAAATAATCCAGTCTGAAGGCCAGGTCTCAAGGTGTCGCTTTTGTATTCTTGGATGATGTCGAATGTGTGGTCTCGACAAATGGCTTTGTGGAGTAGCTTTCTCCAGAGACTTGCATGTGCTTGGATTAACAAACTTGCGATCCAGGTATGCTAAGCAGGTGCGTTCTGTGAACAAGCTCAGTATTGAGGGCCCTGTTGTCCTCGAGGCAGCCAAGTGTTCTTGTATACAGCTGTCCTGTGTAGCAGGTTAAGTGCTGCCTCTCTTCCTCTTGCTTGTTTTCTGTGATGTGTCACCTTTCTTGGCATGATACCTTTGTCCAATCTTCCAGCGTCCTGTTGTATGGTGTGGGTGGGCTGGGGATTGCATAAATGAATTGGAGCAGTGACGTTCTTGGCTTTGCTCTGTCCGTGAGAGAGGACCCTGCACCATCTGGGGCTCCTGGAGTGCCACCCTGCACCGGCAGGACGCACCTCTTCCTGGCCCTGCTGTCGGCCTCTAAACACAGTGCAGGCTGACTTTCTTGTCACAGCTCGTTTGGCTGGCTGGACCAAATGCTACTTGTTTCTTTCTGGAGTGAGGAAATAACTTCAACTTCAGCGTGTATTATCTCAGCTGCAGAAGCTGTTCTAAATGCCCTTCTAGGGAACTTTTGCAGTGTGAATTTAGTGGTTGTGCTGCGTGTTAGTCCTGCCCAACATTAGGTCCAGGTAGCTAGAGTTAAGTCATTGGGCATTGGTTGGGCACTGTGAGCAAAGACTCTCTTACCTCGGGCCAGGCACAGAAGGACACAGTGGCTGAGCTCACCTGCTCATTGGTCGTCCTTCGAACCTCTGAGTGCGGTTCCTCGGGGAGAGAAAGCAGTCTTCTCGTGGGTGCCAAGACAGCAGCTACCTGCATAGCAACCGCTCCTGGCCTATTAGGAGATTTACATGTGGAGACTCTGGAGAGAGCTGCACTTCTAAAGGGGTTGCCACAACAGACAGCCTTAGGGGAAATGGGGAAACTGGAGAAAAGGGCTCTTATCCCAAAAGGACCAGATCCATTGGGACAGATAGAGGTAAGGAGGCAAAGAGAAAGCAACAGTAGAAATGTAAAATTGGGAGAAATAGTTTTTGAAAGGGGGTTGTTTATTTGGCACTTTTACCAATTTGTTTTGAAACAATCTCAGTCTGTCGCCCAGGCTGGAGTGCAGTGCTGTGATCACAACTCACTGCAGCTTCTAACTCCTGGGCTCAAGTAATCCTCCTGCTTCTGCCAAGTACCTAGGACTATAGGGTGCCTGGCTAATTTTTATTTTTTTGTCAAAATGGAGTTTTGCTATGTTGCCCAGGCTGGTCTTGAACTCCTGGACTCAAGCAGTCCTTCTGCTTCAGCCTCCCAAAGTGCAAAGTGCTGGGATTACAGGTGTGAACCACCTAACCTGGCCTCTAGTTTGTTTGACACAGGGTCTTGCTCAGTCCCTCTAGCTGGAGTACAGTGACACTGTCATAGCTCACTGCAGTCTCGAACTCCTGGGCTCAAATGATCCTTTTGCCTGCGCCTCCTGAGTAGCTGGGAGGCATACTGCTAGCCTGTGCCTGGCTAATTAAAATTTTTTTTTTTTTTTTTGTAGAGATGGGAGTTGTGGGGGGTCTCACTCTGTTTTGCTATATTGCCCAAGCTGATCTTAAACTTCCGACCTCAAGCAGTCCTCCCACCTCGGCCTCCCAAAGTGTTGGGATTACAGGTGTGAGCCACTGTGCCTGGCCCTTGGCCTCTTTTACCATTTTTGAAATTGAGGTTTTGAAGCAAGTGACTTGCTCAGAAACAGTTCTACCCTTTAGGGCTTCCTTTTCAATATTATAAGATGTGTGGTTTCTGATTTATTTATTAGAATGGGAAACTTTTTACCTTGTTTAACTTTTTCTTCAAAAATTAAAAAAGAAAACAAAACAAAGGGAAAGGATGGCCCTTTGGGATCTTTTCTGCCTGTCTGCTGTAACCATTCGACAGTTGAGAACCGTGTTACTTGGTGTCTTGTAGCTTGTAAATAGAAGACTGAAGTGTGTGTGAGTGGAACCTTAAAATTCACTTTTCCTTTGCTTTGTCTTCTTTATGCTGGAGTTTGCTGACTCCTGAGTGTATATTATTAGATGATTACAAGTGTGTACTATTCACCCCAGTATTTGGTGGCTAGTGTGAACAAAATGAAATACACTGCATCATCCAAATGTGTTTTATTTTGTAGCAATGTGTATATTACTCTTAATTTTCACTCTTCTTATGTTATATGCTTTCTAATTTTATTAATACCTAGGTCATTTGACTGTTTCAAATGATATTACTGATTTAATTATATTTACTTTTTAAACATTTGCTGATAAGTAGAAGATTAGGTGGTTTTGTAGCATTGGTTTAAATCAGTATATGTGTGGCCGGGCGCGGTGGCTCACGCCTGTAATCCCAGCACTTTGGGAGGCCTAGGCGGGCGGATTACAAGGTCAGGAGATCAAGACCATCCTGGCTAACACGATGAAACCCCGTCTCTACTAAAAATAAAAAATAAAATAAAATAAAAATAGCCGGGCCTGGTGGCGGGCGCCTGTAGTCCCGGCTGCTGGGGAGGCTGAGGCAGGAGAATGGCGTGAACCCAGGAGGCGGAGCTTGCAGTGAGCAGAGATGGCGCCATTGCACTCCAGCCTGGGCGACAGAGCGAGACTCGTCTCAAAAAAAAATAATAATAATAATAATAATCAGTATGTGTGCACGAAATCAATTCACTTTGAAGAATACAATTTGTTTCTTTTGAAACAAGGCTTCTATTTTGATCTAATTGCTCATGCTTGGAGCTGCATGGCCAGCCCGAGACCCAAGTTCTGTGTTCCCTTTGTGGTCTGCACAACGAGCTCAGCAGACTGCCGGCTGCCTATGTACGGGGCTCCGGGGCGTCCCCAGGTTCAGCCCTGCAGTCTGAGAGAGAGGAGGACCTGGCCTGTGAAGGACTGAGGTGGTGATGTGGAGGTCTTTTCTCCTCCATCAAATCTTGCCCCAGTTACCTTGTGTAGTATTTAGATTGTTGTTATCAGTTGCTCATATGGCTTTATTGAAGGCTGGTTTAGCAGCATATTTAGAACTTATTTGGCATGCATTCGAATTCTTCGAGTGTTTTAATTCCAGTATGTACTTAGCTTGTCTTCTCTACCTGCTCCCAGTCTTGAAGTGGGAATGTGTGTGTGTGCGTGTGTGTTTTCCTTAAGCCCTTGCTGATTGATGCAGTCACTTGCTTTCACCCTGCTTAAATATTCCTAACTCTTGTTGGGCAGTGTTCCTGTTACGTGTCGTGGGTTACTCTTACTTGCCTAGTGTCTGAGTTTTGCCTTTTGTTCGTTTTTTAGGGCAGTGTGCGATTGGGGCTCAGCCGTGCTAGTGGCTGGCCCAGATGGAGCATGTGGGGGGGGGCGGGGGCGCCAGCCTTCTAGGAAGAACTGGGCGGGGTGGGGGGAGTTCCCCATGTGGACCTCGAAGTTGTTTGGGATGTGCTGCTGTGCATATCTAGGTTGTGCTGTGGCTTTCTTGTCACTTTCCGGTGGTTTAAAAATCTACTTTCTCATGAAAGAACGTGAACCAGAAAAAAAAAAATCTTTTATGAAGTTTGAGAAAATGATTGGGTGACAGACTTTAGTATCATGACAATATCTTAGTATAATAATACCTTTATGCTTTGCTATATAAAGTTTGGGTACAATGTGCATTCATTTTGTAGTTGAACTCGTGATTAAACAGATATAGTCAAAATTTGTTTTTTGTTTGTTTGAGACGGAGTCTCGCTCTGTCCCCCAGGCTGGAGTGCAGTGGCGGGATCTCGGCTCACTGCAAGCTCCGCCTCCTGGGTTCACGCCGTTCTGCTGCCTCAGCCTCCCCAGTAGCTGGGACTACAGGTGCCCGCCATCGTGTGTGGCTAATTTTTTGTGTTTTTAGTAGAGATAGGGTTTCACCGTGTTAGCCAGGATGGTCTCGATCTCCTGACCTCGTGATCCACCCGCCTAGGCCTCCCAGAGTGCTGGGATTATAGGCATGAGCCACCGTCCCGGCCCCAAATTTGGGTTTTGACTTTGAACTGGAATGGTCAGTGTTATCTGCCATCCCTCTCCTATATTGATGTTTATTTCCAAATTAGGGTGTTTAGTTTTTCTTTTTTTTTTTTGAGATGGAGCCAGGCTGGAGTTCAGTGGTGTGATCTTGGCTCACTGCAACCTCCACCTCCTGGGTTCAAGTGATTCTCCTGCCTCAGCCTCCCGAGTAGCTGGTACTAGAGATGCATGCCACCATGCCTGGCTAATTTTTGTATTTTTAGTAGAGACGGTTTCACCATATTGGTCAGGCTGGTCTTGAACTCCTGACCTTGTGATCCACCCACCTCGGCCTCCCAAAGTGCTGGGATTACAGGCGTGAGCCACCGCGCCCGGCCTTAGGGTGTTTAGTTTTTCTAATCACAGTTGTAGTACATATCCTCCATTAGTTTTTTTAAAAAACGATCTTGAATTTACAGAGGAGGTACAGGTACCGTACAGCTCTTTATCCGAACCACCTGAGAGTAAGTTGGGACCACGAGACCTCACCCTGGGATATTTTCGTATGTTTACTTATAGACAAGACACCTTCCTCCTTAACCGCAATACAGCCATCAAAGTCTGGAAATCAACATGAATGCGTTGCCACCTTCTGATCAGGCAGCCCATTCGCATTCCACTGAAAGGATCTAGCTCAGAATCACAGTTCATTGTCAGATCTCTTTAGTCTCTTTCAAACTGGAATGGTTCCTCTGCCTGAGCTTGACACCTTTAATGATTACCAGCAGTTATTTTGTGGGGTCCATTATTGTGGGTTTGTTTGGTGTTTCCTTTTGATTAGATCTAGGTTTTGCGCCTCTGGCTGGAACAGTACAAGGAGGCGGCTGGGTTCTTCTCTGCATCCTATCAGGTGGTGCAGAATTCAGTTAGTCCCCTTGGTGGTGATGTGCACTGCACTTGCTTGATTCAGGTGCTGCCTCCAGGCTTCTCCACTGTGAAATCTTTGTAATTGTTAAGTATATAGTAGGGAGATACTTTTGAAATAAAATCCAACTTTCAGTTATCTCAACTGTCTCAACTTTAATCAGAGTTCAATTTACTTAATTATATCAATATTGGCTCATGGTTTCCCTAGTTAATTCGGTTGATTATTATCCTTTTACCATGATTTTATTTGATATTCATCATCTCAGGTTTGACCCATGAGAGCCCCTCAAGCTCCCGTGTCCTTTATTTATTTATTTATTTTATTTTTTTATTTTTTTGAGAGTGAGTCTCGCTTTGTCGCCCAGGCAGGAGTGCAATGGTGCCATCTCGGCTGACTGCAAACTCCACCTCCCGGGTTCAAGCGATTCTCCTGCTTCAGCCTCCTGAGTAGCTGAGATTACAGGCGCGCACCACCACGCCCAGCTAATTTTCTGTATTTTTAGTAGAGACACGGTTTCGCCACGTGGCCCAGGCTGGTCTCAAACTTCTGAGCTCAGGCAACCTCCCGCTTCTTCCTCCCAAAGTGCTAGGATTACAGGCATGAGCCACCATGCTTGGCCTGTTTGTTTGTTTGTTTGTTTGTTTGTTTGTTTTTTGAGACAGGGTCTCACTCTGTCCAGGCTGGAGTGCAGTAGTGAGCTCTCGGCTCACTGCAAACTCAGCCTCCCCGGTAGCTGGGACTACAGACGTGTGCCACCACGCTTGGCTAATTTTTGTATTTTTAGTAGAGAGAAGGTTTCAGCATGTTGGCCGGTCTTGAACTCCTGACCTCAGGTGATCCACCCACCCGCCTTGGCCTCCCAAAGTGCTGGGATTACTGTCTGTGTCCTTCTGATATGTCCTCATTATTCTCTTTCTCTTCTCTTTTCTTTCTTGTACCACAGGATATTCTGGGCTCTTCATGTACCTTCCCTGCCCCAGACCTGGATTCTGCCTTTTCTTCAAGAAGGCTTGCTTCCCTTTTATGGCAGTTGGTTCTCAGAGAAACAGGGTCTAGGCACCAGCTAGGTTGTTGGAGTGTTACTATACCCAGGCCCTCTCAGTCGACAGAGTATGTGTATACATACATATACAAAACATACACATAGATACATGCGTGTGTGTCTCATTTTTTAATATCTCCATGTATTGAAAAGCATGAGTTTATTCCAGTACCGCCATTTCCAGTATAATACCACAGGGTTTATTCTAGTTTCTCGCTTTCCAAGTGGATAACTCCGTTTCCCAACAGTGACAACCTTAGATCCCAGTGTCTCTAATATGTTTACTTCCTTGATTATTCACCCTATATGGAACGAGGCTCCTGTTGTTGACCTTCCTGCTTGGATGCCCGCTGCGTCCTCATCTCACTCAGCTGCTGTCATCCTGCACCTCCACCTACTATGAACATCTTCCTCGCTCCACTCGGGCTTTGATACCCTAGCTATGTAGATATTCTCTTATGTAGAAGCCCATATCCCCAGTTTAAAACAAAAAAAGTCCAAGTCCTATACGCTGTCTTTTTGCAGCTTGATCATTTTCATTTAATGTACAGTAATCTGTGCTTTTTCCAGACTGATACATGAGCCGTTGGATTATTGTTGGTGACAGTGCCTTACTGTGTGGTGTCCACTTCCCACTTAGTATTACTGCCTTCTTGCTGATGCACACTCGTGTTCTTCCCAGTTCTTCGCCTGTAGCATGCTGTCGTGAGCCTCACCTGACACACCTACGCTTCTGTATTCTTTTGCAGGCACTTCTGGAGAGTAGCATTTTTGAAGTGTGATTGCTGAATTAGATTGTATGTTTCTATTTTTTGTTATGTGTTTCTAAATTGCCTTCTAATTTTATACTTCCTCAATGGTTGAGTAGTCTTTTCTCCCCCTTACTGTTATAAACACTGAATGATCACTTTTGTTCATCTTTGCTGATCTCATAAAGGCTGCATGAAGATGAACATCTATTCATGTGTTTGTGGGCAATTTTATATTAATTTTCTGTGATTTGTGTGTTCATATGTCCTAACCTATTCAGATGTTTTCCAGACATTGAAAAACTCCATTTGTATCTTGACTTCTGTATTAGTGTTCTATAAAATTCTTATGCTCTGATAGAGTCAAATAAATCAATATCTTTCTCAGTGGTTTTTACAGTGTATATTGTTGGAGGCTTTTTGCACCCCCAAATCACAGGTTTTCTTCCTTAATCTTCAGCTCTTCAAGGTTTGATTGTTTACATCCAGATCTCCAATCCAGCTGAAATTTATTTTAGAGTGTGTTGTGAGGTAGGGATCAAACTTTATATGTTTTCAAAATGGATGACAAATTGGCCCAATTCCTTGCTGATTTGAAATGGCACTTGTATCAAATAATAAACTCACAGGTACACGTCAGTCTGTTTCATGCATCAAGTGCCTCTTTCTTAGCCAGTAACACCAAGTGCTAATTACCACTGCTTTGTAGTATGCTTTCCTAATTTTAGTTGAATCCCATCTTTTTTTTTTTTTTTTTGCAAAATTTCCTAGCCTGGTTTTATTTTTAGGTGAATTTTTAGGAGAATCCTTGTTAGAGTTAAACAAAAAATCCTACTGGGATGTTGTGTTACTTTCCCAGGGCTGCTGTAACAAATTACCACACATTTGGTGGCTTACAACAGGAATGTATTCTCACAGTTTTGGAGACTGGAAATCTGAAATCTGGCAGGGCCACACTCCCCCTGGGGGATAGGAGAGAGATCGTTCTTTGCTTCTTCCATCTTCCAGCTCCTGCCCCACAGTCCTTGGCTTGCAGCTGCATGGTTCCCACCCCTGCCTCCCTCTTCACGTGGCTTTCTCGTCTGTCATGGGTGGCATTTAGAACCCACCCAGATAATCCAGGATCATCTCCTTATCTTAGTATCTTTCACTTAATCTCATCTGAAAAGACCCCTTTTCCAAGTAAAGTAAAACAAATTTCAGGGATCGGGACTCCCTATCTTTGGGTGGCCATTTTTCAGCCTATCACAGATGGTATTTGGAGTTTGATTGGGGGTGTAGATGAACTTGGAATAGAACAGACATCTTTTGTGATGAATCTCCTGGCTAAGTCTTGGCATCATCTCCATGATTCAGGCTTCTCGTGTATATGTGTGTGTGTAAAATTTTTGTTTTGCCAACTTGCCAAGCTTGCCTTCACTGTTACTAGGGCTTCGTTATAGAGATTTTCTAAAGAGGTCATCTGCAGACAGTGATATTTGTCTCCTTGCTTAATTCTGTCTCTTTAGATGGCCTGTTGGACAGTCTTTGACAATAGTAACATCTTGGTCATTCTGTTATTTATTTTAATACTATAATATTAGCTTTTTAGTAAATATATGTTACTTTGGGGAAATACTGTTCATATAGCCATTTGCTGATGTTAAACTCCATAGAAAGTAAATAATATATGTTGAATTTCATCAGTTTTTTTGGGCATTTTTGAAATGGTCGTTGGTCAGCCACATATATGTTTGTTTGTCCTTTTTTTAATTTGAGACCGAGTTTTGCTCTGTCGCCCAGGCTGGAGTGCAGTGGTGCGATCTCGGCTCACTGCAGCCTCTGCCTCCTGGGTTCAAGCGATTCTCCTGCCTCAGCCTCCCGAGTAGCTGGGATCACAGGCACCCACCACCATGCCTGGCTAATTTTTAGTGTTTTTAGTAGAGATGGGGTTTCACCATGTTGGCCAGGCTGATCTTGAACTCCTGACCTCAAGTGATCCACCTGTCTTGGCCTTCCAAAGTGCTGGGATTACAGGTGTGAGCCACCGTGTCTGGCCTATTTGTCCTCCTTTTAGCCATAAGTATATATTTTCTAATTTTAAAACTGTATCCCTAGAACAGACCATTCTTAGTCATGATGTCTTGT
Organism: Nomascus leucogenys; assembly: GCF_006542625.1. Lineage (NCBI taxonomy): Eukaryota > Metazoa > Chordata > Mammalia > Primates > Hylobatidae > Nomascus > Nomascus leucogenys. The sequence continues at coordinate 141,642,976 of NC_044402.1, read as the reverse complement.
TCTCTAAATTTAGTGATCAATTTATTAGGCTAGTGTTTTGCTTAAAATTTTACATGTTTTCCAGCTTGGGCAATATAGCAAGACCTGCCTCTTGGAGAAAAAATTATCTGGGCATGGTGGTACGCACCTGAAATCGCAGCACCTTAGGAGTCTGAGGTGGAAAGTATCACTTGAGCCCAGGAGTTCAAGGCTGCAGTGAGCTATCTTGCACCACCGTACTGCAGCTTGGGCAGCAGAGCGAGACCGTCTCAAATAAATAAATAATAAAATAAAATAGAAATTTACGTGTTTGTAAAATAGTCTATGATGATTAATCTCTGCAAAATCTACTCATTGTTTTGGGAAGACAAAACGATGCCGATTTTCCTTTGGGGAACAACTCTTTCTACTGTGTATAAGCCATGTGTTTTGGATAGAATGGCTCAGCTGCATGGGTGGACCTGGTTGGCTATGGCTAATAGACATAACACATGCCCTTGGCCCCCTGATTATAGTTATTGGTCCCTAATAAGATCAGAACCCAATTAATGCCAATGAGATACAAAAATAATTTGTGGCACCTGTGAGACAAAGAAGCTCTTATTTCCTTGGGAGCTACCAGAAGATACAATTACTGCCATTTATAACACTTCTTATTTCAAAACCAGGCAAATATAATATTGTATCATTGTAATCTCCGGTGTGTGTTCTTTTCTTCTGTCAGACTAGGGAGAATTAATTGCTCTTCAATTGCTTTTTTCAAAGAAACTGATTTTGGTTTTGATTGACCAAGCAGCTATGTTTCTGTTTTTGTTTTTTTTGAGGCAGGGTCTCGCAATGTCACCCACGCTGGATTGCAGTGGTGCAATCACGGCTCACTGCAGGCTCAACCTCCTGGGCTCAGGCGATCTTCCTGACGCAGCCTCCCAAGTAGCTGGGGACTACAGGCACGTGCCACCATGCCAGGCTAATTTTTTGTATTTTTGGTAGGGATGAGGTTTCTCTATGTTGCCCAGGCTGGTCTTAAACTCCTGGACTCAAGCGATCTGCCTGCCTCAGTCTCCCAAAGTGCTGGGATTACAGGTGTGAGTCACTGCACTTGGCCTGTTTTGTTTTAATTTTTTTTGAGGCAGAGTCTCGCTCTGTCACCCAGGCTGGAGTTCAGTGGTGCAATCACGGCTCACTGCAGGCTCAACCTCCTGGGCTCAGGCGATCTTCCTGCCCCAGCCTTCCAAGTAGCTGGGACTACAGGCATGTGCCACCCAGGCTGGGAGTGCAGTAGCGTGATTATAACTCACTCACTGTAACCTTGAACTCCTGGGCTCAAGGGATCCTCCTGCCTCAGCCTCTCAGTAGCTGGGACTACAGGTGTGTGTCATCATGCATGGCTTTTCTTATTTTATTTTATTTTTTATTTTTTTGTGGAGATGGGGTCTTGCTTTGTTGTCCATGCTGGTCTCAAACTCCTGGGCTTAAGTGATCCCAAAGTGCTGAGATTACAGGTTTGAGACACTGCACCTGGTCTTATATTTCATCAGTTCTTTTATTCCTTCTACTTTGGTTTTCACTTTACATCTTGACTTGAATGCGTAGTTCATTCATCTTCATTAATAAAGTTTACAAGTTTGATTCACCCTCTGAGTGTAGCTTTAGCAATGCTCTGTAGTTGTGAATAAGTGGTACTCTTTGCTGTTTTTCTTTTCTGAGATGGGATCTTGCTTTGTTGCCCAGGCCGAGTGCAGTGGCACAGCTTACTGCAGCCCCAACCTCCCTGCACTCAAGTGATCTTCCTGCCTCAGCCTCCCTAGTTGCTGGAGCCACAGGTGTACACCACCACACCTGGCTAATTTTTTGTTTTCTATTTTTATTTTTGTACAGGCAGTCTCACTATATTGCCCAGGTTTCTTTTCCTTTTTTAAACCTTGTTGGGAAGACTTTGAAATATACCTCAAAATAAAAGAGAATAGAAGAGAATCATATGCCTATCACCCAGCTTTCACAGTTGTCAGCATTTTACTATAGCCCTGCCCACTCCCAATATTTTGTATGTTTCATCTGAGTATTTTAAAGCAAATCTCGGACTTTTAGTCACCTCTAAATACTTTAGCATGTATTTTTTAGGAAATGTGGGCTTTAAAAAACAACCACAATACTTTTATCATAGCTAACAACACCAACCACGCTCCATTAATATTATCTAATATTTATTCTATGTTTGGTTTTCTCCAAATGTCATAAAAAGCCCTTTTATACTTTGTTTGCTTGAATTGAAATCCAAAGAAGGTCTCCACATTGCATTTGGTTTAAGCCTCTTAGCTCTTTGAAAATCTATAACTTGCAGACTCTTTTCCCTTTTTTAGTTTTTGTTTTTAATGCCATTTATTTATGAAGGCAATAGGGTCGTTGTGCTGTGGAATGTCCCAGGTTTGGCATTTGGTTGACTGTGTTGTGGCACTATCTAATGTGTTTTTCTAATCCTCATATTTCCTGTAGCTAGGTCAGGATGCTCAATTGGTTTCAGGTTGTTTGTTGTTTGCGGGGGGTGGGGGGGTGGGGGGGGGGGGGTTTCAAGGATATTCCACAGACTGTGCTTTGTGTTGCACGTTGAGCAGCCAGGTTACATGATGTCGGGTGCAGTGCTGGTAGGTTGAATTATAGAGTTCTTTATCAACCGGTTCTCTACTGGGTGTAACGGCCATTTGCTTGTTGCTTGTACCCGTTATTTAGTTGGTGTATTAGTTTCTATTGCTGCTGTACCAAATTACAGCACTGTGGTGAATCAGTCTCACTGGTGTAGAGTCTGGGTGTCTGGGTGCCATCAGGGAGCTCTGGAGAGAATCCACCTCCTGGCCTTTTCCAGCTCGTGGCAGCCATTTTTTGGCTGTGGCCCTTCCTCCATCATTAGAGCACATGATCTAAAGGACACTTGTGATTGTGGTTAGGTCCCACCCGTATAATCCAAAATGATCTCCCATCTCAAGATTCTTAATTTGTCTGTAACATATCCAAATCCAGAAATTAGGACTTGAATATCTTTGGAGGCCATTGTTCAGCCTACAGCTGACAGTTACAAAGTGAAGATGTTTCTAATTCTGTTCTTATTTAAAGAAGATTTCCCATATCAATTTTGGAGGTTCTGAAATGTGGTTCCTGCTGGGGAGAAAGAACAAATGAATGATTTCTTTCCTTTATCAGTGTTTAAGATGCACTGGAACTAATAGCTTCCAAAGTTGAAGTTCATTTTTGTAGCGTTTCCCCCTAGTATTATAAACCTGTGGATGTGATTGTTCTTAAACCTGTGGATGCCATATTTTGGTGCTTCTGTTGTTCTACCCAAGTTGGCTGGTGTCATCTTTGGGTGTGACCCCTTGGTCTGTGACTGCTCCCTGCCTGCCTGTCACAGGAGGGTGTTGTACCTCGTCCGTGTTCTGCTTAGACCTAGAGTCAGTCATGTTTCTAAGGAACCCCAGTCTCCTGCCGTGAGATGGTGTTTAGACATCAGTCAGTTCAATGTGTATCATTCTCTTATGCTAAAGTCTTGGTTCTTAATGATATTAACTTGCTTACCTATTCTAAATTTTGTGACTCTGCTTTTCACTGATTTGTAGTAGCCGATGATGCTTAAGCATCTTTTATTCCCTTTCTAGATGGAGGTATCTTTGAAAAGTAAAGAGCCTCATATAATACAGAGCTTCCCCCTCCTGCAGATAACCCTCACAAACATTTAGCATGTGTCTGTCCAGAGTTTCCTGTTAAAACACACTTTTGGAGGTATGTAGTGTATGAATAAGTGCCATTTTCATGGCACATATTTTTCATACAATATATCTTACAGTAACGATACTAACATTAGGATATATCCCATTTGGAATATATTGTCAAATTATTGTGTTTTAAAGTTAAAGAATTAGGCTGGGCGCGGTGGCTCAAGCCTGTAATCCCAGCACTTTGGGAGGCCAAGGCAGGCGGATCATGAGGTCAGGAGATCGAGACCATCCTGGCTAACACGGTGAAACCCCGTCTCTACAAAAAATTAGCCAGGCGTGGTGGCGGATGCCTGTAGTCCCAGCTACTCAGGAGGCTGAGGCAGGAGAATGACATGAACCCAGGAGGCGGAGCTTGCAGTGAGCCGAGATCGCGCCACTGCACTCCAGCCTGGGTGACAGAGCGAGACTCCGTCTCAAAAAAATAAAAAATAAAATAAAATAAATTTAAAAAAAAGTTAAATAATTCTCTGATGCTTAGGCCGCCGATGTAACATTGTTAGATACATTTGTTTCCATTTTCTGTGTAAACTTTTTATTGAGGTATAATAAACATGCACTTTTTAATGTATATAGCTCAGTGAATTTTCACTAACAACTCAGTCATATAACCAGCATTGAGATAAAGAAGTGGAACGTTTTATTTTTAGAGTTTAGAGTCTCTGATTTTTTTTTTTTTGTTTTGAGACAGAGTTTTGTTCTTGTTGCCCAGGCTGGAGTGCAATGGCGCGAACGCAGCTCACCACAACCTCCACCTCTCGGGTTCAAGCATTTCTCCTGCCTCAGCCTCCCGAGTAGCTGGGATTACAGGCATGCACCGCCACGCCCGGCTAATTTTGTATTTTTAGTAGAGACGGGGTTTCTCCATGTTGGTCAGGCTGGTCTCGAACTCCTGACCTCAGGTGATCCACCCACCTCGGCCTTTCAAGGTACTAGGATTACAGGCATAAACCACTGTGCCCGGCCTCTTCTGATTTTTATGGTACTAAAACAGAGCTGTCACTCTTGTTCTGTTCAGATGAGCTTGACTTCCATCCCTGTCCCCTGTCCCTTCTTTCCTTACCCCATCATTTTCTTCTCTTATTTCTTTCTGAAAATATAAACAGACATACACATTTGTATTTCTGACTCTTTCTTACAGAAAGGTAGCATACCCTGCACCTGCTGGCCTCTGTTGCTCTTTTCATTAACTGTGTACGCTGAAGACTATGCATAGTAGTGTATGGAGGCTTTCCTCCTACCTTTATGCTATGTGTTGTTTCACTGCAAGGACACAGCATGGTTTCTTCAGCCCATCTGCATATTGAGTCCACCATACTCACCCCACATTGATGCCTAATGTCTGCTTGAGGTTTCCTTTAGAGGGCACTCCCTACCTTTGGTGCCAGCCATTCTGCCATTCTGATCCTACTTCCCCTCATTACTGATCTTCCTTTTGCTGCCATCCTGGCTTCCTGTCCTTGGATGCCTTTGGAGTTGCAGAGAAGCTGTCTTTTATCTTCCTGGTGTGATACTTGTTTTCTAATAGTAGGAAATCGTGTTTTCTTGTTCTGCCCAGTTTTCTCTCTTTATAGATTAGACTCTTAGTTCCTGCTCCTTGGATGTATGTCAGTTTTTCTCTTACATGGTAATGTTCTGATCTGAGTCCGGTATCTCAGTTGTCTAACTTTGCATAGAGGAACATACCCGTGCTTTGGTGGGGATGTTGTGCTTGTATTCGTGCAGTTTAATGTTGAATTAGCTCTTTGCGGAGACAGTTATGTAAGTAATGGTTTCTAGGGAGTCTTTAAATCCAAAAGTGAGGCTTAATGTCTGAAAAGTAGACTGATAGGAAGAGAGTACTTGGAGAGATGATGCAGTCCCACCTTCTCATGAGACAAAGGAGGAAGCAGGCCAAGTGAAGAGGGTGATGTGCCAAGCATTGTCAGCAGATCGCACATTGGAGTGCCACATGCTCTCCACCCTTGAGGGGAGAAAACCTGAAGACTTGGCTTTTCCTGATGTTTGTTTTCTTGTTTGTAGAAAAGTATTGTTTCTATTTGGATAGGACTGAGCCCAAGATTAATCTTTCAGATTCTTAAGTATTTCCACCCATGGCATTAGCTAGCTTTGTATCCATAACAGAGTTCTTTATAAACATGGGCTAAGCTAATTCTAGCTCATAGAACTTTTCTATGTAAATTGTAGGAAGAAAAAAAATCATCAAGTGTAAATTGTTGCCCTGGGTCAAACTTCAAATTATTTTATTTCTTGTAGTTTAATGAGATTTATAGTGAGGAGATGGAAGGGATTTTTAAATCACAGGACTAAAGGGGAATGGCCCTTCCTGCAGCCATTCTGGTCCCATCCTTTTCCCAGAACACCATTACAGTTGGGGTGGGGGCCTGCAGCGGGCTCCAAGCCCTGGTGAGGAGTGTGTGTGTGCAGGAGCTGCCATGAAACACCTTTCAGCGGCTCAGGGTGGCAGACTAGTGTTACCATGGCAGTTACAGACATCAGTAAACCCATGGGTCATACGGATGCATTTCCACCTAGAAGCAGTGGTTTGTTTCTTCAGTGAGTCAAAGAAACTTAAGATGGAGGAGACCCTAAGGAGTCATGTAAGTTAAATGATCACCCAGTGGAGAGTGCACCTCACAGTGGGAATAAGCTCTGCCCATTTTTTTTCCTAGGTGCGAATTCAGGAAAGCACTCTCAGTGATCCTTTTCTTCATGTTGAGATGAAATGTGTCTTCAGAATTGTTCTTAGTTGTTCTTGGTTGTGCAGGCAACTGGACAGAACTCAGTCCCCCTTTAAATGCTCTCCACATGGTAAAGACAGCTCTTACGTATCTTTTTCTCAGTTTCCAAGGGCTCAAATAGGTTCATGTAAAGTCATCACCACTTCCTCAAAAGGAAATTAACAAAAAAATTTTAATTCAGACTTCTGGCAGATAACGTGGCAATTATAATGAGAATAACACAGCAGAGAAAATAAATTTTGGGACTGTTTTTCACTGATTTGTAGTACCTGGTGATACTTAAGTGTCCTTTTTTCCCTCTCCAGGTAGAGGTATTTTTTGTTGAAAAGCGAAGAGCCTCATATAATACAGAGCTTTCCCCTTCTGCTGATAACTCTCACAAACACTTAGCATATGTCCATCCATAGTTTCCTATTAAAACACACTTTGGGGGTATGTGGTGTATGAATATGTGCCGTTTTTCGTGTTCTTCCCTCCCATCTTCACGTTCTACAACTTCACAGCAGAATTGTCTTGTCAGGTGCATCTTTTACCCAGCTGTCCATGTTGATGCTTGTTGAGGACTGGGCTCTGGACTTCCTGTCCTTTTGCTATTCTCAATGACTTGAGTTTCCTTCTAGAGAGGTCTTATGCACGTACAAACATGTATATCTCTTTAACACGACTGGTTACACATCAATGTAATACATAGCTGCAGGCCAGGCGCAGTGGCTCACACCTGTAATCGCAGCACTTTGGGAGGCCAAGGCAGGCAGATCACTGAGGCCAGGAGTTCAACACCAACCTGGCCAACGTGGTAAAATCTTGTCTCTACAAAAAAAATACAAAAATTAGCCAGGCATAGTGGCGCACACCTGTAGTCCAGCTACTTGGGAGGCTGAGGTGGGAGAATCGCTTGAACTTGGGAGGCAGAGGTTGCAGTGAGCCGAGATTGTGCCACTGTACTCCAGCCTGGGCAACAGAGTAAGACCCTGTCTCAGAGAAAAAAAAAAAAAGAAATAGGCCGGGTGCGGTGGCTTACGCCTGTAATTCCAGCACTTTGGGAGACAGGTGGACGGATCACGGTGTCAGGAGTTTGAGACCAGCCTGGCCAACAATGTGAAACTCTGTCTCTACTAAAAATACAAAAATTAGCCGGGTGGGGTGGCGCACGCCTGTAGTCCCAGATACTCGGGAGGCTGAGGCAAGAGAATCGCTTGAACCCAGGAGGCAGAGGTTTCAGTGAGCCGAGATCACGCCACTGCACTCCAGCCTGGGCAACAGAGTGAGACTGTCTCAAAAACACAACAACAACAACAAAAAACTGCCTCCTCTTGTTCACTGACACTGGGTGTATGGTTAAAGCCCTCTTAACTGACCTGTTTTGAGGCACAGAGGTTTATTTAATCGCCAGTCATTTGGTACAGGGCTAAGACCTCCTATTTGAAATGGGACTGGTTGGATTCTATATATTTTCTTTTTTTTTTTGGAAACAGGGTGTTGCTGTGTTGTCCAGGCTGGAGTGCAGTGGTGCCATCATGGCTCACTGCAACCTCGACCTCTGGGGCTCAGGTGATCCTCCCACCTCAGCTTCCACACTGAGTAACTGGCACTACAGGTGCATACTACCATGCCTGGCTAATTTTTCTTTTTCTTTTTATTATTTTTATTTTTTTTGGTGGAGACGGGGTTTCGCCATTGTGAACCCAGGAAATCTGACAAGTCTCAGTTAATTTAGAAAACTTACTTTGCCAAGGTTGAAGACGCGCACCCGTGACCCGGGCTCAGGAGGTCCTGATGATGTGTGCCCAAGGTGGTCAGAGCACAGTTTGGCTTTATACATTGTAGGGAGACATGAGACATCAGTCAGCATATGCAGGACGAACATTGGTTCGGTCTGGAGAGGTGGGACAACTCGAAGCAAAGGCAGGAAGACTCCAAGTGGGGAGGGGACTTCCAGGTCATAGGCAGGTAAGAGACAAATGGTTGCATTCTTTTGAGTTTCTGATGAGCCTCTCCAAAGGAGGCAGTCAGATAGGCATTTATCTCAGTGAGCAGAGGGGAGACTTTGAAGAGAACGGGAGGCACGTTGGCCCTAAGCAGTTCCCAGCTAGACTTTTCCTTTTAACTGAGTGATTTGGGGGCCCCAAGATTTATTTTCCTTTCAGACTGTGTTGCCTATGTTGGTCTTGAACTCCTGGGCTCAAGCGATGTGCCCACCTCAACCTCCCAAAGTGCTGGGATTACAGGCATGAGCCACCATGCCTGGCCACATACTCTCTTATGTAAATGAAATTGATAATATGTCATCTAGGATTTTCAGCATTCATTTCTTTTAAGTGGAACAAAAATTTAAGAAACTCATAATTAATGTAGGATTCTCTGAGATTTTAAAGGTTTTCCCCCAGCTGACTTTTTCTTTTAAACAAACAGCTCTTGCTCTTCTTCCCAGGCTGGAGTGCTGTGGCACGATTGTAACTCACTGCAGCTTCAAATTGGGTTCAAATGATCCTTCTGCCTCAGTCTCCTGAGTAACTAGGATTATAGGCACAGGCTAATTGTTTTTATTTTTTATTTTTTTAAGAAATGAGGTCTCACTTTGTTGCCCAGGCTGGTCTCAAACTTCTGGCCTCAAGTGATCCTTCTGCCTTGGCCTCCCAAAGTGCTGGGATTATAGGCATGAGTCACCATGTCCAGCCATAATTTTTTTAAGGCAATTTGTTTTTCTTGAAATTTCAGTGTGGTAAATTTAATATTCATAGATACATTTCTCTTCACTCTTTCATTATTTTGAATTATTTCTAAATGTAGTTACATTAACTAGTGAAACTGGCATAAACAGGTTTGAGAGCAAGTGAAACTGAGTCTTACTAAGCACACATCATCACTGGTGGGGATCGGTGTTCAGGGCACACTAGAAGGCACTCTGCTCATGGCATCAATTAATATTTTACTGTGGGGGTGGAGACCTGGTCATTCATCAGGTCGTTTATGGAGGTCAGTGATAGTGCTTTGTGTTCTGCCACCCTTTGTTTACCCAGTCCCGGACTGAACCAATGCAAATGTTTAATCTTCTGGCTCTACAAAAATGCTACAGTGCACATCAGGCACACTGCAGGTTTGTGATACCACCACAAGAAAGCCTGACATCCCAATAAAGCAGGTCACACGAGTTTTACGTTTCCCAGTGCATATAAAAGCTGTAACATGTTTAGAAAAACAATGTATATACTTTAATTTAAAATAATGGTTAAGGCCGGGCACAGTGGCTCAGGCCCGTAATCCAGCACGTTGGGAGGCCAAGGTGGGTGGATCACCTGAGGTCAGGAGTTTGAGACCAGCCTGGCCAACATGGTGAAACCCCGCCTCTACTAAAAATACGAAAATTAGCTGGGTGTGGTGGAGCACACCTGTAATCCCAGCATTTTGGGAGGCTGAGTTGGGTGGATCACCTGAGGTCAGGAGTTCAAGACCAGCCTGGCCAACACGGTGAAACCCCGTCTCTACTAAAAATACAAAAATTAGCTGGGTGTGGTGGAGCACACCTGTAATCCCAGCTACTTGGGAGGCTGAGGCGGGAGGATCACTTGAACCCGGGAGGCAGAGGTTGCGGTGAGCCGAGATTGAGACTGTGCCACTGCACTCCAGCCTGGGCAACTGAGTGAGACTCCATCTCAAAAAATAAGAATAAAACATTGGTTAAAAAATGCTCATGATCATTGAGCCTTCAGCAAGTCTTAATCTTTTTGCTGCTGGAAGGTCTCGCTTTGATGTTGATGGCTGCTGACTGATCAGAGCGGAGGTTGCTACATGTTGGGGTGACTGGCAATTTTGTAAAATCAGACAACAATGAAGTTTACTGCATTGATTGACTCTTCCACAAAAGATTTGTCTGTAGCACGTGATGTTGTTTGATTGCATTTTCCCACAATAGAACTACTTTCAGAATTGGAATCAATCCTCTCAAACGCTGCCACTGCTTTATCAGCTAAGTTTATGTAATATTCTAAATCCTTTGTTGTCATTTCAACAATGTTCACAACATCTTCATTCAGCATCTACTTCCTGAGTAGATTCTATCTTAGGAAACCACTTTCTCTGCTCATCCATAAGAAGCAGCTCCTCATCTGTTCACGTTTGATCATGAGATTGCCGCAATTCAGTCCCATCTTCAGGCTCCACTTCTGATTCCAGTTCTCTTGCTGTTTCCACCACATTTGCAGTTGCTTTCTCCACTGAAGTCTTGAACCCCTCAAAGTCATGGCATCTGGAATGGTGAATCCTTTACAGGAGGTTTTCAATGGACTTTGCCCAAATCCATCAGAGGAATAACTATCTATGGCAGCTATAGCCTTAAAAATAATTTCTTAAATATTAAAACTTGGAAGTTGAAATTACTTCTTGATCCATGGGCTGCAGAATGACTGTTAGCAGGCATGAAAACAACATTCATCTCCTTGTACATCTCCGTCAGATCTCTTGGGTGACCAGATGCTTTGCCAGTCAGCAGGAATGTTTTGAAAGGAATCTTTTTTTTTTCTGGGCAGTAGATCTTAACAGTGAGCTTAAAATATTCAGTAAATCATTTTAAACAGATGTGCCGTCATACAGGCTTTGTTTCATTTATACAGCACAGGCAGAGTATATTTAGCGTAATGCTTCAGACCCCTAGGATTTTCAGAATGGTAAATGAGCATTGGCTTTAACATAAAGTCACTGGCTGCACTAGCCCCTAACAAGAGAGTCAGCCGCCTTTTGAAGCATTTGAAGGCTTCTCAGAAGCGATCTAGCTATTGGCTGGGCACAGTAGCTCACGCCTGTAATCCCAGCACTTTGGGAGGCTGAGGTGGGCAGATCACGAGGTCAGGAGATCGAGACCATCCTGGCTAACACGGTGAAACCCCGTCTCTACTAAAAATACAAAAAATTAGCCAGGCGTGGTGGCGGGCGCCTGTAGTCCCAGCTACTCGGGAGGCTGAGGCAGGAGAATGGCGTGAACCTGGGAGGCGGAGGTTACAGTGAGCCAAGATCGTGCCACTGCACTCCAGCCTGGGCCACAGAGCGAGACTCCGTCTCAAGAAAAAAAAAAAAAAAAAGAAGCCATCTAGCTATCAAAGTCCTTAGATGGCATCTTCTTGCACTATAAGGCTGTCTCATTTACACTGAAAATCTGTTTAGTGTAACTGCTTTCATCAGTGACCTTAGCTAAATCTTCATAACTCACTGCAGCTTCTACATCAGCACTTGCTGCTTCACCTTGCACTTTTATGTTAGGTCTTAAACTTCAAGAACCAACCTCTGCTAGCTTGAGACATGTTTTCCTGCAGCTTCCTCACCTCTCTCAGCCTTCATGGAATTAAAGAGAGTTAGGGCCTTGCTCTGGATGAGGCTTTGGTTTAAGGGAATTTTGAAACTGGTTTAATCTTCTAGCCAGACCACTCAAACTTTCTCCATATCAGCAATAAGGCTGTTTCTCTTTCTTACCATTTGTGTGTTCACTGGAGTAGCACTTTTCCTTCAGCCTTTTTTCTTTGCATTCACAGCTTGGCTATTTGGTGCAAGAGGCCTGGCTTTTGGCGTGTCTCAGCTTTTAACAACTCTTCTTCACATGCCTTCTTAATCGTTTCTAGCTTTTGATTTAATATGAGAGGCGTGCAACTCTTCCTTTCACTTGAACACTTAGAAGCAATTGTTGGGTTATTAATTGGTTTCCCTTCAATATTGTCTAGGGATTGGGAGGCGTGAGGAGAGGGAGAGAGATGGGAGTGGCCAGTTGGAGCAGTCAGAACACACACAACCTTGATTGATGAAGTTCTCCGCCTTGTATAAGCGTGGTTCGTGGCACTCCAAAACAATTACAGTAGTAACATCAAGAATTACAGATCACCATAACAGATATAACGACAATGAAAAAGTTTGAAATATTGCTAGAATTACCAAAATGTGCTGTTGGAAAAGAGGCATGGAAAGACCTGCAGAGTTGCCAAAACCTTCAGCTTATAATAAACAGAATGTCTGAAAAACCCAAGTAAGAGAAGCACTGTAAGCTGAAGTGTGCCTCTATCTTTGGGCACGTGTGAGAAATTCTTAGAAGTAGGAAGTGTTAGATCAGAATATTGATGTTTTAAATCTCAGTACATAATCAAATATGTACACTCTCCAAAGAGATCACACCAATTATTCCCCCAGCCACACCTGTTTTCCCACACTTTTTTTTTGAGTCTTCAGATTTTATTTTTGCCAAACTGAGGTGAAATGTAGAATCTTATTCTACTTTTCACTTGCATTTTAAAATACAAATTGAATGAATGTTTCCTGCATTTCCATGAAAGGCCTGCTTGTATCTTTTGCCCATTTTTTAAAATGGGTTATTAAAGAGTCCTTTAGGAAATACTGTAAACATAACGTGCTCCTCTTTTCCCCAGAAATGTTCGAGCCTGCCACGTGTGCCACATTTGTGTTTGTGGTAGAGGAGATGCTTTCATGATTGAGAAGAAGATGCATTTTGTACTTTTTCCCCTCATGTAAATTTATTCATTAAACACAAAAGATTTGTAATAAAATATTTTTTCCTTAAGATTGTTATATAAAGTTTACTGATGAGAAAAACTCCCTTGTCAGTTTATAGTTTAGCTTTGGTTTGAAAATACAGACACTGTAGCACTGCTGTCCAATAAAAATATGAGCCACATATAATTTAAAATTTTCCAACATCTGTCTTAAAAATATAAAAATAAACAAGTGAAGTTAATTTTAATAATATTGTTTCACCCAATGTAAGATACTATCATTTTACATGTAATCCATCCTAAAACTAATAATAAAATGTTTTGCATTGTATTTTTTGTACTAAATCTTCAAAATCTGATGTATATTTTAGACTTACAGCACGTATCATTTTAAAGTAGCCACGTGTGAAGGCTGTAGTGACATGTGGCCAGTACATGTTGGCCAGCACAGCTCAAAATAGTAGTCTATTTCTATGAAAATCCATTAATTTATTCTTTTGGACCTAACATTTGTCCCATCCTCTTTTTTATTTTTTTGAGACAGGGTCTCACTTGGTCAACCAGGCTAGAGTGCAGTGTCACGATCTCAACTCATTGCAACCCCCACCTTCCAGGCCCAAGCAATTCTTCCACCTCAGCCTCCCGAGTAGCTGGGACTACAGGCACGTGCCACTGTGCCTGGCTTATTTTATTTATTTATTTATTTATTTAATTATTTATTTATTTATTTATTTTTAAGACGGAGTTTCACTCTTGTTGCACAGGCTGGAGTGCAATGGCACGATCTCGGCTCACTGCAACCTCTGCCTCCCGGGTTCAAGCGATTCTCCCACCTCAGCCTCCCGAGTAGCTGGGATTACATGCCCCCCCGCCCCCCACGCCCGAGTAATTTTGTATTTTAGTAGAGACGGGGTTTCTCCATGTTGGTCAGGCTGATCTCGAACTCTTGACCTCAGGTGACCCGCCCACCTCGGCCTCCCAAAGTGCTGGGATGACAGGCGTGAGCCACTGCGCCCGGCCCCCCATCTTCTTAAGAAAATAAATTGTATTTATCTGACACATGTTCTTTAATTAGGCTCTAAGTAAATATTATTCTTTACTCAGCTGTAGAAATATGTGCTGATTGTTTCTGTATTTGTAAAATTAATGTAGTGGCATACTCCACTAAATGTATTAATTTAGTGGAAAGTAGTGAGTTTAGTGGTTTAGTGGAATTAAATGCTAGCATTCCCAGTGAGATACCTACTAAAGGGCAGATTCTTTTAGATACCATTTTCCTTGATCTTTTTAACAACTTGCAGAAAAGGCCCCAACACTTACAAATGTGAATTGTAAAAGTTGAGAGCTTAAACAACTAGCCAAGGTGACCCAAATTATATCTGAGCAAGATTCTGAAAGCAGGTATCCTGGCAACAAGTTTGGTGTTCTTTATACAATTTGTTCTCATTATAGGTGCCTATAATGACTCGGATAAAACACAAGTTACGTATTTTCACCTTACCTAGAAATACGTGAATCACAGAAATAAGCCAGAGAACAGTGTCATTGGAGAATATACTAAGTCACCTTTTCTGTTACTTCCTGAAAAGTAGTGAAACTGACCGAATTAGATGGTGGAGAAAGAACAAGGCAAATTTACAGGAAACCCTGGACTGCAAGTCTTTGTTTCTGCCTCATCTGAACTTTCATGAGACTTTATTTTAGGGCTGGGAGTTTAATATAATAATATATACTGTAATATATCAGTAGTAAATACATGCGAGCCAAAGAAAAGTTGTTCCTTATTAGAATATGCTACAAGTCAAATTAAACTGAGTATAAATAAGCTTAATTATAAAACTAGTTTGTGCTAATAAAAATGTAATATGAGCCACATATAATTTTACATTTTCAGCTGTCAAATGGGATGGAAACATTTCTTTGACCTGACTTTGACCACCACACTCAGTATGGGAGTGCAAATTGTGCTAAACTTAGCTCCCATCCCGTGGTGCTAATAACTTCCTATAAGACTGCACTGTTGCTCAGCAAGTGGTGGGTGCCTGTCCTCCACATCTCTGCTCCCACAGCCTTGGAGATGACCCCTGGTCCGCTGCTCCTCCTAACCCCTTCAGCATGGCTCCACTGCAGTGGGTTCCTGTCAGGTGATCAGTTAAAGCAAAGAGGAGTAGGCTACATAAATTGTATACCTCTGTTTATCCATGTTATCCATTGACAATTAGGTTCTTAAAAATCTGTTGACTATTACTAGCAGTGCAGTGAGATGAGCATTCTTTGACGTATTTCCTTTTGCCCAGGTGGGAGAGCTTTTTCCTGAAGTACGTCTCTAGAAGTGGGATTGTTCGCTCGTGGAGTATTTGCATCTTAAGCCTTAATAGGCCTTGCAAATGGTGTCAAATAAGGACCTAGTTTTTCTCTCCTACTGTAGATAAGCAGTTTTCCCAGAGCCATCGATTGCATCATCCATCTCCCTACTGATCCACACGGCCACATCTGAGGCAGGCAATGTCAGTGTCTGTGGTGTCCGTGCTGGGCCCTCTCTGCTGCTCCCTTGTTCTCTGTGTCTGTCCCCGGCACCAGCGCCACAGTCGGAATTACTGTTGATGCACAACTTGACACTGGAGAGAGCAAGCCCTCCTCCACGTTGTTTTCTTCAGAGTTGTATTGGCCGTTCTTGGTCCTTGATCTTTTGTATAAATTTTGTTGTGTAAATATGAGTGTATATGTAAATATTCTAAAAATGGTGTATATAAATAATTTTTTTATAATTCAGTGTTTGCAGTGCAACATTATAAAAATTACATATCGAAATCTTGTATAAATAAAACTTGTATAAAATCTGGTTGTAAAATTCCATACACACACATACCTTTTGGGATTTAAGTTACATTTGCATTGAATTTCTAGTCTAATTAGGGGAGAATTACTATCCATGATTAAGTCTTTCTTTAGATGACCATGGCCTGTCTCCATTTATTAAGGTCATTTCTGTATTTTGACAAAGGTTTTTATAAACTCTATAAATCACACTTTTTTTTCTTACTAGATTTTTAAAAATTTTTTTAGGGGGCAGAGAGGGGACAGAGTCTCACTCTGTTGCTCAGACTGTAGTGCAGTGGCGTGATCTTGGTTCACTGCAGCATCTGCCTCCTGGGTTCGATTGTCGTGCCTCAGCCCCCCAAGTAGCTGGGACTACAAGCATGCATCACCACACCCGGCCTAGATTTATTTTTAATAGTTTGTTGCTGGTGTTTTGGAAACAATTGATTGCGTGTATTGGTTTTATTTCCAGAAAACTTAGCGAACTTTTTAATTAGTTCTAATAATGTGTCCATACATTCATTCTCCTGGATTTTCTACCAGCACAGTTATATTGTCTGTGAAAACTGGCAGTTTTGGTTCATTTTCAATTCTGGTAACTTTCTTTTTCTTGCCATACTGTCCTGGCTTATATTCCTAGTTGCTATTAAGAATGGGTTAATTAGTTGAGATTCTTCATTTGAATTTTTTTTTTTTTTTTTTTTTTTTTTGAGGTGAAGTCGTGTTCTGTTGCCCAGGCTGGAGTGCAGTGGCAACATCTTGTTTCACTGCAACCTCCACCTCCCAGGTTCAAGCGATCCTCCTGCCTCAGCCTCCCAAGTAGCTGGGAGTATAGGCATGTGCCACCACGCCTGGCTAACGTTTGTATGTTTAGTAGGGACACCTATATATGTTGGCCAGGCTGGTCTCGAACCCTTGACCTCAGGTATCTGCCTGCCTCAGCCTCCCAAAGTGCTGGGATTACAGGCACGAGCCACTGTGCCCAGCCCATTTGAATCTTTTGAAATGATCAAATTATCTTTGCCCCTCATGCTGTTAATGTGGCGAGTAACTTTAATCTGTTTTTCTAATATTGCACATTACTGGATTGAACTTTATCGTGACAATATTTGTTTTTCTATTTCTGGATCAGTTTGCAAGATTGTTTCAGGCTTTGGCTTCCAAGTACCTAGGTGAGATTCACCTACTCTGTCTGTGATGAGTCCAAGCCCGCCAGCTTTGTGTTGGAGATAATCTCTCAGAGCTTCCTTACAAAAGCATCTGGAGGCCTGCCTTTTTGTTGTATTATTTTGTTTTTGTTGTTTTTTGTTTTTTTGAGATGGAGTTTCACTCTTGTTTCCCAGACTGGAGTGCAATGGCGTGGCCTCGGCCCACTGCAACCTCCACCTCCCAGGTGCAAGTGATTCTCCTACCTCGGCCTCCTGGGTAGCTGGGATTACAGGCACGCACCCCCACGCCCAACTAATTTTGCATTTTTAGTAGAGATGGGGTTTCATCATGTTGGTCAGGCTGGTCTCGAACTCCTGACCTCGGGTGATGCACCCGCCTCGGCCTCCCAAAGTGCTGGGATTACAGGCGTGAGCCACCTCGCCCGGCCTTGTTGTAATTTTTATATTTGTTTCTTTGAAGATTGGGGAAGGTTGGTTATTGAAACTATATTTCTAACTCAGTTTGGGTAACTTATTTTTCTAGAATTTGCCCATTTCATCTGTTTTCGAGTTTTTGACACTACTCTTCTCAATAGAATTCTTACATGATTTTTCAAAGTCTCCATTTTAGCTGTAGTTTTTGACCCCCTTTTAATTCTTAATATTGCCTATTTATAGTCTCCTTTTTTCAGGAATCATTTTTGCCAGAGATTGAACTTGTCTTTTAAAAAATTTGGATGTAGGTTTTGTTTATCCTTTGTGGTATATGTCTTTTAGTTCATTAATTTTCTATCTTTATTTCCTTCTACCTTTCTTTTGTTTATTCTGGTGTTTTTTTTTTCTAGTTTCAGTAGTGGACAATTAGCTTATTTTATTTTTTTTCCTCTTCACTAATAGAATGGCTTAAAGTTACAAGTCCTTAAGCAACACTCTTGTTTCATTCCACAAGGTGGGATATATAATTGCTTAATGGCTTAGTTTTAAATGTTTTCAGATTTTTTCCTTGTTCCACGAGTTACTTAGAAGCAAGTTTTAAAACTTAAATAGTCTTTAAATTTTTAAGTTGAGTTCTAATTGAGTGGTGGTCTGAGAATGTTATTATGATTTAATTGTTTACTATTTGTTAAATTTTTTTTTAGCTCCTGGCCAGGTTTTATGGTTTTTTAAAAAGGTGTCACTTTTAATCATATGTTCAATAAAGTAGATTTATTAATTGTGTTTGCATCCTCTATACATTTTCCAATCCCATAACCTGTGTTACCAAGAGAGTTGGGTCAGTCTCACCCTTTAACCTTGGATATATCAATTTTTCCTAGTAACCTTCAGTTTTTACTTTATATGTTTTGCAGCTATGTTATGAGATACATGTAATCAGAGTTACTGAATTTTTAAGTTCTTGACCTTCTCTGTTCTTAATAATGATTTTTATCCTACAGTCTGTGTTATCTGAAAATAATATAACCAACTTTCATATGGTTAGTATATGCTCGGAGTACTTCTTCCATCTCTCTATTTCAGCCTATTTGTCTGTATGGTTTAGGACTGTTGAATGGCCTGTAGCTGCTGTTAAGAGTTGGTCAGTTTAGTCTGTTAACATGTATTTAGATTACTGATGGGTTTGAATTCATTCCTCTCATCAGTTTTGTGTTTTATTTAATACCTTGCTTTTTCATTGCTTCTTTTACTTCTCTTGCCTCCTATTCTTTTTTCTTGTTTTCTCTCCTTTCTTTAACAATTGTTAATACAGTATAATATAAGCAGTAATAATGTACATCGTAATGAATACCGCTGAACCTACCACCTAATCCAAGATCTAGAACATTGCCAATAACTTCCATTTGAATAAGAGTTTAGTTTGAATGTTAAAAACTCTTTGTTTTTCCTAGATAGTCTTTAAATTTTTAACATTCATTCTCAACAAGGGCTAAAATTACTATGTCTACCCTCTCCCCAAATAATAAGAATCTTGAAACCTTGCAACTTCATATCCCCCTTCCACCTTATATATTATTGCTGCCTAAGCATTTTAATTCTGTCTTTTATTTTGTACTTGCATATTCTGCTTATGTACCTATCTATAATTTAATTCCCTCCAAATTTTATTGTTGATATTAGTATAGGATCACCACTTGTTTCACTTTATCTAAGTTGCTGGTTTATCAGTATTTCTTCTTTCTGGTCTGTCTGGCTTTCATTTTCTTGCTGAAATATGTCCTTTAGTAGGTCTGTCAGCAGGGATCTATTGGTAGTAGTTGCTTTCTCTTTGAGTATGTCTATTCTCATTCTTAAATGAAAAATAATTCTTAATTCCAAATTGACAGTTATTTCTTTCGTCATAATTTATATATAGCCATTATCCTCTGGTATGTATTGTTTTAAGTGGTCTGCCCTTGGTCTCATAGTATTCTTTATGAGTAACCTGTCTTTTCTCTCTAGTTGCTTTTAAGGTCCTGCTCTTGTCTTTGGTGCTCTGAGGTTACTCTGTAGTGTGTTTTGATCTGGATTAGTTTAAATTATCCTGCTAGACAACTTCTCTGTCTTTTTTGGGATGAGGGAAGAATGTTGTATCATTAAATCTTAGAATTTTCTCAATATTTTAAAAAATGTTTCTTCTCTGTTCTTTGGATTTTTTCATTTCTCTTTTTGTTTTGGAACTCCAGTTACAGACATATGTTAGAGTTTCTCATTCCATGGTTCTTAGCTCTTTCATTCGTTCCATCTCTCGATTTTTTTCTAAATGTCATCTCTTATGCTTTTTTGTTGTCTCAATCTTAGTTCTGTCTCCTGAAGTTCTTGAGTCTAATCCTACTTCTAATCCATCCTTCCTTCTTCTTGAGCTCTGGGCTTTTAGCCTCTCTACCATTTGGGTTGATCTGTAGGTATCCTTTTCAGCCTGGTAGGTGGTTTATTCTTTCCTGAGGGGGATTGCTTTCTGTTTTGTTAATATCTCAGTTTGGGCTAGGGGTTCCCAGACAGATGGGCTTGGTTGTAGAGTACTAGTCCATTGTCCCTACAGCTCAAGAGATGCTTCTACCTGCCAGCTCAGGATAGTCAGAGAAAGCATCGTTAGTCCCCTCTACACTAGTGGGCTTTTCTTCTTTTTTTGATCTACCTATCTTCTGTTGAGGGTGTAGCCCTTTTGGGGATCATGACTTTATGGAATAGGAGGGTATCTCTTCTCACCTCCTACCTTGAGCAGACCCAAACTTCTCCCCTGTCCCTTTGAGGGCTGAAAACTCAAATGTCACAGACAGACGTTCACACTTCATTTGGTCTGAATATTGCTAGCCATGGAATTTCTAAAATTTGCTTCTACGAACTATTTATTAGTTTCAATGTGCTAAGCTTGCTGGGAGGAAATGCTGGTTGTGAGCATCAGCACAGAAGCATTCTGGATGGTTATTAGCACAAAGTTAACATTTGATTTTATAATATCTTCTGCTAACAGTGTTTTTTAAACTAACTCTTGACGGTGTCCTGTGTACTAGGTACTGTGCCTGTGCTGACTTCCTAGCTTTATTGGAAGTTCCTTGACAGTGGACCGAATCCCTACCACTTACTCTTTCTCCATCTCCCTCTGCAGTTCTGAGCCCTCAAAAACAAAACAGCAACAAAAAACACACTTGCACTAGTTGCTGATTGGTTAATCCCCACGGAAAGTTACCAACAAACCACAGCAGTGACATAGAAGGGAATGCCTATTTCCACATCTAGGGAGGCCCACCTGCCCAGTTCCGTGCTGCTGACTTAGAGCATGGCTTTGCTAATGATATCCTTGGCTCCTTCTCTGCCTCGAGCCGCAGATGTTCTCTGCCTTCTGTGATTCTGCTCCCCTCCCTAGGTGGTGTCATGAAGTGCATGGTGTTTCTGCTGGCTCCTAGGCTTCTCCCTTGACCTTGCACATACAGTTGCCTGCTCCACATCCTCCACCTGCCCAGTCAGGGCATCACACCCCCTTATCCATCCAGTCTTCCTTGAATTTTACCCACCTCAGTGAGGGCAGCTCTTCCCAGTCACTCAGGCCAAGAACCTGTGCCTTTCTTAACTTCTTTCACACCCCTCTTCTGGTTAATAAGGAACTTCTTGGTGCTACTTTCCGAATATATACCAAATCTGGCCATTTATTTCCTCCATTATGCCCACCATAATGCAAGCCATTGTCATCTTTAGACTGAACTATAGTAGGCCTCCCCTGCCCTCCCCTCCCCTCCCCTGCCACTCTCCACTTAGTGTCAGTGTTCCACGGAAAAAAAAAAAAAAAAAAAAAGTCTGATCTTGTCTTCTGCTGCTTGCAGCCCCCACCCAGCTCCCACCATCCTCAACAGCACCCATGGCCCAGCTGCAGGCTGTGCGGACCTGACCCCATTCCCTGGGTAAGGCTAGGTGTGCCCCTGCCTCTTGCCCTGTGTGGGACGGTCTTGTCCCCAGATACCTGTAGCTGATCCTGTGCCCTATGCAGGATTCTGTTCACCTGCGACTTTGCCAGAGGTTCAGACTGACATCTCTACAGATTGCTCGACTCCCTTTATACCCTTAAAAGAAACAGTGGCAGTTATCACTTAGTAAACACAATGGATGCAGAAGTGACAAGTCCTTCCCGGAGGGTGGAGACCCCCTGAGAGTAGGGATTCCGTTCCGCCCAGTCCTGCGTATCCACCGTGGGCTCAGAGGCCACACACCGGTTCTTTTGCGTGTATGCACCCATGTAGAGATGGAGTCATAAGTAACGCACGCTTTAAAGGAAGGGGATTTTATATTTTGGGGGGAGATTAAGTTGATTGCCAAGGAATCGGGTGGGGATAGTTTATAAAAGTGAGGGACATAAGGAACAGACACGCAGGAATGAGGGAATGAAAGCCCCGGGGCTGCCTGGGAGCCTCACTGCGCTGTAGGACCTCGTGCCGGTGGGGCCATCCGCTTACGACGTGGTGGGCATCCTTCGAGGTTTTTCTTCTGTGATTTTCGGGAGTGGGCGCACTGGTGACATCTGCTTCCAGAGCAGCCATCCTTCCTGCTCCCTTTCTGGTCTTCGGTTGTTTCCACTCGGGTTCTTGCGGGGCGCGCTCCCCCTGCTTTCTGGAGGTGATTAATATCCCAACTCCTCGGCACCGCCTTCCCCACCCGAAAAAAGGATGCAGAACCACGCCTGGAGTTGGGTGGGCCTCCCGGGTGCTGGGCGGCCCGGGGCGGCGGGGACCCCAGCGGCGGGGCGGGCGGGGCGCTGACGTGTCCAGGCGGGATTGGGCCGCCGCCCTATATAGCAGCCGGGGCCCGGGCGCCGCGCCTCGGAGCGTCCCGGCTTCTCCCGCGCGGCGGGCGAGCAAGCGAGCGGCAGGACCAGCGGGCGGGGGCCCACGAGTGAGCGCGCAGCACGGGGCTGGGAGGCCCGGGTGGGCGGGCGGGACGGGCGGGCTCGGGGAGCTGCCGACGTGGAGGCCGCGGAGGGGGAGGGGTCCGGGTGCCGCGGCCCCCACCCGGGCCCCAGGCTGTGGCCCCCGCCCGCGGGTGTCCTGCCTACCGCGCGTGGCGGTTCCGGGCCGGACCCGGGGCCGGCTCCGAGTCTCTTCTGCGCGTGGCCGTGGCGCGGAGGGGCGCGCACAAACTTTCTCAAGTCCCGTGGCGCCGCTGGGCCACTCTTGGCCGCAGGCTGGGCTCCCCCGCCTCCTCCCGGGGCTTCGGTGGGGCACCCCCCGGGTCGTGGCCGCACGGCGGGGGAGGGGAGGCCGACCTGAGCCCAGGTCGCTGACGTTGGCGGGGCCGGCCCTCCCCTCCCCCGCTCCCGCGGGGTGCCCCCTCCCCCAGCTCGGGCTGCTCTGGCCGGCGGGGGCGCCGTGTGCGGCCAGGGTGGGGGTCCCTGGGAGGCCATCGGGGTCCTTCCCTCCAGGTGGCGGCGGGGCGGGGGTCTGGGCGCAGGCCGGGCGGCGGGGCCCCCGCAGCACCTCCACCTGCCGCGCGGGGCCCGCGCCCGTCTACGTGTTCGGGGGTGGGGAAAGCTGCTCTTCTTGGGCCTGGAGTGCAACTTGGACGTGCCCCAGGGTCGTGGATGAAAAATACATTACGGAAAAATACCGAATTTGGATGAAAGGCGGGGAGGCCGAGGGGTTGCTGTCCCTTTAAGCCTGTCCCCGCCCGCGGGCCCTCGTGGCCTGTGGGAGGGCCGTGCTGAGGTGGCATCTGCGAAAGTTCCTCCATGCAGGATGGGTGCCGACTTCCAGAACTTGGTGAGAAGTGCGGAGCGGAGCCTGCTTTCTGCTCGCCAGTCGCCTGCGGCCTCTCCTAGATTTCGATCTTGTGATCTTTGAGTGGATCAGGATTTTATTTTCCCATTCTGAACTTTGGTTTGTGGTCTTGAGTAATTTTACTTTTGGAAGAGAAGTCTGGATTTCAGCCGGAGGTTTTTTTGATGCCCTCCATACCTGGTCCTGTCTGGTGCTTTAAAGCACTTGGGGGTCTCATTAACTGAGGCTGAAATCAAATTCTTCCTGGAGTATTACTGATAATTCTCTTCGAACACTGTTGCCCATTGAATATGTAGTTGGCAAAACTTATCACAAGGGAATCAACTTAATTACTTCCTCGTTTAAAAGCAAAAAAGTAGAACCCCTCATGTGAAGCCTTTCCTGTTGCTGTCAGAAACCTGTTAAACTTGTGCTAAACTTGTAAGCACCAGGTTTCCCACGTAACACAGCTCTGTCAGGACTCCACGTTTTGCTCTACACGTATTAGGGCGGAAAGGGGTCTTGGTTCCTGCCCTCCTTCCTTTAGTTCTAGTTCTGTTTGCTGAAAGTTAAATTCTGAGATGCGACCTTTTTTGCTGTGGACGTTTGCACTCTGGGAAACAAAATTAAAAGTCCAGGTTCAGTATAGTTTGAGGTTTACATTAGGTGGACCTGGACACTGATTGATCCGAGCTTCCTATGGGAAAAGTAGTTGAGAGAGCCAGAATCACGAAGGGACTGGGGCCATATGGGAGGGACTGAAGGAGACAGGAGACAGGGCTCACCTACCAGAAGGAGCCTTGGAGGAGAGCGGACTTGTTCTCCATGGCTAGAAAGGGGAAAGAAGTTGTAGATTTTGTCATAACTTGAGGTGGAGCGTTTACAGCCATGCAGGGGTGGACCTGGGCCCTGAGAAGGCCACGAATGTCCTGTCCCTAGTGGTATTAAGAAATTGGATTGGAGTAATATCTGAGGTTCCTTTCAATCCTGATATGGGCAGTACTGTTAGATCCAGTGAGAATCCGAGATACCTGATGTTTAGCCTCTGTTCTTGGGTATCTAGGCCTGCCCAAGGTATCCTGGGATCTTCAGATAGCAAGTGGAGCTGCCTGGTGCTGTCCTAGGGTTGCTGAAAGATCCACATGGAACAGGATGAAACCCTCGTGGGTGTTGTCTGTGAAGGCAGAGCCAGGAGCAGGGCAGAGCAGTGAGGGGTGGACATGGAGCTGTAGGGACAGCTTCGTAGGTGCTGCTTTGTTGAACCAGAGGCAGGTGGACCCCTGGGCTGCACCTCACTGGATTGGGAGCACAGAAGGAAAATGAGACTGGCTTTTAAGAAAATCTCACCCAGAATTTCAGGTGGGGACAGGGTCTACATTTACATGTGGGTCATCAAATGCTTGCTTAAAACGCATTCTTCGAAAACAGGTTTTTGAGTTGTTTAGAAGAACAACAAAATGTTGTTTGATGATACCAGAACCCTAGGTGTTAAATGTGTCTCTAGTTGTGAACCATTCGTTACAAGCTCTGACAAACTGCCACTTGGAATCTGGAGGCTAGGGACCCAGTATAGCCTGTCAGACCAGTCTGGAGTTTTCTGGAGGTCTACCTTCTGCCTTACCTGGCTGCCTGAGGGTCTGTGCATGCCTGAGGAACATGAGAGGCTCTGCTCCAGGGTCTCCCTCAGACACAGGAGTAGGTTCCCTTATGTTGAGACTCCTTTCAGTATAGGGTCTGGCTGGACTTGGCTTCTGAAGGGTGTGTGAGTGGTCTCAGAAGAAACTGACACTGGGTACACAGTGGGGATTGGCTCATCACAGCTCTGTGCTGGAGAGTCAGTGTGGGCTGACATGGACGGAACTGCATTTTGCAGACTTCTAGTGTGGCTGTCACTGGGCACTGGAGACTTGCCCAGAACCTGGCTTGATAAGGGGGTGGGTGTCTGGGTTTAAGAAGTGACATTGGAGCCTGGGACAACCTTGAGTGAGAGACCATGCCAGGTGGATAGTCAGCAAGCAAGAGTGGGAGGGCGGAGGGTGGATTATTAGACACCTGTTGGGGCACCTTAGCCTGGAGTGCCCTGCCCCATTTTGCTCCCAGACTGGACAGACACTTGGAATCTCAGGGAGCTCTTGCCAGGTTGTGAATGTGCTACTGTGACACTTCGGAGAAATTTTCTCACTTTAGTCTTTAAAACTTGCAAACTAGAATTTTTGGTGATGCTTTTAAATGGAATACTCTTGATCAGTTTGTCCTACCTTTCCCCTTCAGTCTTGGGGTACATCTGTGTGTCTGGTGCATCTGGGGCCCCATAGTGTCTCTGGTTTGTGGCAGGTTCCCTGTGTGACTCAAGCCCTGTATTTAGAGTTTTTAAAAAACTCATGACCAAGATTAGAATCCAGAAATACCACCAGTCCACATCCTCTGCTGGAAAGGCGAGACCCTTTAATCCAGTCTACTGGGTGCACCCCCGTTGCCATGAACCGCCTTCTCAGCTCCCGACCCGTGTGTCTTAAGGGCATGATTGTTGTCGGGGTATTCGTAGTAGTCTCCAGTTGAGTGGGGTGTTTCTGTTACTGTCATTGCTTTTCCCACTTTAGACACATGCCTCACTCCTGTCAGCAGTTCCGCCTTTTCATGGTTGAGGAGCACATGTGGTCACCGGCTTCCCATCTCCAGAGTCCCCTAAGGCGAGGTGACTCACCCCTCCTACTTCACAGAGTTCTTGGTCCTCCCCAGACAGCCTTTGAAGGTTCCTTTCAATCCTGCGATTTTATGACCTGGTTTCTAAATCCCCAGTGGATTAGAAAGGGCTGAAGGACTTTTACAGGATAACAGCCAGAAGAACAAAGTAACTGCAAAATATACGGAGAATTCTTGAAGACAGTAGCTCTTGGTCACCATAAGCGCTGCAGAGCCCCCGAGGTCCACATTCTGTTATAGGTCAGAGCCCAGCACAACAACCCCTTCTTCTGGTTCAGCCGCCTAGCGGTTATGTGGGGTACAGGAAAGATGATCCAGCCATGCAAGAGAGCACCAATAGATTTGTGAGGATTTTACTTCAAAATGGTTAAGTTTAGAAGTTTGGCACTTAAAAGATCACTCCCTCAGGTCCCTGGAATAGTTGTCCTCTGCAAGTTGGAGCTGGTTCAGGTTTTATTTTAATATGTTTTGTTTCAAGCTAATGGTTTTTTTTCTTCCAAGAAACTAGCCTGAGTATTGGTGTTAGTAACCAAAGCATAAATAATATCTTGACCTTCTCTGATTTTGAGGTAAAAAGATCTGAGTTGTAAAATGTAGATAAGTAACTTTTCTCTGGTTTCCTCTCTCTTCTCTCCCACTTCCCATCCCATACTAGCAAAAGCTGGCAGGCTGACAGGCAGCCTCAGGACGGACTTTCTGGCTACTGACCGTTTTGCTGGTAAGTTTGACCCTGTCTGAAGACTTCCTGTCCCTGGGCTGTGTGTGGACCTGGGAGCGCAGGGATGCGTATTTTCTTAGTCCTGTGTGTACCTTCTTTCTTTATATCACACCTTCAAGTTTCTCGTGGTTTGTCAGCGACGTCTCCATAGCTTCACCTCCCAGCAGGAACCATCTATGGACGTGTGCCCCTTAGATGTGTCATCTGGCTTCCATCTGTTTTTAATCTTTTATTTCTTAAATGTGAATTATGTTTATTCAGTATTATCTGAGTTGGGGTCTTGCTTCTCTTTAGGATTGCAGGCCTTAACTTTTCTTGAACTTGGGGAGAGATCTTAATTATGTTATAAAAATTATGCAAAATTCACTCCTTATTACTTGGCCTTGTTGTGCCAGTAATTGATGCGTAATTGTGTAAAGAAAATGGGTTCTTCCTCACCGTAGTAGTTTGGAGCTCACCTGGAATTGGGGAGAGGGAGGGGAGGAAGCTAACATTCCTACCTCAGAATGCTGAATGTACCCCATTTTTCAAATGAGGGAGCTGTGGCTTTCAGAGCCCATACCCTACTGAGCACTGTGGCTGTGCTAATCTGAGAAACTCAGTGCCCTGCCTGGTTCCCCTGCTGTGTGGGTTCTGTCCCACACCTGGGAAACAGAACGGAGGAGAATAACCAGTCAGTGTGGATCAAGGGCATTTAGCGCAATTTGTGGGTCTGTTACTCTTGCTACAAAGCACTGAGGCTGCTTTTTCCTGTCACGCAGCTACCACTCATAACCACCTGGTTAAGCCGAGATTTGGAGGTGGTTTAGTTTGGGGCCTGGATGCACCTTACAGACAGAGACTGGCTGGCTTTTTGTAGCAACTGTCATGCATTTTGTAAGCATTAAGAGGTGTGTGGTGAGCAAATTGTCAGAATAACCAAGGTCACTGTTAGGAGAACGATCCTGGTGTTGATCTGTGCCTGGAGCCTGGGTCAGGCAGGTGGCAGGTTCCATGGTCCCCCCACGCCTGCAGTTAGGGGTGGTGCAGACTGTGTCTCTGTGGCCCCTGGGGTGGAGAAATGGATGCAGACTGCCCCAAGTGGAGGATGAGCTCCTCCGTTACAGGCGACTTTTGAGGGGACAGTTAACCAGCTGTTCTAGGACAAGCTTGTCCAACCCAAGGCCCAGGACAGCTTTGAACATGGCCCAACAAGAATTTCTTAAACTTTCTTAAAACATGAGTTTTTTTGTTTGTTTTGTTTTGTTTTTGTTTGTTTATTAGCTATCATTAGTTTATTTTATGTGTGTCCCAAGATCATTCTTCTTGCATTGTGGCCCAGGGAAGACAAAAGATTGGCCACCCCTGTTCTAGGACCTCCTTTACTTGCATTTTCCCCCCTTTTCATCACTTGGTGGGAGTTTGGATATCAGCTTACGACAGAGGTTGTGAGGAAAATAAAAAGGTATGGTTTGCTGGTAAAAAAGAGAATAAAACTTTCGCTAAAACTCTTCTTAGGTTAACAATCTCATAGATAATTGAGGGTTGTACTTTGACTTCTGATTTATTCTTCTTTGCTTTAGTGGTTTTCCCGGATTGTGTGTAGGTGTGAGATCAACCATGAGTTCCGTTGCAGTTTTGACCCAAGAGAGTTTTGCTGAACACCGAAGTGGGCTGGTTCCGCAACAAATCAAAGGTGACAGCCCTTTTATGTGCTCTTCCTGGTAATGTCTAAGGCATTGCTCCCCTAAAGCCTTTACCAAATCCTGTGTCTAGAAGTACCTTTTGGCCCTGTGATTGTGGAGCAGGGAGGGCCCAACATCTTGTGCAGTGTTTTTGCATTGCCGTGTGTGCAGGGGCAACTGGCCAGGCATGAGGAAATGAATCAAATACAGTGAGATTTAAAATGTGGACAGCTTTCTGGAAAGCCAGCGAATTTGACCATTGGTAATTAATGCAGTCCTTTTCAAAACTGCTTTTTCCTAATTGTGGTGAACTAAAATCTGGGCTTGAAGCATCCCAGAGCATTGCTTAAGCCTGCCTCGAGGCTGAAGGCTGGACCCTGGCTTCGGAGTTCTCGAACGCCACTGGCTGGGATTAAGAGCAGTGCTGTACAGTAGAACAGACTACAAGCCACGTGTGCAATTTTTAGGATTCTCTGGTACTTATTAAAAGGGAACAGGTGAAATTAATTTTGATATTTTACCCCAATATGTCTAATACATTGTCATTTCAACATCTCTAATGTAAAAAAAATGGGGGGAACCATTGATATTTGAGATTATTTCTCTTCAAAGTCCGATGTGTATTTACAACGGCAGGACGTTTCCTTCCATTTGAATGCTAGATTTTCATCCAAAATCCTTGATCTGTGTTTAGATGTTATAAAATCTTCATTTGAAAGAGCAGATTGTTCTACTCCAGGTTGTTCCAAACACACTTAAAAGTTTTCCAATAACTAAATTGAGTATTAGTTCTTAAAATTAATTGAAATATAAAATTCACTTTTCCTTAGTCACGCTGGCCACATTTCACAAGCTCATTTTTGGTGGCTGCTGTGTCAGGTGTTGGAACCCCAGAAGCTGCTTTGTTCTGGGGGCCTGGGATCCTCCTACTGGAGCCAGCTTCCCTGTGAAGTCTGTCTTTCTAGAGAGGGAAGACAGCACTGAAAGAATGCTGCCACCCGTCATGTCAGCACTGTTGGGTAGGTGGGCGTGCAGCTGGGAAGTGATGGGCCTGGACTCGGGCGTGAGCCTGTCTGATTCCAGAGGTCATCCCCCTGTTCTCTGCCACATCCATTCGTGGTGTTTTTCACTGGGCCTTGCTATTTGCAAGACACTGTGCTCAGTCCTGGGGGTTTGGGGTTATCCAAAACAGTCACACCCTTGATTTCATGGAGATTGTGGCTAATGGCACAAGCACGTGAACAAATGGGGCACTATGGAAGATGGAAGTGATAATAATCAGAGAACCTGATTTCCACAAGCCTTGGGCAGGGCAGGGGGGATCAGCGGTGACCATTCCCACTGCAGTCTGTTTTTTTGAGACAGAGTTTTGCTCTTGTTGCCCAGGCTGGAGCGCAGTAGCGCAGTCTTGGCTCACTGCAACCTCTGCCTCCTGGGTTCAAGCGATTCTTCTGCCTCAGCCTTCCGAGTAGCTGCGATTACAGGCATGCACCACCCACACCTGGCTAATTTGTATTATTAGTAGAGACAGGGTTTCTCCATGTTGGTCAGGCTGGTCTCGAACTCCCAAGCTCAGGTGATCTGCCCGCCTCGGCCTCCCAAAGTGCTGGGGTTACAGGTGTGAGCCACCGTGCCCAGCCTCCACAGCAATCATTTTTAACCTTGTATGTTACAGTGGAAAATCAGAGTTTGCTTCAAAGGCAGTTCTCACAGGTGGTGCTGGGTAGGACCATTGTTTTGCAAATGTAAGGGTCTGCTCTGTGCCTGGCGTTGTCATAGTTGCGATTTTTTTTTAAGTGTGTTATTAGACTCTAGAGGACTTAAAAATTGATGTAGCAAGGCTTGCTTTCAAGGGGCTCACCCCGTTAGGGGAGTGGGGCTCACAGTGTCTGAGCTGATGTTTACCGGGGAGGCCACGTGGATGGGGTTCGCTGTCAGAGACTGGGAGTCTCTGGCCTTCTCTAGCTCTCACACTCAGGGTGCTGGGCCTGGTGACCTCCTGGGGCCTTTTCCCATCACTATGAATTAGAAGAGAGGGGTGGGGGGAGTTGTCCCTGGAGCATTTGATGGTTCTTGTTTGTCTGTTTTTAAGCACTAAAACCCTTAAAAGTGTTTTTCATGTAATGCTAAAAGTAGTGCTTCCTTTTAATCTGTGTTGGCTGGTCCAGTTGCCACTCTAAATTCAGAAGAGGAGAGCGACCCTCCAACCTACAAGGATGCCTTCCCTCCACTTCCTGAGAAAGCTGCTTGCCTGGAAAGTGCCCAGGAACCCGCTGGAGCCTGGGGGAACAAGATCCGGCCCATCAAGGCTTCTGTCATCACTCAGGTAGAAACACCATTCTTTCTTTCTTTTAAAAATTTTATCATGTAACATGTCCATGTAAATTATTAATTTTTTTTTTTTTTTTTTGAGACGGAGTCCGTCTCTGTCCCCCGGGCTGGAGTGCAGTTGGCGTGATCTCGGCTCACTGCACGCTGCGCCTCCCGGGTTCACACCATTCTCCTGCCTCAGCCGCCCGAGTAGCTGGGACTGACTACAGGTGCCCGCCACCTCGCCCAGCTAATTTTTGTATTTTTAGTAGAGACGGGGTTTCACCGTGTTAACAAGGATGGTCTCCATCTCCTGACCTCGTGATCCGCCCTCCTCGGCCTCCCAAAGTGCTGGGATTATAGGCATGAGCCACCGCGCCTGGACAGTGTTTTTAATTTTTAAAAATTAATTGCTGTTCTTTCTTAACCTATCCTTCCAAGCATAGAATCTGATGGAAGAGTTTCTGAACATGCAAGATTGAGAATGCTTTGAGTAGCTGAAGGGAGAAGGCCTTCAAGTTAAATCATCCCCCACCCCAGAGATGTTTCTGTCGACCACTTCTCTCATGTCCGTCCTGTATGCCAGCACTCAGCAGGACTGGCATGTGGTCGGTTCGCAGGCAGTGTTTGTCAGATGAATGGGTCCTGTTTTCTGTTCTCTATTCATCATCCCACTTTCTTGAAGAGGTTAACCAGTTTCCTGGTTTTCTTTGGCTTCACTAGCCCTTCTCTCTGCTACCTGAATTTGAGATGTTAGTGAGTTTCAAAACTTTTATATAAACTCATATCATCTGGTCATGGTGGAAAATTACCATCTCTCTGCTAGTGTCTTCCCTGAATTTTAGGCTTGTAAACAGTTGCATCCCAATCCTTCCATTTTCACCTGTCTGCTATCTTGTTAATGGTTTTGTTAAATGTACCGCTGTCTACTTGGTGACTGTGGTCTCGAACCAGGGTAGTTGATCCCTCTTGCCTCCACCTTGTCCCTCCTCAGTTCTTCTCCATAAAGCAACGGGAGGGACCCTGCACCATCAAGCAGAATGCCTGCTGCTGAAAACCCTGTGTTGACTTTTACTACAGGGTGGGATGGGTGATCCTCTTCACTGTGCCCCTCTGGTGTGTTCACCAGGTTCCGCCCCCATCCACTTCCTCCGCTTTCCTGCCTGTACGCCCTTAGTTCCCTCACCTCTTAGCATGGATAGCTGCCTTGTGCTTCAGGAAGGTGTTTCCTGGCCGTCCCCAGGGTCCACCTCCCACTTTCTCTCAAACTCTCTTCCCCCTGTTGATTTCATCACAGCACTTGCTAGCTGCCTCATTCATTTGTGCAGCTGATGTGGTTCTCTCCTCCTTAGGATGTCAGCCTCTTGACCTTGGCGCTTTCTCCTTGTCTTTCAGCTGCTTTATCCCAGGGCTTCGAGCAGTGCCTGTGGGCAGGGTGGGGCTACTTTGTGAGTGGATGGTGATGAACACATGTTCTTTACTCCCTGTCTGTTGGGCTTCTTTTAATCTCTTAACCTTCCCTTTTTTGATCTTTTTTGAGCAGGTGTTCCACGTACCCCTGGAGGAGAGAAAATATAAGGATATGAACCAATTTGGAGAAGGCGAACAAGCAAAAATCTGCCTTGAGATCATGCAGAGAACCGGTGCTCACTTGGAGCTGTCTTTGGCCAAAGACCAAGGCCTCTCCATCATGGTGTCAGGAAAGCTGGATGCTGTCATGAAAGCTCGGAAGGACATTGTTGCTAGACTGCAGACTCAGGTGGGTGGCCCGAGGCCTATTTCTCCCCAGTGACTGTGTACCCGTTCGATCACCCGGCTCCTGATGGAGGCTAGAAGGTCACCGGACCCTTCCTACCAGGGGACGGTTCAGTCTTTCCGAGGTAGGACAGCAGCATTCAGAGTCCCCTGGCATTTTTAGTGGAAAAAACTCACTAAACTAATAATAGAACTGGGACACTTACCATTTTTGCTCTTTGAGTGAATGAACTTGAAAGTAATAATAATTTTTTTTTTTTAAGAGACAGAGTCTCACCTTGTTGTCTGGGCTCTTGTGCAGTGGCTATTCACAAGTGTGGTTATAGTACACTGTGGCCTCAAACTCCTGGGCTCAGGCAATCCACCTGGCCTCCCAGTTAGCTGGGATTACAGGCACACCACCTCATCTGGCCAAACTGAAAGTTAGAAGCTTGTCCCAGAGTTCGAGACACTTAAAAGAAACTGGGCTTGCTGCATGGTGAAGATGGGTGGTTCCTGTTGCTCTGCTAGTGTGTTCATTAACTACACATTTCCAGGCCCCAAACTGAGGAGATTACAAGTTCAAATTCTGTTTTAAGCCAGTTGCCTAGTCTTTGGCAGTCTGATGCCAGTACTTGGACTTTATTTAAGAACATTCGTAATGAGCAAATCTCTGATGCATTTCTCCCTAAGTGGTAGCACTTAAAGACCAAGAAAAATGTAAAGAATCTTATTAAAGTGTTGCATGACTGCTGTTGTACTAGATAGGCTTATTTAGGAATGGGGGTTCTTCCCATCTGCTGCTGAGTCTCCTTGATCTTGTGGGAGCTGGATCTGGAGCACGATGGTTGGACGATGGGGATCTGATGGGAGAGGGCCTGAGGGCTAGGAGTGCAGGGCATAGCCAGGAGGCGAGGCAGAGGAGTGCTGCCTGATGCAGGCCCAGCTGTGCCCCTTAACCACATGGGGGCATCAGGACAGTCCCCAGCCCCAGCTGGCTTCATGGAGTTAAACCGTTAGGTGTTAGGAAGGTGAAAGTGTTGCTTGTAATTGTCCAGCATTGTGGCCAGTGCATAACAGGCTCTGAAAGTTTTCCTGGTGTCTGCTAGTCAGTGGATATTTGAACCTCTGTTTTGTAATCAACACTGTAGGGGAAAGGGCCGCTTCACTGAATATATGGATCAGAATGAAGACATTGACCCCTGACACTCTCCTGCTCCTCGATTATCTTCAAGCAAATCCCAGATACGTTACTGTGCCTTAGTTCAGAGATTCTCGTTTTCATATATACATATATATAGTCATTGTGCTCTTAACTCATGTAATCGTATGGATAGTGGTTTCTTAATATTATACTATGTTTAACCCAGACTGTGTTTGGACTTTCCTCATCATCTCAAAGATGTTTCTTCCAGCTGGTCTGTTCAAGTCAGTGTCCAGACAAGGTCCCAATGTTGCATTTGATTATAGAGTCCCGCCTCTCATTCTTTAACAGTGCTTACTCCCTCCTACCCCCTCTTTTTTTTTTTTTTTGAGACAGGCTCTCACTTTGTTGCCCAGGCTGGAGTGCAGTGGTGCAGACACAGCTCACGGCAGCCTTGACCTCCTGGGCTCAAGTGATCCTCCTGACTCAGCCCTTCAAGTAGTTGAGACTGCAGGCATGCACCATCAGGCCCGGCCTTTTTTTTTTTTTTTTGGCAGATGCTGGTTTTCACCGTGTTGCCCATGCTGGTGTGGAACCCCTAGGCTCAAATGATCCACCCACTTCAGTCTACCAATGTATTGGAATTACAGGCGTGAGCCACCACGCCCAGCCAATCCTCCCTTTTTTTAATGCCATTGATTACTGGGGACCGTAGGTTTTTGGTTCTGCTATTGACTGATTATTTTTGGTGAACTGGTGTTAGATCTCTGGGGGCTTGGTTACTTCCACAGTCAGCTTGTTGGGCAAGCAGACCCTGCAGGTGGTGCTGAGTCTGTGCTGTGATAGCTGCTTGTTCTGCTTTGTGCTGATTTTGAGACTGATCAGTAGGCTCAGGTCTGGGTCTTCCCTTGTCAAGTTCCCTGTCGTGCTTTGTGTAATCATTTTACTATCAATTGGTGATTGCCCAAATTCGTTAAGGGTTGCAAATTATGCTTTTCTAATTCTCTCCCTGCTCATACATTAGTTGATAATTCTTGTAAAGAAGAATTTTTCTTCATCAACAGTTGGGTGGGAAGTACCAGATAAATAATCGATTCTTTGGCGCTCCGGCGACTTCAGTGTTGATCAGTGACTCTTTTTAGTGTCATTATGAACTCAGGCATTGTCCATCATTCTTCATGTTGGAGCTGCTTCATCTTTGGCCAGTGGGTCCCCTCCTTTCAGTTTTGTTCCCTGCAGCTTTCTGTCATGACCCATTAATATCAATACCTTCTGGCCGGGCGCAGGGGCTTACGCCTATAATCCTAGCACTTTGGGAGGCTGAGGCAGGCAGATCACCTCAGGTCAGGAGTTTGAGACCAGCCTGACCAGTATGGCAAAACCCCATCTCTACTAAAAATACAAAAAAATTAGCCAGGCGTGGCGGTGGGTGCCTGTAATCTCAGCTACTCGGGAGGCTGAGGCAGGAGAATCACTTGAACCCAGGAGGCAGAGGTTGCAGTGAGCCGAGATCGTGCCATTGCACTCCAGCCTGTGCAACAGGAGCAAAACTCTGCCTCAAAATAAATAAATAAATAACTTCTTAATTTCTAACACAGAAAGATGCCTCAGGCTAATCTTACGTATTTCCTTCCACAGACCTTGAGTCGGCTATTTCTCTATGAACTCTGAACCTTTTGAGTAGGAAATTGCAGTTGGAGACTCCAGTCTCCATAGGTGCACATCGCAACTAGGTTGTCAGAGCTTCTAGGCTTTTTCAGAAGACAGAGCTAGGAAAATTGTACTTTTAAGAAAGGAAAATCAGGCGGTGGCTCTCATGCCTGTAATCCTAGCACTTTGGGAGGCTGAGGTGAGCAGATTGCACGAGCACAGGAATTTGAGACCAGCCTGGGCAACATGGTCAGACCCCATCTCTAGAAAAAATAGCTGGGCGTGGTGGCGTGCTCACCTGTAATCCCATCTACTTAGAAGTCTGAGGAGAAAGGATTGTTTGAGCCTGGGAGGTGGAGGCTTCTGTGAGCAGTGTTTGCACCACCGCAACCCAGCCTGGGTGACAGAGTGAGAGCCTGTCTCAGAAAAGGAAAATCATAAGTTCAAAATCACTTGAAGTAATTCTTTTTTTCTGAGTTTTTCTGTCATCTTGATATAGTTAGGTACATTTGTTTCCGTTTACTGTCAATTTTTAAAAAGTATTTCAACATTTACATGCTTGCAAAGTCAACATTATATAATAAAGTACTTTCAGAGAAATCTCTCCTGCCTGCTACCTTCACCCTGCTCCCTCCCCACCTTTGCCAGAGGCCATTCCTGGTCCTGGTTTATCCTTTGTTGTTTGTTATTTGAGAGCAGAAGCAAAATACAGCTTGCCATACACCCTGTTCTATGCCTTGCTTTTTTTCTTTTATTATTTTTTGGAGGTGTCTGCATATCAATAAGTAGTGATTTTTCTCATTTCTTTGTTCAGCAGTGTAATATTCTGTGGGCGTACTGTAATTTACCCAGGCTTTCCTACTGATGGGCATTTGGGTAGTTTACAGACTTTAGCTGTTACAAATTATGTTACAGTAGAAATCGTGTGCATATGCTATTTCCTATTTTACCCAGTGTATCTTGGGATAGATTGCTAGAAGTGAGATGGCTGGGTCAGAGGGTGGCTGCATGTGGAATTGGGCCATCTGATGCTAAATTTCCTTCCTTAGGAATTAGTGTTTTGCAGTCTCATCAGCAGTATGCAAGAGCCAGGCTCATCACATTGTTGGGTTTTAGCCAGTGTGAGAGGCAACCAAATATACTTTTAATTTGCATTTTTCTGATGAGCAAGATGGAGCACCTTTTCAATATCCACTTACATTTTTTATTATCTTTTTTTTTTTTTTTTGAGACGGAGTCTTGCTCTATCACCCAGACTGGAGTGCAGTGGCGCAATCTCGGCTCACTGCAAGCTCCGCCTGCCGGGTTCACGCCATTCTCCTGCCTCAGCTTCTCCCAGTAGCTGGGACTACAGCGCCCTCCACCACGCCCGGCTAATTTTTTGTATTTTTAGTGGAGACGGGGTTTCACCGTGGTCTCGATCTCCTGACCTCGTAATCCGCCTGCCTCGGCCTCCCAAAGTGCTGGGATTACAAGCGTGAGCCACCGCGCCTGGCCCACATTTTTTATTATCTTGAGTCATTGTTAGGAAAGTTTTTTCACTATCAGGTCATAAGAAAGTTTATATTTTCTTCTGCTACTTGGTAAATGTGTTCTTACATTTCAGTTTCTGATCTATTTGGAATTTATTGCAAATAGGGTTGAGGCACTGATCGAGTTTCACCTTTTTCCATACGGTTTTTGAGTTATCAGCACTGTTTTTTTTGTTTGTTGTAACACAGGGTCTCAGCCTGCCACATAAGCTGAAGTGCCATGGCGTGATCCCGGTTCACTGGAGCCTCAACCTCCTAGGCTCAGGCCATCCTCCTCTCTCAGCCACCCCAGTAGCTGGGACCACAGGCCAGGCGTCACCATGGCCAACTAATTTTTTTTTTTTTTTTTTGAGACCGAGTCTCGCTCCGTCGCCCAGGCCGGAGTGCAGTGGCACGGTCTCGGCTCACTGCAAGCTCTGCCTCCTAGGTTCATGCCATTCTCCTGCCTCAGCCTCCCGAGTAGCTGGGATTACAGGCACACGCCACCATGCTAATTTTTGTATTTTTGGTGACCTCGTGATCCACCCGCCTTGGCCTCCCAAAGTGCTGGGATTACAGGCGTGAGCCAGGCCAGCTAATTTTTAAAATTTTTGTAGAAGTCAGGTCTCACCATGTTGTCCAGGCTGATCTTGGACTCTTGGGCTCAAACAGTCCTCTCACCGCGGCCTCCCGGAGTGCTGGGATTACAGGCGTGCCATCACCATCTTGAAAAGACATTTTGCTCCAGTGGACTTAAGTGGCTGCTTTTATCATGTCCTAGGTGTTTATATTAACTTAGCTCTGTTTCTGGGTTTTCAGTTCAGACCAGCAGGTCTGTCTTTCCGTATACTGCTGTTGCCTATGTTAACGATAATGGTTTCATGTTTAATGTCTAGGACCACTGTTAACACCTCCACCCTGCACTATTCTTTTTCAGAGTTTTCTTGTTTATTTTTGTTTGTTCTGTGTTACAACCTTTATCATCAACTGTTTGAAATTGTATTAATATTTTAAAGTTAACCGGGATAATTACCATCTACTTAAACCTTCTCTTAGCTATTTTAAGGAGTGTTTTCTAATTTCAAATGCACATACTCCACCTTGTGTTGGGCTTATGTCTTGCTATTTTCTAGTCCTTTTTTCTTTTTTCCTTTTTTCTGTTAGAAACACATATTTTGGCCAGGTGCAGTGGCTCACACCTGCAATCCCAGCACTTTGGGAGGCTGAGGTGGGCGGATCACGAGGTCAGGAGTTGGAGACCATCCTGGCCAACATGGTGAAACCCTGCCTCTACTAAAAATATAAAAATTACCTGGGCATGGTGGTGCACACCTGTAGTCCCAGCTACTCGGGAGGCTGAGGCAGCAGAATCCCTTGAACCCGAGAGGCGGAGGTTACAGTGAGCCAAGATCACGCCACTGCACTCCGGCCTGGCGACAGACTCCGTCTCAAAAAAAAGAAACGCATCTCTTTCATTACATCTTCTAAGTAGTGCTGTTTGTGGAAGTTAATGTTGTTAACTTCTGGATTTCAGTCTTTTCTCCTTGCTATAAATAGAATTTAACCCAGCAGTTTTTTCAGGGTTTCTGGATATGCAGTCATGCTTCTTCCTGTCCAGCTTTTGTGGATGTTAACTCTTGTCTCCCTTTGTGGGTGTATATTCCAGTGGATGTTAAGTAGTGGTGCAGATACACTTGAACTTACCCTAGCCTGGGAGTCAGGGCAGCCTTCCCCAAGTATGTGATGTTTAAGCTCACGCTGTTCTAATGGATGAGTTGGTGCTGGTGGGCAGGAATAAGCAAACATGGTGTTTCTGCCAGAGAGAATGTCTTGGAAAAATATGCTTCTTCAGAACCTACAAATATTCTTGTTTTCTTTGATTCTCTTCTTGCTATAGGCCTCAGCAACTGTTGCCATTCCTAAAGAACACCATCGCTTTGTTATTGGCAAAAATGGAGAGAAACTGCAAGACTTGGAGCTAAAAACTGCAACCAAAATCCAGATCCCACGCCCAGATGACCCCAGCAATCAGATCAAGATCACTGGCACCAAAGAGGGCATCGAGAAAGCTCGCCATGAAGTCTTACTCATCTCTGCCGAGCAGGTGAGGCCTGAGTGCCTCATGCCCCTGCCTACTTGCTTGTGCGGACCTCACTCCCTCATGGGTTGCCATGTCCAGTGTGGACTTAAAGGCATAATGTGGTGGGGGTGGAGGGCTTGACTCCAACTCTAAACAGCCCTGTCTGTCCCCAGTTTGTTTTCAGAGGCCTGTTTTCATCAGATCATGTCTTCCTTTCCAGGACAAACGTGCTGTGGAGAGGCTAGAAGTAGAAAAGGCGTTCCACCCCTTCATCGCCGGGCCGTATAACAGACTGGTTGGCGAGATCATGCAGGAGACAGGCACGCGCATCAACATCCCCCCACCCAGTGTGAACCGGACAGAGATTGTCTTCACTGGAGAGAAGGAGCAGTTGGCTCAGGCTGTGGCTCGCATCAAGAAGATTTATGAGGAGAAGGTACGCGACTTAGAGGAGGCAAATCCCCATGGGCAGGAATGGAAACTAGGATTTGGGTCTGGAGATTCATTTAAGGCCTGCTTCTGCCCCTTATCTTTTTGTCCTTGATGAAGATGCCTATTGCCTCTACACTTGAGTGACCCGGGTGAGACGGGTGCCCGCCCCCGCTTGCTGTTGAGCATCTGCATGGCAGGTGTCCTTGCCGTCCTGGGCCTCTGGCTGTGCTGACAGGCTGCCAGCTGGGCTGCCCCAGGTCAGATGCACATCCCAGACTTGTTCACGTCTTTGATTAAGCTGTTAGCTCATCTTAGTGAACTTTGAGGTCTGAAACGTGTTCCTTAATTGAGGGAAAGGATTGGGTGTTTTGCAGTGTTCAAGGATGAAGTTATCAGCCGGCGGGTGACTAGACCGAGGGGAAAATCCAGTCCTTGAACAGTGAAGTTTCTGGGGATTGGCTAGTCCTGATCACTTGTTGTTCACTTCTTGGGATCAGCATCTATAGTCTGGGCCGCCTTGGCTTGCTTTCTGCAGCAGTGGCCATGCCCACATGCCCGCTTCCCACACCTTTCCCTTTGACTGCCCCTTATGGTGCTCTTATTTAGAAAAAGAAGACTACAACCATCGCAGTGGAAGTGAAGAAATCCCAACACAAGTATGTCATCGGGCCCAAAGGCAATTCATTGCAGGAGATCCTTGAGAGAACTGGAGTTTCCGTTGAGATCCCACCCTCAGACAGCATCTCTGAGACTGTAATACTTCGAGGCGAACCTGAAAAGTTAGGTCAGGCGTTGACTGAAGTCTATGCCAAGGTAACTGCCTCAGAGCATGAAGTGTGTCTCCTTTGAGCGGAGTCCGCGGGGCCTTCATGGATGAGCTCTCGAGTCGTAAATCCTGGGGCCTGGACACAGTGCAGGTGCCCAGGTCTGGGGAGAGCATGCCTCTGAGCCCCAGGTGAGCAGCCTGGCTTTCACTGTGACGTGACCTTGAGCTCTGCAAACCCATAGCTGTTCTCCCGTTTTCTTAGGCCAATAGCTTCACCGTCTCCTCTGTCGCCGCCCCTTCCTGGCTTCACCGTTTCATCATTGGCAAGAAAGGGCAGAACCTGGCCAAAATCACTCAGCAGATGCCAAAGGTAAGGACACGTTTTTCACCTGTTATATTGAATTTGACTTTTCTGTCTTTCTGTTTCTGACATTGCTTTGTTGACCTTTGTACTGTGGATGCCCTTGAAAACTGGTGTATTTTTCTGAATTAACTGGCCTGTTTGCCATGGTCAACTTCCATGTTAGCTAAAGAACAGCAGAATAAATGTCTGTAGATGTCTGTACCATCCTTCTGGCCTTTAACCAGAGAGGATTGTATGTTCTTAGGTTTCATAAGTATCTTAAGAAACATATCATTTAGTAATTATGGTGAAATAACTTCATAATACTTTGGCGAGCCGGGTGCGGTGGCTCACACCTGGAATCCCAGCACTGTAGGAGGCCGGGCGCAGTGGCTCACGAGGTCAGGAGATCGAGACCGGCTGGGCGTGGTGGCTCACACCTGTAATCCCAGCACTTTGGGAGGCTGAGGCGGGTGGATCACGAGGTCAGGAGATCGAGACCATCCTGGCTAACACAGTGAAACCCTGACTCTACTAAAAATACAAAAAAGTAGCCGAGCTTGGTGGTGGGCACCTGTGGTCCCGGCTGCTCCAGAGGCTGAGGCAGGAGAATGGCGTGAACCCGGGAGGCGGAGCTTGCAGTGAGCCGAGATGGCGCCACTGCACTCCAGCCTTGGCAATAGAGCGAGACTCTGTCTCAAAAAAAAAAAAAAAAAAAAATACTTTGAAGAGCAGAACTTGTATACAAATTGTATTAAGTGTGAATTTAAAGCTTTCTCAGTTTACTAAAGGAGACTGTAGCCCCCAAGAAACATGAACAAAAAAACACCAGAGAATCCAACCATCATATTTAATTCCTGTTTTGTTTAAACTTCATTTCCAATTAATGTTACAGTCCTTTTTAAAAATTAAATTTTTTAAATTTTATTTCTTCTTTTTAGTGACAAAGCCTCACTCTGTCACCCAGGCTGGGGTGCAGTGGCACAGTCATAGCTCACTGCAGCCTTGAACTCATGGGTTAAGTGATCTGCTCGTCTCAGCTTCCCAAGTAGCTGGCACTACAGGCGCCCCAGGCTAGTTTTTGTGGAGGCAGGGTCTTGCTATGTTGCCCAGGCTGATCTCAAACTCTTGGGCTCAAGTAGTCCTCCTGCCTCAGCCTCCCAAAATGTTGAGGTTATGGGTGTGAGTCACTTGCCCAGCCCCTTCTACTTTTTATAGCTTCATATAAGGACCAGTCTCCCTTCCTTAACTCCTTACCTGCAGGATAATAAACCAGGAACGCCGGCAGCCTTGTCTATGTCAAGCAAGTTACTTTACCACCTTGGTGCAGCTATATGAGTTTCAAAATTCCATCCGTGCTCTGTCTCATTCTTTATGCAACTAAAGAGGACCAGGCCTTGTAAAAGTTCAGATGATGCAGGAGCATATCGCATGCTTTATGTTAGTGGCTTCTGTGGGGCAAACGGTGTCCTCAGTGAGAGGCAGGATTATTCGGCCACAGTATTTAGTTTCCTGACTATGGCTCCCTAACCCTCCCTTTCAACTTTGCTTGATGGCTGTGGATATGTCCCTCCCTCCCTCACATCTCTGTGAAGCAGTTTGGGATCAGAAGCCGCTCCCAAGAGAGCTCCCACAATTGCACACTGGGAGCCGAGGGGCTGCAGCTGTGCCATTCTGTTGTCGCTGTCTCTTTGGTTTTGGTGTGGTAGGTTCACATCGAGTTCACGGAGGGCGAAGACAGGATCACCCTGGAGGGCCCTACAGAGGATGTCAATGTGGCCCAGGAACAGATAGAAGGCATGGTCAAAGATTTGGTAAGGTGCCCCTTGGAATCTTGTGTGTGCTGGTGACAGGGAGGCTCTGAGTTGGGCATGGGCGGTCATCTCTCGGTGACATCCCACGTGGCTGGGCGCAGACACCCAGGGCATCC
This sequence comes from Nomascus leucogenys, assembly GCF_006542625.1. Classification (NCBI taxonomy): domain Eukaryota; kingdom Metazoa; phylum Chordata; class Mammalia; order Primates; family Hylobatidae; genus Nomascus; species Nomascus leucogenys. The sequence goes on along the minus strand of NC_044402.1, from coordinate 141,600,833 downwards.
TAGCTGGGTGAGTAATCGGTTCTGAAACAACCAGAAGCTGGCCGAAGTCCTGGAATAATCATGGGTGGAGGAAACTTCATCTTGAAGAAGGCATCTTTCAGGGGAGACGCGGGGGTAGTCTCCAGCAATTCCTGACAGCTGAGTGGTCAGAAAAGGCAACCGTGGAGACTGCTGGGTTTTAGTTCAGCTTCATTGGCCAAGTAACTGGGCACATCCATGGACCTCTGTGCTCCTCCTGCAGATTAACCGGATGGACTATGTGGAAATCAACATCGACCACAAGTTCCACAGGCACCTCATTGGGAAGAGCGGCGCCAACAGTGAGTGAGGCTGGCTGTTGCAGTGGGGCCAGTGTGCCCTGAGACCCTTGTGGGGGGTGTCAGCTGTGAGAACTGGGACGTCTGTGCAGACAGTCCAGGCCCTTTGCTGCCTGTCATGGGAGTTACAGACTTTACATCCTCCTGCCTGCTGGAAGAGACCACTTTTCCTTTTCCCCTTGGTGCAGTGGTTGGATTAGAGCTGTTTGGCCAGTGGGTGAATTGTCACTTTTGGAAATCATCTGAGCCCTCCCCAGGTAACCCACAGCGGCCACGTTGAAGGCATGCTCCCGGGCAGCGTCCTCCATATTGCCGTCAGACCTGCCAGGTTAGCCCGTCAGTGTCTGTAGTACTCGTGCCTTCTGAACGTGGAAACTGCTGATCCGGAACTCACTGAAGAGCAAAAATATTCTAGATTTGTGCCCAAGTAAAACAACATGGGGAGGGATACTTTTTTGAGACAGGGTCTCGCTCTGTCACTCAGGCTGGAGTGCAGTGGCGCGATCTCAGCTCACTACAACCTCTGCCTACCGGGCTCAAGCAATTCTCCTGCCTCAGCCTCCTGAGTAGCTGGAACTACAGGCGCATGCCACCACACCCAGCTAATTTTTTGTATTTTTAGAAGAGACGGGGTTTCACCATGTTGGCCAGGCTGGTCTCAAATTCCTGGGCTCAGGTGATCTGTCCGTCTCGGCCTCCCAAGGTGCTGGGATTGAAAGTGTGAGCCACCACACCCAGCAGGGGGATTCTGTTGAAGGGGCAGTGATATGTCAGCCAAGGTCGACGTGCGCCTCACCTGTGCCAGGTTGTAGGTGCAGAACAGTTACAGGACGCTGTTGGAAGTATGTCATGTGGGCCAAGGTTGATGTGTGCCTCACCTGCGCCAGGTTGCAGGTGTAGCACAGTTACAGGACACTGTTAGAAGTGTGCCATGGGCATTCTGCTGCAGGTCCAAGGATGTTTTGTGTCGTTTGTTTGTTTTTTGGGACGGAGTCTCGCTCTGTCACCAGGCTGGAGTGCAGTGGCATGATCTCAGTTCACTGCAACCTCCACCTTCCAGGTTCAAGCAATTCTCCTGCCTCAGCCTCCCAAGTAGCTGGGATTACAGGCATGCGCCACCATGCCCAGCTAATTTTTTTGTATTTTTAGTAGAGACGGAATTTCACCATGTTGCCGAGGCTGGTCTCAAACTGCTGACCTCAGTTGATCTGCCCACCTCAGCCTCCCAAAGTGCTGGGATTACAGGCATGATGAGCCACTGTGCCCAACCAAGCATGTTTTTTTACACCTCTTTCTTTAACTGTATGGCTATACGCACACACTTGCGTGTTCTGAAAACAAGTGCACACGTTGCGTGTGTTACCTTCAGGTGGAAGGTGAGAAGGCAAGCACGTCCTCCATTCCTGGATAGTTCAGTGGATGAAGGAGCCTTTCCCAGGTAGTGGGACACCAACCTACATAACATGACTGATGTCCGTGTATCCGTTTTTGTTGTGAGTAAACATAGCCTTGTCAGCTGTGTTGTGGCCTGTGCAATGGTGAGCTCTCTGGTGTCAGTCTTATGTTTTGTGGGCATTTTACATGACAGTGAGTCTACAGGCACAAGGTGACCTTTTTGCGCACTACTTGAACCATGCACACACCATAAACCTGCTTTTATGGTTTTGTTTTGGTTTTGGTTAACTGTAGTGTTTGTTTAGGCCTGACACAGTGGCTCTTGCCTGTAATCCCAGCATTTTGGGAGACCAAGGCAGGAGGATCACTTGAGCCCAGGAGTTTGAGATGAGCCTGGGCAACATAGCGAGACCCCCATCTCTACAAAAGAGAAAAATTTAGCCAGGCCTGTGGTCCCAGCTACTCAGGAGGCTGAGGCAGGAATATCACTTGAGCCCAGGAAGTCAAGGCTGCCGTGAGCTGTGATCGTATCGTGCCACTGCATTTTAGCCTGGGTGACAGAGCAAGACCCTGTCTCAAAACACGTGTGGAAGTCCAGTAGTGTAATTCTAACATTAATTTCTGGTTTCTGCTCCTGAGAAATTGCAGGATGTAGCTTAGTCAGTCGTGTCTGTTCTGTTTTCTTCTCATGCAGTTCCTAACTCTTGTCTTCTTTCATAATCTAAAAAGCCTGCTGCCCAGCTCCCATGTCCTCTGCTTGTCTTGTCGTGTGTTGCTCCACCTGGAACAGCTGCATGTCCATGTCACCCTCCCTCAGTGCATCACCTCGTTGCTGCCTCTGCATGTGCATGTGTTCGGGATGGATGCACAAAAAGCCCTCCTGGTGGTCCTTCCAGCAAGCTGGGCTTCCCTTTACTGCATAGTGGGCAAGATTCCTGCCTTGTTTCCTGATGATACGGCTTCTCCAGTGTTTGGGGGGCCTGGAACTCTAACTTGGGGGTACTGGGTTCTATCCAGAGAGGTTGACAGCAGGAGGGTTTGCAACAGCACTTGCTAACTTGGGGGTACTGGGTTCCATCCAGAGAGGTTGACAGCAGGAGGGTTTGCAACAGCACTTGTCTTGCAGACACAGTGAAGTGCTCAGTGTGAATCTGAGCCAACGGTAGATGGGGTCTCTGGGCAGCAGCATGGTCCCTGCAGGGCTCTTAGGTGTCAGTGAGTGCTTTTGTGTGGAGTTAATGTGTGTGATTTTTTAAACTTGAGAATAGTAGTTCCCAAACTTACTGCACATTAGAAACACCTGGAATCCTTTAAATATGCTGAAGCCCCAGCCAATACCCCAGACGAGCTAAATCCCAGACTGGGTGGCCCCAACCATCAGTTATTTGACGGTCTCGGGGCATTGCCAGCTTGTGGTCCAGGCTGAAAGCCTGTCCTCCAGCACCCTTGTGATCCAGGTGAAGATCATAACTGGCCCCCATTCTAGACAATGGAGATTTCTGTTTTGGAAGCTAAGCGTTGTTTTTGGTGATGGGAATCACTGATAAGGTTATTTAGCGGTTTAGCCCTGTCCTGCCTAGTTATTAGTCATTGGCAGAATGTTGTTGGTCTGTGTCCTAAATGTGTTTCCTTTTGTGTTCCTAAGTAAACAGAATCAAAGACCAGTACAAGGTGTCCGTGCGCATCCCTCCTGACAGTGAGAAGAGCAATTTGATCCGCATCGAGGGGGACCCACAGGGCGTGCAGCAGGCCAAGCGGGAGCTGCTGGAGCTTGCATCTCGCATGGTAAGTGCCACGGCTGGGGCCTCTAGGAAGGCACTGGCCTTGCGTCTCTTGGCTCCCTCTAAGGAGTAGCATGTTGTGTTGTGCGGCCTTGGAGAATGGAAGTCAACAAATCCCACATTGCACTGGAACCGGATTTGACTCCCTGGGGCCACATTTCCTTTATCCTCCCCAGGTCACCTGCACGTCTTGTTCTCCATGGCTGTGTGCTGTGCTAGAAGGGCACAGAGACTGTGTGGCAGCGTCTTGGCCTTGGCCACACCCTGGGTTCCCAGATGCCTGGGTACCATCTCCAGAGATTATGACAGACATTTCTGGATTCTCAAAGGCATCCCAGGTGGTTCCCATGTAAGGCCAAACTCGAGAATCACTGCAAACCGGAAGTGGGGGCTGTTGCTCTCTACCACCTGGCAGAAGCACTGCACTGCTCTGGGCTCCCCGACGTTTCATACATGCTTATGCCAAGCTGTGAGCACCCTTGCTTCTGTGAGTCAGATACCCACACTTGAAAGTCTCTGGGTATCTTTAAGTATCCAGAGAAATCAAATACTGTGTGAGTGCCTGCAGCAGCACTTTGGCCTGACTGTGTTCCCTGTCATTCGCTTAGGGGACTCTTTGTTCACCTCACCCCAGTACCCACACGAGGAATCTCAAATTGGCAGACCTCTTTTATAGCCCTGAGCTGCATTCCAGGGTGTGATGCAGCGTCCCACTGCTTGTGGCCTTCCCGGAGCTCATTCCCCAGTCTCATATCCCAGGTTCTCCTCTTAGCCTGGCCTCCAGCCCGGGTCCCTTGTCGTGGCTGCTTTATGCCCTTCCTGATTGCTGAGCCCTTATTTCTCTGTCAGCCAATAGCCGTTTGATCCAGAGTCTCTCAGAATTCTTGGAGACGTTTGGTTGGCTGACGGTGCTCTTCCCTGGATTCCACCTCTGCTTATTCTTCTATATTTCTTCTGACATTTTAGTGGGGCCTGTGGAGGAGTTGAGAGCCATGTGGGTTCAGTGCCCTGTGTTGAACGTTCTTAGCCATGTAGAGAAAGTGGTCTGAGCCACCCTGTGTTGACAGAAGGGATCACTCACTGCTATGCAGAATGCCAGGCCTCCAAGTAGAAGAGCTGGGCCTCCCTTGTAGTACCTGTTAAAACAGAAGTGCTCACTGAACTGCTTTGATGATTACTGCTATCATGATAGCACTTTTGGTTGAAGGGTCCTACAGTGAGTTCCTTAATTGGACTTTGTTCAGGAAAGTGACATGCAGCCAATGTTGCGGAGTGTCGCGATGCTTGGCGAGAGCACTCCTCATGCGCTGTGCACACTCTAACGGCTGGTTGCCCCTGGGGTGCTACGAGGTGCCACCTGGAGACCACCTCACCTGCTCCGTGAAGGACTGTGCCCAGGGTTCCCTGGTGTCCCCTTGTGTCAGCGGGGAGTTGCTTGCCGTGCGTGTGATAAATGACATCTACTTTAATTGTATTTTTAGGAAAATGAGCGTACCAAGGATCTAATCATTGAGCAGAGATTTCATCGCACAATCATTGGGCAGAAGGGTGAACGGATCCGTGAAATTCGTGACAAATTCCCAGAGGTAAAGTTTCCCAGAGACATTCCATAACTCTATAGGAGTGATCCAAGTCACACTTCAGGAATATTTGATATTTGGGATATATGTCCTTCCTCATACTTGAACTTAGTCTCCCCATGATTTGTTCTAGGTCATCATCAACTTTCCAGACCCAGCACAAAAAAGTGACATTGTCCAGCTCAGAGGACCTAAGAATGAGGTGGAAAAATGCACAAAATACATGCAGAAGATGGTGGCAGATCTGGTAGGGGTGTTTTACATCCTTTCTTGTACGACAGCACCTGGGGTGGGTGGGGCATGCGTCCTGTCAGAAGTCCTGACCCCCACAGGACCCCTGCTCTGGGGAAAGCATAGGCCCTGGGCTGGCCTTCCATCTCAGGGACTTGGGACAAAGTGGTGACGGCTTCTCACTTAATACCTGGATGTTTAGATTGGCAGTCATTGTTAAGACTGCAGTGTTTGTGGAATTCAGGTGGGGGGATTTGCCTTTTCTCATGCCCAGTTACCTTGTTTCCCTGAGGAGTCTTCAGACACTTAGAGAAATGGTCCCATCCAGTAAGATAAGAGGAGTCATATACTGATTTATTATTTTTCTCAAAAACTGACGTGGGAACAGGTTTAGAAAGTGTAGCGAGTAGTGGATGAGAAGGCCACAGGCGGCCATGTATTTCCGTGGGCTTCACCTTAGCTGATGGCTGCCCTGGGAGAGGCGATGGTGAGGGACTCCAGCACTGTGAGCTGCTGTCACATCACTGCCCTGAGTGCAGAATTGCCCAGAGCATAGGGGTCCGTGCTGTCTCCATGTGTGTTCTGAGCCCTTTCCTCAGCCAGCTCTGATCCTGGCATGGGACATGAACTCTCTCTTAGCCAAAAAGTAGACTTGCATCGATTGACTGTAATTTGCAACGTAAGTTAGTTGTTGGACACATGATCTCACTTATCATGACAAACCTCTGAAGGTTTGTTTGCAAATACCAGTGCTCTGTCGTGTTCATGCTACTTTTAGGGGTAGAAGGGATACTGTATTTTACTCTCTAGCACAGGTGGTGAATCGGGCTGTGTTTTTTGTCTTTAAGGTGGAAAATAGCTATTCAATTTCTGTTCCGATCTTCAAACAGTTTCACAAGAATATCATTGGGAAAGGAGGCGCAAACATTAAAAAGGTGATAGCTTGTCCCCTGCATCTTGCTGCTTCTTGCCTTGTCCTCTGTAGCCCTGCACCATTTTGGTTTTAGACTAGGAGGGACTCTTCCTTACTTCTAGCCCCGTGCTCAACTGTGTCTCAACTCTAGGAGAGCCGTAGTCAGCTTCTCATGGTATCTCTCTCCCTGCAGATTCGTGAAGAAAGCAACACCAAAATCGACCTTCCTGCAGAGAATAGCAATTCAGAGACCATTATCATCACAGGCAAGCGAGCCAACTGCGAAGCTGCCCGGAGCAGGATTCTGTCTATTCAGAAAGACCTGGTAATGGGAGATGTTTTCTGATGGAGATCCTCCCGTAAAATCTCTAACAGCCTCTAAGATTGAGCCTGGGGTTGAATCACGCAGGGTCACTGGGCCAGCGCAGGCTCGGGTGGCAGATGTGGAAGATTGCAGCTTTTAATCCAGGCTACTGATGAGTTGGTCAGCGTGTTCTGCCTTTGTCTGTCATGATGCTTACTTACCTGGACCCTGCAGCAGTAACATTTGATGTGGGCACTTGTCTTATTAGACATTTTCTTTTTGTTACCTGAAAATCTTATCTGGAGGTATTTACGGTATTTTCTTTCCTTTAAAGAAAAGTGACATGCAGTAAATTGTACGTATTTACAGTGTACAATTTAATAGTTTTGACGTGTGTATACATCCATGGAATCATCCCCACCATCACCCCAAAAATGTCCCATGCCGTTTTGTATTACAGTCTCTCTCCATCCCACTTGGCAGCTCCTCAAAACCACACTCTCCCCACCCCCACCTCTCTATCCCCAGGCAACCCCCAATCTGCCTTCAGCCACAGTAGATGCTTTTCGATTGTCTACACTTTTGTGTGAATGGAATCATAACATCTACTCTTTATTGGGCCCATCTGCTTTCACTTTGCAGGATATTTTGACATCTGTGTGTGTTGTCACCTGTATCGTTGCTTTGTTCTTTTTTATTTCAGGATAATATTGCACTGTAGGGATAGATCATCTGTTTCTTTGTGTGTACTTGGTAATTAGTGTCTTTCAAGGGGTTTTCTGTTTTCTCCAAGTTGTCAAATTTATTAACATGAAGTTTTTTAGAATAGTCCTGCATTATCCTTTTGCTATCAATACTGATGTCACCTCTCTTTCATAATATATGTAATCTGTGCCATTATAAAATGATGCCTTTTCCCTGGTAGTATGCTATGTCTATGTTATTGTTTCCCCCTTATATTTAAAATTTTTCTTGGAGATGAGGTCTTGCTGTCGTCCAGGCTGGAGTGCGGTGGCGCAGTCACGGCTCACTACAGCCTTGGCTTCCCAGACTCAAGCAGTCCTCCCACCTTAGCCTTCCAAGTAGCTGGGACCACAGGCGCATGCTACCGCACCGGGCTAATTTTTTTTTTTTTTTTTCAGTTAGTAGAGATGAGGTCTTGGTATGTTGTCGAGGCTAGTCTCAAACTCCTCAAGTGATCCTCTCGCCTTGGCGTTCCAAACTGCTGGGACTACAGGTGTGAGCCACTGCGCCCAGCCTACTTTACATGATACTAAAGTGAGTTTCTTTTTGGCAGCTTGCTTTTTAAATTAAATCTGTCTACTAATCCCAGCACTTTGGGAGGCTCAGGTGGGCGGATCACTTGAGCTCACAAGTTCAAGACCAGCCTGGGCAAAACCCCGTCACTACTAAAACTACAAAAAGAATTAGCCAGTAATGGTGCTGCATGCTTGTAGTCTCAGCTACTCAGGAGGTTAAGGTGAGAGGATGCTTGAGCCTGGGAGGTGGAGGTTGCAGTGAGCTGAGATTGTGCTGCTGCTGCACTACAGCCTGGGCCATAGCACCTGACCTTGTCTCAAAAAAAAAAAGAAAAAAGGTTATGATGTTTGCATTTAATTACATTTGTGATTATATATATGTTATATATCACATATTTATATTTATTACATATATTTAACAAACGTGGTTAAATAACTTACTGTAATTTTTTTTCCTCAATTGTGGTAAAATATACATAGCAGAATTTATCATTTTAATCATTTTTTTTTTTTTTTTTTTTTTGAGACGGAGTCTTGCTCTGTCACCCAGGCTGGAGTGCAGTGGCGCGATCTCAGCTCACTGCAAGCTTGGCCTCTCCGAGTAGCTGGGACTACAGGCGCCCGCCACCACACGCGGCTAATTTTTTGTATTTTTAGTAGAGACGGGGTTTCACCGTGGTCTCGATCTCCTGACCTTGTGATCCGCCTGCCTCGGCCTCCCAAAGTGCTGGGATTACAAGCGTGAGCCACCGCGCCCGGCCCTTAATCATTTTTTAATGGTTAATTCAACTGAGTACATTCACAAGGTTGTGCAACCATCACCCTGTCCATTTTCAGAGCATTTTCCATCATCTTACGCAGAAACTACACCCATTAAACAGTAACTGCCACCATCTTCACATGCTCCGTCACCACAATGCCATGATTTTATATGGTTGGCTTTCAGTCTACCATTTACATTATTAACCTTTAAAAAAAACTCCATTATTTTTTAAAGAAATTTAAATACTATGAAAAGATGTGTGTGTTTATGCACACAGTTGCCATTTCTAGAGCTCTTCATTTCTTGGTATGATCCTTGTCTTCATTTTCCTTCTGTCTGAAGGATACCACTTGACATCTCGTAGTGTGTATCTGCTAATGACTTCTTTCACGTTTTGTATGTCTGAAAGTATTGTTTTCCTTCACTTTCGAAAAACTGTTTCTGCTGCATAAAGGTTTCTAGGTTGGCAGTTTTTTCCTTTCCAGACTTGGCTTCAGTGCCGTCTCCTGTTGTTGCTGATGAGAAAGCTGATGGCGCCCCTGACTTTGTTCCTCTGTCCATGACAAACCTCCCTCCAGCTGCTTTTAGGATTTTACCACCGTCTCTGAGCAAGTTAGGATGTGTCTCTGTAGTTTTCTTCATGTCTCTTAGCTTGGTGTTTATGTGTGTTCAGAATTTCATCAAATGTGGAAAATTTTTGGTCACTAAGAGTATTTTGTTCTGTTAGCCCCTTGCTGTCTCCCCGTCAGGGACTCTGGTGACCAGGGTATTGGTTGTCTTCTCCTTGTGCTCTGTTTGTTTGAGTTGGGGGGAGGAGCGGTATTGGTTTTCTCCATGAGTTTCTTTAAATTCATTAATTCTTTGCAGTGTTCTAATCTGCCTAATTTCATCTAATAGAATTTTCATTTTAGACATTGTTGTTTTCTTCTCTAGAAGTTCAGTCTGAATTAATATCTTCTGTATTTTCAGTTCTTAACATGTTCAGTCTTTCTTTCTGCTTTTGGCCATAGACAATACAGTTAAATGCCTGTTTTTCTGTCCTTGGCTGGCTGATTCTAACACTGTCATTTCTGGGTGGTTTTGTATTTTCTTTTCCTCGTTATGGGTTTTCCCCCTATTCTTTGCATTTCTGGTGTTTCTTAATGAGGGTGTTTTTGTATTCCTCTGAATATTATTTTGTCTTTGTGAAGGTACTCTGAAACATTTTACTCCTTTTAGGACTTGCTTTTAAGGTTTATTAGGGAGGATCAGAGCAGTATTTAGTTCAGGCCCAAATGTTTTCACTGCTGAGATAAGATCCTTCTGAGTACTCCACGTCCCACAAAGTTGAAACTGCTGAGGACGGTTCTGGACCAGGCTCCAGCTGAGCTGCAGACACTGTTTCCTGGTGTCTGAGCTGTAGGTACTATACCAGGCCCCAACTGAGCTGCAGGCACTGTACCAGGCCCCAGCTGAGCTGCAGGCACTGTTTTCTGGTGACTGAGCTGCAGGCACTGTACCAGGCCCCAGCTGAGCTGCAGGCACTGTTTCCTGGTGACTGAGCTGCAGGCACTGTACCAGGCCCCAGCTGAGCTAAAAGCACTGTACCAGGCCCTGACTGAGCTAAAAACACTGTTTCCTGGTGTCTGAGCTGTCAGCCACTCTACCCGGCCCTGACTGACCTAAAGGTACTGTACGAGGCCTAACTGGGCTGCAGGCACTGTCTCCTGTGGTCCTTCTGGGGATTCTTTCCCAGGCCCGAGGTGATTTCCTCATGTGTATCAATATATGAGTGGCTAGTCTGTGGATCTCAGAGGTTCTTGATGCCAATCTCTTTGGGCTCTGACCTCCGGATGGTTCCGTTTCCTCACCTTCCTGTACTGTGGCAGCAACTTGGGGCAGTTGTAGGGCTCACCTTGTTTCCTGTCTCCAGGGTCTTGAAAGTCACCATTAGGCAGTAAGTTCAGTCCAGTCCCTGGTATTGCATCTTGGCTGAAAGCAGAATCTTTGGTTTTAATAGGAAAAGTTTATGTATCCATAGGCATATGGACCCACCTGTGGCAGAGCTGGAGGGTTGACTGAAGAAACAGAGCATTATGTGTGGTCTGAAGTTACCACGCTCCCACCTCCTAACCCAGCATACATTCACGAGGACTCTGGGTCCTGTTGAGTTAAACACCTCCCAATGCGCCTGCTCTGCTGAGCGCACCCTGCTCTCCCCAGGACGTGCACTCTGCCAACACATGATGCAGCGCGTTGCTCCCTCCTCCCCCTGTGCAGATCAAAAATGGCTTGGAGAAGTTTGGCCAGTGCTCGTAAGTGGCAGCACCAGGGTTCTAGGCCTGCGTGTTCATCACCACCAAAGATGATAGTTTATCTTTTCCTCTGCCCTTTTTGCCACAAAAATGTGACTTCCTCCTCCTGCCCTGTGTTTGGTTTCAGGCCAACATAGCCGAGGTGGAGGTCTCCATCCCTGCCAAGCTGCACAACTCCCTCATTGGCACCAAGGGCCGTCTGATCCGCTCCATCATGGAGGAGTGCGGCGGGGTCCACATTCACTTTCCCGTGGAAGGTTCAGGAAGCGACACCGTTGTTATCAGGGGCCCTTCCTCAGATGTGGAGAAGGCCAAGAAGCAGCTCCTGCATCTGGCGGAGGAGAAGGTGAGCATGGGGAGGGAGTGTGACTCTTGGCAGGAAGCCTGGTCCTCAGTACAGTGTTCTCTCTTCTCACTGTGGAAACCCCTGAATTCCCTTCCTTTGTGGCTGGTCAGAAAACAGCTCTGTAATGTACTTTTTATGAGTCTTTGTTTTTGCTGTTACTGGAGGGCCTTTCAGGTCCAAACGCTCACACGTACAATATATAAAAGTTGGTCTTTGGCTTATTAGTTTTGGGGTGCTTTTGTCTTTTAAGTATGATTTACAGTAAAATTGACCGTTCTTCAGGTATAGTTGAGTTTTAATTAACATGAAGTCATGTGACCACAATAATCAAAACTTATTTTCCATCACCCCTAAAGATTGCCCATGGAATTGCTGTTGTCCTTGTGTCAAAACCCATCTGTGGATATGTTTCCGGGCTCTTCTGGTGACACCAGGTTTATGGGAAGTCCAGAAATCAGTAGTGTGAGCCCTCGTAACTTTGGCTGTTCTACATCCCTTGCTGATCAGCCTGTCAATTTGTAGGAAAAAAGCATTTTCACGTTTTCATTGGGATTGTTTAAATCTAAAGATGAGACTGGTAAGGATTGACAGCTCAGCAGTTTTGTTGTTGTTGTTGTTGTTGTTTTCCGAGACGGAGTCCTTCTCTGTCACCCAGACTGGAGTGCAGTGGCACCATCTTGGCTCACTGCAAGCTCCGCCTCCCGGGTTCACGCCATTCTCCTGCCTCAGCCTCCCGAGTAGCTGGGACTACAGGCGCCCGCCACCACACCCAGCTGATTTTTTGTATTTTTAGTAGAGACGGGGTTTCACCGTGTTAGCTAGGATGGTCTCGATCTCCTGACCTCGTGATCTGCCCGCCTCGGCCTCCCAAAGTGCTGGGATTACAGGCGTGAGCCACCGCGCCCGGCCCACTGTTTTGTGGATTCTTATTTTGTATGTCACAATCACGTGGTCTGTGGACAGTTATGTTTCTCTCTAATCTGCAGCCTTGTATTTCTTGTCTTTTTTGTTGTTGTGGTTATTAGATTGATGTTTTTGTCTTTATGTTTAACCAGCCTTGCATTTCTGGAGGAATCCCTGCTTGGTTTGGTAGGTTGTCTTTGGCCATATTGCTAGATTGGATTTGCCTAATTGATTGCCTGATTTTTGACTAATGCTGCTACTTGTGGATGTCTTTGAAAAGCAGCGGAGTCTCTAGGTGGTATTTGGTGAAACCTGCACTTGAAAGATAGCAAAGTTGTTATTTAATATTTTTATGCTAGCATATTTTTCTTTGGTATTCTTGCTTGTGGGCCAGGTCTTGGGTCCAGAGAAAGGCAAGAGCTCCCCGTGTGGACCTGAGTCCCGTGGAGCAGCGCCCTTCTCGGGGCCCCTGCATGGGTCTGCCAGAGGCGCTGGTGTCCACAAGTACAGTGTCCGGGGCCTTTCCAGGACCCTCGTTTCTTCCTGCCACACAAGGGGTGTCGTGCTACATGAGGCCTCTGAGGACTGGTCTCTAACTGCAGCCTTGGTTGGCTTGTGTCCCTCTGAGCTTGAGCTTGGGGAGTGGCTGGTTTTGTGGGGGCTGATCTGCAGCACTCGTGGGAGGAAAGGAAGCCTGGCCCAGATTTGTGTGTGCTTGGTCTGGGAGCGTGGTGCAAACCTCTTGGGCAGCTTGCTTCCTGCTCTGCTGGGCGCACCCCGCGCTCCCCAGGACGTGCACTCTGCCCACACACCGTCCAGCGTGTTGCTCCCTCCTCCCCCGGTGCAGATCAGAAATGGAGAAGTTTGGTCAGTGCTTGTAAGTGGCAGGACCAGGGTTCTAAGCCTGTGTTCACCACCAGCAGCATCTGATTGTTGTGGAAGAGAAGTATGTGTACAGTCTGTCTGGGTATTCATCTGTTTATTCAGTGAGGTGCGCTAGCCCCATTTTGGGGGTATTGGTGCAACATCAGGACACTGGTGACAATGTAAGGGGAGCCTGAGCTTGCTGTCCTACAGGCCCTGTTGTCTTCCTCACTGTGGTCCAGGCATGTGGTGTCAGGCTAACACAGTGGGATTGGTTTCTGCAGCAAACCAAGAGTTTCACTGTTGACATCCGCGCCAAGCCAGAATACCACAAATTCCTCATCGGCAAGGGGGGCGGCAAAATTCGCAAGGTGCGCGACAGCACTGGAGCACGCGTCATCTTCCCTGCGGCTGAGGACAAGGACCAGGACCTAATCACCATCATTGGAAAGGAGGACGCCGTCCGAGAGGCACAGAAGGAGCTAGAGGCCTTGATCCAAAACCTGGTAGGGAGCGGGCCCCGGCGGCCGACTGCGGGGGCGGTGATGGGGAGCGGGCCGACTGCGGGGGCGGTGATGGGGAGCGGTGATGGGGAGCGGGCCTCGGTGGCCGACTGCAGGGGCGGTGATGGGGAGCAGGCCTCGGCGGCCGACTGCAGGGCGGTGATGGGGGCAGGCCTCGGCGGCCGACTGCGGGGGCGGTGATGGGGAGCGGTGATGGGGGGCGGGCCTCGGTGGCCGACTGCGGGGGCGGTGATGGGGAGCGGGCCTCGGCAGCCGACTCTGCGGGGGCGGTGATGGGGAGCGGGCCTCGGCGGCCAACTCTGTGGGGGCGGTGATGGGGAGCGGGCCTGGGTGGCCGACTCTGTGGGGGCGGTGATGGGGAGCGGGCCTTGGCGGCCGACTGCGGGGAAGGTGATGGGGTGGCTTACCTTCCATCTCTTCTTAACACCGCAGGATAATGTGGTGGAAGACTCCATGCTGGTGGACCCCAAGCACCACCGCCACTTCGTCATCCGAAGAGGCCAGGTCTTGCGGGAGATTGCTGAAGAGTATGGCGGGGTGATGGTCAGCTTCCCACGCTCGGGCACACAGAGCGACAGAGTCACCCTCAAGGGTGCCAAGGACTGCGTGGAGGCCGCCAAGAAACGCATTCAGGAGATCATTGAGGACCTGGTAGGCACTTGGGTGCTCGGGGAGGGGTTCTCACCCCCCAATGGCCACTCACCGAAGCCGTGTATGGGTGTTCGCTCCACCCTGCAGGGGGGTGACTCCCTCATACAGCCCCGGAAGGCTTCAGAAGGGGCTTTCTGGTGCTCGCTCTTCTTTCCTCAGCCTGTCTGGCCTCCTTACTGATGAGAATTCTGCCTGTGAGAAGCACTTAAAAAAAAAAAAAGGAGAGAGAAGGAGAAGGGGAGAGGAGAGAGAGAGGAAAGAAAGCAAGAGAATAAAAAATGCAGTCTGTGTAAGGGATCAGAAAAAATGAAAATGCAGGCTAAGGGGTCAGCTCTCTTCTCCCCTCTGTGAAGGAAAGAAAATCAGTTTGAGGGCATCCACGTGAATCCATGGGAAGTCGCGAGAAGACGTGGTCTTTTTTACAGAGTGTCCCCTCCAGGCCACTCCCCTGCCAGGGCCTTGGCTGCCCTTTCCCTGATAATCAAGTCTGATGCCTCCTCATGGAGTCAGAGGCTACCCCAGGAGGTCCCACTCCCTTGGCTGAATTGGCCACCCTCCAGGGACGGCACCTGACCTTCTGGGACACATTTCAGAGGAGGCCCACCCCCTTGGACCTGTCCTGCTACCTCCCTCCTCCCTGCGCCTGGAGCCCTGGACTCGGGAGAAGGGGAGCATCTGTGCCAAGTGGCTGTAGAGGACAGGGAGGAAGGTGGTGTAAAGAGTGCTGTAAAACTTGTCCTAAGGAATTTAATCTTTGCTCTTTTCTTTTTTCTTTGTGTACCTCCCTCCAGGAAGCTCAGGTGACATTAGAATGTGCTATACCCCAGAAATTCCATCGATCTGTCATGGGCCCCAAAGGTTCCAGAATCCAGCAGATTACTCGGGATTTCAGTGTTCAAATTAAATTCCCAGACAGAGAAGAGAACCCAGGTGGGTCCCCCATTAGCCCTGTTCTGCTTGTTACTAGTGGTGCCTCCCATGGGAGAGGCGGAGCTATCGTACATACTGGTGAGGCTCTTTCCTGTCTCTGCTAGAAAACCAGCTGTGTATTCTGGGGGCTTCCAGAGGTTCAGGGTCACTCCCTGGCCGTTAAAAGATGGACCGTGTCAGTTATTGACAGAGTGACCTGGTGACCTTCATATGTCTTAGAGACACACAAGGTAGCCAGTCCCAAGGCGATGAGGAGCGTGCAGCCTCATCCTCGGGCGTCCCGAGTTCAGTCCCAGTGATTCTCATGACATCGTTTGGATCGCATGAGCCCTGTCGTAGAGCTTCCTCCTCCACACCTCCTGTCACTGTGGGGTGTCCCCTATGAGGCAGGCAGCTGCAGCCTCTGGCTGGCCAGAGGGCACCATCCAAGTGGCCGGCAGTGCTTCTAGGAGGGCATTCAGCTCCCCGTACCATGCTTGCCCCAGCTCTGCTCATGTACCTGGCGGTGGGGAGGCGACCTGTGGGATGCCGGTCGGTTGCATCTCCCTCTCTTGCTCTGCATTTGTGAAACAAAAGGTATGCTCTCCACTCTGTGTATCAGTCTTGGTTGAGCTGTTTGGGTGGCAGGTGGCCCTGCAGCCTGCTGAGTTCACATAGGGTCATCTCTCTGGGCATCCAGGAAGCATGTCACACACAGCCATTCAAGCCCCTTTGTTTCCTGAGAGTACAGGCTGTTTTGAGTAGGAAACTAATAAACTCATACTGCACTCCGTCTATGTTTTACATTTCAGTGGTTAAAACTTTGATTTTGATAGAATTTCACAGAATAGTATAAAGACACATCCTGTGGCACCAGTTTCTTTTCTCAGCTTCTCCCCTTTTACACACATTTTTTTTTCTGAATGTAATTTTTAGACATGTCCCTTTGTTCATGGTGGGTATTTTCTTAGAACAAGGACATTCTCTTACGTAATTCTAGCACATTTATCGGAATCAGATCTAACATTATATAACAGTAGTATCTAATATGTTGTCAGTATTCAAATTTGCCAGTTTCTCTCCTTCAGAAACACCTACTTCCCCACCCTAGGATCACCCTTGATTTTAGGCAGGCGTCTGTCTGGTCTCCTGCTCATTTATTTACATCACACACCGCCTGGGTTCTGTCTTAGTGATACTTATTGTTGTGGTGTCTATTTTGGTACACACGTGGTGTCCCAGTGTGGCCTGTAGGAGCCCCTCCAGCTGTCTTCTGTGTCCTGTTCACACGCCCCTTCACTCCTGGGGCTTTCGCTTTCTGGCAGAAGGAGCTGGCACAGGTTTACCTTGGCCTCGCCCTTTCTGTCTCCCCTAGACCTCTCACCCCCCTTCCCACTGCCTCTCCCGGGTGGGGCTGCGTGCCAGCCGCCTTCCCTGATGAGCCCTCCCTCACAGTCAAGCCCCACATGTGCAGTGGGCCTGCCCTGTGTTCCTCCCATGAACTAACTCATCTGATCTCACTGAAGCCTCCGCTGTAGTTGCTGTTAGCTTCATTTTCAAGGTGAAGAAGGGAGACACAGAGCTCACAGCCTCCCTGCAAAGCCTTCAGTGCCCTCCCCCAAGGTCTGGGAGCCCTCTTTGAGGCTGCTGTGGGGACGTCCTATCTGCTCTCCCTGCACAGACCGAGACCTCCTGAAGGACAGGATTGGTTTTCCCCTGCTTTTACCACCCAGCACCCAGCAGGTGCCTCACAGACGTATGCATTCTGAACAAGGTGTGGGGTCTCTTCCAGCAGCTGTCAGCTGTCCCTTTGCCCCTTTCTCTCTAGTTCACAGTACAGAGCCAGTTGTCCAGGAGAATGGGGACGAAGCTGGGGAGGGGAGAGAGGCTAAAGATTCTGACCCCGGCTCTCCAAGGAGGTGTGACATCATCATCATCTCTGGCCGGAAAGAAAAGTGTGAAGCTGCCAAGGAAGCCCTGGAGGTATGTGTCCATGTGCCCCCTCCACCCCGCCAAGGCCCAGTCAGCAGGCCCCTGGGGGAGACACATGGCCTGGACGGGATGGATAGTTGCCCAAGTGGCAGTGGCAGTGGAGCTAGCCCTCTTGCTCCTGCCGTGTGCGCACAGGCTGTCTGGCTGTGCTCCTTGGCTGGACACAAGAGTTTGGGGAGGCCACCTCCCTTCACCAAGGCTCCGGGTTCTGTAGCCCCTTTCTGGGACAGCTGCATGGGATCCGGCCTCTCAGGCCCACGGTGGGGATGGGGGCTGTGGAAGGGTCTCAGCTGCAGGGGGACGAATGTGACCTCCAGTTGCAGCGTCTCCCTCCTCGTGAGTGGGGTCCTCAGGCCTGGCTCACCTTGTGTGCGATCAGTGTTGAGTGCCACCTGCATGTGGGATGCTGCTCTCAGTGCTGCGGTGCCACAGCACACAGATAGTTCTCACGTTGCAGTGGAGAGACAAGCAGTCAACACAGATATAAATGCTGTGGCAAGAAAGGGCAGGTTCTGGAGGTGAGGGGCGGTGGGGGAGCCAGGGCAGGGAAGGTGAGTAGTGGTCCGAGAGTCCCTTGTGACACCTCATGGGCGTCGGTCAAAGCCGCCGTGACCCCAAGGATGTACCAGGAGTCGGTCTCTCCTCCTACGTGGGCCTGAAGGGGCTGCTGTAATTCAGGAGGGTAGGCTTGGGATGAAGGGTCTGGAATTTCTGTCTGCCAGCATTAACCTAATGCAAATCTTTTCCCATTCTTTTCTATTGAATTAAAGGTCCTGGTGGCATTGTCAGGTGGGGCACATTGCTGCTGTCATAGGGCTGTTTGCCTTGTGTTTCGTGGAGCCCCACTGCTGAGCTTACAAGGTCACTCTGCTCTCAGCTCCCACGGCCTAACCATGACCATCCTCCCTGCAGGCATTGGTTCCTGTCACCATTGAAGTAGAGGTGCCCTTTGACCTTCACCGTTACGTTATTGGACAGAAAGGAAGTGGGATCCGCAAGATGATGGATGAGTTTGAGGTAGACCCCTTTCCCGGGAGGCCACATCACAGGAGTGGCCTGTCGCACCCCTCCTGAGTGCCAGTGCCCTTTCTCAACTTCTTGTTGACCTTGCCTCCTCCTGCTCGGATTGGGCGCTGACTTCCCTTCACGGCGGGTGGGCTTCCCTCTCGCTTCTTCTGGGTCCCAGGGCCAGTGGACTCTCTCCTGTTCTCTGAGGTCCTGAACATCAAGTCAGCCCCCTCTTCACGCAGGTGAACATACATGTCCCGGCACCTGAGCTGCAGTCTGACATCATCGCCATCACGGGCCTCGCTGCAAATTTGGACCGGGCCAAGGCTGGACTGCTGGAGCGTGTGAAGGAGCTACAGGCCGAGCAGGAGGACCGGGTGAGCAGGAGGTGGCCAGGGTGCAGCCCGGAGCCATGGTACTCAGCTTTGGGCACATGTCAGAATCTAGGGAAGTTCTTCAAGATCCCAGCATCCCAGTTACATCTGGGTGGCTGGAGGTGAGATGCAGGCAGTGCCAGGATGCAGTCAGCATCCAGAGGTCTTGCTGTGGAACTAGCCAAGAACATGGCACCTTTCTCTTTTTCACAAAAAAGTGACAAAGTTGGACTTCTGTGTAAATTTGCAGTTTCTCTCAAAACCAAATCAGAGTGATACCTCAGACCCACAGGAAAGGTCAAGGTTGCGAGAGGCCCCCAAGCATGTGCCATGCAGTGAGGACGAGCATCAGGGGACCCCCCAACTACCTCTAGCACAGGGTGGTCAAAGGGCAGGGACTTCCTGCTAAGCAGGGATGAAACCCCCCCCAACCTCTGGCAGGGCTGACGTTTGGAGGATTGTGTGAGCAGAGTGCTGCAGACAGGAGCGGGGGTTCTGGAACTTGGAGCAGACTGTGCTGGGGTGGTGGTTTGCTGAGGGGGTTGGCTTTCCACTCCTCCCGTCAGCACGTCGAGTCTGGTGAATGGGGTGGAGCTCGTGAAACTCACACGTCCTCGGTGTACCCCTGCGTGGACTCTGGGTTGTCTCCTGCAGCCAGGTCATACCTGTAGCCTTTGGCCATAGGTGTTCAGGGGCTGTGGCCGCCCGCTGTTCTTGGTCTGCATCTGCCCCAGTCCTAAAAAGATCCAGAGCATTTCTGTGCATATCCATCAGATCCCTGTTTTGACAAATGAGGAGAGGAGGGCCCCAAGCTCGTGACTCACTGCCCAGCTCTGTCAGTTCCTGAGCACGATCCTCGCAAGTGGCCCCAAGCCCTCTTTTGAAGGATTTATAGACCTCCTTGTGGAGCAGCCAAGTTCCCTGGTTCTCATTATTAGCAGATGATGGAAGGTGGCAGAGGTCAGACCAGAGAGATGGCAGACCATTACAGACCACGGGTTACAGAACACTGCAGCATCTCCCGTGTCCTATGACCAGGGCGGAAGGGGAATGGGGTCACAGGGTGGGTCAGCTCAATCTTTGCCTCATTCTTGCTCCTTTCATTTGTAGGCTTTAAGGAGTTTTAAGCTGAATGTCACTGTAGACCCCAAATACCATCCCAAGATTATTGGGAGAAAGGGGGCAGTAATTACCCAAATCCGGTTGGAGCATGACGTGAACATCCAGTTTCCTGATAAGGACGATGGGAACCAGGTGAGAGCCTCGGTTGGAGTGTGTCGGGGGCAGAGGCGCTTGTTGACCTTTGCCGTGACTTGGGAGCAGTAACCAGATGTGCCTAGATGGGGGTTCGAGGGCCAAGTTGAGAGTGGCAAGTCTCTGAGGACCTGATTCTGGCCTGAGGTTGGGCTGTGTCTGGGCACTTGCCAGATGGGTGAGGTCTCTGGCACTATGTACCATCTGGGGCCTGGGGCATTTTCTCCTGTGTCTCCTTCGCTCCAGCTGGGTCCTTGATCAGTGGCGCCTCCAGGTATAGCTCATTCACCTGTCACCCGGGCCTCTCTGGGGCTCCCAAGGGCTCTGGGGATCAGGTGGACGTTTCTCTGCAGCCCCAGCTGCAAACACCATTGTGCTTGCCGGGTGGTCCTTAGTAAACTGTTGTTGTTACTTCCTCCAAATTGCAGCGCCACCCCCCTGCCACTGGCTCTCATGGCCTCCTGCTTCACTCAGAACAAAATGAAAGGCAGCCCCGTCCCCTCTCTGGGCCCTACCACCTGGCATGCAGGGCAGCCTCGCCCAACAGCCCCATGTCTGTCTGGCTCCCTCTTGCACACACTTCCCAGGCTTGGTCTTTCCTGGCTCTGGCATTCTGCTGGGGTGTCTGCTTCCTAGGCGTGTCCGGCACAGCTTTGCCCACAGTGGGAGACCAGCAAGCCTTGGTGGCCACGGTTGTGCTGGCTTCCAGAAACAGTCAGCAGACCCTCTGGCAGCAGAGCCCCTCCACACCTCTCGCTCCCACTGCCTCTCGCAGCAAAGCCCCTCCGTGCCTCTCACTCCCACTGTGGACGTGCCGCCCAGGGTTTTCCGCTGCTTCACCTTCCCCTTCTTCCTCCCCAGCTTCTTGTTTCCTTTTGGATTTTTGAGTCACACACACACCAGCCAGGCCAGGAGGGCCCTCCTGCACCCTGCCTCCTCCGGCTCCCACATCCTCTTCCCTCCCCACGTACATTTTTAAATTTTTAGTCTTGATCTTGAGAGTTCTTGTTTTTGAGAGAGAGTCTTGTTCTGTCGCCCCAGCTGGAGTGCAGTGGCGCGATCTTGGCTCACTGTAACCTCTGCCTCCCGGGTTGAAGTGATTCTCCTGCCTCAACCTCCCAAATAGCTGGGGCTACAGCTGTGAGCCACCACTCCCAGCCCAAGAGTTTAGCTCTTTTAAGCCCCTCCACCCTTATTGCCTTTTACTGCCCTCCACTATTCTATATAATTATCAACCTTAAAAGTCATTATAGGTGAGGCACAGTGGCTCACGCCTGTAATCCCAACACTTTTGGAGGCCGAGGTAGGTGGATCACCTGAGGTCAGGAGTTCAAGGCCAACCTGACCAACATGGCAAAAGCCTGTCTCTACTAAAAATACAAAAATTAGCCAGGCATGGTTGCGTGCACCTGTAATCCCAGCTACTTGGGAGGCTGACATGAGAATAGCTTGAACCCAGGAGGCAGAGGTTGCAGTGAGCTGAGATCATGCCATTGCGCTCCAGCCTGGGCAACAGAGCGAGACTCCATCTAAAAAAAAAAAAAAAAAGTCATTTAGCAATTAGACTATTCCATCTAATACACCATGAGCCAAGTGGGGTGGAGCAGTCATTTCTTCACAGGCAGCTTTTTCCTGTGAGCTGTGCTTCGGATCGTGAGCTTCTATACCTGGCGGCACGCGGGTGGTGCCTGAGGCTGTCAGCTCTGCTGGGCCACGGTGGGTGGGGCTGCTGCCTCCCGCTCTGGCATTTTGCTTCAGTCTGGACAGAAGCTTCTTGGGCTGCTGCTCTGTTGTCTGTAGGTTAAGTCTTTCTGCTCGTTTCCTTTCCAGGCATTTGTCCCTGTCCTGTAGTCCTGTTGAGTGATGGTGCTTCTCGTGTTGTGATGTGTCCCCGTCTTCTAGTCCTGTTGTGTGATGGTTTTTGTGTTGTGGACGTGTTGTTTTCGCCGATTGTGGGCTACAGGTGTTTTGTGACCACGTTTCCTTCTCTGTGCCCTCAACTGTCCGCCTGGTCTGCTTGCCTGCTATCCCGAGTCTGGCATGGTGTCTCCTGTCCATTTGTATGGCCCAAGGAAGGCCTGAGAAGGTGGAACTCTGCGTGAGGGAGGGGCTCGCTGAGGAATGCCAGCCAGCCAGCCTCCAGCACAAAGATGCCTCCAGACTGTGGCCCACGTGGGCAAAGCAGCAGGAAGCTGAGGGGCTTGGGGCTTTGTCTTTGCCCTGCTGTCCTTGAGTCCAGGGTTCTTGCCCGTCAGTGTCTCCTTTGTGTTTGAGGACAAATGTCCTTTTTTGTTGTGTAATTCACTGTCTTTCGGGTGGAGTTTGGGAAGAGATGGAAGCTGAGTGGACATTGGTTTTTTGTGTTGTTTGTTTGTTTGTTTTGAGACGGAGTTTGGAGTGCAGTGGCGCGATCTCGGCTCACAGCAACCTCCGCCTCCCGGGTTCAAGCGATTCTCCTGCCTCAGCCCCCGGAGTAGCTGGGATTACAGGCGTGCACCACCATGCCCAGCTAATATTGTATTTTTAGTAGAGGCGGGGTTTCTCCATGTTGGTCAGGCTGGTCACGAACTCCGGACCTCAGGTGATCCGCCCGCCTCGGCCTCCTAAAGTGCTGGGATTACAGGCGTGAGCCACCACGCCCGGCCCTGAGTGAGCATTGTTAACCTCTTGTTTTAAATCAGCCGTTATGCTGCTTTCCATCTTCTCTCTCCTGAGCTGTTTTCCTCAGCAGTGGGGGCCGGCTCTTGCCCCCGCCGGGAATCCCAGTAAGGCATCCCCTGACTACATTCTCCTTTTTCAGCCCCAGGACCAAATTACCATCACAGGGTACGAAAAGAACACAGAAGCTGCCAGGGACGCTATATTGAGAATTGTGGGTGAACTTGAGCAGATGGTTTCTGAGGATGTCCCACTGGACCACCGCGTTCACGCCCGCATCATCGGTGCCCGCGGCAAAGCCATTCGCAAAATCATGGACGAATTCAAGGTGAGCAGGCTGGAAGCAGTGGGTGAGCGTCCTCTCTCACCAGGGGCACCTGGCTGGCCAGAAGAAAGGGGAGGGCATGGCCTTCCCCTCATGATGAGGCCACAACCCCAGGGCTGGCAGTGGAACTGTCCTCATGGACACCATGGGTCAGTGCAGACGATGGCCTGTGTGAGGCTGCACTGTCACGGTGGCGCATTAGGAGGGCATCTCCTTGACAGTTGCCTGGCGAGCTCCTCCTCTGTGGGTGGGAATTTCATGCAGGAGCGCACGGGTACGTGCTCTGGCCCTCTGTCTGCTGCAAACAAGGTGCTCCCGAGATAACCTAACTTGATGTGGTGGTGAGGCTGACTTCAGAACAACTCTGAAACCAGATTTTAAAATGTTTGCTAACTCAGAAAATGCTTCACTAGAAATAGACACATAGTTTCAACCCTTTCCTCACTTGGAGTCCCCTCATCTGACGTTGCACACCCCTTCCAGGTGGACATTCGCTTCCCACAGAGCGGAGCCCCAGACCCCAACTGCGTCACTGTGACGGGGCTCCCCGAGAACGTGGAGGAAGCCATCGACCACATCCTCAACCTGGAGGAGGAATACGTGAGTCTGGGTGGGCCTTGGAGCCCCAGCCAGGAGCTTCAGGGGACAAGGTGGCACTTGTGTTTCCAGAGGCAGGCGAGGTGCAGGGGTGAGCAGGCGAGCAGGATGCTGGGGGTGCTGGGCAGACTGACCCTGTCTTCCTGTCCTCTGCCTGCAGCTGGCTGACGTGGTGGACAGTGAGGCGCTGCAGGTATACATGAAACCCCCAGCACACGAAGAGGCCAAAGCACCTTCCAGAGGCTTTGTGGTGCGGGACGCACCCTGGACCGCCAGCAGCAGTGAGAAGGTCAGATGTGGGCTTCTGCCCTCCTGGGTCCCAGGGAGGGTGGGCGGGCAGGCGGGCTTGGTGTCCCGAGGGTGGCAGCTGCGTTGGAAGCTGCTTGCGAGTTGGGGAGCAACCCCTCCTGAAGCTGTGTCCTCTCTCTGCACAGGCTCCTGACATGAGCAGCTCTGAGGAATTTCCCAGCTTTGGGGCTCAGGTGGCTCCCAAGACCCTCCCTTGGGGCCCCAAACGATAATGATCAAAAAGCAGAAACCTCTCCAGCCTGCTGACCCGAACCCAACCACACAATGGTTTGTCTCAATCTGACCCAGCGGCTGGACCCTCCGTAAATTGTTGACGCTCTTCCCCCTTCCCGAGGTCTCACAGGGAGCCTGGCACCTGGCTGTGTGTGCGGCCGCTCCTCCAGGCCTGGCCGTGCCTGCTCAGGACCTGCTCCACTGTTTAACACTAAACCAAGGTCATGAGCATTCGTGCTAAGATAACAGACTCCAGCTCCTGGTCCACCCGGCATGTCAGCACTCTGACCTTCATCACGAGAGCTCCGCAGCTGTGGCTAGGATTCGACTTCCTGTGTCATGGCCTCAGGAAATAAACGTCCTTGACTTTATAAAAGCCAAACGTTTGCCCTCTTCCTTTCCCACCTCCCTACTGCCAGTTTCCCGTGGTCCAGACCGTCCTGTTTGTGGAGTGCAGTCAGCCTCCTCCAGCTGCCAAAGCGCCTCAGCACAGGTGTCAGGGGTGCAAGGAAGACCTGGCTCTGGACAGCAGGAGGCAGGTTCCTGGAGCTGGGGGGTGACCTGAGAGGCAGAGGGTGACGGGTTCTCAGACAGTTCTGATTTTACCTGCCGTGGGGTCTGAAAGCACCAAGGGTGCTCAGCCTGAGGTCTGGTGAGTGGAGCCTGGAGGCAAGGTGGTAGGCACCATCTGGGTGCCCTGTGGCCGTCAGTGTCTGCTGTGATTGAGATGCACACAGGATGGGGGAGGTAGGGCCTTATGCTTGTCCTCAGTGGGGGCAGTTTGCCTTAGATGACAGCTGGGCTTCTCTTCACAGCACCTGCAGCCCCTCCCTGCCCCTGCCCTAGAGGCTGTGTGTTCAGTTGCCTTCTTTCTACCTCAGCCGGCATGGAGTGGTCTGTGCAATTAGTACCACCCCACACACTCGTCTCTTGATTGAGACATTTCTGGTGGTTATGGGTTTCCCGTGGAGCTGGGGGTGGGCGCCGTGTACCAAAGCTAGAGGCTGGCGCTCTCCCTCAGCACAGGTGGGTCAGTGGCCAGCAGGCCCATCCGGAGTGGGCACTCCCACCCCGCCCACAGGCATACAGATGTGCAGGCCAGCCCCTAGGAGCAGGTCCCGGGTGACTGGCAGTTTTCACGGTCCAGGGCCGAGAGACGATGGCATGGGGCCTGGAGCACAAGCTAGAGCAGAATGCAGACCACACCACTGGATGCCGAGAGCCCCTGCTCTCCGAGGGAGGCATCTGTGTCGTGCTGTGAGGGCTGAGGACAGGGCCCTAGTCTCTGGTTTTCTGGTCTTCCCATCCTTATCTCTGTCCCCCACAGAGGTGACTGAGCTGCTAGCAAGTTGTCCTGTCCCAGGTACTTGAGTTACGGAAAAGCTGACTAACGCCCATCCATCTCACAGCCCTTCTCTGGGGACAGTCGCTTCCGCCTTGACACCTCACTGTCAGTTGAATAACTCAAGCTTGGTCATCTTCAGACTCTGCAATTCCTGAGTAGACCCAGAACGGCTTAGCCCAAGTCTAGCTGCAGCTGCCTTGACAAGTCCCCATTTGCTCAGGCAGCCCTGAATGGGCCTGTTTACAGGAATGGTAAATTGGGATCGGAAGGAATCTATCCTCCGGCTTCACAGGCTAGGGTGACCACGGCTTAGGAAACTGGGAAAGAAAGCAAGGCCCTTTTCCTGCCTTTCCCGGGATCTGTCTCCTCCACCTCCACGGGAGAGGCCAGCGGGGAAGGATGGTCACTTCTTCCCCATCTGCATGAGTTCCGGAACTCTGCCATGTTGGCTGCTTGCTTCCAGCTCCCCCCAGTCTCCATCCCAGCAGGTTCCTCCTGTCTTTTCTACAGTGTCCTAAAACATCCTGTCCCTACCCTCTCCCAAAGGTAAATTTTAATTCTCACCAAATTTTGCACATCTCTGTATGTTGCTTGATGTCTTAGACGCAAGCCCTTTCCTAAACTGTTTTCAGTGCGCGCGCTCTTTTTCCTTTGGGTGGTTGTTGTAAGGGCGATGAAATGACTGTCCCCAGGCCTGTCTCCCTGAAGCCTCTGTGCTGTCAGGAGAGCCCCGGGCAGGGGTGAGGCGTGTGTGTGCTTTTCCTCCTTGTTGGATGTCTTCCATATCATCTGTTTCCATTGCTACAATCCATCCCTTGGCCTTAACTTTGGAATTTGGAGATTATATGCAAACGTGTGTAAAGGCTCATGAATATGGATGACACTGGAATTTTATAAATTCTAAAATAAAACCCGAAACCAGATGTAGCATGCTGGGACTCATTTTGTCACGCTGCCGCCTGAGTGTTCTCTTTCTTGTCACCGTGGAGTGGTGACTGGCATCCGTGGGTAGTTCATCTTTGGCGTGATTTTCTCAGCAGTTCTCAACACTGTGTTCAACAGCCCCTCGAGAGCCACATTAAGGGAGACCCAGGTGTGGTCATGGTAAGAGGGTGGCTGCCTGTCCCTGTCCTCTGGCCGCCAGCCAGTCAGCAGCTGCCCTGCAGCCCTCCTCGTTGAGGGTGCACAGCTGTCCTGGTGGAGCAGCACCTGCCACTCCCTTTTCGGACTCTGCCAGTGTCAGTGGCATTCCTGGCACCCTGGACCCAGCTCGTGAGTTATGACGAACTGAGTTGGTGGGGGGTGCGGACGGAGGCCTCGGCTGGAGGAGGAGGGGGGAGGGGGCGTTGAGTGGAAGGAGCCACCCCAGTCACCTGAGTGGCAGGCCATACCGGGAAGAGTCGAGAGGGAATTAGTGTCCCTGCTGCTGACTGGGCTGGTTCCCACCTGGGAAGACGGGTGTGGCAGTTCCTCTTAAAGCCAAACATGTTGGCCGGGTGCGGTGGCTCACGCCTGTAATCCCCAGCACTTTGGGAGGCCGAGGCAGGCGGATCACGAGGTCAGGAGATCGAGACTATCCTGGCTAACACGATGAAACCCCATCTCTGCTAAAAATACAAAAATTTATCCAGGCGTGGTGGCATGTGCCTGTAGTCCCAGCTACTCAGGAGGTTGGGGCAGGAGAATGGCGTGAACCCGGGAGACGGAGCTTGCAATGAGCCGAGATCGCACCACTGCACTCCAGCCTGGGCGACAGAGCGAGACTCCATCTCAAAATAAAAAAAGCCGAACATTTTACCCCTGACCCAGCAGTTCTGTTGGGCCCTAAATATGCCACCCACAGCAAAGCACACAGCTGCAAAATGACCCCAAGCCACACATGAAGCAGCCCAGCAGCCCAAGGAGGGGCTGAGATGGATGCTCGGCACAGATGGAGCTCGTGCGGTGTCTCGCGGCAGATGCCAAACACAAAGTCCCCAGTTCCATCCCTGCCTGGTGGCCGAGGTGGTGGCTACTCTGGATGGGAGGGGGTCACAGGGTAGGGCGCACGTGGGCATTGGGGCCCTGGATGGGAGAGGATCACAGGGTAGGGCGCATGTGGGCATCGGGGCCCTGGATGGGAGAGGGTCACAGGGTAGGGCGCACGTGGGCATCGGGGCCCTGGATGGGAGAGGGTCACAGGGTAGGGCGCACGTGGGCATGGGGGGGGGGGGGGGGCATCGGGGCCCTGGATGGGAGAGGGTCACAGGGTAGGGCGCACGTGGGCATCGGGGCCCTGGATGGGAGAGGGTCACAGGGTAGGGCGCACGTGGGCATCGGGGCCCTGGATGGGAGAGGGTCACAGGGTAGGGCGCACGTGGGCATCGGGGCCCTGGATGGGAGAGGGTCACAGGGTAGGGCGCACGTGGGCATCGGGGCCCTGGATGGGAGAGGGTCACAGGGTAGGGCGCACGTGGGCATCGGGTGATGTGGAACTTGCCTTTTACCCACATGCTGGTTACAACAGTTTGTTACCTGGAAGCCTGTATGACCTGAGCATTTTCTTACGTTTCAATAAATTCACCTTAAAACTTTGGAGTTTCCGACGGCAACAATAAAAAGCAACCCACTGGAAGGAAGTACACGTGGCTTTGTAATAAGCACACTGCTGAGCGAAGCACAGTGGAATGGCTGAGCTCCCCTCTGTGTAAAGTTTCCGAGGTCCCCGCCCCAGGCTGTGTGTGCTGTCCGCCATGCTCTGGCCGGTGGTGTCCAGCCCCAGGACCCTGTGAGCCCTCATCCCTGCCGGAAGAGCCCTTCCATCGAGGCAGAGCACAGTGCTCCTAAGAGGCAAGTGGCAAATCCTAAAGAAATGCTACAAGCAAGCATGCTGCCCTCAGGCCAGGCATCACGGTGGGTTAAATAGAACGCAGGCGAGGATGTTCAGAAAGAGGCCTTTTCTGTGGAGTAAGTTTGGCAGTACTCATCAAAGCACATTAAAACCACATGTTCTTTTTCTGTGTGTGTGTTCCCGAGACGGAGTCTCGCTCTGTCGCCCAGGCTGTAGTGCAGTGGCGTGATCTCAGCTCGCTACAACCTCCGCCTCCCGGGTTCAAACGATTCTCCTGCCTCAGCCTCCCAAGTAGCTGGGATTGCAGATGCCCGCCACCACACCCAGAATAATTTTTGTATTTTTAGTCAAGACAGGGTTTCACCATGTTGGACAGGCTAGTCCCGAACTCCTGGCCTTGTAATCCTCCCGCCTCAGCCTCCCAAAGTGCTGAGCCACGACGCTCAGCCAAAAACCACATATTCATTTTGACACTTAAGTTCCACTTGTAGAACTCCAAGGAAATCAATACCGATGAGCACAGATCCATTTCTTAGCAAGTGGACGGCTACACTGGGAATGTTGCGCGGTAGCAACAGTCAGGGGAAGGTTCACGTGGCTCCTCGGCACAGGGCAAAACTGCACGTCACATGACGATCCAGAGTGGAAAACAATTATGTATAAACACAAACTTCTGGGGGAAGAGCCACCAGATGTTATAGGTATACGCGTTTCCTCCTCTCATCCCAAAACCTCCCCCATTTGGGTGCTTGCTGTGTACTAGGCCCCGAGGAACAGAGGTAAAAACAGCAAGAGGGGGCCCTGGGCCAGGGACCAGGAGCTGGGAGAGGGAGGGAAGTCAGGCAAGGGTCAAGAGGACATATGTAATTGCTGCAGAATGCAATTAAAGAGACACTGTCAGAGGCTGCCTACAGTGGCTAGGGGGAAAGCAGAGCCTGATTCAAGAAACAGAAGAATCCAGAGGACCCAGATAACTGGGGATGGAGGGAGGGGTTGAACAGACCTTTGCTGTGGCCTGGGACACAGAGCTGCAGGGCCTGAGAGCTGGGGCATGTGGGTGATGTCCCTGCGTGGACACGGCAGGAAGAGGCGGGTGGGTCCAGAGGACACGAGGGAGAACGGCCCTGCGCTCTGCAACATTCGAAGGTCACCAGGTGTAAGAGGAGAGGGTGATGCGGCCAAGGGCACCGAGGACCACAAAGCCCACCTGCCTGATGAGAACTGTCGTGTCCAGGGACCTGGGGACGCCACCGAGGGACAGGGTCCCTTGGGTGCAGGGGCCCCGTGGGCTTATGTCTGGGAGCAGGAAACAGAGGGCCTTGTGAGCTGACGGTCCCTCCCTGCCGGGAATGGAGTGACAGGCGCTCTAAGGAGAGAAGCCGGCGCTGGGGGGAAGCAGGCAATGTGCCCAGAGATGAGGCACAACAGCAGCCAGCGGTTCACAAAGCCATTGCCTGAGGGAAGAGGAAAAGGACACTGCTCACAGGGCTCAGCAGGGCCACAGCAGGGCCACTCCCCTAAGGACCACCAGATGTCCTTCCAGGCGTCACTGCTGCAGGTGGCTGGCCTTGGGAACCCTGAAGGGTGTCCAGTGGGAGCTGAGCTGGGGAGAGGGTTGGGGGCAGGGACAAGTCAAATTAGGGCCAGGAGCAGGCCATGGCCACGAGGCACAGTGGGCGGCTGGGAAGGGCCCTGTGATCTCAGGGAGTGCACGGGGCAGGGGCCTGGCTGCTCCCAGACTTGCCTCTGAGCCCTGGGGCTGCTCATCCTTTGCTCCGTTCGTTCCAAAAAGAGCCTGTCCCCCAAAAAGGGCAGCAAGAGGAAGAGGGATGTGACTCAAGTGTCCAAAAGTACAGCAGCCACTGACAAGGATAGGAAGAGGGCTGGGGGGAGGGCCGAGACTGGGCTGTGCAGTTCACCTCATTCTCGGCCAGTGCCTGCTTAGCCAGGTAGTACTCCCGCTTCACTTTGATCTCCACAGACTCTGGGATGTCAGGCACCAGGAGGTCCAGGAGCCGGCCGACGGAGAAAACCACATGCTGGGAGCAGAGGAAGGCACTCACCCCCACCCAAACGCCCAGAGTGGCCTTCACAGGGCCAGGCAGGCCGGGGCTCCGGCACCTGCTCCCAGCTGTGGGTGGAGCCGGAAAGCAGCGGGGCAGGAAAAGAAACCCCAGAAGGGGCAGAGGCCACCCCAGCATTCGTGGCCCTGGAGCCCAGGGATGAGGCCAGGCAGGGAAAACGCAGGAGCAGAGAAGAGCTCTGATTTGACCAAGATGACACAGCAGGAAGCGATGGCACCCACCCCTCACCACGTGCTCGAAGTAGGCAAAGCACAGGGTCGGGGCGTCATGCCATGGATGGGAGAACCAGCAGGTGCCTCAGCTACCTCAAACACAATGACGAAGGCCAGGCGGATGGCAAGAAGATTCCAGTAGGTCTGGGAATAATGTCCATCGTCATCCCGGAAAGCCCGATACCTGCAGCAGACACAGGACTCAGTGCATGGAACCAGAGCTGAGTGTTGGCTGGGCAGGCGCCTCTGGAATTAACCCATCTCCCCTTTTTCCACTGTTTCGCTCTCTGATCCCATGTTCCTGGCCTGGCTCTGCATCGAGGGTGCCTGAAGTGGGAATTCTTCCCAAACAGGATACTCTGACAATACCTTTAACTGGTGGGTTCCAAAGGTGGATGTGCTGGGTTGTCCCCCATTGGGCTAAACTGGACCCTCCCCACCCCCCAGGGGGCAAATGCTTTATTTTCTAGTAGATGTGACAGTCCAGTACGTCTGTGCTTCTACGGATGACATCAGTCTACTTACACGGTGACAATATGCCGATAGCTGACCTCTGCGAGATCAGCAGTTCACCTGCTCAGAGACTGCCCAGCAGAGCCCTCCCTCCCTATCATAAGCTACATTCAGCTTCACTTGCTATTTCAGACTTTGACATCTTCCTGTGTCTCTGTCACATGGTAAAGATGGGACATTCCATTTTCTAATATAAAGTTACATGTTGCACTCCATGAAAACTATTACCAGAGTCAACTTTGTAGGAAAAGAAAAAAAAACAAACCAAATATTGCAAGTTAAAAATAGAGCCATTGGGAAAAAAATCCCTCAAATGAATGGAATAAACTTTTAAGTGGCCAGACACAGCAGAAGAGAGAATGGGGACTGGGAGACAGTGACGATGAGACCACCCTGCAGGCAACACAGAGAGAACACTTGGGGGGAAGCAGGTCACAGCCCAGTGGGAGTTCCAGACGACAATGGACAAGCAGAAAAGCACTGCTGGAAGGAATAAGATGGAGACGTTTCCAGAACTACACAAAGACATAACTCTTTCAGCCGGGCGCGGTGGCTCACGCCTGTGATCCCAGCACATTTATTTATTTATTTATTTATTTATTTATTTATTTATGAGACGGAGTCTCGCTCTGTTGCCCAGGCTGGAGTGCAGTGGCGTGATCTTGGCTCACTGCAACCTCCGCCTCCTGGGTTCAAGTGATTCTCCTGCCTCAGCCTCCTGAGTAGCTGGGACTACAGGCCCGTGCCACAATGCCTAGCTAATTTTTTGTATTTTTAGTCAAGACGGGGTTTCATCGTGTTAGCCAGGATGGTCTCAATCTTCTGACTTTGTGATCCACTGGCCTCGGCCTCCCACAGTGCTGGGAATACAAGCATGAGCCCCCGTGCCCGGCCATCCCAGTGCTTTAGAAGGCTGAGGCAGGTGGATCACTTGAGGTCAGGAGTTCAAAACTAGCCTGGCCAACATGGTGAAACCTCCGTCTCTACTAAAAATACAAAAGAGTAGCTGGGCATGCTGGCAGGCACCTGTAATCCCAGCTACTCGGGAGGCTGAGGCAGGAGAATCACTTGAACCTGGGAGGTGGAGGTTACAGTGAGCCAAGATCATGCCACTGCACTCCAGCCTGGGCGACAAGAGGGAAACTCCATCTCAAAAGAAAAAAAAGAAATAATCCCTTCCCTAGGCCAAGTGCAGTGGCTCAACACTTTGGGAGGCCAAGGTGGGCAGATCACCTGAGGTTCGGAGTTCGAGACCAGCCTGGCCAACATGGTGAAACCTTCGTCTCTACTAAAAATACAGAAAAAAAAAAAAAATTATCTGGGTGTGGTAGCGCATGCCTGTAATCCCAGCTACTTGGGAGGTTGATGCACAAGAACCACTTGAACCCAGGAGGCGGAGGTTGCAGTGAGCCCATTCATGCCACTGTACTCCAGCCTGGGTGACAGAGCAAGACTCCGTCTCAAAGAAAAAAGAAAATAGGACAGGCGCAAAAGGTGGCTCAGGCCTGTAATCCCAGCACTTTGGGAGGCCGAGGCAGGCGGATCACTTGAGGTCAGGAGTTCAAGACCAGCTTTGCCCACATGGTGAAACCTCATCTCTACTAAATATACAAAAATTAGCCGGGCGTGGTGGTGGGCACCTGTAATCCCAGCTACTCGGGAGGCCAAGGCAGGAGAATCGCTTGAACCTAGGAGGCAGAGGTTGCATGCAGTGAGCCAAGATCACGCCATTGCACTGCAGCCTGGGCAACAGAGCAAGACTCTGTCTCAAAAAAATAATAATAAAATAAAATAAATAAATAAAATAATCATTTTCTTTGATTTGTTTCACCAGCAGGCATCTGTAAAGGTAGTGCTTTTTTTTTTTTTCTTTCTTTTTTTTTTCCTGAGACAGTCTCATTCTGTCACCCAGGCTGGAGTGCAGTGGCACCATCTTGGCTCACTGCAAGCTCTGCCTCCTGAGTTGAAATGATCCTCCTGCCCCAGCCTCCAGAGCAGCTGAGATTACAGGTGTGAACCACCACACCCAGGTTTTGTTTGTTGTTGTTCTTGTTTTTCTGAGACGGAGTCTTGCTCTGTCGCCCAGGCTTGAGTGCAGTGGCACAATCTCGGCTGACTGAAAGCTCCGCCTTCTGGGTTCATGGCATTCTCCCGCCTCAGCCTCCTGAGTAGCTGGGACTACAGGTGCCCGTCACCACGCCCGGCTAATTTTTGTATTTTTAGTAGAAATGGGGTTTCACTGTGTTAACCAGGATTGTCTTGGCCTCCCAAAGTGCTGGGATTATAGGCATGAGCCACCGTGCGCAGCCTTTTTTTGTATTTTTAACAGGGACGGAGTTTCACCATGTTGGTCAGGCTGGTCTCGAACTCCTGACCTCAAATGATCCACCTGCCTCGGCCTCCCAAAGTGCTGGAATTACAGGCGTGAGCCACCGTGCCAGGCCAAAAAAATGTTTTAAGAGACTGTCTCTGTTACCCAAGCTGGAGTGCACTGGGATGGTCACAGCTCACTGCAGCCCTGACCTCCCGGGCTCAAGCCATCCTCCCACCTCAGCCTGGTGGGATCTGGGAGTACCGGTGCATGCCTCCAGGCCCAGCTAATTGTTTAAACTGAGGTCTCACCATGTTGCTCAGGCTGGTCTCAAACTCCTGAGCTCAAGCAGCCCTCCCAACTCAGCCTCCTAAAGTACTGGGATTACAGAAAACTTTTTTTCTGAGACAGAGTCTCACTCTGTTGCCCACGCTGGAGTGCAGTGACACAATCACAGCTCACTGCAACCTCTGCCTCCCAGGTTCAAGCAATTCTTGTGAGTCAGCCTCCCAAGTAGGTGGGATTGTAGGCATGTGCTACCACACCCAGATAGTTTGTGTGTGTGTGTGTGTGTATGTGTGTGTGTGTATTTTTAGTAGAGACGGGGTTTCACCATGTTTGCCAGGCTGATCTCGAACTCCTGGCCTCAAGTGATCCATCTTCCTAGGACTCCCAAAGTGCTAGGATTATAAACATGAGGTACTGTGCCCAGCCAGAAAAATTCTTAAATGCTATGAATGCTTCCAATCAGAAAAGCCAAGTCACAAAAGAATAGTATTTCCAAAGAACTGAGTCTACTGAGAAAATAACCTACACTTTTATACCCGCTATCTGAAGGACAAAAATGCATGGAGATATTATCATATATATGCGTGATACATATCTCTATGCATACATATGTGTATGCATTTTTGCATATGAAGACCCCACTAACCACACACCTTTACTGAAAGAATTACTAAAGGATATACTTCAGCAAGAAAAAAAAACTCAGAGAAGGCAATACATAAGAAATTACTGTAACCACCGAAGTTAACAAAATACACAAATTTGATGAACAGATGACTGAAATGTTTTTTCATGTGTGTTTTTAACAATAAAACTAAAACTCCATGTAACAATAATAAGATGGAGAGACTGGTGCTCACTAGGTGGTAAGGCATGTGAAGATCCTAGTCATACACAGAGAGAGGAAACAAAACTGAGTTCATTCAGGCTTTGTTAGGATAATATATAGTTAAGAATGTGTGCTAGCCGGGTGTGGTGGCTTGTGCCTGTAATCCCAGTGCTTTGGGGGGCCAGGGCATTGCTTGAGGCCAGGAGTTTGAGACTAGCCTGAGTAACATAACATAGCAAGACCTCATCTCT
Source organism: Nomascus leucogenys (assembly GCF_006542625.1). Lineage (NCBI taxonomy): Eukaryota > Metazoa > Chordata > Mammalia > Primates > Hylobatidae > Nomascus > Nomascus leucogenys. The sequence goes on along the minus strand of NC_044402.1, from coordinate 141,566,406 downwards.
TTAAAGAAAAAAAAAAAAAAAAAAAGCCAGGCCTGGTGGCACACGCCTGCAGTTCTGGCTTCTCAGGAAGCTGAGGTGGGAGGATTGCTTGAGCCCAGGAATTCTAGGGTGCAGTGAGCTATAATTGTGGCACTGCATTCCAGAATGGGATACAGAGCAAGACCCAGTCTCTAAAAAAAAAGAAAAAAGAAAAAGAAAAGAATGTGTGAGTAACCCCTAAAATAATAGAAATATATGCCATTGGTTCCAAATAAGCAAAAGAATAAAAAACAACAACAACAAAAAACACTTTTACCCATCCGCCAGAAGTCAGGAGAGGAGGAATAAAGAAGATAAAGAATAAAAGGAAAAAGTAAGTATCCATTATGAAGAGATCACAAGTATGAATTCATACACAACTAAAAAGTTCAAAATACATAGAGCAAAAGCAAAACCTGAGACCGACACGAAAACACTGATAACCCTATGGTTTCGTAATTTTACCGTTCAGATTTGCTCCAAAATTAGGGGACTATGATGTTTTTCAAGTTTATTGAAACACATGCAAAACTTCATTGTAACCAGATCACAAAGGAAGTCTCCACAAATGCGGGTGAAGCACATCCTACCTACTTTGCAGGTTCTATGACCAACTAGCAATTCACCTAGAATCCACGATTTGCCCTCCAGCCTCGCAAAGCTCCGTCCTTTCCCGCGGGGAACCTCTCCCCAGCCCCTGCCCAGGGCGTCCCCAGCTCCCTCCCTCCCCCGGCCTTGCCCCGCGGCGCCCGCCCCTCCTGGCTCCCCACCGCCGTACCCCTACCCCACCCGAGCCCCGCTCCGCCTCGTCCTCGTGCGCCCGCGGCCCCCTCCGACTGACGCGGGGCTCACCTGCACGTGCGGTTGTGCGCGGCGGCGAACGAGAGCGGGGCGCGCGCCAGCGTGAAGTTGAGGAAGCCGCGCAGGTCGTGGGCGCGGGTCCACCGGTAGTAGGCGCGCGGCAGGAAGTCGGACGAGAAGGCCAGGAGGAAGGCCTGGGCGCCGGAAGGGTCAGCGCGGGGCGGCCCCCGCTCCGCCCCTGCGCGCCCCCGCTGCCCCCGCCCCTGCGCGCCCCCGCTGCCCCCGCCCCTGCGCGTCCCCGCTGCCCCCGCCCCCGCGCGCCCCCGCTGCCCCCGCCCCTGCGCGTCCCCACTGCCCCCCGCCCCGCGCTCCCGCCCGGGCCTCACGTTGCTGATGACCGCCAGGTGCGTGAGGCCCGCCAGGATGTGGAACCAGATGCCGATGTCCTGGGCGCGCTCGGCCACTGGGCGCCGGTACTCGCAGACGAACTTGCGCGCGTCCAAGCGGATCTCCACCCAGTTGTTGAGCAGGGCGAAGAGCGGCGCGAGCGGACAGGCGGCCACGAAGATGGTGACGAAGCCGAACTGCAGCACTGCGGGGCGGGGGTCACGGCCGGGCGCTCCGCCACCGTCCGCCCTCAGCCCTCGGAACGCGCCCCCCGCGGAGGACCGGCCAGTCCACGTGGTGCCGCCACCCCATCGCGGCTCATTCCGCCCCCACCTCCTGGTCTCCCTCGTCCTGGACCGCGCAGCGCCAGGGCCACCTCCCCTGACCGGCCCCAGGCCGGCTGTCCTGCCCTGCGCTCCGTGTTTCTGGCTGGTCACGGGCCTTCCCCGGCTCGGTGAGCTCAGGGACTAACTCAGGGCAGGCGTGGGGGCAGAAACCTGCTTCTGATTTTACAACCGGCTTCTCCACTCACCCCTCAGGGGAGCTGTTAGGAGATGGCTCTTTGGAAGGGGTTTCTGGGTCTTCGCCGAGAATTACTAGTGAGATCATTGGGGTCCAGGGTTCAGTGGAGGAGGGTCAGGGCGTCCACTCCTCGCCTTGGGAACTGGCCTGCGCCCTTTCCACAGATGCCACGGCTATGCTGGGGAGCTCCAGGGCCTGCCGGCTCACATGCCCGCTTGCTAGGTTAACAGCTGCCTGCCAGGCACAGTGTCTCACGCCTGTAATCCCCAGCACTTTGGGAGGCTGAGACAGGTGGATCACCTGAGGTCAGGAGTTCGAGCCCAGCCTGGCTAACACGGTGAAACTCCGTCTCTACTAAAAATACAAAATTAGCTGGGCATGGTGGTGGGCACCTGTAATCCCAGCTACTCGGGAGGCTGAGGCAGGAGAATTGCTTGAACCTGGGAGGTGGAGGTTGGAGTGAGCCGAGATGGCGTCACTGCACTCCAGCCTGGGCGACAGAAGGAGACTCCGTCTCAAAAAACAAAACAAAAACAAACAAAAAAACTGCCTGATGATTCCTTCTCCCTTTTGTCAGCTCAGAGTCAGACCCTGCGCTGCAGGGACAGCACAGGTGATACAGACCCACCCTCCAGAGTGCACCACCCATGCAGGCAGTGAGCCCCTGGCACTGGCCACCTGGTAAGGTGACAGTGGTAGGTCTGCAAATAGCGTGGGCATTGAGATTTCTGGGGACATCAGCTCTCCAGGCCGCTGCCTCCCAGTGTGGCTTCACCCTTGGAGGACTTCTGTGAGCCCCAGGGCCTGCTCTCCTAATTCTTTCCTTGCTCTGGCCCATGCTTTCTAGGTCCAGGGACCCCAGGGGAGCTCTGCAACAGCCCCGGGGGCCTCCTCCCCGTGCCGGTGCCCCTCCGTCCTCAGCCAACCCTCCTGGGCACTCTCAGGGTAAAAGAATTCCTTTCTGGATTCTCCACAGGCCCGACCCTCTGTCCCCACCCCACCCCCACAGCACATTTCAGGGCAGATGCAGACAGAGGAATGTCAGGCTGGGAGGCCCCTGAGCAGAGTGGCTGCCCATCCCTGCCCACGGCGCCAGCCACTGCCGCAGCTGCTAACGGGCTCCTACCCATCTCCAGGTACTCGTCGAACAGACCCTCACAGGGCACAAGCTCATAGTCGGCCTCCCAGGGCCCCTGGCTAGCCCCTGCAGAAGCTCCCGCCTTCCTCTTCTTGGAGCAAAGCCGGAACTTCTGCCACCAGCCCTTTAGCTTCCTGGGGACAGAAATACAGGAAAATGGCCTTTGATCCAACGTGGGTCTCAGTGGCTGCTATAGTCCTGGGGGAGATGTGGCCGGGACAAGCCTGTTACTTTGCAATTAAAGGGCAGCAGGGAGGGATGGGGTCTGGGGCCGAGGGGTGGACACAGTGAGAGCCAACACCTTTGCAGATTGTACTCAGTGAAAGCGTCTGTGTCTGTTGGTCAGATGTGGGAGAGCAGCCCCCTACATTGTTCCTTAAAGCTTTAGGGGTAATGGGCCCCTCCCGGAATTGCAAAGCAGTGCCAAGAGCTCTGCCAAGGTTGGGAGGGAGTGGACGAGGACGACTGTTGTGCCCCAGGGAAAGCAGATGTGGAGGCCCACGTGTTGGGTTCGTCCTACACAGGGGCATGTGTGCATGTTGCCTTATCATACTGTCACTCATCCATGCCCTGCTCCTGCCAGGCACAGAGCTCCACCCTGCACCTTATGGTCTTGTGGCTTCACAGCACCAATAGTCCCAAGAGGCATGGCCACCATCTCCCAACTGCTATTTGTGGTGCCCCATAAAAGTCAGTGCTGATTTGGGAGCTGCCTTCTTGGGGCAGATCAGGTGTTCAGGGGACGCTGGGAGGGCGCTCAGGTCAGTCTGGCCTTGAGCGGGAAGAGAGGCCCTGGGCAGCCTCTTTGAAGGACTCTGGCTTGGGAGGGGGACCCAGTTGCCTTGATGGGGGCCACAGTGCCTGCCAGTAGAGGTGGCACTAGGGAGATGGGAGCCTTGTGGTCAAGGTGTCCCTGGCAGGGGTGTCTGAGGATCAACCCTGGGGCCTAGGGCCTCCTTTTCCTCCTCCCTCTTGTGCTGCGTTGGGGGCTGGGGATGCCAAGGAATACTCTGGCCCAGCCGCAGCATCTCTGAACGGACAGAGCCATCACCCCAGCCTTGGGCCCAGGAGCCCAGATCCCCTCCCCAGCCAAAGCTGGTCCCAGGGGTAGCGTCTTCCACAACCATAGCCCAGAAGACCTCAGCCAGCCACAGGGCAGCTGCAGGGCAGGCAGCCCAGAGCCCGGGGCAGACGGCCAGGCACACTCCCCATCCCCCTCCCCAGGCAAGGTGCCTTCCCTTCACCTCTTCTCCCAGCTAGGGCTGGGCTGGAGGCTGCTACTGCCAGGTGCTCTGGGGTCCCTTGGTCCTTGGATGCCACCCAGGGAGGAGCGGGGGGACTCACGGGATGAGGACCTCCTGCATGTTGTTGATGACCTGCTTGCCCACCATGATGACCAGGAGCTCCTGTGCCAGCTCGATGAGGCAGCCTCCAGCTGCACACTACGGCAGCAGGGCTCAGGTTAGCTGGGAGACGGGGACCAGCCACTCGCCCACCCATCCCTTCTTGTCTCAAAGCTGGCCCTCATCCCAGCCCCCACCTCCCTTCTGACATGCCTTGGGCACCTCGAGGGTTGCAGAGATGCTCTCACCGTAACACCCCCTCCTGACCTCACAGGAGCCCCCAGGTCCAGCTGGAAGACTGTGCATTGGAACAGCTGCAGGGGGCACTGCTATATGTACCTAATGGCACCCCAGTTTTCCTTTGGAGACCCACAAGGAGTTACATGGGGCTGACTGTAGCCTCTGGCTTCAGGACAGACCCACGAGGCAGGCCCCACCAATCGGTGACCCAGTTCGAGCCAGTGAGAGGTGGAGTTCCTGGGAACACGTGCCTCGCAAGGGGTGCTAAGTCTGAGAGTGTCGGCTGCACTGCAGGGCACCTTCCCTCCAGATGGGGGTGATCTTTCTGAGAACACAGGCAACGCTGGGAATAGCAGTGCCACATTTTTAACACCCTGAACATTCATACCTAAGCCCGCATAGCCCTGAGCATTTTCAGCACAGGAGCCAAGAAAACTCCCTGCAACCTCCGCCTCCCGGGTTCAAGTGATTCTTCTGCCTCAGCCTCCCGAGCAGCTGGGTCTACAGGTGCGTGCCATCACACCTGGCTAATTTTTGTATTTTTAGTAGAGACGGGATTTCACCATATTGGCCAGGCTATTCTCGAACTCCTGACCTCATGATCCACCTGCCTTGGCCTCCCAAAGTGCTGGGATTACAGGCAAGAGCCACCAAGCCTAGCCAAAAACTCCCTTTTTTGTTTAAGCCAGTTTGAGTTGGGAACTTTTCCCACTTACAATTGAGAGCCCTCAGGCTGGTCCATTGTGGCACCGGCAGCCACACTCCCCACTCCATCCCCAGCCTTCCCTGTCCCCTCTCACATGAAATGGAGACCCCCCCTTCGGGGGCAGCCACTTTGCAGTTGGGCTGGCTCATGGCCCAGGCCCCGTGCCAAGTTTCTCTCCTCCTCCTCCTCTTCCAGAAGAAGAGGTCTTTCAGGCCAGGGGTCACTCAGCAGGGGTCCACTTAGGTCCCAGCCCAGCTCAGAGGCCACCTGTGTGGATGGCTCCAGATGCACCCACCCTGCTGCCTGCGACCCCAGCTGCTGGGACATGCCTGGCCCTCACCCAGGAGGGGCTGTGTGTCGGGGACAGTTTTGAGGGCTTCTCTACAGTGTCTTGGAGGGGCTGTGGCACGGTGGAGACTACTTCCGGGGTGATGCACATGTCAATTACTTGCACCAGAATCTCTGTCTTGGGGTCTGCTTTGCAGGGACCCCCATGACAACAATGCTTCATCCTCCACCAGGTGAACTTCCATTTACTTTCTGAAAAAACCAGGTTCACACCTGGCTCTTAGAGGTACGGAGCCACTAAGACTCTTAGAGATAACACAGTCACAGGCAGAGCCCACCGTGCTGATGGGGAGAGGATAGCTGGCCACAGGCAGATCCCTGACAGCCATGGCGGCAGCACGCCAAGCCTGTGAGGAGGCCAGCCTCTGCGGGCCTGTGTGCCAGAGGCTCTGCGCCCACCGTCATGGCTCACACTTGTCTCAGGTGTGAATTGGGTTAAAATGGGGAAAGAGTAATATGGGCTGGGACAGCTGGGGTGGGGCAGGGTTTTTGGTTTGCTTGTTTTTACTTTTGTGGAGATGAGGACTCACTATGTTGCCCAAGCTGGTCTCGTACTCTTGGGCTCAAGCGACCCTCCTCCCTCTGCCTCCCTAAGTACTGAGATGACAGGCGTGAGCCACTGTGCCTGGCCTGGAGTGTTTTGGGTGTGGTTTTGAATGGGGCATATTGGGGGTCAGAATAAGTGGTGAAGAGAGCCTGGGAGCCCTGAGTGGTCAAATGCACAGCTGGCCCTGGCTGGGCGATGAGGTAGCCGGTGGCAGGAGGAATTGCTGCAAATCAAAGCTCGAATGGAAGCGAGAGGAAGCGCACAGCTCATCCACCAGCCCTGGGCCTCCGGCACACTCACCTCCTCGTTGCGGACTCCAAACAAGGTGTGGTAGTTGCCTGGGTATCCCACAAACCTAGAGAAAGTCAAGGTCATGAGCCTGGATGGGATCCTTCCTGTCTCCTCCCACTTCCCTGGGCTCTGGAGGCCTGAGCGGAGCTGCTGCACCTGCCCTGGAGGAAGCACGAACTGTGGCGTAGAGTCCAGGCTGCAAGCTGGGCCTCCTGTGAACCCCCGAGCTGGGTGGGGACCAAGAGGTGGGCAGCCCGTTTGCTCAGAGGTGCCGGGAGGCATGGGCCCCCGTCCCCTGCCTGGGTCTCCTGTTCCGTCCTCCACCCTGCCTGAGCACGGCTGGATGATGCCTGGTGCCCAGGCAGAGGGAACATGAGCAGAACTAAGCCGGGGCGAGCTGTGGCCAGAGGGAGAGGTGCCCACCAACCTGCCCTTGAAGAAGGCGATGTAGATGGGTGAGGAGTAGAAGTTGACGAACTGGAAGATGAACACCTTGAGGGTGAAGGCGTCCTCGAACTTGGTCTGGGTACGGTGCATTTCTGTGGCATGGAGAGCCCGGGCTCAGTCCCTGGGGGAGTCACCAGCATCCAACTAGGGGCCCCTCTCCTAGGACCACCTTGCCACACACAGGTGAGGAAAAGGCCATATCATCCAGATATTTTAAAGAAGGAGACAAAGTGTGACATTTCCAAAGTCACCCAAAAACATGTTGATGAAGAGGAGTTGGGAAAATTGATAATACCCTATATCCCAACACTAATAATGAATGTGGTGCGCACGGGCGAGTCAGGGGATGGGTCAGAGAAGCAGAATAGAGGCTCGGCGCCAAGGCTGTGCAGAAGACTGGGCTGTGATGCAGGTGCCGGAGGCGGGAGCATAAAAGGCTAAAGGTTACAGGAGGGAAAGGGAGGCTCAACACCCCACAGCAACCCCACAGTTGCAGAAACAGCTGGGCAGCTCCCCTCAGGGCCCTGCCTTGGCCGTCCAACACCAGGAACCTCTCCCTGAGACACCTGCCACCTGCGAAGGTCTTTCCCTGACACCCACCTTCCCCTGGCCACCCACCGGGAGGCACTTCCTCCTCGGCACTTAAGCCCTCTCCCATTCTCTGTAGCTGTGCAGGCAGCCAGTTCTGTCCCCTCTCCTAGAACCTGGGCTCTAGGGCGGGGCTGCCAGCTTTTGTTCAAGACTATTCACCCCCAGGGCTAGGGCAGGGCTGGTGAGAGGCAGCAGCTTATGGAATGAATAGGTTGGTCGTAAGTGTTTGTCCTCAGGAAATGAGACAGAGAAAGAGAAGATCGATAGGAGAGGAAGGAGGAGGGAAGAACTGAGAGGCGGCTGCCCAGCCCAGCGGCCGATCCCCCATGCCACCCAACAGGCTCAGCGGCCCTATCCCCCATCTCCCACCTGGGGACCTCGCAGCCTGGAGGGGCCCTGTGGAGGGGCGAGAACTCTGTGGGTGCTCGAGCGCCCCCATGAGGAAGGCCCTGCTCACTGCTCTTTCAAGGGGGCTTCTGGGGAGGCTGAGACAACTCCCATCTGTACCACATTTAGAAACGGGGGGCGCTGCTTCCTAACCCAGGGATTGTTTGTGTCCCACCTGGGGTGCCAAAAACAAAAAATAAGAAAGAGAAAGAAAACCAGGTGCTGTGGCTCACGCCTGTAATCCCAGCACTTTGAGAGGCCTAGGCAGGAGGATCACTTGAGGCCAGGAGCTCGAGGCCAGCCTGAGCCACACAGTGAGACCCCTGTCTCCATCAAAAAAAAAAAAAAAAAAAAAATTCAGCTGGGCACAATGGTCCCAGGTACTCAGGAGGCTGAGGCAGGAGGATCCCTTGAGCCTGGGAGGTCAAGGCTACAGTGAGCCATGATCGTGCCAGTGCACTCCAGCCTGGGCAACAGAGTGAGATCCTGTCTCAAAAGAAGAAAGAAACAGAAATGAGGGCCGTGTGTCAGTGCGTGAGAAAGTCATGTTGTGGCAGGGTGGGCCCCGGGTCAGTGCCTGGCCGGCCTCAGCCTACTCACCCCATCGTGTCAGGACGTGGGCCAGGGACACATAGATCTTGGAGAGGATGAGGATGAAGACGAGGTTCACCACAGACCCTGTGAGGCTGGCGATGCGAGAGGCCTGACAGGAGACAGGCAGTCAGAGCTGGATGAGGGGCTGCTCAGGGCCCCCCGAGGCAGGCGGCAGAGGCTCACCCAGGCTGCGAGGAGGGTGTTGCCCGACCTGGACACCACGATGGCCATGATGGCGCGGTACAGGATGATCGACACGAGGCACATGACCACCACGGCCACCTGCAGGGGCAGGGAGGCCCGTGAGCCCCTTCACGGTGTCTTGGGCACCCCAGCACCCTCAGGCCATGGCCCCCGACAGCTCTTCTAGTCCACTGCTGGCCCCAGCACTACCTCCTCTAGGAAGCCCCTGCCTCCAGCCCCGGCTGTGCTCCCAGCCTATGTCCTTCCTGATGAGTTGCTCAGGCAGAGGTGGGGTTAGAGTTAGAGGCTGGGACACATCTGCGTGTCAAGGCAGCCACGGTGAGTGTTAGAGAGCCATCCCATCCCAGGAACTGGGGATTCCTGACATCTTGGCAGGGGTGGGAGGGGTCCTATTAGGAAGACCCTTTGGCTGGAAGGCAAGACAGGGTGCAGTGAATGGCCCTGCTGGGGTGCCTGCCTCTCTTTTCCTTGAAACCAACCCCCTTGCTTGAAAAATGCCCCATGCCCACACCCACGGGGAGACCCTCCCAGGCCCTCTGCATGACTCACACCTACTCTCAGCCGGGACCCCACAGCCGAGCCCAGGCACATGGGGGCCTCTCTGTGGGGAGTGAGGGTCCTGTGCCCAGAGGAGGCATCTGGCCGCGGCACCAAGGTGGGATGGGGGACAAAACCACCCCACATGGTGCAGGAGGATGGAGGCGTGAGTGGAGGGCAGGGGGACCACGTACCATCACCAGGATCACCACGGAGCCGGCCAGCATGCGGCGTGCGCGGCTCCTCTCAGGGAAGTAGGGCTCGTCCTCACCCGTGATGGGGTTCGGGGCTGTCATGGGGGCTGAGGCGGCAAACTGGGGCCGAGGCCTCTCCTGGAAGGGAGCCAGTGCTCAGTGGTGGCCCTCGCCGGGTATGACCATGGTCCAGCGGGGGTGGCTCACCTCAATGTCCTGGTAGTCGGAGCAGTCCCAGCGGTAGGCCAGCGTGGCGTTCTTCCGCTTCCAGTACTCCAGGAGCAGCACGGCCCACAGTGCGATGAACAAGCTGAAGAAGACGGTGCCGCCGTGGTCGAACAGCCGACCGGCCTGCGGCAGGGATGGGGGACGTCCAGACTTGCTTGGGACTGGAGGCCCCTTGTTCCTTCCTCCTGGAATGGGAGTGTGCATCCCACACACATCCCCTCCCTGTGTATTTTTTGTTTGTTTGAGACGGAATCTCGCTCTGTCACCCAGGCTGGAGTGCAGTGGTGCGATCTCAGCTCACTGCAAGCTCCGCCTCCCAGGTTCACGCCATTCTCCTGCCTCAGCCTCCCAAGTAGCTGGGACTACAGGCGCCCGCCACCACGCCTGGATAAATTTTTGTATTTTTAGTAGAGACGGGGTTTCACCGTGTTAGCCAGGATGGTCTCAATCTTCTGACCTCGTGATCTGCCCGCCTCGGCCCCCCAAAGTGCTGGGATTACAGGTGTGAGCCACCGTGCCTGGCCCCCCGACTGTGTTTTGGAAGCACAGACCCACAGAGGGAGAGGAATTTTGCCTCAGGCCGGCTCACACCCAGGTCTCACCCACACCTGACTTTGAGGATGCGATTTGGGACTTTCTGAGCTGATACTTTCATGAGGTTTTGGACCTAGAGTTAATGCTGTACGGGGTTAAGACTTTGGAGGATGCTGGGATGAGGTGAATGTATTTTGCACATGGGATGGACATGAAGTTTTGGGAACCAGAGGATGAACTATAGTGAGTTGAATTCTGGCCCCCAAAAGATATGTTCATTGGGAACCTCAGAATGTAATCTTATTTGAATAAGGGCCTTTGTAGATGTAAGGTGAAGCATCTCCAGATGAGAGTACTCTGGACAAGCCCTTACAAGAGGGGAAAAAAGGAACCAGCACGCAGACACAGAGGGGAAGGCCAGGTGGAGATGGAAGCAGAGATTGGAATGAGGCGGCCACAAGCCAGGGAGGACCAAGGACTGCCAGCAGCACCAGAAACCAGGAGAGAGGCCTGGGGCTGAGTCCCCAGAAGTAGCCGAGCCTGCCAACAGCCTGATTCTGAACTCCCGCCCCGGGTCTGTGAGAATAAGCTGCTGCTGTTTTAAGTCCCCATTTGTGGTCCTAGGAAACATCCAGGTGGATTCCCAGGAGTGAGGTCAAACGGCATCTGGCCCATCAGTAGTGCCAAGGGCTCTGGGTCCAGTGCATGTGGGGTACAAGCGAGGCCCTGAGGCCCCTGGGAAGGTGGACAGACCTAGGAAGCATGCCAGGCAGGCGGGGGGACAGTGGGGCTCAGAGACTGCAGGAGCCTCCTGCCCAGGTCTTGTAAGCTGGGAATTCTGCTCAGAAGTCCAAACCTTTGGTTCTGCCTGTGCCCTGGGGTCTCCAGGGTTTGTCTGCCTTGGAGCCAAGGGCCAGGTGCCCCCAGAGTGCCAGAGCTAGAGTCCTGGCGTGGGGTGTCCTCAAGTGGGAAGCACTAACATGGGCCACTCTGCCAAGTGCTGGGAGGTGTGTGCAGGGGCGTAACCCCAGTTTCAGGCGAGAGAACAAAGGTTAAGGAGCTCACGGCGCGTTCCGCCTTTAGGTGGTGACAAGCAGGACAGGGGCTGGCTGGTGCAGGTAGAGTCAGGACCAGGACGAGGGGAGCTGCCCTTCTCATCCCCGACTCCCAAATCCCTTACCCCACCCACCTCTTCTCATACCTGGGCCAGGGCACAGGTGCTGGAGAGCAGCCAGAAAGGGCAGTCAAGGCAAAGTGGGCACATCTCGAAGCTGTCCTTGCTGCCACACAGTTCCTGCCTGCAAGGCATGGAGCGGAGGGGTAGGAGCTAATGGGGGAGGGGGGCTGCTTGCTTCTCCCAGCCAGGCGCCTCCCTTGTCCTCTCTCTCCCCACCACTGCCTTGGCCAGGCCCAGCATTTCTTAAAAAAATAGTTGTTTTAAAATATATGCCATGACGATGTCTAAGTTTCTGAATTTCAGTTCCATGATAAACTAAAACACAAACCCAGTCATTTATTAATATTATAAGAAAGCTTACATTATTATAATAAACAAGAGTTAGTGCCAATAAAATTAGCATGGGAGCACTCCTGCCCATCTGTCAGCCTTGGAACACTCCTGTCCACCTGTGTCAACCTGGAAGCACTCCTGTCCATCTGTCAGACTGGGAGCACTCCTGTCCACCTGTCAGACTGGGAGCACTCCTGTCTACCTGTCAGACTGGGAGCACTCCTGTCCACCTGTGTCAACCTGGAAGCACTCCTGTCCACCTGTCAGACTGGGCGCACTCCTGTCCACCTGTGTCAACCTGGAAGCACTCCTGTCCACCTGTCAGAATGGAGCACTCCTGTCTACCTGTCAGACTGGGAGCACTCCTGTCACTGGGAGCACTCCTGTCCACCTGTGTCAGCCTGGGAGCACTCCTGTCCACCTGTCAGACTGGGAGCACTCCTGTCCATCTGTGTCAGCCTGGGAGCACTCCTGTCCACCTGTCAGCCTGGGAGCACTCCTGTCCACCTGTCAGCCTGGGAGCACTCCTGTCCACCTGTCAGCCTGGGAGCACTCCTGTCCATCTGTGTCAGCCTGGGAGCACTCCTGTCCACCTGTCAGCCTGGGAGCACTCCTGTCCATCTGTGTCAGCCTGGGAGCACTCCTGTCCACCTGTCAGACTGGGAGCACTCCTGTCCATCTGTGTCAGCCTGGGAGCACTCCTGTCCACCTGTCAGCCTGGGAGCACTCCTGTCCATCTGTGTCAGCCTGGGAGCACTCCTGTCCACCTGTCAGCCTGGGAGCACTCCTGTCCATCTGTGTCAGCCTGGGAGCACTCCTGTCCACCTGTCAGACTGGGAGCACTCCTGTCCATCTGTGTCAGCTTGGGAGCACTCCTCTCCACCTGTGTCAGCCTGGGAGCACTCTTATCCACCTGTGTCAGCCTGAGAGCACACCTGTCTACCTGTTTCAGCCTGAGAGCAGTCCTATCTACCTGTCAGCCTGGGAGCACTCCTGTCCACCTGTCAGCCTGGGAGCACTCCTGTCCATCTGTGTCAGCCTGGGAGCACTCCTGTCCACCTGTCAGCCTGGGAGCACTCCTGTCCACCTGTCAGACTGGGAGCACTCCTGTCCACCTGTCAGCCTGGGAGCACTCCTGTCCATCTGTGTCAGCCTGGGAGCACTCCTGTCCACCTGTCAGCCTGGGAGCACTCCTGTCCACCTGTCAGACTGGGAGCACTCCTGTCCACCTGTGTCAGCCTTGGAGCACTCTTATTCACCTGTGTCAGCCTGAGAGCACACCTATCTACCTGTTTCAGCCTGAGAGCAGTCCTATCTACCTGTCAGCCTGGGAGCACTCCTGTCCACCTGTCAGTTTGGGAGCACTCCTATCCACCTGTGTCAGCCCAGGAGCACACCTGCCCACCTGTGTCAGCCTGGGAGCACTCCTGATTACCTGTGTCAACCTGGGAGCACTCCTGTCCACCTATCAGCCTGGGAGCACTCCTGACCACCTGTCGGCCTGGGAGCACTCCTCTCCACCTGTGTCAGCCTGGGAGCACTCTTGAGTACCTCTCAGCCTGGGAGCACCCCTGTCTACCTGTCAGTGCTCCTGACCACCTGTCAGCCCAGGAGCACTCCTGTCCACCTGTCGGCCTAGGAGCACTCCTGTCCACCTGTCAGCCTGGGAGACTCCTGACCACCTGTCAGTTTGGGAGCACTCCTGTCCACCTGTCAGCCCGGGAGCACTCCTGTCCATCTGTGTCAGCGTGGGAGCACTCCTGTCCTTCTGTGTCAGCCTGGGAGCACTCCTGTCCACCTGTCAGCCTGGGAGCACTCCTGTCCTTCTGTGTCAGCCTGGGAGCACTCCTGTCCTTCTGTGTCAGCCTGGGAGCACTCCTGTCCACCTGTCAGCGTGGGAGACTCCTGTCCACCTGTCAGTCTGGAGCACTCCTGTCCACCTGTCAGCGTGGGAGACTCCTGACCACCTGTCAGTTTGGGAGCACTCCTGTCCATCTGTCAGCCCGGGAGCACTCCTGTCCATCTGTGTCAGCGTGGGAGCACTCCTGTCCTTCTGTGTCAGCCTGGGAGCACTCCTGTCCACCTGTCAGCCTGGGAGCACTCCTGTCCTTCTGTGTCAGCCTGGGAGCACTCCTGTCCACCTGTCAGCGTGGAGACTCCTGTCCACCTGTCAGTCTGGGAGCACTCCTGTCCACCTGTCAGCCTGGAGCACTCCTGTCCACCTGTCAGCCTGGAGACTCCTGACCCTGTCAGTTGGGAGCACTCCTGTCCATCTGTCAGCCCGGGAGCACTCCTGTCCATCTGTGTCAGCGTGGGAGCACTCCTGTCCTTCTGTGTCAGCCTGGGAGCACTCCTGTCCACCTGTCAGCCTGGGAGCACTCCTGTCCTTCTGTGTCAGCCTGGGAGCACTCCTGTCCACCTGTCAGCGTGGGAGACTCCTGTCCACCTGTCAGTCTGGGAGCACTCCTGTCCACCTGTCAGCGTGGGAGACTCCTGTCCACCTGTCAGTCCGGGAGCCACTCCTGTCCACCTGTCAGCCTGGGAGCACTCCGGTCCACCTGCCAGCCTTTCAGCCATGTCCACAAGGCCCTCTGTGACACTCCTAAAGACAGGCATGTGCTCACCTCACACCTCAATCACCTCAAGCACCAGCTGCCTGCACAGGGCCTAGCACCTAGGGGTCCCCCCGCCCCACACCCATCTGGAGGCCCAGCACCAGGCCCCAGAGCTGCAGAGAGGGAACACTCACGTGGGTATGTCTGAGAACACCAGGAAGCAGCCCACCAGGAATACCAGTGTGCCCACCAGTGCCGCTGGCAGGAGCCAGCCTGTGTAAAACCCTGTAGAGAGGATGGCAGGGGTCTACCATTAGGAACCCAGGCTTGGGGGCCCCAGGTGGGGGTCTGCACAGCCATGCTTGTCCCCTAGGGACCACCCTCAGCCCAGCTTGGGGGCTGGGGCCCTATGTGAGGAGGCCAAGAGGTGCACAGCTCTCCCCGGCAGCTCTGGCACGGCCCCACCCTCCTGGGCCTCTGCCCTAGACTCTGGACACCCCTACCACATTGACCCCAACGCCAGTGCTGCTGAGGCTCCAGCCCACCAGGCTCTCCACCTCTGGACGCCTTCTCCTCAGCCAGCTCACTCCAACCAACCTGCCCGGGACGGACAGAGAAGTCCCTCTACGTCCTGCCCACCACAGAGGTGTGGGCCCACCCGTGTTCCAGCCCCAGGGAAACCACAAGTCATTCCGGGTGCCTCCCTCCCCACCACCCAACCCCCACCCTGGCCCCTGCCTCATCTGACCACAGCCGCAACCCCTCAGTTACCCCAGGCCCTCAGCATGTACCCCACTGCCTCCCATAGGGCTAGTCCAGTCCCGGGCCTGGTGTCCCATCTCCTGCCTGACTCAGTCCAGGCCTGGTGTCTTGTCTCCTGTCTGACTCTCTGCTGGCCAGAGTGACTGCTGTGAAATGCAAGTCTGCCTGGAGTCCAGATGCAGCCCTGGCCCTGCTTGCCCCCAGAGACCCCCAGCCTGGCTATGCTGTCCCAGGGTTGCTGCTCCAGGCCCTGAGATGGCCGGGTGAGTCCTGGCTGTGCCTCTGCCCCAATGCTGTGCCCCGGCTGCCCTTCCATGCCTGCTGGCCCTGCCCGCTGCCCTGGCTGGCTCCATTGTCTGGGTCCACTGTGGGGCTGTGTGTGGGGATGAGAAAGGGCTTTGGAAGTTCTGGGGCACAGAATGAAGAGGTTGGGCTGACCCAGGATGGAGAAGGGAGGGCGCCAAGAGCTGAGTGGGGTGAAGGCAGCCAGGACCCAGGCGGAATGGCTCTGGGGTTGCCTGGGGAAGATGGGCATCTGGAAAGTGCTGGCCTGCTTGGAGGAGATGAGAGGCTTGGCCTGGACCCAGGCGGGGCAACCTCCCTAGGAAGGAAGTTCCTGGGGTGGCCCCAGGGCCTCATGGGCCAGTGACAGTCGGGGAGGGAGTCAGGAGAGACCCCCACCAGCAGAAGGGGCTCTCAGCACTGTTACTGGGGCATTAGGAGGCCAGGGCCCAGCATCATCATGGCGCCCAGTTAGAGTGACTGGGCTTGAGGGGAGCCAGGAGGGCAGCCCGGCAGGAGTCAGCGAGGCCAGGCCAAGAGCTGCGCCCACCGTCCAAGCCCTCACGCAGACCGCCCTCCAGGGGCACGGACTGGCAAATTGTTACAACCTGAGACCAAGCTGGGGGAGCCCAGGGGGTCTGGGGGGGCAGCGGGGGAGACTCACCGAGCCAGGCGAAGTAGAGGGCCACCTTCTCCCCGAAGTACCTGCGCACGTGGTCCAGGGGCTGGTACTTGTTCCACTTGCCCCAGCGCGCCCAGTACTGGAAAAGGACTTGGCGCTGGTTGAGGCATGGAGCCTGCGGGCCCTCTGGGGGCATCTTGAAGGGGCCCTGGGGGTGAGCAGCCTGTGGGTGGGATGCTCCCCCTGCTGACCCCACTGGGCACTGTTGTAGGTGCGGGGGCTTCAGTGTGGGACATGGCCAGACAGGCCTGGGAGTTTGGGGTTGCTCCATGAAGAAAAAAGAGAGTAATGTGGAGGGGTGGGTACAGGGTGGTCCGGGAGGACTTCTCTGAGGAGGGGACATGTGTGGTGAGGCCCCTCTGACTCCTGGGCTTCGAGGGTTCAGGGTGGGGAAGGGCCTGGAGAGGCCACCCTGGGAGAAGCCAGTGGCCATGGTCCAGGGCCCAGCACCTTCTCTGGGTTGGAAAGCCCCCAGGCTGGTGTCCTGTGCTGTGCGTCCTGGGCCCTGGCTGGCGGGAGGAGCTGCCCCAGTGAGGTGGGACACCTGGCATTTCCACACCCACTTTTTCATTTAACCCTCATGATGGCATTGGGGCAGGACTGGACCCCTGGCCACGAAGCAGTGGGCTCAGGCCTGACCAGGCCCCGGATGCCCTGGCTGCCTGCAAGTCCCCTCCCCTGCTCGGCCAAGGGGGAAGGCTTGGGAGGGTGGGGAGATAAATGGCCTCCTGCTCCCCACAGTGGCTGTTTTCTCAGGGATGATGGTAAGGCTGACAGGAACAGGTGCAGCGGCAGCTGCCCTGGTCAGTGCCCGCTTTGGCATTGCCTCAGTTTACCCAGCTTCTGGAGGGGGATAGGAGACCTCACTGTCTTTCCCAGCAAGAGAAGCTACCCAGAGAGACGGAGCCATAGCATCTAGAGCCCAGGGACCGGCCTGTTCCCGTGTTAGGCACCGCAGTGTGGGCTGCAGTCCCCGCAGAGCCGGACCTGAGGCCCTGGACAGGCCACGGGATGGCCTGGTCACATCGCTGCATGTGTGTGCGTTCAGTGTTCTAACTCCTGGGTGGCCATGCCGGCTGACTATGCCTGCCCCACACCCGCCTCCCTGGGGGCCAACAGGACCCAAGGGGACTCGTCCCCCACACCAGGCTGGAGCCCCCAGCCCCCAGCTCACGTCATGCAGGGGGAAGGCGGCACTGAGGACACCCTCTGCCAGCAGCTGGTGGATCCCACGCAGGTTTTTCTTCTCGTGGCCGTACGGGGTCTTGGCCAGGATCTCAAACAGCTGCAGGGGATGTAGAGGATGGCGCAGGTCACTTGTCACGTGATAGCAGAACAGGGAAGTCCTAGCTAGCCTGTCTTCAGGCCAAGGCCACGGACGGCCTCCCTCAGCCTTCTGGTGACAATAGCGATCTGATGGAAAGGTGTGGGACTTTGTGTCACCGCCTCACATGCAGGACGCCCCTGCGCCAGGGTAGCGCTCATTCTCCCACTCTGCAGACTCGGAGTCCTTGACAAGAGCTACACGGCATGTGGGGGTTGAGTCTGCACCTGAAGGTGGGCCCCCGCCTGGCCGTGCGCAGTCCACTCTGGACCCGCACCCTGGGTGACGGTGAACACTGCAGCCTGGGAGTCAGCTGTGTCCAGGGTGTGCCCTGCCCCCTACCTGGGCAGCCCACGTGACTGTGTGCCCCGTGGTGGTCAGCAGGGCCTCTCTTGGGTAGGCCTGGCCTGGCCCTTCCCTGCCCACAGGCCTCAGGAGCAGGCCTCCTGCTGGGGTGCCTTGGGCCTGCCTCACCTGGTACCGCCCTTCCTCCGATGACGCTGCAGGGCAGGTCTGCTCCCAGCCAGCGGGACCCACCCTGCCTGGGGCTAGTCTCGGCTGTCCCACATGTCCATAAATCCAATATCTATTTTGAGCCCTGGGGTCCCAGAGGGGAACTGGGCCCTTCCCCGCCCCCCTCCCCTGTCCCAGGCCATGGCCTGCCCTGTGTAGCGAGGTGAGGTCAGCCTCTAAAGTTTCCAAAGCCCCCAGGCTCCACGCCTCGGCCCTCTGATCTCAAGTGGGCCTTTCTGCATCCATGGAGGCGGGGGGCTAGCAGGATCCTCAGAGCCAGGTCAGGGTTTGGGGTCCACAGCAGGGAACCCCCACTCACAATTTGGTGCCTCTTGGTGCTTGTGAAGAAGGTGTCCTGGTTGTCACTCCCGAGGAAGCTGTAGACATGTGAACAGTGCAGAAGGTTTGGAGGAAGCTGTGGGCATGTGAACGGTGCAGAAGGTTTGGGGCCCGGGTGCTGGCGCACACGCAGGAGCACAGGCCTGCGGACACAGCCCTCGCCCCAGGAGAAGCAGCTGGCTCGCCGGCGGGTCAGTGGCTCCCGATTTTGCCTTTTCGCATCCCCAGGAACAGGAGGCCACAGTAGGCCCCCAGATTCCCAGAACCCCTCACCACACACAGGGTGGGGGGAAGCAAACTGTGGCTGGGCACAGGGCAGGGTGGTGCAGAGAGGGCCAGGCTGGCCAGGGAGCCCTATCCCGTGTGCTGCCCTGAAGCTCCGGCAGGGGGCCGAGGGTGCTTGTGGGCAGTGCAGACAGTGACTAGGTAGGGGCCCTCCCTGGGAAACCAGAATCTCGGGAAGCCATGGGTAGGGCAACATGGAGTGAGGTTGAATTTCCCACCAGCCCCAAAAGGAGGCATCCCGTGTGGCAGAAAGGCCGCCTTCAGCACTGGTTCCCCGACAGTGGTCCCTGCCACTTCTGGACTCCCCAGTCTGTAGGCCTGGTGCCATAGTGCAACTGGCTTTGTCCAGTAGTAATGTGTGTGGACGACACACGTGTCGTTTCCAGGAGGGAGCCAGCATGGGCCAAACACGTCCCTGTGTTCTACCTCAGCAGTTGGGGAGGCTGTGAAGAGACAGAGCCTCCATCGCCCAGGCCCTGAGAGACCGCCTCACCACACGTGTGCCTGAGCAGGAACTGGACCTTGCGTGTCCAGCCACTGGGCCTTGAGCGGGTATCTGTCCTGCAGCACAACTGCCCTAGCCTGGCTGACGCAGCGGCATTTGGAAATGCAGACACGCGATAAGCGTGCCCACCTGGCCTCAGATTCCCTGCCAAAAACTCCAGGTGAAGAGAGTCCTGGGGAAGCACCAAGTTCCGCTCACTCATTCACCGACTCCTATTCACTCCTGCTCTTTCCTCCGACTGGCAGGGCCCCTGCCTTACCGTGGCAGCTTGTTCACTCTGAACCGGCAGGAGTAGTACTCGGGGGGCACGTCTGGCACAACCTCCAGCAGGACGTTGGGGACGCCCAGCCACGCCAGCAGGCCAGCTGACCAGTTGGAGGCCTGGTTGGGTAACTCCTGGAAGGAAACGTCAGTGGCTCCTCCCACTCCCAGGAGGCGGGCAAATGCCCAGGTGGGAGTGGAGGTTGTGCAAGTTTGCAGATTGGGCAATGGGCGAAGGGGCTCCAGCAGAAGGAAGGAGCGCGGTAGACCCTGCGAGGGTCCAGGCGAGCCCCTTCCCCTCTCAGGGCCTCAGGCTCTGAGGCTGCTCAGCTTGTCAATTTGTAGCCCAGAGCCCCTCAAGTGGAAAAGGGGTGGGAACCGGTGAGTAGCGTGTCTCTGCCACCCGCATGCAGTGAGGGTCAGGCCAGCCAGTGCGGTGGGTGGCGGACCCACGTCCAGGCTCGTCTTCCTGAGGTCACCTGGAGCCAGCCTTCACCCCACGTCCACAGGCAGGGCCCTCAGCAGGTGGCCTGGCGGGGGTCTGGGCCTGGAGGGGTCAGCTCAGTGCACACACATGGTTCACCCGACCCCACCTCCCGGGAGCCCAGCGTGGGGGATGCCACCACCTGCCCTGTCAGTGGACACACACTGTTCACCCAACCCCACCTCCCGGGAGCCCACTGTGGGGATGCCACCATCTGTCCTGTTTGCCCAGTGAGGTTTCTTGGGGCCTGGTGTCGGGGTGGGTAGGAGGAGCCCCTGAGGCCTCCGAGCAGGGAGCCCTCCTGAGGCTGTGGGCGTTGGCAGCTGAATGCAGTGTGTGGGGACCAGGACCTCCGGCCCACCCTGTCCCCATGCCTCCCGCGTACCTGCAAGGGCAGCTTCAGGCGCAGGTCTTCGGCGTAGTAGCAGAGCACAGCCCAGGAGGCGCTGAGGAGGGCGTAGTGCACTGTGGTGTTCCCGTCCTGGACATCCTGCTGCAGGCACCCAGGGCTCCGTGAGAGCCTGAGGGTGCATGTGTGGGGACATGTGTGCACATATGCACATGTGTGTGTCCATTCGCACTCTTAGGAAAAGACTGGCATTTCTGTATCCGTGGTAACAGCTGACTTTGAATCTCCTATTTGATACATGACACCTGCTCCCATGGACACGCCTCTGAAAGCCAACCAGGCCTCAACAGCCCCGTTTGGGAGTTGGCCCCAGCAACAGATTTGCTGCAGACAGCACGCAGTTGGGGCCGGCATCACCTGCAGCCTCCCCTAAGGCTAGGGAGAGCCTTGCCCTGCTGGCCAGACCACGCTGACACACGCCCGCCTCCCGGCTTGAGGGGCAGTGCCTCCAGCTTTTGGTTTTCAACATCGAACGGTCGCCTCACCTTTGATCAGTATCTAGTTGTACATGCTTGTTGTGCACGGACATGTTTCCGTGTGTGTGTACATAAGGGGGGCACTACTATGTTCACGTGTGCACGTGTGTGCCAACATGTGACAGGTGCTCCTGGAGCCAGGGTGGGTTGAGACAGGGATCTTCAGTCCAGTGCACAAGTGCCTCCTCTGAGTGCGTAACTGCTTTTCAGCACCACCCCCTTTAGCCCAGCGGCCCTCAGCCCTCACAGCCATCTGGGGTTCCCTAAGTGCCACAGCCCCGGCCCCACCTTGGGCAAAGTGGAACAGAGTCAAGCGCAGACCCTGGCCTCAGCTGGCTGTGATGGCGCTGAGAGCTGAGAACTGTCCTGCAGACCGAAGACCAGGCACACTGTGGGTAACGTGCTGGGGCCACTGGCATCCCCTGCAGTGGTCCCCCCTGCCCTCAACTAAAGGGCAAACCTGCTCGAGTCTGGATGATGACCTTGAAAACTCATGGGACAGGCCGGGCATGGTGGCTCACGCCTGTAATCCCAGCACTTTGGGAGGCCGAGGTGGGTGGATCACGAGGTCAGGAGATCGAGACCATCCTGGCTAACACGGTGAAGCCCCGTCTCTACTAAAAAATACAAAAAATTAGCCGGGTGTGGTGGCATACACCTGTAATCCCAGCACTTTGGGAGGCCGAGGCAGATGGATCACGAGGTCAGGAGATTGAGACCATCCTGGCTAACACGGTGAAGCCCCGTCTCTACTAAAAAATACAAAAAATTAGCCGGGTGTGGTGGCACACGCCTGTAATCCCAGCACTTTGGGAGGCCGAGGCGGGTGGATCACAAGGTCAGGAGATCGAGACCACGGTGAAACCCCGTCTCTACTAAAAATACAAAAAATTAGCCAGGCGTGGTCGCGGGCACCTGTAGTCCCAGCTACTCAGAAGGCTGAGGCAGGAGAATGGCGTGAACCCAGGAGGTGGGGCTTGCAGTGAGCCAAGATTGCACCACTGCACTCCAGCCTGGGCGACAGAGCAGGACTCCATCTCAAAAAAAAAGAAAAAAAGAAAACTCATGGGACCACACCACCAATCAGCTCTGTCCATAATAAAAGCAGGTGTCTTTCACCTCCGCCTCCCAGACACTGAAGCAGATCCAAACTCAGGAGTGGGGGGCTGTTAGCTCTGTGGGCTCCATGTGCCAGCACCTGAGAAGGCCTGGAAGGAAGCCAGGGAGAGTGGGGGAGGGGCAGCCTGGGGTCGGGGGGTTGTGGCTGCTCCGGTGTGTTCTGGACAAGGAGTAGGAAACGTGGGAATGAGAAGGCGGACGAGGGAAGAAAGGCACGCAAGGTGGAGGGGAATTGGATGCAGGACTAAGTCCACAGCAGGTTAAAACCAACCAGGACACCATCATGACCAGGAGAACCAGCCAGGACTGGGGAAAGATGTCTGTCACACACCACACCAGCAATGGCTAAGTGGCCAGGACAACAAGCTCCTAAGCCTTAATAAGAAAAAGGCAGGTGAGGCTGAGACAGGCAGATCCCTTGAGGTCAGGAGTTCATGACCAGCCTGGCCAACATAGGGTAACCCCATCTCTACTAAAAATACAAAAATTAGCTGGGCGTGGTGGTAGGTGCCCGTAATCTCAGGTACTCAAGAAGCTGAGGCAAAAGAATCTCTGGAACCCGGGAGGTGGAGGTTGCAGTGAGCCGAGATCTCACCATTGCACTCCAGCCTGGGCAACACAGCGAGACTCTCTCTCAAAAACAAACAAACAAGCACACAAACCACGGTGAGCCGCCACTATATCCCAACTGGTTGGTAAAACGTTAAAAGTCTGCAGTATCAAGTGTTGAGAAGATACAGAGCAAGGGGCCTCAGGCCACTGCTGATGCTGGAAACGGGGCCACCACGTGGGGAGTGGTGTGGCTATATGCACATGCCTCGGCCCGGCACCCCTACTCCCAGAAGTTCCTGCACACAGGCACAGGGACACACGCACACACACACACGAATGAATTTACAGTAGCTGATTTTCATAATCGTCCCAGACTGGGAACAAGTCAAATGCCCATTCTCACGGCATCCATAAGCAAAGACCGGCATTCACACGAGAGCTGCCTGCGGCAAGGCAAGGGTGGGCCCCGGGGCAGCAGTCACCGGCCACATGGGCGGGCCTCACCGCAGGAATGACCCCGCACGTGATTCAGCTCTGCCAATCTCAAACAGACAAAGCCAGGCTATATTGCTTGATGATGTAAAATTGGCGCTAAAATGGTAAGGAAACCCTGAGTGTGATGAATATAAAACTCAGGATCGATTACTCTGTGGAGAGGAAGAGGACAGGTGACAGCACAGCCTGCTCCTGGGGACCCAGGAAGGTGGTCAGAGGAGGGCGGAGAAGGAAGGAGCCGCGTGGACAGACCTGGCAATGAGTAGGGGACACAGCAGGGTGAGAGCTGGGCTCTGCACCCCAATCCCCAGCTGCCCCAACCCCCGCCTGCACCCGCCTGTGCCCACACACTCAGCATCCTCACGCCTAGTTCCTGTTTCTCACGCTCCCTGGACCTGTTGCTTAAATGATTCTAAGTGGTACCTACCGTTATCACCGAAAGCAAACATGTGAAAGGACTTTTTAAGCTGTTAATTCTATAAGCACACTGAGAGTCATAAATACAAATGACACACCTACACAAAAGCTTTAATGTTGGAGGTGGGACAGGTGAATGGCAAAGGTAGTGTCAGAGTTTTCAGGTGACCCTGAGGGCTCCGGCTTCCATGAGAGAGCTGTGTGCCAGGAGGGATAAATGTTTACCCCCACCTCTGGACAGCAGCTCCCTAGCCACAGGGAGGAGCTCATGGTGGCTGGGGGTTCCAGCAGGACTTTGGGGCCTGATCTGCTCTGGGACTCTGGACACCATGGCCTCAGGCCTCATGCGGCAAGGTCATGGGTCACTGAGTGGATGCAGGGCCTAGGGCCCTGCCCATGACCGCCTCCACGTACCTGGTCTACACGCAGCCCAGCCGCATGAAGATTATCCAGAAAAGTCTCCCGCCAGGTCCTGTGCGTGTCTGTTCTGTCCCGGGCGGCACTGTCCTGCTGCCGGTCTAGCTTCAGGTCCTCCTCCCAAACGAGGACGAAGTCTGCTGGGAACCAACAGGGACAGAGGCAGGAGCCTGGCTAAGTGGCAGTGGCCGGCCCAGGGAAGGGATGCCAGCATCCCAGCCAGGACGCAATGGGGAGCCAGGCACTTGGACGCTCAGGGCCGGTTCCTTCCCGATCCCCTCTCTGGTCCCAGCCAGGGCTAGGAGGACTCCAGGAGCACTTCCAGGTTCCAGGACAGCCCTGCATTGGCCTGGGTGGGGAACGGAGGCCTGGAGAGGGGCTGGGTATGGCCTTCTGAGACCCCTGCTATGGTGCTCCTCCCTGCAGGGTAAGTCCCAAACTCCTAAAGGGGTCTTTAAGGACTTCAGGTGCAAGTCACTGTCAGACTTCCCTTCCTGCCATACAGAATCATCAAAGCTGGAGAAAGTTTCCGAAGCCCCTGATTTTCTGTCATGAGACGGCAATGGATGCTGGGCTCAGGCCCTCCAGAGAAGAGGAGCATGCGACGTGGGCCTTCCCTTCACTTCACTTCTTCCTGGGGCATTTCCCAAACCACAGGGAGGGCAATAGAGCCCAAGCAGAGGCGTTGGTGGGTGAAGCGAATGGGCCTCCGAATTAGGTGCTGCTAAGGGGGCTGGAGCTTGGGAAGAAGAGACGCAGCCACCCGGTCTGTGAGAAAGTCCCCCAGGCCCTTGGAGCACCAAGCTATTCACACACACAGGCAGCTGCTGGAGGCCAATGGCTGACAAAGATTCCAGAGGATACGCAGTGCTGGGGAATCTGAGCTGCAGCTGGAACACCCTGGTCATCCAGCAGAGACTCGCAGACCACACCCGAGGGGTAAGGACAACGGAGTCCCCTTAACTGCAGGGGATATATTCCAAGACCCCAGTGGATGCTTGAAACTGTGCGGAGTAACAAACCTATATATACTGTCTTTCCCTGTGCATACCTGTGATATGTACATACCTATGATATACATTCCTATGGTGAAGGTTAATTTATGAATTAGGTAAAGAGATGAACAATAACTAATCATAAAATAGAATAATTATAACAAAATACTGCAGTAAAAGTTATGTGAATGTGGGCATTCTGTCTCTCTCTTTTAAAATATCTTATTGTGGCTGGGTTTGGTGGCTCACGCCTGTAATACCAGCAATTTGGGAGGCCGAGGCAGGCGGATCACGAGGTCAGGAGATCGAGACCATCCTGGCTAACACGGTGAAACCCCATATCTACTAAAAATACAAAAGCAAAATTAGCTGGGCGTGGTGGCCGGCACCTGTAGTCCCAGCTACTTGGGAGGCTGAGGCGGGAGAATGGCGTGAACCCAGGAGATGGAGCTTGCAGTGAGCCGAGATCACGCCACTGCACTCCAGCCTGGGCAAAAGAGCGAGACTCCGTCTTAATTAAAAAAAAAAAAAAAAAGGAAATAAATAATTTCTATATACCTATGACACACAGGCAGTGAAATTTTCCAAGTAATGCTATTTGGAACACATCTACTAAAAGATGCGAAAGATCTCATGAAAGCAGCAAAAAAAAAAAAAAAAAAAAAAAAAAATTAAAGGCCAGGTGTGGTGGCTCATGCCTGTAATCCCAGCACTTTGGGAGGCTGAGGCAGGCAGATCACTTGAAGTCAGGAGTTCGAGACCAGCCTGGCCAACATGGTGAAACCCCGTCTCTACTAAAAATACAAAAATTAGCCAGGCCTGGTGGCACACGCCTGTAATTCCAGCTACTCGGGAGGCTGAGGCCAGAGATCACTTGAACCTGGGAGGCGGAGGTTGCAGTGAGCCAAGATCACTCCAGCTGGGTAACAAGAGCGAAACTGTCTCAAAAAAAAGAAAAAAAAGAAAGAAAAAAAGAGAAATTAAAGTAGACCTAAATAAATGGAAGAAAATACCATATTCCAGGATTGAAAGACTCACTTTCTAAATATGGGAAATAATACATCAGGCATACATTAATCCCTTTGACACAAAACAGAACACACAAAATTGACAAAACTTTAACAATACTAGGCCAAATGGATTTTAAGACACAAAGCATGATTATGGATAGACAATTTTCTAGGCACAATTAATATTGATAAAAGGCATGATTTTCTCAGAGGATAGAATATATTCTACCTTTATATGAAAGTTTAAAACGATTGTATCTTGGGAGGTGCCAGTCTTGGAATAAAGGGTGGGGAGCTTCTGGTAGCAGGAGATGTGGTCTGAGGGCCTGGTGGGCCTGTGGCTGTGCAGGCAGCTGCAAGGATGCCTTGAGCCTCACACACAGAGTGGGGGGCGTGGGTGAGTGGAGGATTCTGAGAAAATAAGGGCTGTCTACATTTTAAAAAACCATCTTAGGCTGGGTGTGGCGGCTCACACTTATAATCTGCGCACTTTTGGAGGCCGAGGTGGGCGGATCACCTGAGGTCAGGAGTTCAAGACCTGCCTGACCAACATGGCGAAACCCGTCTCTACTAAAAGCACAAAAATTAGCTGGGCATGGTGATGCGCACCTGTAGTCCCAGCTACTCGGGAGGCTGAGGCAGGAGAGTGGTGTGAACCTGGGAGGCAGAGGTTGCAGTGAGCCGAGATTGCGCCACTGCACTTCAGCCTGGGTGAGAGTGAGACTCTATCTCAAAAAAAAACAAAAACAAAAACAAAAAACCAACCAACCAAACAAAAAACCATCTTAACCACATTTAAGTGTCCAGGTCATTGGTACTAAGGACACTGACATTCTTGTGCGGCCATGACCACCACCCATCTCCACTGAATCTCTACACCCATTAAGCACTAACTCCCCTTCCCCCTCCCCAGCCCCTGGCACCCACCAGTCTACCTTTTCTCTCTATGAATTTGACTCTCTGGGGACCTCATATAAGTGGAATCACATTTGTCCTTTTGTGACTGGCTGATTTCACGTAGCATACTGTCCACAAGGCTCATCCCCGTTGCAGCCTGTGTCAGAATTTCCTGCCTTTTCTCTTTTTTTTTTTTTTTTTTGAGACGGAGTCTGGCTCTGTTGCCCAGGCTGGAGTGCAGTGGCGCGATCTCGGCTCACTGCAAGCTCCGCCTCCCGGGTTCATGCCACTCTCCCCAGCAGCTGGGACCACAGGTGCCCGCCATCATGCCCGGCCAAT
This sequence comes from Nomascus leucogenys, assembly GCF_006542625.1. Lineage (NCBI taxonomy): Eukaryota > Metazoa > Chordata > Mammalia > Primates > Hylobatidae > Nomascus > Nomascus leucogenys. The sequence goes on along the minus strand of NC_044402.1, from coordinate 141,539,721 downwards.
TTTTCTATTTTTAGTAGAGACAGGGTTTCACCATGTTAGCCAGGATAGTCTCTATCTCCTGAGCTTGTGATCCGCCCGCCTCGGCCTCCCAAAATGCTGGGATTACAGGTGTGAGCCACCATGCCTGGCCAATTTCCTGCCTTTTTAAGGCTGAATAAATCCATTGGATGTAAATACCACATTTTGCTTATCTAGTCATCTGTAGGTGGATACGTGGATGGCTTCCACCTTGATATGGGCTGAACTAAGTTTCTCCAAAATTTGTATATTAAAGCCCCACCCCACAGTCCTCAGAATGAAACTGTATTTGGAGATTAGGTCGTTAAAGACACGTGATGGCTATTAGGGTGGGCCTTAATTCATGACAACTCCTGTCCTTATAGGAGGAAGAGACCCCGGGGGTGTGAGGACACAGGGAGAAGGCGCGTCTGCAAAAGCCAAAAGAGAGGCCTCTGAGCCACCAGCCCTGCCTCACCCTCACCTTGGACTTCAGCCCCAAGACTGTGAGAAAAGAAAGTTCTGCCGTCTAAGCCCCGCAGGTTGTGGTACTTTTTTTTTCTTGGAGACAGAGTTTCGCTCTTGTTGCCCAGGCTGGAGCGCAATGGCGCGACCTCGGTTCACCGCGACCTCCGCCTTTTGGGTTCAAGCGATTCTCCTGCCTCAGCCTCCCGAGTAGCTGGGATTACAGGCATGCACCACCACGCCTGGCTAATTTTGTATTTTTAGTAGAGATGCGGTTTCTCCATGTTGATCAGGCTGGTCTTGAACTCCCGACCTCAGGTGATCCACCCACCTCGGCCTCCCAAAGTGCTGGGATTACAGGCGTGAGCCACTGTGCCTGGCCCAGGCTGTGGTACTTCTTATGACAGTCCCAGCAGACGAATGCATGCCTTCTAGCTACAGTGAATGATGCTGTGGGTGTACAGATATCTCCCCGGGTCCCACAGTTCCGTGCTCGTGGGCGCTCACCCAGGGAGGAATGCTAGCTCCTATGGGAACTCTGTGCTGAATTCTCTGAGGAACTGCTGTTTTCCTTAGCAGCTGCACCATTTTACACTCCCTCCAGCAACGCACAAGTGAGCCAGTTTCTGCTCATCCTCATCAACACTTGTGATTTTTTTTAAGGAGTAGCCATCCTAGTGGGAGGAGGTTAGGGTCTCTCTGGAGCTGAGGGGACAGCAGGGTGGGGGGGCTGGGTGCGGGAACCTGGCTGGTGCTGGTGCAATCCCCTGGGGGTCGGTGGTAGCTCCGGGCACACAGAGGCAGTGGGTTGGGGGTGGATCAAAGAGATTTTGAAGGTACAAAAGGGGTGGAGTACAAGAGATAAGAGTCAGAAATGACCTGAGTTGTGGCTGAACAGCTGGAGGATGGTGGAGGGGACCGGAGCAGGAGGGAGGGTGCAGCCCTGTCCGCTCTCCAGAGCCCTCCCGGCCCCGCCCCATCAGTAGGGAGCCCCCTTTCCTGCTGTTCTTCCCGCTGTGGTTTGCTCACCCCGAGGCCCTCAGCCTGCTGCCCCTGGGGGCACCCCCGTGGTGTCCCCACCCTCAGGACCAACACGGGTGCGGTACGGATGCTGGGAGGGGCTCACCGATCCGGGGCTTGGCAGGGCTCCCAGCTCTGCAGGCGGCCGCTTGCTGTCCACCTGGCTGGAAGGCATGGAGGATGGAGAAGCATATTAGCATCTGCCCAGGATAACTACACCCACCCGCCCCACCCTGCAGCCATCCTTACCTCCAACCCCTGTCCCTGCCCTGCCCCAGAACACTCAGGACCACAGAAGAATGTTCGGCGGGTGGGTAGGGGGTGGAGGTCAGGGTGGGGAAAGCCCCTCTGCTGTGTGTGGGCACGGGATGCGCAGGCGCGGGGAGTGGCAGGCAGGGCCAGAGGGCACCACCAGCCCTGGGCCTCCAGCCGCCTCCCCTCCTCCTTGGGCCAGGCCCATGGCAAGGGTCAGGTTGGCGGGAAGCATGGCCAGGACCAGGGGTGCCTGCCCTGCTGGCCTCCAGGGGCAGAGGGGAGCTGGACTGCTCCCAAAGTGGCCCTGAGGACAGAGTTGGCCATGGCGACCGAGAGCGTCTGGATGCTCGGGGTGAGAGGCCCTGCGCCCTCCCTGGAGGTTCATCTCAGCTGTGCTTGGGGCAGCAGGAAGGGGCCCTGTGTCCACCCGCAGGCTGCTGGGGCAGACCTGTGGCCCAGGAGAACCAGGAAGAGGGCCCTCCACGGCCAGGGCCATCCTGCATGGCCTTGAAGGCCCGGGACCCAGCTTCTCCCCACAGGCTCACAGCGTATCCATGGCCTCCTAGTGACAAGGTGGAACCCTACAGATGGCCCTGGGTGCTGCTGTGGCCCTGCACTGACTGGGACTGCGCCACAGGGAGGGCCCCGCCCTGGTCTTGCCTTTGCCTGGCCAGGCCTCCCTTCCCCTCCTGGGGCTCCTGTCTGAACATCAGTGGGTTTTGCTCGGTTCTCCGCAGCCAGGCCGGGCCAGGCGGGCGGTGATCTGACTGTGTGTGTTGAGGACTGGGTGGTGAGGGCTTGGGGGTTGCCAGGGGATGCAGGGGAAACATGGTGATGCCCATCCACCCCCAAAGGCTCTGGGCCCAGGGTGGGGGTATAGACCCAGGCAGGGGAGGACCTCTCAAGTCGCACCACGGTCTCCTGGGCGCTGTGTTACCTCCGAGGCGTGGGCTGTGCTCCCGTAAGGGCCCCTCTTCCCTGCCTCAGGGGGGCTCACATCGATCAGGACGGTGCTGTCCTCTTCCTGGGCCCGGCGCCGCAGCATCCTGCACCACCAAGGCCGGGTGGGGAGGGGGTCAGAGAGGGGATGCGTGAGACCCGTTCTGCCTGCAGTGAGCTCACGTTACACTCGGCTTGGAGTAGAATGGGGCCGCGCTGGCCCCGCAGACTCTCCTGGCCACGAGCACATGGAGAACCCCCTAGCCAGCCACTAGCTCCAGGAAGGAACCAGTGCCAGGGAGGGAGCGTCTGGCAGGCCTGGCACAGCAGGCGTCTGTCTATCCAGTGAGTGCCTGTGTCCCCCAGCCCTGAATGCCGTCCACTCTGCCTGGGTACTCAGTGGAGCCTGAGAAGGCCCACAAAGGTGGGCCTGGAGTACAGACACCTCTCCCGCTCTTATCTGTAGGGCGGAGCCATGTGAGCCAGGGACAGGCAGCCCCTCACGTCGCCTGCCTTCGCTCATGGCCTGAGGACCCAATGCCAGGACCCATAGGCCCTGAGCTCCCCAGCAAGGCGGGCCTGATGGAACCCGGCCTCACTACTCTTGGGGGTCCCAGCTTCCTCCCGCACCTTCACCCCGGGGGTCTCTCTCTGTGGGAGGACAGGTGCCGTGGCTCCTTGTCTCGGGCTGGCAAAACGGGGCCAAGAGCACGACATCTGTGGCCCTGGAAGGAGAGGGTTCGAGCTGGGGCTGGCATTTGGAGCTGCGATGATAACCGGAGGGTGTGACCATGGAGGTGCTGCAGGAGGTCAGAGGGGCAGCCTTCTAGTTCTACCCTTCACTTCACATTAGCGGAGGCCCAGAGAGACAGACTGAGCCCGGGCCACCTGCACCTGCCTAACCCTGAAGCCCGAGCCAGGTCTCAGTGTTAGGACTCGGCCCCGGCCCCAGGCTGGGAGTCTCACTGTGGACTGTGGGGTGTTCCTGGAGGAAAGTCCCTGAGGAGTTCAGCCACCCAGCAGCCCCTCATGCCCCTCATACTGCTGTGGTGGGCAGGCGGGCTCCTCCTCAGAGCTCTCTGCAGCAAGAATGGGGCACACCCCCACCCCAACGAAGGGACCTGCTCCACGGGGGAGTCCCTGGGCAGGCAGGAAGCCAACCCCAGCTGGGTGTGCCCTGTCCAGAGCCACACTGAGCGTGTCTCCCTCCTTGAGCCCCAAGGGGCTTTGGGGACCAGGGCAGGCCCTGGCACTGCCTCCCCACAGGCCAAGGTGTATGAAAGTCCTGGTGGGCTGGGGTGCCGCCCTGCCTCCTTAGAGTCCAACGCTCCACCTTCTCCCTGTGGCCCACATGTCTAGGCTGGGTCCCCACCTGGCACAGTGGCTTCCAGAAGAGGTCTCGGAGGTCATGGCCCACCTCTCAGCGTGAGCCTGGTCTCGGCAGTAGAGTCCCGGCCTCACTGCGGGACAGAGGGTGGGGAGGGGTGGCCCTTGGAGCCCCGCCCAGCCAGTGGCAGCCATTCGCATGCCCTCGCCTTGCCTGCAAGTGGGCCAGGAAGCAGGCAGGGGAGGTGCCCAGCACAGCTGGCCAGGGCAAGGTTTCCCGGCTCCTGGAGCAGGATCTATCTTTGTTTAAATAGGGGGTGTGGGGCTCAGAGCTGCAAACAGAGGCAGCCCACTTGGCTGGGCTTTCACACACTCGCATGCAAATGCTGCCGTCCTTCTGGGAACCTTATTTGCTTAGAGATTTCAGGACTGGCATCAGCTGTCATAGCTGCTGCCTTGGAGGGTCTTGAGGAGGTGGGATTCCGCAGGAATAGCCACAGGTGCCACCTCTGCTGGAAGCCTTGCCAGGCAGGCCTAATAAGCTCTGTTTATGTGGAGGGAAACGGAGGCTCCTTGAGGTTACATAGCATGTGCTGAGTGGTGGGCCAAGGTTTCACCCAGGGGCTGGGGAGATTAGGAGACCCAGGTCACACTGCTGGCTGTGCTAATGCCTGAGGGGTGACCTCAGGCACATCCCATGCTCAGGGCCCCATCTGCAAAAGGACAGGAGGGGTCCTAGCCTTCCTCCCATCCTTTCCGCCCTCCTCCTCCTCCTCCTCATTCTCCTCCTAGCCCTCCTTCCCCCTCCTCCTTCTATCCTTTCTCCCCACCTTCCCCCTCCTCCTCCTATTGTTTCTCCCCCCTACTCCTCCCTCTCCTCCTCCTATCCGTTCTCCCCCTCCCTCTCCTCCTATCATTTCTCCCCCCAACTCCTCCTTCTCCTCCTATCCTTTCTCCTCCCAACTCCTCCTTCTCCTCCTATCCTTTCTTCCCCTCCCTCTCCTCCTTTCTCCCCAGTCCCCCTCCTCCTAATCGTTTCTCCCCCCCCTTTCTCCCTCTCCTCCTCCTTCTCCTCCTATCCTTTCTCCCCGCTCCTCCTCTTCCTCTCTCCCTCCTCCTCCCTCTTTCCTCCTTGGTGCCTGGCAGTGACTGAGAACCTACCACCTGTGCTCCCCGCCCTCCACGCACAACTCCACTGGGGAGCCCCAAGCTCAGCTTGCTGTTCCAGGTGCCCCCTTCCGCCTGTTGAAATCCCTCCAGGCGGACCCTCATCCTGGCTGCAGCTTTCCCTTATACCTATGCCCCTCTGTGCCTGGCACCTCCCAAGGGGCCCTGTTCTTGGACCTGTGTTGCGCCTTGGAACAGCGGGAAGGCCCTGCAGGCCAGGGTTCCCTGTCAGGACCAGCAGAGCCTGGGCGGCAGGACTTTGGGGCCCTGGGCCTCAGGGAATCTGCATGAGAGGTCTCTGCTGTGGCCAAGCTCAGCCTGCAGGCGCCTGAGATGGATCCTTGGATGAGCGCTGGACTGGGGAAGTGCTCCAGAAACCAGGAAAGGAGTCGGGAGGCAGGAGGGGAGGGAGGATGAGCGGGGCACCATCTCCCCAAGACCTGTGGAGGGTGGCCTCAGCCTGCCATGGGCACTCTGCAGGGGAGGCAAGACTCAGCTTTTCCTCACCTGGATGCAACTGTAGGCTCTTACTCTGCTCAGTCACTGGCCAAGGACCCTCCCAGGAAGATGTGCCACCTCCCAGGAGCTCCCGACTCTCTGCTCTTGGTGACAAAGTGGCTCTGGTGGCCTCAGGGCTGTCTACTCAAGAGCTTCAGGGCTGGCTGCTGGAGGTGACCATACCCCAGTGGGAGCCCTTTGAGGAACGAGTGCACGCACAACACCTAAAGGGGGTTCGGCCCTGAGGAGTGTCTTTCCATTTTTACTTCATGCAATTCTGTTTGGGTGGGTGGTTTTTCAAGTTGTGTTACTTTTGAGGGAAAGGAAGGAAGGGAGGGAGGGAGAAAAGCTGCAACAACCAGCACAGGGGGCTCGCCAGGTTCCAGGCCTTGGGAGGAGCCCAGGCCCAGAAGAGCCCAGGCCCAGAATCTGCTGCACCATCTTTCTTTGACCGTAACTTTTTTTTTTTTTTTTGAGACAAAGTCTCACTCTGTCGCCCAGGCTAGAGTGCAGTGGCACTATCTCGACTCACTGCAAGCTCTGCCTCCCGGGTTCATGCCATTCTCCTGGCTCCGCCTCTGGAGTAGCTGGGACTACAGGCGCCCAACACCACGCCCGGCTAATTTTTTCTATTTTTAGTAGAGACAGGGTTTCACCTTGTTAGCCAGGATGGTCTTGATCTCCTGACCTCGTGATCCGCCTGCCTCGGCCTCCCAAAGTGCTGGGATTACAGGCGTGAGCCACCGCGCCTGGCTGGCTGTAACTTTTTATACCAGTTTTTGTAACATTTACGGACATACTTAGGGGTGTGGTTAGTGGAGGTGGATGTGGTGGTGAAGAGCCCACACTGAAGTTCAGTGCTCCTTCTGAGGCTGGAGGCGCATGCAGGGCTCCCTCCGTGAGGACCCTGGCACTTCGGCCTGGCCATGTGGGAGCCCTGCTGGACGGACAGTGGCTGGGTCGCAGGGGACAGACTCTTGGATGCCTGCACTGCCCGCTTTCTAACCTTCCTGTCTGCAGGTGCAGCCAGCACCCCAGCTTCCTGTGAGCGGCGGCTCCACACAGGCCACTGGCCCCTGGTGTCTGCATTGCCCACTCTGGCCCTTGGCCTGCGTTTCAGTCAGGATTCCTGTCTCCTTTATTTGATGTGTGGGAGTTCTAAATGGTAAGCCTTGCCAGTTTTAAAGGCTGCAAACACCTTCTCTTAATCTACTGTTGCCATTATTCAGGTATTATGCATTATTTTTGTTCTATGTGAAATTTTATGTGAACAAACCCATCAAAATCTTGTCTTACAGTTGTGCTTGTGGAGTTTTTTTTTCCATTTGTTTTTTTTCGAGATAGAGTCTTGCTCTGTTGGCCAGGCTGGGGTGCAATGGCACAATCTCGGCTCACTGCAACCTCCACCTCCTGGGTTCAAGCAATTCTCTTGCTTCAGCCTCCTCGAGTAGCTGGGATTACAGGCACCTGCCACCATGCCTGGCTAACTTTTTGTATTTTTAGCAGAGACGGGGTTTCACCATGTTGGCCAGGCTGGTCTCGAACTCCTGACCTTGTGATCCGCCCACCTCGGCCTCCCAAAGTGCTGGGATTACAGGCGTGAGCCACTGTACCCGGCCTTGGGGAATTTTCTCCACTGCTAGCTCACATATCCGCCTTTCCACATTCTTTTTTCTTTTTTGGGGGGTGTGAGACACGGTCTCACTCTGTTGCCCAGGCTGGAGTGCTAGTGGCGAGATCTCAGATCACTGCAACCTCCGCCTCCTGGGTTCAAGCGATTCTGCCACCTTAGCCTCCTGAGTAGCTGGGCCTACAGGTGGCTGCCACTACGCCCGGCTAAGTTTTGTGTTTTTTTAGAGATGGGTTTTCATCGTGTTACTCAGGCTGGTTTTGAACTCCTGAGGTCAAGCAATCCACCTGCCTTGACCTCCAAAAGTGCTACGATTACAGGCACGAGCCACCATGCCCAGGGTCCCACATTATTTTCTACTGATTTCCTACTTCAGCACAGCCCATGAATCACCAGCTGCTCTGGAGCCCACCCTGTGTGTGATGCCAGGGAGGGGCAGTGTTCATTTTTCCACATAGCGCCCTCTGCCAACATAATGAGGACACTGTCCACCCCTCCCCGACCCCGGGACACCTTTCCCAGTCCCCGAGTCCCCTGGGTTCCTGCTGAGGTGTCCCTGTCTTGGTGCTGTTAGGTCAGGCCTCCCCCCACACTCTCACTGTGGGTTTGCAGCACTCAGGATCTGGTAGGAAAGCGTCTCTCTCAGCTCTTTTTCAAAATGAATTGAATCACAATGTTGACTTTTTTCTTCCATATAAATTTTAGAATTTGTCGGGCATGGTAGCTCATGCCTATAATCCCAGCTTTTAGGAAGGCAGAGGTGGGAGGACAGCTTGAGCCTAGGAGTTTGAGACTTGCCTGGGCAATATAGCAAGACCCTGTTCGCCAAAAAAAGAAAAAGAAAAAGCTGGGTGCGGTGGCTCACTCCTGTAATCCCAGCACTTTGGGAGGCAGAGGCAGGTGGATCATGAGGTCAAGAGATCAAGACCATCCTGGCAAACATGGCGAAACCCTGTCTTTACTAAAAACACAGAAATTAGCTGGGCATAGTGGCACGTGCCTGTAGTCCCAGCTACTCAGGAGGCTGAGGCAGGAGAATCGCTTGAGCCGGGGAGGCAGAGTTTGCAGTGAGCAGAGATCGCGCCACTGCACTCCAGCCTGGTGACAGAGCGAGACTCTGTCTCAGAAAAAAAAGGAAAAAAAATTAAATTTTAGAATTTAATGTGTCTCAAAAAATCAAATCGTGGCTGGGTGCGGTGGCTCACCCCTGTAATTCCAGCATTTTGGGAGGCTGAGGTGGGCGGATCACCTGAGGTCAGGAGTTTGGGACCAGCCTGGCAACATGGCAAAACCCCATCTCTACTAAAAATACAAAAATCAGCTGGGTGTGGTGGCGGGTGCCTGTAATCCCAGCTACTACGGAGGGTGAGGCAGGAGAATCGCTTGAACCCGGGAGGTGGTGGTTGCAGTGAGCCGAGATTGCGCCATTGCACTCTAGCCTGTGTGACAGAGACAGACTCCTTAAAAAAAAAAAAAAAAAAAATCAAATGGCACTTTGACTAGGATTGTGCTGGATTTAGCATACCTTTCCTCATCACTTCCACATTTTTTGTATGTTTGTAAAAATGTCTGTTAAAGAACAGATGGCTGGGTATTAATTTGGGGCCTTTTAAAATTTTTTATTTGTTTTGAGACAGGGTCTCCCTCTGTCACCCAGGCTAGAGTGGGTACAATCATAGCTCACTGCAGCCTTGACCACATTGGACAGTAGGGTTCTAGAGTCCTGGTTCCTCAAGTAGACAGTTCTAGAGTCTAGAGTCCGGAGGCAGAAGGGACCTTGGTGACTACATGATGTGGCCCTCATTCTGCAGGAGGAGAAATCTGAGACCTTGGGAGGTGACGATGCCCTGGTAGCATTAAATCCAGACCTCAGGTGTCTGTCAATGTACATTTTATATTAAAAAAGCCAAAATAACAATGGGGTGAGAACAGGAGGCCACTATACAAGTGGCCAAGAGTTCAGATCCTTGGAGGCCGTCTTTGGAGAGGCTCAATGGGGCTCACATTCTGGCAGTAGCACAGCACCGCGTGGGACACGGGACACCCTCCCCACACCTGAGCTTTCACCCACAGGCAAGGGACGTGGCGAGAACTGATGGGCACACGTGAAAGCAGTCAGCCCTGCCCGGCGCTCTTTAAAGGGGAGCTCTAAGGAACACAAGCACACAGGGCTGAGTCAGCTTTTACCCATGTTTTTTTAACTTACCTAATTTTTTAAAAATTGAAAATGGCTGGTTTAAAAGACTAAAAAACCTCAGTTGTTGCAGGTCAGGACTGCCTGAACCCTGCACACCAGGACTAGGGCCAGCTAGGCCAGCCCCCAAATGCCACTCGGAGAGCACGTGAATGCCTGTAAAGCACTCTCAGGCCCTGTGTTTCACATGACTCAGGTAGGGACTGTGACTGCCTTCTGAGAGAAGGAAACAGGAATTTCTAGTGAATGAACGCAACGTGTCTTATGTTCTCTCTGTGGCTACAATAACTGTCAACAATCACCCAGGAGGACTGTGTGGCAAGATTTAATTGCAATGGCATCTGAAAATGGTGCGTGGCATTGCACGCGCCAGCTATCGTCAGTGCCTTTATTGCCATTGGGTTTGTGACTGTTGATATAGTGGCGACCTCAGGAGCAACAGGTGGGTTAAAAAACCGTGGCTGGGCAGCTCTTCCGAGGAGAGGGACCACATGAGGAGCAAGGAGGACTCAGAACCTGACGAACGTGGCGTCGATCTGCCGCACGGAGGGGAGGGCCAGCATGACCTTTCGCCGGTACTGGGGGTCCTTCTGCAGGGGGTTCCGCTCCAGGTACACTGTCTCCAGGCTCCTGGCTCCCTTCAGCTCATCGAGGTCGCTCCAGCTCTCAAGGAGATTGTCGTTCATCTGGGGACACACACAGGAGAAAAGCCTTTAGAACCAAACAGCCCAGCCCTCGACTCTGGTGGGGTCCACTAGCCACCCTCCTCCTTCCCAACTCAGAAGATGGGGAGCAGGTGTGGGTCTTCCCTGGCACCTCATGGGACCTTCCGTGGCCTCTTGGTGCATCCTGGCCACCTTCAGCTGCAACCCAAGTACAAGTTACCTGTCCATAGCCAACCCTGGGCCAGTCACTATAACGGGGCCAAGTCCACATTCAGGTCAGCAGAGGAAAGACAAAGCAGTCCTGGCCACCTGCCGGCTACACTCGTCCATAGGCAAGTGTCAAAGCAGGGTGGGCTGCACTTTCTACAAACCAATTCTCAGCCATCGTTCCCAAGGCTGCACTCTGTGCCGTCACTGTGACACAGCAGACAGAGGCTGCTTTACTTAAAACTCTCAACTCTTCTGTAAGTTACCTCTATGGCTCTCTCCACAAGGAAGTCCCAGCTGCTGCTTTCACCCAATACCAGGTGCAGGGACACAAATCGTGAGCAGGTGGGATTCAGAAGTCTGAGTTGCAGGCTCAGTGCAGGCTAAATTTTACCATCTTGGCCCTGCCATGCCCAGCTGGAGGGACCTGCCTTTGGCAGGAAGAGTTCTCTTGCATTTTTTTTTTTTTGAGACAGAGTCTCGTTCTGTCGCCCAGGCTGGAGTGCAGTGGTGCCATCTCCAGAACAAGGGGAGCCAGTCCAGCTTCAAACCCTGTTGGTCTGACCCTCCCTTTCAAACACCCTGTGTGTAGAAATCACATGTTCAGAGCTGCCCGGCCTCAGGGCCTGCCAGGCAAACCGCGGTGGCAAGAGCAGGGGCGCTGCTCCCGAAGAGGCAGCTGGACTTGACTGTGAACCGACAATGGGCAGAGCCAGGGGCACTTGTTATAGGGTGACAGACTTCGACTCCTTTTACAGAGAAGTTAGGACGGGAAGTGTCCATGTGGAACGGAATGCAAGCGGGGCGTTCTACTCTGGGGCCCACACTGCCCTGCCCACAGCTGTGGTCCGACTGGGGGGTCCTTGCATGGACTTCTGGACCCCTGCGCTGCACAGCTCCCCTTCTGTCTGGGGCCCTGTCTTGCACACTCTAGCTGCCAGAGATGTTGATCTCTGCCTCTTCCACTCAGAAGTACTGTGTTCTGCTTGGGAAACATCCCTGGTAGGGAGTGGGGCGATCACGGGGCTTGCGCTGGAACTCCCTCCTCAGAGCCTGCAGGTGCGTGCTGCCTGCTGTCCACTGCCTGAATAGAGTTGTTTCGTATTTTTCTATCTGTCTGTGGCAGGAGGGCTAGTTTGGCACCAGGTCCACTGTCATAGCCAGGCTGTCTTTAGTAACTTACCGTGTGTCAGGGGCCTCCCAGAGAGGAACATAACGTGCATCTCACAGGTTCGCCTGTTTGAGGAACCCTATTTTCTTTTTTTTTGAGATGGAGTCTCGCTCTGTCGCCCAGGCTGGAGTGCAATGGGGCAATCTCTGCTCAATGCAACTTCCGCCTCCCGGGTTCAAGCGATTCTCCCACCTCAGACTCCCAGGTAGCTGGGATTTCAGGCACTCACCATCATGCTCGGCTAATTTTTGTATTTTTGTAGAGACGAGGTTTCACCATGTGGGCCAGCCTGGTCTTGAACTCCTGACCTCAAGTGCTCCACCCATCTCAGCCTCCCAAAGTGCTGGGATTACAGGCGTGAGCCACTGTGCCTGGCCTGAGGGACCCTATTTTCACAGAACCTTTTGTGGGACTAGTGTGTACCAGCTTTGGGAAACCAAGATTTCCAAATCCTAGAGCTTAGCCCCTGAAGAGGGACTGAAACCTACCAGGGCTGGTGCCCCACTGCCATCCCGACTAGTGCCTCCATGTGGAAGGGATGTGAGCATACATTCTTAAATGCTGTTCTGTTACTACACTCACACTACCCCGCTGGTTGTGTGGCCAGTGCAGAGCCTGCAACATCAGAATTACAGGGGAAGCCATCCACCTGCCAGGCCTGTGATTGGCCAGTCACTGGTCAGTTAACAGAAAGAGCCCCGAAAACGATGCACACACACGCCTTAAACCAAGCTTGTCCAACCCACAGCCTGCGGGCTGTAAATGGCCTAGGATGGCTTTGAATGAGGCCCAACGCAAATTTGTAAGCTTAAAAACATTTTGAGATTTTTCTGCGATTTTTTTTGCCTTTTTTTTTTTTTTTTTTTTTTTTTTAGCTCATCAGCGATCGTTAGTGTATTTTATGTGTAGCCCAAGACAATTCTTCTTTTTTCCAATGTGGCCCAGGGAAGCCCAGAGACTGAACACCACTGCCTTAACCACTTCCACCACAAAACACACAAAAAGGACATTCATTTAATAAAAGTAGCAATATTACACTGTTTGAAAGAAATAAGATTTTCTTGTAACATAGTCTATTTAAAAAATGACTCAAAACACCACTGGCAGTTGATTCAGGCTTTCAGCTCTGGCATGGGAGGTCTTCAAGCTGTGTCACCACCTCCTTTCTCGATATGTGATGTATTTGTGTTTGTCACACACCAGATGCTTCTTGTCTCACACATCACAGCATTTTCCAATGTCATTATTAGTCTAGATTGGCGGACCATCTTTATAAACTGCAGATTTTGTAATTTTCCATAGCACTGCCCATCTCAGAGCAATTTCCTCCAGGACTTAGTAAACCTAACACAGGGAATTTTACTCACCACCAGTGGTGCGTTGTAAATAATGTGTAAATAATGTGTTTGATACTGGTAACTTTCAGAGATTCTTATCTTTGCATTTTTCCAAAATGGAACTAAAAACATTCACTTGTATGAGACTCTGTCTCATACATTCCAGAGATCCCAGGATGGGGCAAAGATGTTACACTCATCATGGAAAAAAGATGACCTTATGTTTCTCTTGTAAAGTTCTGTACACCGGGGCTGTCAGGGAGCCTGGCTGGGGAGCGCGGGCACATTCCTTTCCCCCAGAGGGACCATTTCAATCTCTTCTAATCTTGAGCACCTCCCATGTCCTTCTCACACTTTGTTTTAAAAACTAAAATTGGCTTTTTGAAGAACTGTCTTGTAAAGTACCCCTCATTGTCATTTAGCTTGTTCCTCTAGCTCTTATACTTCCCATAAACTTGAAGTTAGGTATGAATGCTTGGTTAGATCAGACTAAACATTTTTGGTAGGTATACTGCATAGATGACTCACACTGGGGACACAGCACTTCAGGTGGTCCCACAATTAGGGATGCTAAGTTTTATCATGCAGATCAGCTGGTGACCCCTGGTGACTCTGGGGACATGCTTTCCCTTTGCAATTAGCGAGTTCTCTGTGGCATGATCCTTGAGCCTGTGTGCAAACATCCCTTCTTCAACATCCTTCCCAGTTATCTCAGCAGTTGATCCCTTGCCCGAACCAACGGCTGGGATTCTGCTAGGGAACTTCTTCTCGGTTGATGTTTTCCTGGTAGACTCTTTTGCTTTTTGGAACCCAAACTTGCATTTTGTATTTATGGGGTTTTCTATGTGTGTGTTTTGCATATACATACATAGGACACCTGTATTTCCCTTTACAATTTTTTTGGCTGATATTATAGAAAATTTACATTAATTACCCCAAACTCAGTAATGTTTTAAGCAAAAGATGGGTAGAATTCTTAAGATACATTTCATAAAAACTGGTAGAATGTACAAATCACTTATTTACTCCTTTAACAAAGGAGATGTGTGACACAGGCACGGCCGCATCGAGAGCTGTCTGTGGGGATGGTGAGCTACTCGGGAGGCTGAGGCAAGAGAATCCCTTGAACCCGGGAGGTGGAGGTTACAGTGAGCCGAGATCACGCCACTACATTCCAGCCTGGTGACAGAGCGAGACTCCATCTCAAAAAAAAAAAAAAAAAAAAAAAAAAAAAGAAATACATGCTCATTACAGAAAATTCAGAAGAACTATAGAGTATAAAGGAAAAAAGAAACCAACTACCCACAAGGGCTTCTCATTTTGGCGTATTTCCTTCCAGTGTCTTTTCTTTTTTTATTTTATTTTTTTGAGATGGAGTCTGGCTCTGTCGCCCAGGCTGGAGTGCAGTGGCGCAATCTTGGCTCACTGCAACCTCCGCCTCCCGGGTTCACGCCATTCTCCTGCCTCAGCCTCCCAAGTAGCTGAGACTACAGGTGGCCGCCACCACGCCCGGCTAATATTTTTGCATTTTTAGTAGAGATTGTGTTCGCCAGGATGATCTTGATCTCCTGACCGCACCCGGCCAAGATCTACAGGCACCCGCCACCACGCCCGGCTAGTATTTTTGTATTTTTAGTAGAGATCGTGTTAGCCAGGATGGTCTCGATCTCCTGACCCCTCTTAAACTCAGTGCATGTAGACACCAGAGAAAAGACTGGAAGGAGGCCAGGCGCGGTGGCTCACGCCTGTAATCCCAGCACTTTGGGAGGCAGAGGAGGCCGGATCACGAGGTCAGGAGATCGAGACCATCCTGGCTAACACGGTGAAACCCTGTCTCTACTAAAAATACAAAAAACTAGCCGGGCATGGTGGCGGGCGCCTGTAGTCCCAGCTACTTGGGAGGCTGAGGCAGGAGAATGGCGTGAACCCGGGATGCGGAGATTGCAGTGAGTGGAGATTGCGCCATTGCACTCCAGCCTGGGGGACAGAGCCAGACTCCACCTAAAAAAAGAAAAAATTAGCTGGGCGTGGTGGCGGGCGCCTGTAGTCCTAGCTACTCAGGAGGCTGAGGCAGGAGAATGGTGTGAACCCAGGAGGCGGAGCTTGCAATGAGCCGAGATCACGCCACTGCACTCCAGCCTGGGAGACAGAGCGAGATGCCGTCTCAAAAAAAAAAGAAAGCTGAAGACAAGTGACAAAGTAAAGTATCTGCAACACAGATGACATACTAAGGTTTAGTATCATTCATCGATAGAATCTCCGTAAGTTAATAATAAAAGGGCAAATGCACTGGATTAAAGCTAGCAGAAAGTATCAAGAGCGAACAAAAGGAGAAAGTGGTTGAAAACAGGCGCCAGGGTTAGACTTATCTGTAATTAAAGGAATGCAACTGAAACCTAATGAAATGGCCATCACTAGACTGAAGGGGAGGAGACAGTGGGCCCAGGCCAGGCACACATGCTGGGAGGGAGGCACATAGCCTCTCCCTGAGCAGCCCCTACCTGTGCCCCCCACTCCTTGCAGCTCACACCCAGACAGCCCTGGGCCAGGGGTGCCAAGCTGGCACAGGCTGCTTGTGCTGGGTGCTGGCTACAGGAAAGCATTCCATCAAGAGGGCTGAGGAAGCACAGCTGTGGCATGGGGCAGGCCTGCAACGTAATCCAAATGGCATCACTTGGCTTAAATGAGCAGGCAGCATCTGCCAACAAAGCATCTGGGAGGGTCCTGGGGAGTCCCCTGTGCCAGCAGGGCAGTGGGCAGATGGGCTCCATGCCGGCATCAGACACCGTGAGGGTGGAAACTTTCCTGCCAAATGTTTCTCCTCCCCTGGCTACTGCCTTTGGTCACTGTGATGCCACCTTTCCCCTGGATTACTGGGAAGAGGGTGGGGGGGCCTGAGCAGGGCAGTGCTAGCCCACCCTCCAGGCCCTGGATGTCAGCTTGAAACAAGTCCCGTATGGCAGGGGTGAGATGCATCATGTTGGTGAACTATCTATTGCTATCCTCCACCTATTTATCTATTGAATTGTTTTCTTTCACTTTAAAGAGCTTTTTGTATGTCATAGAAAATAACCTTAACCTTAACCTTTCAGGTGACCAACGGACTCTTTCATCATGCAAAATATATACGCTTTATAAAATTAGATATATCTATTCTTTCTTTTTTCACTTCTGATTTTTTAATCTTGGTTAGGAAGCTCTCTACGATACTTTTTCTTTCTTTTTTTTTTTTTTTTTTTTTAAGATGGAGTCTAGCTCTGTCACCAGGCTGGAGTGCAGTGGCACGATCTCAGCTCATTGCAACCTCTGCCTCCCAGGTTCAAGTGATTCCCCTGCCTCAGCCTCC
The DNA here is from genome assembly GCF_006542625.1 of Nomascus leucogenys. Classification (NCBI taxonomy): domain Eukaryota; kingdom Metazoa; phylum Chordata; class Mammalia; order Primates; family Hylobatidae; genus Nomascus; species Nomascus leucogenys. The sequence goes on along the minus strand of NC_044402.1, from coordinate 141,523,504 downwards.
CAACTAGCGGTGACTACAGGCGTGTGCCACCACACCCAGCTAAATTTTTGTATTTTAGTAGAGACAGGGTTTCACTGTTGGCTAGGATGGGTTTCCCATGTTGGCTAGGATGGTCTTGATCTCCTGACCTTGTGATCCACCTGCCTCGGCCTCCCAAAGTACTGGGATTATAGGCATGAGCTACTGCGCCCAGCCTTTTTTTCTTTTTTTGAGACAGCATCTCCCTCTGTCGCCCAGGCTGGAGTGCAGTGGCATGATCTTGGCTCACTGCAACCTCCGCCTCCTGGGTTCAAGCAATTCTCCTGTCTCAGCCTCTCCAGTAGCTGAGACTACAGGTGCATGCCGCCACGCCTGGCTCATTTTTGTATTTTTAGTACAGATGGGGTTTCACCATATTGGTCAGACTAGTCTCAAACTCCTGACCTTAGGTGATCCGCCCATCTCAGCCTCCCAAAGTGCTGGGATTACAGGTGTGAGCCACCGTGCCTGGCTGCATGTGGTATTTTTAAGGCTCTAAATGCCCTACAGAAAACTTGTATGAAACACAGCCATCTCGGTAGTCACGAGGTATGCCTGCTGCCATCACAGGCTGGTTGCAACTGCATTCTACAAGAGTCTTTGCCAACCTGACAGATAACACTGTATTTCACTGTTTTAGTATATTTTAAAAAGTAATGAGTTATGGCCAGTTATGGTGGCTCACGCCTGTAATCCCAACACTTTGGGAAGCCGAGGCAGGCAGATCACTTGAGGCCAGGAGTTCAAGACCAGCCTGGCCAACATGGTGATACCCCATCTCTACTAAAAATACAAAAATTAGCCAGGCATGGTGGTGGCAGGCACCTGTAATCCAAAATACTTGGGAGGCTGAGGCAGAATTGCTTGAACCTGGGAGGTGGAGGTTGCAGTGAGCTGAGATCATGCCTTTGCACTCCAGCCTGGACAACAAGAGCAAAGCTCCGTCTCAAAAAAAAAAAAAAAAAAAAAAAAAGAAAAAGAAAAAAAATGAGATAGGAAATGCTTTATGTATTTACAAGCAACTGTTACTTCTTGCTCTGTGAACACCCCTAGTTTTCAAGTGATACCTGGGTGTGAGCTGTTTTTAATGTAAGGATGTTAGCCCTGCATCTGACACATGTGGATAACATATTTTCCAATGTTATCTGTAGCTGGCCTCCACCCAGTTGGCCAGCCTTTTCTATGTTCCTTCTGCTCATTCAAATATGTTTCAGGCACTGGCTGGGCATGGTGGCTCACACCTGTAATCCCAGCACTTTGGGAGGCCCAGGAAGGAGGATTGCTTGAGCTCAGGAGTGTGAGACCAGCCTGGACACCACAGTGAGACCTTGTCTCTACAAAAGATTTTAAAATGGTCCGGACGTGGTGGCTCACTCCTGTAATCCCAGCACTTTGGGAGGCCGAGGTGGGTGGATTACCTGAGGTCAGGAGTTTGAGACCAACCTGGCCAACATGGTGAAACCCCATCTCTGCTAAAAACACAAAAATTAGCTGGGCGTGGTGGCATTCACCTGTAATCCCAGCTACTCAGAGGCTGAGGCAGGAGAATCATTTGAACCTGGGAAGCGGAGGTTGCAGTGAGATTGTACCATTGCATTCCAGCCTGGGTGACAAGAGCAAAACTCCGTCTCAAAAAAACAAAAAATGAATTGAAACAAAAAACCCACAAATGTAGCCAGGTCATTGGTGCACACCTGCAGTCCCAGCTACTCGGGAGGCTGAGGTGGGAGGATCACTTGAACTCAGGAGGTCAAGGCTTCAGTGAGCCATGATTGTGCTACTGCACTCCAGCCTGGGTGACAGAATGAGACTCTGTCTCAAAAAAAAAAAAAAAAAAAAAAGTGTATCAGGCACTATTCCAGATGCTGGTGAGATAAGAGTGAACAAAACAATATCCATACAGCGGAAAATTATTTGGCCTTAGAAAGGCAATTCTGACACATGCTATAGAATGGGTCAATCTTCAGGTCAATATGCTGAGTGAAGTAAGCCAGTCACAAAAATAAATACTGCATGATTCCAGTGATATGAGGTCTGTAGTTAAATTTATAGAGACAGAAAGTAGAAGGGTCATTGTCAAGGTCTGGGAAGGGGAAAATAGGGAGTTATTGTTTAATGGGTACAGAGTTTCAGTTTTATAAGTTGAAAACAGTCCTAGAGATGGATGGTGGTGATGGCTGTGCACCATTATGAATGTGCTGAATACCACTTACTGTACACTTAAACATGGTTAAGATGGTAAGTTTTATTTTATGCAAGTTTTACCACAATAAAGAAATTGGGAGGGAAAACAAAGTAAACCAAACACTAATTTCCCTGCCCTTATGAGGTTTATATTATACAGTGGGGGAGACAGACACAGAAGTAAAATAAATAAGTAGGACTTCTGTTTCAAGCCATGATAGAACAGCTGGTGCTGGGCTCCTGCCTTTGTCACAAGCTACTAGAAAATAGGATAGAATAGGTCGGGCGTGGTGGCTCACACCTGTAATCCCAGCACTTGGGGAGGCCGAGGCAGGCGGATCATGAGGTCAGGAGATGGAGACTGTCCTGGCTAACATGGTGAAACCCCGTCTCTACTAAAATACACAAAAAATTAGCAGGGCGTGGTGGCGGGCGCCTGTAGTCCCAGCTACTCAGGAGACTGAGGCAGGAGAATGGTGTGAACCCGGGAGGTGGAGCTTGCAGTGAGCTGAGATTGCGCCACTGCACTCCAGCCTGGGGGACAGAGCGAGACTCTATCTCAAAAAAAAAAAAAAAAAGGATAGAATATATGAAATAATTGTTTTTATACATTGGACAACAGGTAACACAGACAGTGATTCTTGAGACAGGAAACAAATGAGGGGGGCGGTGTGATCATCTGAGCCTTCTGCCTGGAGGAACTTTCCCGACCACAAGGAGGCGGAACCCAAGCAGAGCCTGGTGGCCACACAGAGTTGAGATGGTAATTGTAGTCTGGGGAGGCAAAGGGAGCTGGAATGTATAGATAGGAGTGAGCTATGTAGGGAAAAAGCCTCCAGAAATCCACATGGTATCCTCTTGAATCCTGGACTGAAGATGAAGCTGTGCTAGGCAGAGTGAAAAGCTAAAGGCTGGTCGAAGAACTACTAGGCAGCCCCGAGCTGCAGAATGCCCAGAGCTCACCCACAGTAGGTCCACCAACCACAGTGGAGAGAACTTAAATACACAGGATATTCACCAGAGATCCCAGGAGGGCCACAGCTTCAAAACAGTGCTAGGTTAATCTTACGGGGTAGACTATTTAGATGTACTCTAATAAAGCTTAAAAACAAGCCTCAAAAGGATCAAGCTGTAACTTAATTGCCTGTCAGATAAAGTCCAGTATGTTTTGAAGGAAAACGACATAAATTCCAGACATTCAACAATTGAACACCATAAAGCCCAGGATCTAATAAAAAATTACAAGACGTGAAGAAGGGAGGACTTAAAGGAAAACACGAATCTAATGAAGAGAGAAAAATAATCTACCAAAAAAAAAAAAAAAGCCAAATGTTCTTTTAGAGTTGAGAAAAATACAATATCTGAAATAAAAAATTCATGACATGGGCTTAACAGCAGATAGGATACTACAGATGAAAAGATCATGATCTTGAAGATTTAACAACAGAAATTATACAAACAAGCACAGCAAGATGAAAGCCTGAGGGGTGGAACAGGGTGGAGGAAATGGCCTCAGGGGCCTCGCTAGTACCAGAGGAACATGCATAACTGGGTTTTCAGAGAGAAAGCGGGGTGGGGGAGCAGTGGCAGAAACAGTTTTAGAGAAAATAATTTCCAGAAGCTTTCCACACTGGATGAAAACCATAAATTCACAGATCCAGTGGACCCTAACACATCAAAGAAAATAAACTACACCATGGCACATTATATTCAAGTTGCAGAAAACAAAACAAAATAAGAAACAACGATTAAAAGAACATTTAAATAGCAGCCAGAGGAAAAAGGACAAAAATGACTGCTGGCTTCTTATTAGAAATAATGCAAACCAGGGCCATGTGTGGTGGCTCATACCTGTACTCCCAGCCCTTTGGGAGGCTGAGGCAGGAGGACTGTCTGAGCCCAGGAGTTCGAGACCAGCCTGGGCAACATGGCAAGATCCCATCCTATTTTTTTTTTTTTTTTGAGACAGAGTCTTGCTCTGTTGCCCAGGTTGGACTACAGTGGCACGATCTTGGCTCACTGCAACCTCTGCCTCCTGGATTCAAGCAATTCTCCTGTCTCAGCCTCCCCAGTAGCTGGGACTACAGGCACGTGCCACCACGCCCGGCTAATTTTTGAATTTTTAGTTGAGACAGGGTTTCGCCACGTTGGTCAGATTGGTCTCAAACTCCTGACCTGAGGTGATCCACCTTGGGATTACACGCGTGAGCTGCCGCGTCTGGCCCTGTCTCTATTTATTTTTTAAAAATATTTTTAAAATAATAAAAATTTTATAAAGGAGAAATAATGCAAACCAGAGGATGAACGAACAAAGTATTTAATGTGCTTAAAAAGGAAAAAAAAAACCCTGTCAAGCTAGAGTTGTGTATCCATAATATTAAATTCCAAAAACGCAGGCAAATTAAATAGATTTTTCAAACAAATCAAAGGAAGGATTGGTTTACTGCAGAATGCACAACGACAAAAAAACAGAATTCTTCAGGTGGAAGGCAAATACGAAGTGGAAACTCAGATCCACACAAAAGAATAAACAATGCCAGAAATGGTAAAATAAGTGAGTTTCTTGTTTTTAAATTTCTTTTTTTTGAGACGGAGTTTCGCTTTTTTGCCCAGGCTGGAGTGCAGTGGTGCGATCTTGGTCCACTGCAATCTCCACTTCCCGGGTCCAAGTGATTGTCACGCCTCAGCCTCCTGAGTAGCTTGGACTACAGCATGTGCCACCACGCCGAGCTAAGTTTTGCATTTTTAGTAGAGACAGGGTTTCACCACGTTGGCCAGGCTGGTCTCAAACTCCTGATCTTGGGTGATCCACCTGCCTTGGCCTCCCAAAGTGCTAGGATTACAGGCATGAGCCACTGCGCCTGGCCATTTTTAAATTTCTTTAAAAGATAAGGTATCATGGGGATCATAAGATATTTAAATGTAAAATATATAGATTGTGATAAATTAAAAATGCATTTTTAAATTCTAATCACTAAAACAATCCTCCCTCCAAACAATCAACAACAAGAAAACACTAGTACAGAGGTATAGCAAATAAGCCAATAATAGAGTTAAAATAGACTGCAAAAAAAAAAAAAAAAATCTCACTCCAAAAAGTAGGTAGGAAAGAGTAAACAAAGAATAGATGAGACAAATAAAAAAGAAATACTAAGATGATAGACTTAAACTCAACCATTACACAAAATGTAATTAAATGTAATTATATTAAATGTAAGCAGTCTAAACACACCACTTAAAAGGCAGAGACTGTCAGACTGGAGAAGAAAGCACAAAAAACACATTTTAATTGTAAAGGTACAGGTTAAGAGTAAATGGATGGAGAAAGATTCCATGAGAGCGCTAATCATAAGACAGATGAAGTGGCTATGTTAATTACAGACAAGATACCCTTCCAGGACAAGGATAAAGAGGATAGCAAGAAAGAACAACATTTCATATGATAAATGGGTCAATTCATCAAGAATTCCTCAATTCTAAATATGTATGCACCTGATAACAGAGTTTCAAAATACAAGAAACAAAAACTGATGGAACTGAAAGGAGAAATGGATCCACTGACAATTATAGTTGGAAGGTTTCAACATTCGCCTCTCAGTAATTGGAACAAATAGGCAGAAAAATCAACAAACATAGTATGCAGGTTATCAGAAACTTAAGACTGGTTCTCTATTTCTGCCTTAGAGACTAATGATGTGCATCTCAAATGTGATACGAGTGTGGAACTGAGTTTCAGAATTCCTGGTTTGCAGCTTTCCTTCCTGGAATGCAATTCTTTACCTGTAAAATGGGGTAATATGACCTTATCCACATGGTTGCTGTGATAATTGGATCAGAATGGGAAGAGGTATGGACACTATAAAGTGCTGTGCAAATTCTGGCTATTTTTTACTATCTTTGGTGGCCTAAGGAACAGGATTCTTCTGTGTTACAGGGTCAGGCACTATCTGGCCCCTAGTGATTGATCACCAGCCTGCCTGCCTCCCTGCTAGCTGTGGTGCCCAGGTTGGCCCCTGCCTGTGGTCTCAGCACTCTGTGCCCCATGCTCTGTTCCTAGGCAGGGCATGCAGAAGGAATCATAAGCTTCACGAACATTGCTTCAGTATCAGCTTGTTTCCCAAACCTGCTCCCTAATTTTTTGCCAGGTGCCCTTTCCCTATTACCTGGTCCTCTGTCTCTGGACTCCTTATTCCTGTTGTTTGGTTTCTTTGTGTGGTTCCCTGGCTTCTTTGCCAACCCCTATGCACTAATCCAACCAGCCTACCACCAGCCACACCTTCCTTCAAGGGTGGGCTGCACATAGACCCATCTGGACTCATTGAGGCCCCCCCTGGCCTGGTACATCTTTATCACCTGCCAAATTCTGGCTCTGATCTTCCCAGACATGCTCTGGTATCATATCATGACACTACTCAAGACCCAGTGCCACTAATAAGGGGCAAGGAACATTTACAGCAGGCCACCGGTGTTCTAGGGAAACTTGGATGACCTTTTAAAATGGGGAAAGGAGAACGCACAGGACATAAGCAGGGTCAGCAGCACAGCTAGAGGACAGACAAGGAAGAATGATGCCTTACACTCAGTATGAGTCCTGGATTAGACTGAATGTATCTGAGGACACTACTATATTCACAGCATCACAGGGTGACACCTGTGCCGCAATCTCTGCAGGGGCCACGTGCTACGGGAAAGGCAATAAGCTTCGGGAGAATTCTCTAAGGGAATCCTAACACTGAAGACTTCAACTCGGGGATCATTTCCCAACCCCTTTAGAGGAATTGCAAAAACTTCTTATATTCTGTTTCTCTTCCTGCTGACTCCACAACACTAGTCCTGAAACCATACCTGTGACAAGACAAATACAAGGCAAATTCCAAGATGACTAACTGCAGAAACCCATCCAACATTTCCTTCTGTTGTGCTGGAATATATCTGTAGGGAATGCGTCTGCCTCTCTGCTGAGGTTTGGAAACCATTTGGTCAAATGACAATTTTAGGTTCTACCCATACCTAGATCAGGGCTTCTCCAACCTCTGTGCATACTGCAATCACCTGGAGTCTTGTAAAGCAAAGATTTTGACTCAGTTTGCATCTGGGCTATGGTGGGGCCCAAGATTGTGCATTTCTAACAAGCTATGTCAATGCTGCTGATGTGTGGCTCATGCTGAGGAGCACAGACAACACCCAATACAAGTGTACAAGAGCGCCCACCCCAAATCTCATGACGTGCAGAGTCACTCAGCATGAAGGCTTACAGGAGATTCTTGTATTCATTCATATGACATTTTAATCAGTGAGACCAGTTTAGTCAAAGTTTCATCAACCCCAGCGTGTATTAAACTTACCCAGAACTCTTGCAGCTCTGTTAGATGGCTGATATTTTCAATCTTTTTGATTCTATTTGATGCAATGTCCAACATCGTGAGTTTGTTCTAAAAGAAGGAAATAAAATGTTTCCTGGATTACCTCTGATCAACAGTGATTTGCATGACCACGCAGGCAGTGTCAAGTGCTGACCTTAGGGCTGCAGGTGCACTGCCCTCTCTGCCCTCACAGGATAAGGGCATGCTATGGAGGGTGACGAGACCTGCTTGCCTCCTGCAGCCCTCCCTGGGACAGTGTTTCCATCAGAGCCTGCCCAGCTACCTCCTTGAGCTCTCCTGATCGCTGGGATTTGAGATTGTCAGACTCCAAGCCCAGTGCTCCCAGATCCCTGTCCATTGAGGCCCCTAGTGAGACTGATGGTCCCAGGAAGAACTGAGTAACCCCCTGATGCTCTGAAGAAAGACTGACAATTGTAGTAACATTTACTTAGTGCTCATCACGAGGAAATGTACGACCAAGTAATCTTCAAAACAAAGTTCCTCTCTTCATTCATGGATGAGGAACTTGGGGCTCAGTGGGGTTAAGAATCTGCCCAGGCGCATAGTAGCAGTGGGAGAGGCAGGACTCTCAGACCGCAGGCCTATACTCTTGTCTGGGAAGAGGGTGCCAGGAGCATGAGTGCAGAGAAAGGACCCGTGCTGAGGACTGGGTGCTGGGCACTGGGTGCTGGGCCTGCTGAGCACCTGCTGCAGGGTGTGTGTCCCCACCAGGAGACAAGAGTGTGTTTTTAGGATCTTCTACTCTGAAAATGCACATCAGTTACTCACTTTCCAAAACACGTTAGCTAAGCCTGGGTAATAATTTTCCTTCTCATCAAAAGGAAAACATTTACAAGCTGTCTGAGAACGTCGGACAAAGTTCATTCCCTTCTCTGCCCTCACGCTCTGCTCCCTCCTGAGTCCCTTCCTTGGTTTTCTACTGCATTTTTGGTATTCCAATTCCAAAGCCTTCCAAGTTTTAAGGGAAAGTTAAAACATTTCTCAAAAGCAAACACTCCTCCCCCCATCTCCCCTGAAATGTACCCAGCCAGTAGCTTTCCTAAGTCGAAAGTGCTATGGCTGTGGCCTGGGAGCTCCTCTGGCTGTACCACCCTTGCTGCCTTGGCGCCCAGCGCCCCAGCTGGCACCAGCTGCACATGTCAAGTCTGACACCACTCTCCAGCAGGCTATGCGCGGCATGCTGCCTAGGAGGTGCCTTCAAACCACCCCATCTTGGTGCCCTGGTCGGGTCTGCTCACAGAGTATCAGGCTCAACAGTGTGCGAGGGAGGAGCTCAGTGGGGCGGGTTCAGAGCAAAAAGGACTGCAGGAAAATGTTGCAGAAGACGCGACTGTGGGTAATCCAATGACACACCGCCTGGCGGTGGGGCTGGAACAGGCCTCTCTAGCATGGACGGCAGCTCTCCCCCACACTCTGCACCATTCTGAGATGCTCATGGCCATCTGGTATGCAAGCCCAGAAACTGGCAAAATGAAAGTGGCCTGGAACACAGGCAGGATTTGAGCCTCGTGAGGTCCAAGCACCAAGGCTCAGCGTGAGACGCAGAGCCGGTGGTGGGCTCTGGCTGTGAGAACCAGTCCCTCACCTCTGAGCTCAGGGATCCAGGTAGGCACTCAACAGCATTTCATATTTTTCTAGGGGAGTTGGACAATGTTGTGAAAACTCATCCAAAAGCAAACTAGTAAGAACTGCTTAAGAAATAGAAAAAAAGAATGGAACAGGGTGAGGAGAGCAGGCACACCAAAGGGCATGACACAACGCCACAAAAACTACATCTGTCAGGGACCACTGCAAACATATTCTAGACCAACGGGAGAGCCCAGAGCTGGAGGAAACATGAACAAGACAGGAGTCGTGAGACACTGGGATGGGGGGCGTCGTCTAAGTTCCCACCTGGGACAAAACTACATTTACTTTCTTATTTCCCACCATAAAAATAAATTCCAGATAAATTAAGAAACAAAACTTAGGAGAAAATATTTGTCTGATCTTTAGTTGAAAAAAATGGCAGAGGAAAGACTGTCACATTTGATCATGATGAAGATTACAATAACATAATTACCTTTAATACAACAATTTTTTTTTTTTCCTGTTTTGTTTCAGAGGCCCAAGAATAGTCTGGTGTTTAACCAAGATCACAGTGTAGCACTTCTACTGGTAAAATTCTGAATTACACTTCTTTCCAGTTTTCCTGGGACTGGCTGCTTATCTGAACTGTGCTGCAGATTGTTTGTCTCCCAGTGGACGCCTGGTGGTGACTGCAGGGCCTTGGCTCAGGGAGGCCAGGGTGCAGGAGGGCACCAGAGCTCCCTTGAGCATGGGCTCCCTGCTGCGCAGCCCACCCGGCCCCAACCCCAGCCCCTGCCACAGTCCTCAGCGCCATATTCCACAGCAGGCATGTCTCCACTTACCACTCTAAACTACACGGGTTTGCACGCTAGTTTTATAAACTTTTAATTTCAATGCAAAGTCAAAGGAAGGTGACCAAACTTTCCACAGGCAAATTTGAATTTTTCCAAAATTTTATGCAGGTGTTGGTGAAATTTACTGATGCCAACTAGGCCCTGGGGTTGAGGCACAAAGGCCTTTAATGAGATTGAAAACACTATGTTTATAGACCAATCTGGTTATATTTGCTGGCAATTTAACAAAACAGAAAAAAACAAGTAAAATTGAATGAGAAAAAGTCTTTTATTTGTCTTGAACACTGCACTGGGGCAGAGCAGGTGAGCTGGAGGCAGCTGAGGAGGGTGGGGGCTCTGTGAGCACACTTCCCCTCAGTATGTGAGGCTGTCCTGCACCTGAGTGAGAAGGGCCGGGGAGGGTGGAAGGAGCATGGACAGGTGAGGACAGGTGTGGACAGCAGGCAGGGAGGAATGGGGGAGGAGGAAGCTGCTCATACTGTAAGAGGAGGAGGGGGCTGGGACTGAGAGCTGGTCCTGTGCTCCCTGTGGGCTGGGAAGTAGGGGCTGAGGCCAGTGGACCCATGGGCAGAAGGTCAGTGGCCTAAAGGGATGCCAGTCACCCTCATACAGGGCCCTTTACGAGTAGGTTGGGTTTGTTTCTTTCAAACCTTGCAAAATGCCTGCAGTGCACAGTGGGTGTGCACTGGATGCTGCCCCATTGAGGGAGCCTATGGAAGCCTGTGCTGAAATTCCACATAAAGCGTCAGCCCTTCGAGGCACACTCAGGGCAGAGGGCCAACAGGCACACACAGCTCCTGCACTTTTCGGTATGAGGAGGGGGTCCCTTAGTTTTTAGGATGGGAAGGTCTTTCTGATAAACCTCCAGAGGCAGGGCATCTTCCTGACACTGGCCCGAGAGGCCAGTGTGTGCTGGCTGGCCAGGTGCCTGCCCGCCTGGTGCCCACCACCCACAGCCCCAGACAGACAGTGGGTGTCTTACATTGTTCTCCAGGCCCTCGATGACCTCGATGCCATTGTGGCTGAGGTACAGCTCCCGCAGGTTCACCAGGTTCTGCAGACCCTCGATCTTGGTCAGCCGGTTGCTCTGCAAGAGGGAAACGAGGTTTTGTGTTATCTTGAAGAATTCTAAGAATAGAGCATTTCACTTAAAACATGCTAGAATGGGGCTGGGCGCGGTGGCTCATGCCTGTAATCCCAGCACTTTGGGAAGCCAAAGGGGGCAGATCACGAGGTCAGGAGATCGAGACCATCCTGGCTAACATGGTGAAACTCCATCTCTACTAAAAATACAGAAAATTAGCCAGATGTGGTGATGGGCGCCTGTAGTCCCAGCTACTCGGGAGGCTGAGGCAGGAGAATGGCGTGAACCCGGGAGGCGGAGATTGCAGTGAGCCGAGATCGTGCCACTGCACTCCAGCCTGGGCAACAGAGCGAGACTCCATCTCAAAAAAAAAAAAAAGGGCTGGGCGTGGTGGCTCACGCCTGTAATCCCAGCACTTTGTGGGGCTGAGGCGGGAGGATCGTGAGGTCACGAGATCAAGACTATCCTGGCTAACACGGTGAAACCCCGTCTCTACGAAAAAAATACAAAAAGAATTAGCCAGGCGTGGTGGTGGGCACCTGTAGTCCCAGCTACTCGGGAGGCTGAGGCAGGAGAATGGCATGAACCTGGGAGGTGGAGCTTGCAGTGAGCCAAGATTGCACCACTGCACTCCAGCCTGGGTGACAGAGTGAGACTCCGTCTCAAAAAAAAAAAAAACCAAAAAAAAACCCACATGCTAGAATGGGACTCATGTAGAGAGGAAAAGAGGATCAAAATTTTGAGCCTGCTGTACTGAGCTAAAATTCATGCATGGGAATTACATGTTTTTTATATAAAGAATTCATTGTTAGGCCAGGTGCAGTGGCTCTCACCTCTAATCCCAGCACTTTGGGAGGCCAAGGCAGGAGGATCACCTGAGGTCAGGAGTTTGAGACCAGCCTGGCCAACATGGTGAAACCCGTCTCTACTAAAAATACAAAAAATTAGCCAGGCGTGGTGGTGCACACCTGTAATCCCAGCTCCTTGGGAGGCTGAGGCAGGAGAATCACTTGAACCCAGGAGGCTGAGGTTGCAGTGAGCCAAGATTGTACCACTGCACTCCAGCCTGGGCAACAAGAGCGAAACTCCATCTCAAAAAAAAAAAAAAAAAAAAAAAAAAAAAAAAAACCAAAAAAAAGAACTCACTGTTAAAAGATATACTTGGTGAAGCTTTACCTGATTTAATAATTTTAAAGTGTAAAAATTACCGAATATTTTAAAGTAAATTAATTATAATTTCTTTCTTTCTTTTTTTATTTGAGATGGACTCTCGCTCCGTCACCCAGGCTGGAGTGCAGTGGTGCGATCTTGGCTTATTGCAACCTCTGCCTCCTGGGTTCAAGCGATTCTCCTGTCTCAGCCTCCTGAGTAGCTGGGATTACAGGTGCCCACCACCACACCCGACTAATATTTATTTTGGTATTTTTAGTAGAGATGGGGGTATCACCATGTTGGCCAGGCTGGTCTTGAACTCCTGACCTCAACTAATCTGCCTGCCTTAGCCTCCCAGAGTGCTGGGATTACAGGCATGAGCCACCATGCCTGGCCTCTAATTTCTTTTAGTACATATTACAACTCAAATTAAACTTTAATAACTTTTTTTTTTTTTGAGATAGAGTCTCGCTTTGTCACCCAGGCTGGAGTGCAGTGGCACAACCTTGGCTCACTGCAATGTCCTCCTCCTGGATTCAAGCATTTCTCCTGCCTCATCCTCTTGAGTAGCTGGGATGACAGGCACCTGCCACCATGCCTGGCTAATTTTTGTATTTTCAATAGAGATGAGATTTCACCATGTTGGCCAGGCTGTTCTCAAACTCCTGACCTCAAATGAACCACCTGCCTTGGCCTCCCAAAGGGCTAGGATTACAGGCGTGAGCCACCACGCCTGGCCTAAGAACTTTTTAAAATATTTTTAATTTTTTTAGAGATGGGCTCTCGCTATGTTGCCCAGGCTGGTCTTGAACTCCTGGGCTCAAGCGATCTGACCACCTAGACCTCCCAAAGTGCTGGGATTATAGGCATGAGCCACTGCACCAGGCCAAGAACTTTCTTAAAGCCTGACAAACTTCTGCTTCACCAAGGGTTAAGAGTGGTTTTCACATGCCCCTCAGTGTCAGTAGAGAGGATCAACTAACCACACTGGACCTTGTCCCCAGAGCACTCTGTTCCATCTCGCTTCAAGGGTCCAATTCTGCTAATTTGCTTCCAACACAAAAGGTAAACAGGAGCCCAGGCACACCCAAGTGCTTACCAACTCCCAAATGCAGAAGTCTAACAGGGTTGATATTCTCTGTGCAATGGAAGGAATTGCTTCTACCATTGAGCCAAACACTTTAGAATTTAGAATAAGCTCCACCTTCTGAAGAAGTCCCCTTTGGCTAAAAACCATCTAGGACTGCTACTGGGGGGGAAGGTGGGGGTGGGTGGGTGGAAAAAGCCAAAAACATGGCACTTAAGAATGAAATTTTTTGGGAGGCCAAGGCAGGAGGTTCGCTCGAGTCCAGGAGTTCAAGACCACCCTGGGCAACATAGGGAAACCCCTTCTCTACATAAAATACAAAAATTAGCCAGGCATGGTGGTGTGCACCTGCAGTCCCAGCTACTTGGGAGGCTGAGGAGGGAGGATTGCTTGAGCCTAGGAGTGTGAGGCTATAGTGAGCTATGCATGCACTTGTCACTGCACTCCTGCCTGGATGACAGAGTGAGACCTTGTCTCTTAAAAAAAAAAGAAAGGCCAGGAGTGGTGGCTCATGCTTGCAAACCCAGCATTTTGGGTGGCCAAGGCAGGAAGATCACATGAGGTCAAGAGTTCAAGACCAGCCTAAGCAACACGGTGAGACCTCATCTCTTCCATGCCTCACCCCCTCGACAAAATATTAGCTGAACGTGGTGGTGCATGCCTGTAGTCCTACCGACTTGGTAGGCTGAGGTGGGAGGTTGGCTTGAGCCCAGGAGTTGGAGGCTGCAGTGAGCTATGATAGCACCACTGCACTGCAGCCTGAGTGACAGATAAAGACCCTGTCTCTAAAAAAGTAAAAAAAAATAAATAAAAAATAAAAGAGAATCAAGTTTTTGCTTGGCACATGTGTGTATAAAGTGTATGGTATCTAGTGTTTCAACTGCTTACTAATAGTGAAATGAAGTGCCAGTTGTGAAGGCAGTGAAGGATAAAAACTAAGGTTGTGTCCAGCAGCATTGGCCCTGCCAGGGCTCGCGGGGAAGGGCAGCTCAGGAAGCTCCGTACCTGCATACTGAGGACTGTCAGGTTGGTGAGCGCATCCAGGTTCTGAAGTTTAGTAATTTTGTTTTTCCCCAAAAACAAACTCTCCAGGTTGGTTAAGGTGTCGATATTTTCGATTGCCTGTGGAAAGGACAGAACAGCAATGAGTACTGCAGTTGACGGGCTGCGCCAGGCAGCCGGCAGGTGCCTGGACTGGGGCAGAGCTGTCTGGGCTTCAGCTCTGCGATGTGGGGCTAGTGATGTATCTGCTAAGACTTCCAGTGGAAATCCTACTTGAAGGTGGAATACAATAGTGGCGAGTCCAAGACTGTCTTGAGCTCACTCCCAACCCTCTGATTTCCTGGGGTGCTAAGGAACAGTCTCAGAACCCAAGGACCAGTAGATTCCCAAGTCCCTTCCAGTTCTAAATTTGTGAGCTGACACATTAAAATGTCCTCCTGCCAGGCACGGAAATCCCAGCACTTTGGGAAGCTGAGAGGGGCGGATCACAAGGTCAGGAGATCGAGACCATCCTGGCTAACACAGTGAAACCTTGTCTCTACTAAAAATACAAAAAAATTAGCCGGGTGTGGCGGCCGGCGCCTGTAGTTCCAGCTACTCCGGAGGCTGAGGCAGGAGAATGGCGTGAACCCGGGAGGCGGAGCTTGCAGTGAGCCGAGATTGTGCCATTGCACTCCAGCCTGGGCAACAGCACAAGACTCCGTCTCAGAAAAAAAAGACAAAAAAAAAGTCCTCCCAAGAGCCTCAGTCTCTACAGAAGTGAGGTACGGGGCACTCTGACCTCAAGTCTTTGAAATCCTGGGACCCTCACTTAGGATTCCTGGGGGGCCCTCACACCACAGTACTCTTCCCCTCTTGCCCAGTTTCCACACCCTCCTACATCACTCTTCCTTGCTGTGATCAAGTGCTCCTCTATTCAACCATAAACCTCCAGAGGCAGTGACCACGCTGCCCTGTCTGGTCTCCCCATGGTGACTTGCCTACAGCAGGATGTTTAATGACTGCTTATTGATTTGACTTCAGTTTCCCTCCTCTGTCAGTTCACTCTCTCTCAGAACAAGTCATTCTTTAAATATTTCAGCAGACACAAAATAACCAGATGAGGTGCATGCTAACCACGAGGGGACTCCAGGAGGGAAGATGGTGTGCTAATCCACACACCACCGCAGGACTTGGTGGGGGCGGGGGCATCCTCACATGCTGTAGCCTGTATTAATTTGTGATGAGCCACTGTTCCCCTAGAAAGTTCCATAGTGAGACACTTGGTAAAGTACGGACATCTGGGCTGCTCTCTAGTTTTAAATGTGTTGCTTTGCTATTTGTGGCCATGAGATCTCTAACAATAACTGTCAAGAGACCCTTGCCAAAACCACCCTCCCTTGGTTTGTATCCTGTCCAAGCTCTCAAGGGCCCAGGACAGACATAGCATGCTATAATACTTCCAGAAGCCAAACAGAGGGGCATTCTGAACATGGGCAGGGGCAGATGTGCTCAGAAACACCTGCCAAAGCCACTAAGCAAGGCCGGGGGAAGCACAGGCTCTGTGCCATGACCCTGATTAGGAGCCAGGCATGGGGCTCGAATGCTCTTTTGGCTGACAGAAGTCCTCCTCCCTGCCCACGGGAACCCTCCTTCCTCTCTGCACGGCAGATCCACCTCCAATGTCAGTCCTCCTGGGACACCCTCTCAAGTTCCCCTCCAGCACATGACGGTGGTTATGAGTCAGCTGGTGAAGACTTGATCCTGCTTCTGTGGAACACCAGATCACTTTTCAAAAGTCTTTTATTTCCATTCTGTCCCATGTTTTCAAGGTCAAATGGATCCTGGAGAACAGATGTAATCCTGCTGGGGACTGTGTCCCAGGAGTATAAAGCCGTCCAGGGAGGAAGGCCCAACTCAGCACTGCCTTTGGGAGTGTGTCAGCATCAAGAGACTTTCTAAAGCTGCTGGTATGTACATCAGTTCACTTCAAGGGCCCACTTTGCTGGGCTTGGGAAACTTTCATCTCAAAGAAGCATGCCAGAGAAGATTACGATGAGTAAGTTCAAGAGCAAGGCATTCAGGTCGGTTGGCTCATCTCAGGCAGAATGTAACTGGGAATGGTGTGATTCAGGGTCATGATTTGGATGAAGAGCAACTGAAATCTATGTGCAGAAGAAAGGCTAGACCACTCAGGACTTACTGATACTGACTTCCAGTTAGCATTTTTTCTTAAAAAAACAATAATTTCCTTGTTCATGAAAAAAACCACAGCATCATAACAAATGCATACTCACCACGCATTCTACATATACCCACTGAGTCCACACACAACCCGCTAGCTGCCTCTCCCTGAATATACTAGTCAGGGCTGTCTGCACCTACCCGGATGCGGTTAGATCCCAGCTCTAGCATCTGTAGTTGATGTAAGTTGCTTAAGTTCTCAATTTTACTGATTTTATTGTTGACCAAGAAGAGTTTTTTCAGTCGTGTCAACTTGTCAACCCCTTCGATGTTTCTCAGCAGATTAAAAGAAATATCTAGAATCCTGAGAACAACCAAAACAGTTTTTTAAAAAATTACATGAGCATAGGTTGCACAGAACTCACAATTTAACCACTGAAGGTGGCATCCCCATCAGGGACTGCAGTCACTACGAGGCGGGCGAGGGTGGGGTGGTCTGACTGTGCCCCTGCTGCCGCCTGGCTCACACTGATGCTGTCATGAGGGGTTTGGAGGCTGCCCAGGAGCCTGGAGTAAGCCAGAGGCAGCCTACAGGCTCCTGATGCCCTGGCTCCCAGTACAGTATCTGAGACAGAAACTATGTTTCACTCACACCTGTGCCCATGACAGGACCTCACACCAGGCTCTGCACACAGAAGGGGCCTGAGAAGTATTGAATTAGAAATAGAAACAAAACAAGCACAAATGAATGAGCAACAAAGGGCAGAAATCCAGGTAAAGTTATAACTAGGACCTGGCTCCTTCTTTTTTAATTTTAATTTTTGTAGACAGGTCTTGTTATGTTGCCCTTCTAGGTTTAAGTGATGCCCCCAATTTGGCCTCCCAAAGCGCTGAGATTACAGGTATGTACCACTGCACCTGGCCTAGGACCTAACTCCTTAAATTAGAAATGTCACTTTTTTTTTTTTTTTTTTTTTTTGAGACGGAGTCTCGCTGTCACCCAGGCTGGAGTGCAGTGGCGTGATCTCGGCTCACTGCAGGCTCCGCCCCCTGGGGTTCACGCCATTCTCTTGCCTCAGCCTCCCGAGTAGCTGGGACTGCAGGTGCCCGCCACTTCGCCTGGCTAATTTTTTCTATTTTTAGTAGAGATGGGGTTTCACCGGGTTAGCCAGGATGGTCTCGATCTCCTGACCTCGTGATCCGCCCGCCTCAGCCTCCCAAAGTGCTGGGATTACAGGCGTGAGCCACCGCGCCCGGCTGTCACTTTTTTTTTTTAATTTAAAAAAAGAGTATTCAAAAGGCAAGAGGAAATTCTGGATTAACTTTCCCCTCTACCGATTTCAGTATCATCCCTGAATGGAGGCTTTCCAGAAGTCCCCACTGCAGCCTTCCCATCAAAGATTTACTTTGGAAGCCAGGATTGTTCAGGAAGCCGAAGACATGCATGAAGCCAGTGAGGCCTCCTGGAGCCCTGAACACAGCAGGAAGAGACTTGGGATTCAGATGCAGGGCAGGACCATGTGGCAGAGGCAGCCTGTCAAGGGCTAAGAGCCAGCAGGAAGTAGGCTCTGGAGAGACTGGACACCCCCCACCCAGTGGCCTTCCCACCATGCTGTTCTCCTGTGGGTCTCATGACTCACTCCAGCTCTGTTAGCGCCTCCAGATTCTCAATCTTCTTGATCTGGTTGTCGTAAAGATCCAGCTCTCGAAGACTCTGTAGCTCCTCCAGATTCTCAATGCATTTAATTAAATTTTGGCGGAGGCAGAGAGTCTGGGGGATGGGAAAAGGACAATTGACACAGGCAAGGGGGAGGCCATGAGAAGGCCTCATCCGGTACTGGAGGACACACGACAGGCCTTTCTGGTGGAAGGACATGTCTTCGTTCTCCTGCTGTTTCCTAGAAAGGTGCGGACCTTTGAGAGGCAGGTGGGCAAGGGCACTAAGCTAGAATTCCTCAACACACCTGAGGATGGGTAGGAACCCAAAGGGAGGCAGGAGGCAGGCCCCCCCCCGCCCCCACCAAGCAGGCCTAGCTGGGGAGGGAGGCGTTGGCCTGGGGTATGGGTGTTTGCCACTACCTGGCAGAACATAAGAACCTTTGGTGGGCTCAATTTTGACAAATTCAAATGAGATGCACGGAGGACCGTAAAATTCAGTGAGTGCCTAATTGAACACAGACACAGAACTGAGGCAGGCCAGAGTCACAGGTCACTGGCTGCCTGGGCTCAGGAGGGCCAGCCCCAGGGCTGTGCCTCAAGTCCCTCCACTGCTATCTCATACCTGCTGTGCTCCCAGTAAAGAAAGGCCTGCTACAAGGTGGAGGCAGTCACGCCTCCCACAGGCTGGGACAAGGACCACAACTTAGGACTGATTGCTCGATTCTGGACTTATCCACATCCTATGGGTGAGCGTCATAGTCCCCTCATGAGAGTCCCTCTCACCTTCACTTTCTTCAGTACCTCAAATCCTTCAATCTTCCCAATGCGATAATGATTCAAATCAACATCCTGAAACAAAGCAGAAATCTATACTCAGCTATAGCAAAGTGGCTGGAGACCTGTGTCGTCCTAGAAGAGGAGTTATCAGAGGAGGCCTGCAAGTGGGCAGCAGTGGGGGAGGCAGTGCCAGGTGGCTCGGCAGCACACAGATGTCAGTGACAAGGTGTGCTGCGGGGGCTCTTTGGCTTAGTGATGACTATGTAAAACTGGCCCTTAAAATGATTGGTACGTGACATCTTTTTCTCATTCCTTAGATCCTGTATGCACAAAACATAAGCTCAGGCTCTGAGGATATGCACCCCATCCCATCACCATCAGAGACACGCTGTGGGCTCAGGAGGCCCAGCGGCCAGTCACATACAGCCTGGGGCCGTTGGGACCCCCATGTATAATGTAATCATCAGACCCAGACAATGTTTGAGTCAAAGGCATCTCATCTGCCACACAATCCTCAAGGGTAGAACAGACATGGGGATACCAATCACTGGTAAGAAAAACATGAACACAGGACTCTGACTCAGCCAAGGGAGGCTTGGGCCACCTCTCCAGGGAAATAACTTACTAATCTCATACAAGATAATCTGACAGCGTGGTCCATCACCACGCCCAAGGCTGGGCTGTGCAGGCGGCATTACCTCTGCATCTCTGTCCAGGTTGATGGTTTCCATGTCCACAGGCAGCTCATGTTCTTCTGAAAAAATAAGAAAAAGAGGTTTGTTCAGAACCCCACTAAGAGGAGGCATTGGTGAAGAGCTGCTTCTGGCTGAGGTCTGGGGCTGTTTGGTACCCAGAGCCAGCTCAAACCCCAAGGAGGAACCAATGGGAAGGTTTGCTTCGGACCTGGAGAATGTGGCAGGGTTAGACCCTGCTCCAACAATAGTGATGTTTTAAGCATTCTGAATTTCCTGAATTCAGATATTGGCAAAGGTCTCCAAACATCCATCTGTGCCTTTGAACTTCCTGAGAAAGGAAATGTGTTTTGAAGCTGTTAGTGGGAAGGAGGGGAGGAAGCAGCTGAGTGCAGGTGAGCAGGGCAGCACTACTGCCTTTCCGTGACTCCCAGAGCCGCAGAACTGGCAGCAGCCTGCCTCCTATGTAGCTTTTCTCTTTTTGTTTGTGGCAATAAACCAGGCTATTAGAATCTAGACCATGCTGGGCACATCAGATGCTCTAGGATGGGCCTTTTATTGCTTTGGAAGGTGGCCCAGCATCTACAAACACTTCCCTCTGCAAAGAGCAAAACAAAACAAAACATAGTTCAACAGATAGGATCAAAGAGGCTCACTGAATAATTTAAACACACTTCTCAATGGGGAGACTGGTGAACTCACTCCAGTAGAGAAGCCCATTGGATTTCACGAGGACTCTCCACCCTGGGAGCCGGCCTCCTCTGTGCGGAGGAGGCAGAGAGCTGCTCTCCCTGCTGAGGCGACAGCCTCCCTGTTAAGCACTTCCTCATTTCATTTCATTGTAACCTACCTCAGCATATGTGCTGAAAAGGACTAAGACATACACAGATGCACACACACACGCATGCACAAAGACACACGCATGCACAACAGTGGTATACACAGACTCATGCAGACACACAAACACGCACACTCACCCCTCAAAACACTTAAAAAAAATTAACAGTAATTCCTCAACATCACCAAGGATTGTCAGTGTTCATATTTCCTCAACTGTCTTAACATTTCTTCCCTTAGTTTACTTGCATTATGATCCAAATAAGGCTGCATATTGTGACTAGATGGTATTTCTCTTTTAAAAATTTTTTTAATTAATTTTTTTTTTAAGAGACAGGGTCTCACTCTGCTGCTAAGGCTGGAGTATAGTGGTGTGATCATAGCTCACTGCAGCCTTGAACTTGTGGGCTCAAGCAATCCTTGTCTTGGGCTCCCAGGAAGCTGAGACTACAGGTGTCTGCCACCATGCCTGACTAATTTTTTAAAACCACGTTTTGCACAATCAGGGTCTCGCTATATTGCCCAGGCTGGTCTGGAACTCCTAGCCTCAAGTGATCCTCCCACCTTGGCCTCCCAAAGTGCCAGGATTACAGGCACGAGCCACTGCACCCAGCCCAGCATTTTTCTTAAATTTCTTTTTTTCCCCTTGCAGTTTTCTGTTGTAGGAAAACAAGCTGTTTGTCTTGTAGTGCTTCTCCCAGTCTGGATTCTGTGAATTATACCCATAGGATGCTCTTTCTCCTATAAACAGATTGTCATTGTCACTACCTTACAGGGCTGTCAGCGCTCTTATTGTGGCTCTTCCTAGAGCAAACGTGCACTTGCTTCTGCAGGGGAGTGAGCTCACACAGCCCTGGACCACATGCCAAGGGCTGGCTCCTCCAGCCTGGCTCCTCACCTCACCTGGAGGCCTCTGAGAGGAGCACTTGACATCAGACCAGCTTAACAAAGTAATGATCCCACATGGCTGCATTCACTTCACTGTTTTTCCACTGTGCCTTTTCTATAACCATCAACTGTGGTTGGTTAAAAAAAAAAAAAATGTTTACTATAGTTTATCCACAACTGTAAAGGATACCAACCTGAGAATTAAATAAAAGGAACTGGGCAAAACCAAGAGATAGATACAAATCACCTCAAAAGACAATGTCAAGTCACCGTTCATAAGCTCAGCAAGTTGCACTGGAAGAGGCGCTACAATTAAGGCAGGGCGCCCAGGTCGTGTAGTCCAAACCAGGACCCTTTGAGAGCAGAAGGGCACAGTTATGCTGGGCCAGCAGGCAGAAACGGGCTCCTCAGGACACATGGTCAGGCTCCTCAGGACATATGGTCACATGGCTTTAAGGGGTCTTGTTTGTAATACATCCAGCATGGCTGGCCGCTCACCACTCAAAATGTCAGCTAACCTCTGAAACAAGGTTTCCAGCCTAGAATGCCCTTCTGAGTGTATTACATATTCATCATATTTTAAAAATAATTTAGGGAAAATAGGTAGAAGGTAACAGTTGACATGATTAAATTTGTTTTAATTGAATTTAAGACTCAAGTAAACACAGGAGAAAGTCTTGGCTCCTCTAAGGGCTAGAAATGCATATTCCCAGAAAATTCATAATCGGCTAATCATCTCGAAGAAAAAAACTTGGATTTTTCCAGGCCAGGCCAGCTGGTCTGCCTTGTAGCCATGTGCCCTTGGACAAGCGGCAGAGAGTCTCATTTTCCTCATCTATAACACATTACCACACTGTGTACTTACAGAACATGATGACAACATCATTAGCCTGTGCTAGTGAGCCAGGGAAAGAAAGCACACAGGGCTTGCTCTGCCAACTCTCAAGTCCTCCATAAACACCCAATGTCTCAGCAGCACCCATCTGAGGATAGCGGGGGCTCCTACCGCTCCACTGTTGGTGACTAAGCCAGGCGATAACGGAAGCTTCCATCTATCACTCCCATGCACTTTATTCCACCCACATCACTTCCAGAACATCAGCCCCAAAGTTCCAAAGTGAATGTGACTGGTACTTTTGTGGTAATCTCCTTGTGCCTTAAAAGTAGGTTGCCATAGTTACCAATCATCTTTGCTGGCACAGAGAGCACAATGTTATTTTAAAAATTAGGTTTGTTTCTTTATAAATTTATTTTCATTTTTATAAGGGATGCATGATTATTCATACACTGTATACAAATCTAGAAAACACAAAATGTATAGATCCTTCTTAAACCTGCCGTTTGGAAAGACTCAGCCCGTTTGATGTGTTTTCTTTCTGTAGCAGGTAAAGTACATACATGCATGCATACTGTTCAGAAACTTTTTTTTTTTTATTTGAGATGGAGTCTCACTCTGTCGCCCCGGCTGGAGTGCAGTGGTGTGATCTCAGCTCACTGCAACCTCTGCCTCCCTGGTTCAAGTGATTCTCCTGCCTCAGCCTCCCGAGTAGCTGGGACTACAGGCGCACACACCACCATGCCTGGCTAATTTTTCTTTTTTTTGTATTTTTAGTAAAGACAGGGTTTCACCATGTTGGCCAGGCTGGTCTCGAACTCCTGACCTCAAGTGATCCACCCGCCTTGGCCTCCCAAAGTGCTAGGATTACAGGCGTGAGCTATCACGCCCGGCCACATCTAAGCACTTTAGAAGTCAATCCTCAGGCCTATAAAAATGGTAAGGCAAGACTCAGAAATAATTTCTCTCAGGGACTAAAGGTTTCTATTGCTATGGTAGGACATAGAAACATAGCAGTCAGCCATAACGTTTATTTCAAATCTCATTTCCTAAACATATGGTTAATAAAACAATGTTGCGGTTCTTTTTTTTTTTCCTTTTTTTTTTTTTTGAGATGGAGTATCCCTCTGTCACCCAGGCTGGAGTGCAGTGGTGCGTTCTTGGCTCACTGCAACCTCCACCTCCTGGGTTCAAGTGATTCTCCTGCCTCAGCCTCCTGAGTAACTGGGATTACAGGCACATGCTGCCATGTCCGGCTAATTTTTGTATTTTTTGTAGAAACAAGGTTTCACCATGTTGGCCAGGATGGGCTTGATCTCCTGACCTCATGATCCACCCGCCTTGGCCTTCCAAAGTGCTGGGATTACAGGCATGAGCCACCACGCCTGGCCAACGATGTCGTGGTTCTATCTCAGACGGCATACTAGTACCAATATTCGTGCTAGGATTTGCCTTCAGTGGAATTGGAAAAAACCACATCCTTTCTGCAAATGCCGTCAATGAGTCAGCCTGCTGAGGGAGCACCTCGAAGAGCATATCCACCTGCCCTGGGCCACTGAGGGCCCCTAAGGAGCACGGCAGTCCTTCTCCAGACCGACACAGCACCCACGCCCAGGGCCAGACCATGTGCAGCACAGCCCACATCCCCCAACCAGCAGATGTCCCCAAGGGAGCTGCGCCTGGTACCTTCTGGGTCCTCCTCCCCCTGCTCCTCCCCATCCTTCAGGCTCTGTTCACTGAGGTCGGCCACGATGCCGCTGCTGTGTTTCTTCCCTTCTTCATCGCCGGATTCTTCGGACTCGACCCGCCTGTCAACTGAACCCACACATGTCAATGAGAATTCACATCTACTTTATGGGACTTTGAGGAACATATAATAAACACCCAGTTGTAAGTCAAGAGGATTTCATTTAAACATGTTTGTTGAATCCAGTTCAATGAACATTGAGTGTCTCCCATGTCCCAGCACCACTTGAGGCATATGGCCGCAGGGAGAATGGGGAGCAGAGTGTGGTGCCCACATGGACACTTAGGTGAGGAACACACTACTTCTGCCCTCAAGGAGCTTGTGAAGAATTGCCCAGTGTTCTGAAAGCCTTGGATCACCTGTGATTAAATCCACTAATGGAATCAGGTAGTGAAGCATCTCCTGAGTGCCTTTCACTTTTGGGCTGGGTGATCACCACTGTGACCCTTCTGCCACATATCTCCATCCATGCTCTACTATTCATCTGGCTAAGAAAACCAGCCAAGTTCACAGGCCCATGTTCTGAAAGAAATCAAGACTAACTCAAATCAGACTGTGGGCAGGGAGGATCACTAAGGAAAAGGAGAATACAGCCAATAGTGCTGACCGCCCACAGAAAGCTCACTGGTGTGAAATGAGCTTTCACACTGGACACTAGACAGAGTGTTAGCAACTTAAGGCTTTTAAAGGTTCATAAATATTTTTTGAATTAAAGAACAAGGCAATTCAATGTGTCAGGTAAAAATTCTTTGGTAAGGTTGTCAAATCATTTTTCTTTTTTATAACTTTACTCATGACCTCTTTTGGAAGTCTGTCTGGAAAACATGAGGCACTAACACATTACTTGGAATTATCAACCATACTGAAAATACTCTCTTTCCTGACTATGGTTTATCTACAAAGAGATGTGCTCTTTGAGGGAAAAAGTTCAATTTCATCTTTGTACTTCCTGCTTAGCCTAGCAAAGTAAAACCCAAGAAAGGATTGCTATATAAAACAAGTCCTTATAAAACCCACCTCCAAAACCTCCAAATCCATCTCTTCTTCCCTACCCCCGCAATGACGGTGGCTCAGTTACTTATTAGCTGCAGCCTGGGCTCCTGCCCTGCCTCCTAACTCGTCTCTGTGACTTGTCTTGCCCTGTTTAATCTATTCTCCACTGCCAGAGAGTCTGATCTAATTCTAAAATCCAAATCTGATATTTGAGTCCAAAAGTATTTCTGGAATGCTCTTCCTGAGTTTGCATCTTGCTGCTAGAGCTGCAGCTTTGGCAAATCGTTTCCATTTGAAAGCCTCAATCTCCTAGCCTGTGGAAGGGAGCTAGTATAGAACCTATGCCTCAGCAAGTTGCTGTCACGGTTAAATTAGAAAAGGCACAAGAGCAGTTAGCACGCGCATGACATGCAGGAGATATTTAACAAATTAGTCACCACCAGGCACAGGTCACTTGATGGTCCAGGCTCAGGGAGAGAAAGTTCTACTGCATGACAATCTGGCGCAAAAACCCCAGTAAGAGGAGTGGTGTAGGTTAGGAAAGGCTTAGCTAATGAAGGTTGGCCAAAGTGAAGCCTGAGGGCAGCAGAGAGGGTCTGGAACATGGGACAGTGGATCAGCATGTAAGAAAATGACTTTGGTGTACTGCGGATGATGGGCTGGTGAGCAAGGACAATCAATCTAGCCTAGAGATGACGAAGGTCTGAGTTAAGGTACTGGCAATGGGAATGGAGGACGTATCGGAGATTTGGAGATACTTTTAAAAGTAAAAGTCAGAGCTCCTTGACTAATAGGACATAGGTGGGAGTGGGACAGAGAGAAAAGCCGGGCTTTTATATTTGTCATTTACCAAGACATGGAAACAGCTGAAGAAGGAGTGGGAGGATATGAAGAGGCCTTTCTTACTTAAAAAGACTCAAAGGGTATGAAGTCCAAGACCCTTAACACTACCGCTCCCATCCCCACCACATATGATTTGGTCAAACTCTCCTCCACACCCTTTGACCGCAGTTTTCTTCGTCTTGAGTGATTCTTGCTCTTTTCCCTCACCCCATCCCCAACCTCGTTGCCTTCGAGTTATTCTTCAGGCTCCAGCTCAGAGCTGGCCCTGCTTCTGCAGCAATCACCACTCCTAAACATGTCAGCCCTTCCTTCTGCACCCGCCCTCCTTCCGCAGCTCCACATTCCCCTTCCCTACCACTTTCACATGAGGCAGTGACTGCTCTTCTGGGAGGTCTGTACCCCTCACCAAACCATGGGACCCAAAAGCACTTAAGCATTTGATGACACAACTGATTCCCCAGTTGCTAAGTGGGTGTGTGCACGCATGTTTACACACATACTGTACATGCACATATATGACTGTACCTACAAATATGTAGAAAATTATATATAAATATATGTGTACGTATAACATATACATATATGCATGTGGTTTTTTTTTTTTTCAACAAAGTGAATGAGGAGGAAGAAAGTTGAATTTAGACTTTTTGGAACTATGACAGCTTTGAAAACAGGTATCACCTTGTGTAACTCAATCTTCTGGTTCCTTGTTACCCCTTCGCAACAGTCCACTCGATTTCAAGAGAAGACCCTTCTCCACCCTCACCACGTGAACCAAGGAGCAGACTCTGGTAGATCCCAGCGCCCACAGCCTCAGTTTCCTCGTCAGCTGACCGAGGAGGCTCCCCCGCCTGTCAATCTCAGAGGCGCGGGGCGAGGCTCCAACTGGACTGAATGGAGCCACCGCGTCCCATTCAGCCCCACCCCCGGCCTGGCCTCGCGCCGCCGCTCTCCCCCTAGCTCTGGGTCCTTCCCGGCCGCTGCCGCCCCCGGGCCGGGGCTCCCCCGAGGTCCAGAGC
Organism: Nomascus leucogenys; assembly: GCF_006542625.1. Taxonomy (NCBI): domain Eukaryota; kingdom Metazoa; phylum Chordata; class Mammalia; order Primates; family Hylobatidae; genus Nomascus; species Nomascus leucogenys. The sequence goes on along the minus strand of NC_044402.1, from coordinate 141,496,717 downwards.
CTCCCCCGCTCCCCCGGGTCCGGCTGTCAGCTGTCAGGGGGCCGCGCGGCGGTGGCCAGAGGCAGGACGTGGAGTTTCTCTCAGTCACGGAGCAGTTCCAGCCCGCAGCTCCCCCCGCCCGCTGGGCCCTTGGGCCGCCGCCCGCAGAGGCCGCTCACCCTCCATCATCTCCTGCGACTGTTGCTGCCCCGCGCCGCGTTCCGCCGCCATGTTGGCTGCTCTTCCCCTTTCCGGAATCTGTCGCCTCAGACCCCTCAGCCAATCAGGGCTCCCGCCTCAGAGCCGGCCCAGCCAATGGGATTCTGGCGCGGCGACTTCAGCTGCGGCGCGCCTGCGTGGGCCCAGCGCCTCATGGGAGTTGTAGTTCCGTCATGAGGCCGCGCGCCGCGCCTCCCCCGGGGCAGATAATTTCAGGCAGCGGAGCCGGAACAGTCTGGAGGCGAGAAGCTGGGAAGGAAAGCAGAGGGAGTCGAAGCGGGACGCATAGAGCCGTAGCTGCAGGCAGACGGAGTGGACGTCCAGGCAGAGTGGAGAGACGCCCTGGGCTCGAGAGTTGACTTCTGTCACTGTCTCGACCTCGGAGGCGTGGAGGGGCCGCAGGCCAGGCGGATCTTTCCGTGGCTGCAAGGTGCGGGCCAGTCCTATGTGCATCCCTGACCTCTGCGAGCCTCGCTGGCTGCGTCTGTACAATGGGCCGAACGGCAAGAGCAACAACATTCTCCCGGCGTCCCCGCGCGGATTTTGCCCATGCGAAATGCCGCCTTTTCTTGACGCTCAGAGCACGCGGGCAGGTGCGGGGCACTGGCGCTGGTGGGGCCGCCAGCCAGCTGGCTGGCTCCGGGGCGCCAGAGGGGCTCCCCTTGCAAGCCGTTCCCAGCCCAGTGCGGACGCTGCAGCCTTCGTCTACCCTGCGGAGCCACCCGGCCCGTAAGCGAGCCGCCCCGCGTCCTCCGCCTTCAGAAAGAGGCCTCCAAGAGGCGAGCTCTGCGCTACTCACCCGTTTTGATCGCGAGTCGGGAGGAAACCGCATCTGCCCGGCCCGGGGGCGGAGGCGCCCATGATTCCTTTGGCTCCTCCGAAGCGCCGTAGGGGGTGTTTGGTGCGTCCCTAGCAACCATTAGCGCGGGCTTCTGGACTCCGGCTAGCTTAGTCCCGCCCATACGCCCAAGTGGTTGGTCCGTTGAGCTTGTCAATCGGTGCGAGTCGCTGTGCGATTGGTCGGTGGTATAAAAGCGCGGAGGGGCTCCCTTCCGCGGTGTGTAGCCGGCTGGGACTGACCCTCGCCTGACCCAGGTGAGATACCTGCGCTGGGGAGAGCGGGCCGGGCTCTGCAATCACCCGAAGGCCGCTGTGGGTCCTGCGCGGCTCCACGCCCCTGGCCCAGGAGGATCCGCCGCCCGGCCCTTAGACGAACCCGACCCCGGGTCTCCCGCCCCTGCGCCCTTCGCGCACCGCCGAGCCCGCGTCCTTTCCGTGCCCAGATCGCGGCGGGGTTGCGGCCGTTGGCCCCGGGCCCCGCGCCCCCAGCGTCTTCGGGGTGCCCTTCAGTGTAGCCTGCCCGGCGGGCGCCAAGGCCCCGCGCCTCGGGTCGCCTCGGGACTGTGCGCTCTCTTCACTGCAGCCCGCCCTGCGGGGCGAGCTCCGGGAGAACCAGCCCGGATTCCGCCACGCTCCCGCGCTGGGCGTGTGGGTCCCTGCGGGCTCAGCCGGCGACGCGGGGTGGGGGGCGCGCGCCGTCCGCGCTCCTGGTTCCAGCAAAGACCTGGACTTGAGCCTTAATCTTTTCACGAGGTTTTCTTTCCCAGAGTACGGCAGGGGCCTGCGCTGCCGTCTGTCTTGAGGCCTTTCTCGTCCTTACCTTCCGCATCTCAGTACCATTCGATGACGACTTTTCTCTTAGGGGTTCCCTCTCTTCATCTTTCTGCTGCTACCTTAATTTAAGACTTTATAATTTCTTGCCTGGATTACTGTAGCCTTTCTCCTGCTTTCCAGCCTTGCCCTGACATGGTCCCTGGGGTAGTCTTTGTAAGATGCATATCTGGCCATGTTACTCCTAAGCATTGAATCCTTAAAAGTTCATTTTGGGGATAAAATTAAGACTTTGGGCAGGCATAGGAGGCTCTGGGCTCATGCTTGGCCCCTCCAGGCCCACGTCCACCTACTCTTCTGGGTACTGAACTCCTCTCTGGGAGTCTTTGCCTCTGAAAGACTTCTTCACTCTGCTTGGAAGGGCTCGGCTCTGCAGGTGCCTCCTGCAGGACTGACATCCTTGCTGTGTTCTACTGCACTGTTCACCTTGTTGGCCTCATCCGGAAACTGGTTCTCCTTTTTGTTGTACAGCTGTGCTGAGAGCAATGGGAGCTGTTTGCTTCTTAGCTTATGTTCTGGTGGGAGAGAGACGGTTGCTTCTAGAAGTTCACCGAGATGCTCCCTGCAAAGCTGTCCTTGCTTCTGTTTGGTCTGAGGTGGGGTCACTTGTGTCTTCTGGAATCAAAACTAGCACTGGGAATATGGTTACTCGGCGGCACCATTAGGTGCTGTCTGCTGCGTTTGGGTTCCCGTGTCTGCAGCTCACAGTGGATACAAAGGACAATTTTAAAAATCTGGGCCTGGACGTGCAGGCATTTCTGGTTAACATCTGAGTCAAAATTTAGTGATCTAAGGTCATGTGAAGCCAGGCTCTGTTCTTTCTTGAGGCCAGGCCGTGGCTGTGGAGTGCACGGGAGGCTCGAGGGGCCTATGCTGTTCAGTGACAAACTGGCCCACGTGGACCTCAGACGCCCGGGAGGCACAGCGGGAAAAAGGATGCATCTTTCCTGCTGTCCTCCCCGCTCCCGCAGAGGGTCCCATCAGTTTCCCTCCTGGATAGGCTTGTAACTCTCAGTAACCTAATTAAACTTCCACATCTTCATGTTTCAACTTTGGTTGGTATTTATTTACTTTCTCCCATGAAGGACAAAAAATTGCATGCCCTTACCCTCCCTTCGCTTTTTTTTCCCCTTTCTGTCTCCTGTTAGTTACTTTTACAAAAAAACTTCTGTAACATTTACAATATATTCTGAATAGTTATATTACTTTTTTATTATTTTATTTTTTGAGACAGGGTCTTGCTCTGTGGCCCAGGCTGGAGTGCAGTGGTGCCATGTCCTCACTGCAAACTCCACCTCGTGGGCTCAAGTGATTCTCCCACCTCACCCTCCCAAGCAGCTGGGACTACCAGCATGTGCCACCACACCTTGCTAATTTTTAATTTTTTTTTTTTTTTGGTAGAGTCGGGGTCTCCCTATGTTGCCCAGGCTGATCTTGAACTCCTGGGCTCAAGCAATCTGCCTGGCCTCCCAAAGTACTGGATATATTACTTTTTAAAATAGTTTTGTAACATTGACATTGCAGTCTGAAGAGTTATATTTTTTAGGAATTAAGGTTTTCTAACATAATGTATTCTGAAGAGTTATATTACTTTTTTAAGAAAGTAAGGTTTTACAACATTTACAATGTATTCTGAAGCTATAATTAAGTGTCCTGAGCTTTGTCTATAGGTTGGTTCTAAAAGTAGAAAAAACTGCCTCACACTATAATCATGTCATTGTTATTTATTATAGCAATAATTAGTGCATTTGGATGCTTAGAGAAGGAGATGTAAACCTGTGACTAAAGGTCCCATTCATTGTTGCTGCTTGTAGGGAAGCTGCACACTCGAACCCCAAACCCCGTATGTAATTTTTTTCTAAGCTTCCTACACATCTGCAGGTTTGCAGAGCCTTTGCCTTCTAGGGTCCTAGGCTGGGTTTGTGTGTGAATGTCTCTGAATTTTTTGGCCGTATCAGTTTATTCATACAAAAGAATAAAGGCAGTGTTAGTCATGAATTGTACCAGCAGAGTGGACGCATTTGAACCCATCACCCAAATTAGGAAATCAGGGGACCTGTGCCCTTGTGCCTCTTCCCCACTTTAGCACCTGCCTGACCCAGAGGGAACCACCTGCCTGAAGTGTAGGTTTACCAGCCTCTTATTTAGGAAGTAGTTTAATCACATGGGCGTGTTTCCCTGAACTACTTATTTAGATTATTTCATGACAAAGGAATCCTCCTGCTGATTGTCTTCTGTAATGTGATTTTTTCCACTCGTATATGGCTAAGATTCACCCTGGGTGTAGTTTATTTGTTTTCACTGCTGTAATTCATGTATGAATATTCCAGAATTTAAAATCTATCTTCTTGTTGAAGAGTGTTTGGGTTTCATTTCCTTTTTTCCTCCCTCTCTCCCTCACTCCCTCCCTTTCTTCCCTCCCTTTTTTCTGCCTGTCTTTGCCATTGAGAACCATACTGTCCCAAACATTCTGGTGGCTTCTTATCTGTGTGCAAGAATTTCTCTGGAACATAAATCTAAGTGGAAAGTGCTGTATCCATATAGACAAATGTTTGACTTGAATTGTTTTCTAAAGAGATTATATTAATGTATTAAGAGTTCCTGTTGATCCAAATCCTTTTTGACATTGGGCATTATTAGATTCTTAATTTCTGCTGACCTAGTAGGTATAACATTATCATGATTAAGATTTCCTCTCCTGTAAAATGCTTGTTCCTGTTTCTTGACATTTTTCTTTTGGGCCATGTGTCTTTTAAAAATGTTTAAATTTTAAATAGTTGATCTTTTAAAGCTATTCTGGATATGAATTTTCTGTTGGTTATGTATGTGGCAAATATCTTCTCCCAAATTGTGGCTCGTTCTTTCATTTTCTTTATGGTATTCTTTGTGAACCTGTGTTCTCAATTTTTTTTTTTTTTTTTGGGGGGACAGAGTCTCGCTGTGTCGCCAGGCTGGAGTGCAGTGGCGTCATCTCGGCTTATTGCAACCTCCACCTCTCAGGTTCAAGCGATTCTCCTGCCTCTGCCTCCCGAGTAGCTGAGATTACAGGCGCCCGCCACCATGCCCGGCTAATTTTTGTATTTTTAGTAGAGATGAGGTTTCACCATGTTGGTCAGGATGGTTTTGATCTCTTGACCTCGTGATCCGCCCGCCTCAGCCTCCCAAAGTGCTGGGATTACAGGGGTGATGTGTTCTCAATTTTAATGTTAAATTTATTAATGTTATTTTATAACTAGAGTTTTCTGTGCCTTGTTTAAGAAAACTTTCCCTACCCCAAAGTCTTACAGATAGCCTCTTTTCTTCTAAAAACTTAGTGATTTTATTTTATATTTTATTTGGTTTGACAGGTCTCGCTTTGTTGCCTAGGCTGGCCTTCATCTCCCTGGGCTCAAGCAGTTCTCCTGCCTTAGCTTCTAGAGTGGCTCGGACTATAGGTGCAGGCCATGAGGCCTGCCTGGCTAAAATGTTTAGTGTTTTGACTTCCACAGATCAGATCTTTTATGCCCTGGGCACCACAGTGAGACCTCATCTCCTAGTTTAAAAGATGGCCATGTGAAGACACATACAAACAGGGAGAAGTCGGCCAGGCGCGGTGGCTCACGCCTGTAATCCCAGCACTTTGGGGAGGCCGACGCGGGCGGATCACAAGGTCAGGAGATCCAGACCATCCTGGCTAACACAGTGAAACCCTGACTCTACTAAAAATACCAAAAATTAGCCAGGCGTGGTGGTGGGCGCCTGTAGTCCCAGCTACTCGGGAGGCTGAGGCAGGAGAATGGTGTGAACCCGGGAGGCGGAGGTTGCAGTGAGCCGAGATCGCGTCACTGCGCTCCAGCCTGGGCGACAGTGAGACTCCGTCTCAAAACAAACAAACAAACAGGGAGAAGCTCTGTGACGGCGAAGGCAGAGACTGGAGTGACGCAGCCACAGGTCAAGAACACCAAAGATGGCCAGTAGCCACCAGATGCTAGGATAAGGCAAGGAGGGGGCACTCCTTGGAGTTCCATATTGGAAGAGGTGGTGTTGGGAGGGCCACCTCCCCTTTCCTCTCCACCCCAGGCCTGCCTTGTCTTGGAAGGGCCTCATGTGGGCATCCTGCCAGCTTGTCCAAGCTTGCTATTCCTGGAAGGCTGCTCCTCAGCCAGTTCACGGGTCTAGGTGTGCCGATGTGGGAAGACCTGGGTGGAAAGAGGCCTGTGTGTGTCTTAGAAGTGGGCACTGGACCCTTTGGTTGGGAACTCTGGGGTTCTGGATACCCAGAAAATGGTCCAGAAGAGGGGATATGAGGTCTGAGTGGGCTTGCCTTGGCCCCAGGGTCTCCTCATTTTGTGGGGGAAACTCCGGCCGTGGTTCCGGTATTGGCCACAGCCTCCTCTTGCCATTTATCTACAGCCTGGATGACCAGGTGGGGGCTTCCTTCCAGTAGAGGAGATCTTCTTGCTTTAAGGGCTCTTTTGTGGAGTTTGGCCATGAGGACAGGGTATTGGTAAATGTGTACTTGTGTTTCAAGTGCTTGCCAATATGCAGGATGGAACTCTTCAGTATCTCCACTCTGCAGGGTGGTCACATGAATGTATACATGTGACAAGACTGCATAGAACACATGCTCACGTGCGCACACACACGCTCACATGCACATGCGCATGCACACATGCACGGACACACGCACACACATGTGCAGGTAAATTCCTTGAAATCTGGATGAGGCTGATGGATGGTATCAAGTCAGTTTCCTGGCTGTGACACTCTCCTGTAAGATGTCACCATGAGAGGGAACTCAGTGAAGAGTATGTGAGATTTTCCTGTATTTCTACCCTGTATCAGCATTTGATCATGTATAAGAGAAAAGCTAAAAATACAAATCTCTGGTGGCAGGCCTGTCTCTAGGAGACATGGCCTCTTGGCCATGGCCCCCGTGACCTCACTTGTTGGCAGCACCCAGGTGATTCTGTGTGCAGCTGGTCGGATGGTCAGGACTCACTTTAGGGGAAAGCTGGGGGCATGAGAGCTGTGCAGCCCCCACGCACTGATGAGTTCATCATGACCTGGGAGTATTTTCAGTTGGTGTGTACCTGCAGCCCCTGCCTTCCCTCATGGCTCCTTCCCACCCTGTTCTTTGTTTTCCTCTCTCTCTCCTTCCCTCTTTCCCATGTCTTCCTATCTATTTTTCTTGGAAAGAGCTTTTGTTTTTCTTTTTTTTGAGATGGGGTCTCTCTCTGTCACGCAGGCTGGAGTGCAGTGGTGTGATCTCGGCTCACTGCAAACTCCGCCTCCCGGGTTCACGCCATTCTCCTGCCTCAGCCTCCCGAGTAGCTGGGACTACAGGCGCCTGCCGCCTCGCCCGGCTAATTTTTTGTATTTTTAGTGGAGACGGAGTTTCACAGTGTTAGTCAGGATGGTCTCGATCTCCTGACCTCGTGATCCGCCCTCCTCAGCCTCCCAAAGTGCTGGGATGACAGGCGTGAGCCACCGCGCCCGGCCTGGAAAGAGCTTCTTTTGAGCACCATTTTGGGCGGACCGTTCTCCCGTCGCAGGTTCTGACCCGGGACGGCAGTTGGTGGTGTATGTCTTTTGGGGCTGAGCTGAACTCAACATTATGAATTAGTTGGTTAAACTGTCTTTATGTTTTTGCATTGCAGATGTTAATCAGCTTCACGTTGTTTTCTAGTTGTTAGAGGTGGAAGCTTGGCAGTTGGCCTCCCTTCTTCCCATGGAGGACGGGGGCTTAACAGCCTTTGAAGAGGACCAGAGATGCCTTTCCCAGAGCCTCCCCTTGCCAGTGCCAGCAGAGGGCCCAGCTGCACAGACCACCGCCGAGCCCAGCAGGTCGTTTTCCTCAGCCCAAAGACATCTGAGCAGAAGGAATGGGCTTTCCAGACTCTGCCAGAGCAGGACGGCACTCTCTGGTAATGACCTTCGACTGCTGCAGGCCTCAGCGCGTGGAAATACAAATGTGGGGTTGCTCTGTGTTGTCATGGAAACCCTCTCACCAGGGATTGAAGCCACTCTATTCCTGCAGAGAAAAGTTCGTGGTTTAGGCGCTCGGCTTGCGCTGGCAGGTGACTCTGGCAGGGCCTTTGCTGCTGCTTTTGCTCTGTTGTGATTCCCAGGCATCTGGCGCTTCTTTTCAGGCAGCAGGTGGAACTCCCCTTCAATTTCAGGGTCAAGTTACAGCAAAATGTTATTTTTTACTTCAGAGTGTGTGAGAACGCTGTTCTAGGTTAGGCTGTTTTACTTAGGGAAATGCAGCTTTGCTCATGCATTTACTGAGCTAAATGACGTTTAGCCGGTGGACCAAGAATCATGGGGCAGAAGTCTGTTGGTGCCTCCTATGTCCAGAGTGTGTTGGTGCCTCTTATGTCCAGGCACCCCAAAGGTCTGGGCCATGGTGAGGAAGAAAGCGTCACTTGCCTTTGAGGGGCTGTCTGATGGAGGCACTTGGGGAGACAGCAGGCTGTGTCCTTGAAGTTGGGGTAGACCTCGAAAATGGGGAAGTGGGGCACAGAGCTGCGGGAAATGGTGGCTGGGGGTCTGGTCTCCAGGCCGAGGAGCACTTTGACACTGGAGTAGGAGGGTATTGGAGCTGAGCTTGTGCACTGGGGTGTCTGAGGGTGTAGAGCGGAGGGCCCTGTGGAGAGCACCCGGGATACTGCAGGGAGGGCCGGGCTGGGAGGCACACAGCACCCTTGGGAGTGGGCTTCACCCAGGCACTGATCAGGAATGTTCTCAGTGAGTATCGACAGGTGTGTTCCTTTTTTGGAGCATCATTCTGGTGGCTGCATGAGGAGCAGGGGTGGGAGCCGGAGGCACAGGGCCTTGAGACATGAGGAGGAGCTGTACTTGGTGACTGCTGTCTGGGGAAGAGGAAGGGCGAGAGAGTGGCTGGATGGCCACGCGGTTTCCAGTCTCAGAGAATGGTCGCGGTCAGGCCACTCACTGAAAGTCAGGGGTCCTGGATGAAGGACATGGAGGGGAGGGGATGGGAGAGAAATGGAAGGGCCAGGTCTTGCGTGCTTGGTTTTGAGCACTGGAAGAATGCAGTTGGTGTCTCCAGAGATGGGGAAGAGGGCGAGTGGGCTGTGGGAGGTCCGGGCTGGAGGTGCGAGTGTGGGAGTCTTCAGTGCATTTCTAGTTAGATGTATTTAAAGCTACCGAGGAATGGGTGAGATGGAGCCGTGGTCATTGAGAGGTGAGAGGGTGGGAGGTGGGGGAGCCCAGGTGCCCGAGGAGGGTGGTGTGGGAGGAGGGTGAGGCCTGAAGAATGACTGGACTGAGTGTTTTGGGAGCCATTGGAGGCGTTGCTGAGAGTGAGGACGCTGCACAAGGAGCTCTTGAATCGTAGGACGCTTCCAAGGAGTAAGTGACAGGGCAGCCGCCGGAGTAGCCATGGGGTCTTGGAATGACTGACAGAAGACAGAAGGTGGGAAGGAAGGAACCTTTGAGTGTAATTAAGCTTTTTTGTTTTTTGAGACAAGGTCTGACTCTTGCTCAGGCTGGAGTGCAGTGGCGCAGTCATAGCTCACTGCAGTCTCAAACTCCTGGGCTCAGGCAATCCTCCTGCCTTAGCCTCCTGAGTAGATGGGACTGCCGGGGCATGCCACCATGCCCAACTGATTTTTAAAACTTTTATTTTTAGTAGGGATAGGGTCTCGCTGTGTTGTCCAGGCTGGTCTTGAACTCCTGAACTCAAGCAATCTTCCTGCTTCAGCCTCCCAAAGAGCTGGGATTATAGGCACGCCTGGCTTTGAGTGTAATTTAGACACAGAAGTGTTGATCTTGTGCTGTTCGTGCTTCCGAGTGGACCTGGTGGTTGCCTAAGTGGATTCTGGATACCACGTTCAAACACGTGATGAGAGTGTGCGTTAGCTGTGCAGACTGACTTAATCCTTAGATCTTTTTGCAGGAGTTGAGGGCAAGGGCTGTGTGCTTTGCCTGTTTCAGAAGGTGGACACTGCAGCTGTGTGAAGTCTAAAGCTTCGCTTCGCTTCTCTTTTCAGAAGACAGATGGAGCTCCTACTGTCTCTCATCACTGGCTGCCCAGAATATTTGTACAAGTCAACTGCACTGCCCTGCTGCCCCCGAGCACACGGACCCATCTGGGCCCCGGGGCAGTGTGTCCTGCTGCTCCCTGCTGCGGGGACTGTCCTCAGGGTGGTCCTCACCCCTGCTTCCGGCCCCTGTGTGCAACCCTAACAAGGCCATCTTCACGGTGGATGCCAAGACCACAGAGGTATTTGCTTCTCTTTTAGATCTAGCTGTGTAGATGTGGTTTTGGGGTTTGTGCCTTAAACCTGGGATTTGTGTGTTTTAATGCAATTAGAAAAACATTTGGGCACTTTGGGAGGTGGGAAGTTTGCTTGAGCCCAGGAGTTCAAGACCAGCCTGGGCAACATAGCAAGATCCCATCTCTACAAAGAAATTAGCCAGGTGTGGTGGCACACACCTGTAGTCCCAGCTACCAGGGAGGCTGAGGCAGGAGGGTCACTTGAGCCTAGGAGTTCAAGGCTGTGGTGAGCTCTGATTGTGCCACTGCACTCCAGCCTGGGCAACAGAGTGAGACCCTGTCTGTCAGGAGAAGGCTGGCTTCTACATGGTCCTCCTGGGCTATTCTGGGCAGCTGGTGGAGCTGCTGGGGATGTCTGCATCCTTGCTCCTCTTTGTGATTCCTCAGATCCTGGTTGCTAACGACAAAGCTTGCAGGCTCCTGGGGTACAGCAGCCAGGACCTGATTGGCCAGAAGCTCACGCAGTTCTTTCTGAGGTCAGATTCTGATGTGGTGGAGGCCCTCAGCGAGGAGCACATGGAGGCTGATGGCCACGCTGCAGTGGTGTTTGGCACGGTGGTGAGTGGATGCGGGTGCAGCGCTCAGTCTGGCCTCAAGACCAGCAGCGTGTGGCAGGAACAGCTCGGTGTTCCCCACCAGGAGCTCTGCTGGGGGTTGGGTGGCACCAGGACATCTCAGCTTCTTCAGCTGAAAATGTCATCCCAGGTGCTGTTTCCCCGCTTCAGCTGCAGTGGGGGTGGGGGCCCTTCAAAAACACTCATCACAGGGACGGACGCTGTGGCTGCGGCTGGACTCCCGGGGGGTGTTGTGGGTGGCCCTTGCTTTGTCTGAGGGCTGTAGCTTCACTAGTGTTTTGCAGCCCTGCTGGGCACCACGTCAGACGCTCAAGAGTCATACGGTTTTATTGTCTATTGATTTTTACATTCTGTTTGGTGCTTGTGGGAGCGGGCAGGGGTGTGGGCCTGGAAGCGTTTCCCTAGACAGTGTTGATTCTCTCACCTGTGCCACGTGTCCAACCTGGACGTTGACAGTGAGCTGAGTTGGATGTGGAGGACTGAGCCCAAGGCATGGAAAAAGCCCAAGGCATGGCTGATTGTAGAGTTTCCCCTCAAAGCAGGACGGCCTCGTCAGCCGGTCGGGGACTGGGGGAGCAGCGTTGGAGGGCAGTGGAGGTTGGGGTATGATCTGAGGCTCTAGTAGTCATCCGAATCCTCCAGGTTGCCTGTTTCCCACCTAGACACCTGTGGCTTTCACACAGGGGACCCCATTGCTTGAACTGAACTGATGTCACAGGCTTAGGACCAGTTGTGTCAGAAAATCACTGGTTCAAGAAACTGACTTAGTGACTACTAAGAAGAAAAAAACTAAGATATTCACCATGTGTTGGTGTCTGTTTCTTTAAGAAATAACAGATACTGCTTTTTTCACCCTGCAATATTACCATGAACGGAGAATGAAATCTACCCTCTTGATAAAACTTGCACTTGGAGATTTTAATGTTCAGCATCGGAAATCTTGTTTGTGCTTTGGTAAATTTCTGAAATGAAAGTCAGGTAAGCAGAAGTTGAGAACGTTGCAGTACCTGGAGTTTGGGCCTCCTGGAGGCGGGTGCCCCACCCAGACTGGTCTTTTGGGTCCACGGCATGCAGGTGTGAACCTGTTTCCACAGGTGGACATCATCAGCCGTAGTGGGGAGAAGATTCCAGTGTCTGTGTGGATGAAGAGGATGCGGCAGGAGCACCGCCTATGCTGCGTGGTGGTCCTGGAGCCCGTGGAGAGAGTCTCGACCTGGGTCGCTTTCCAGAGCGATGTGAGTGTGCAGCTTTGCCTCGTGTCTCATGGACGCTGGAGCCGGTGTCGTTCTCCTCTTCAGCAAGTGCTGGTCCCTGTCTCGTTCCTTTGGGAAGAAAGAGGATGAGGAGCCTGGAGGATCTGCCCAGTGGTGCCCTCGCTGATTGTGTGTGCTTGGGCAGGGAACGAACCTCCCATACTTCAGTTCCTCACCTATGAACTGGGGCATAATCATAACTCCTCATGAGATTGTTTCAACATTTAAATGAGATAATATATGCAAAACCCCCAGAATAGTAGCTGGCATTAGAGACAGCCCTCATATGTGAACTGGGATGTTATTAATGAGCTGTGGTGTGGGCCAGGTTCCTGAAGAACAAGAAGGCCCACAATTTAGGTGCATCTCCGGTAGAAGGAGACAGATGAGGATGCTCTTATCAAATTCATGGGTATATGTCTCTTGCACTTCCGATGGAGAAGTCATGTTGGGGTCTTGCTTTTGGCTTGAAAATATTGAAGCTTAGTTAAATTTACAGCTGGAGCACAAGAAGCTTTTATGATAAGCACTGGGCTTTTCCTCCAGGGCACCATCACGTCATGCGACAGTCTCTTTGCTCATCTTCACGGGTACGTGTCTGGGGAGGACGTGGCTGGGCAGCACATCACAGACCTGATCCCTTCCGTGCAGCTCCCTCCTCCTGGTCAGCACATCCCAAAGGTGGGGCTCCTGACCTCTCGCACTGTGTGATGGGGTGGAGTTCTTAGCTCTGAATCCATAACTGGAGACACAGACCAAGGGTTTCTGAAGGCAAGGGTGGCCGTAGGGGTGGGACGTGCTCAGTTTTGAGCTTCCTGTGCGCCGAGGCCTTGACCAAGGCCCGGGGCCTGTGCGGTCTCCCAGCTGGCCACTCTTGTCCCCTGAGTCTTGTCTTCTCCCTAGAGCTGGGCCACCCACAGAGGCGGATGCTGGGACATTGCCCGAGGCTGAGAGGGGTGGGAGAACACATCCACAGATGCGCAGCTGGTGCAGTGCAGCCTGTGGGGCCAGTATCCTGGGGCCAGAGCAAGGATGGCACGGTTGCCAGTGGCGTGGCTGAGCCCCGAGCCTGAGCCCCACAGTCCTCCCTCCCTCCCTCCCTGCTGGTGCCCGGCCCCTCATTGGGGTGTCTCACTTGCCCTGGGGTCGCTGTGCCTGGGGCGGCTCTGGACACTGAGTCCTCCCCACCCACAAAGGGCTCTTTCCTGGGCCAGGCGGGCCTGGGAGGAGAGGGAAGGCAGAGCAGTGTGAGTGTGAGATATCCTGGGGACCTTCCCTGATGACATGTGGCGTAGAAGTCGGGTCGGACGCAGCACAGACTCAGTGCTCTGTCCACGTGAAACACGGCTTGAGCCAAACGACAAGCCTTTCTTTCAGAATCTCAAGATTCAGAGGTCTGTTGGAAGAGCCAGGGACGGCACCACCTTCCCTCTGAGCTTAAAGCTGAAATCCCAACCCAGCAGTGAGGAGGTGACCACCGGTGAGGCAGCCCCTGCGAGGGGCTACCAGGCATCCGTCTGGGTGTTCTGCACCATCAGCGGCCTCATCACCCTCCTGCCGGATGGGACCATCCATGGCATCAACCACAGCTTCGCGCTGACGCTGTTTGGTTACGGAAAGACCGAGCTCCTGGGCAAGGTGGGGCTGCCCTGGGCGCCTGGCTCCCCATCTCCTCGGAGGAAGCTGCTGTGCTCTGCAGTGCGGGCTTGCGTGTGGCACAGGCCTTGCACCCGGCAAGCTCTCCAGCTCGCTCCTTTACCCAGGAGGGACCTCGGGTCCAGGGAGGGAGGTCCTTGCTCACGGCTGCCAAGCTCCTTCTCTCCACCCTTCCCCAGCAACCACCGTCAGAGGGAGGGAGAGGAGCGCTGTGCCTCAAAGCCCTGAGAGATCTGGTCTGACTGATGGACCAGGGTTTACGACACAACTGCAGGGGTTCATTGCTCACCCTAGTAGAAATACTAAAAAGTAGCTAAGCTGAATTGTAATTAAGTTCAATTTAAGTTAGTTAAAAAGCAGTTAGCGTTCTTCCTGGATGAGGGGTTCCCACAGGAGCTGAGGGCGTTGAGACCTTGCAAGGATTTTGGGGGCACGGACGTTTGTGCCCTCTGTGAGGTTAGGGCGGGTTCCGGCATTACATTATGGGCAGTGTCCTGGTGAGGGGGCCACACACAGGTTCAGAGGAAGCATCTGTCAGAGCAGCTCCTGGCCTGGGAGGAGCCCAGAGGGCCCTGCAGTCCTTCTGTCCTGGGTGCATGTCACTGTTCCGGCCACCAGTGAGCCGCGTGAGGTGAGGCTTGCAGACACAGGCTGCCAGATCCATCCAAACATGGGGCCAAAGGCCAGATGTCTGCTCCAAAGATGTGTCGATGTCAATGTAACTTGCCGCAGAGTGTGTTTTTACCTTTTTCTTAAGAAAAGGGGAAAAATCATGAATTACATGTTGAACATCAGAGGGGCTTCAGGTGCATCAAAGGGCATTTGGCCCGAGGCCTCTCCTGACCTTGAGGGTGAACCCTCAGGGACTGGCTCTCCTTGTGTTTATTCCTCCCCCAGGGGGACAGTCCAGTGGGTCAGCATGGATCCTCCAGGCTCTGAAATGTCCCCACTTTGTTTTCTAGAATATCACTTTCCTGATTCCTGGTTTCTACAGCTACATGGACCTTGCGTATGACAGCTCGTTACAGCTCCCAGACCTGGCCAGCTGCCTGGACGTCGGCGATGAGAGTGGGTGTGGGGAGAGAACCTTGGACCCGTGGCAGGGCCAGGACCCCGCTGAGGGGGCCCAGGGTAAGACACAGCCTCCTCCTCCTGAATGCGCCTGCAGCTGCTGATCCCCAGACAGCCCCGTGCCTCTGAGACAGGGCTGGGAGGAGCAGGAGCTACGGCCCCTCCAGAGGCTCAGGGGTGGTGGGGGGGCGGAGTAGGGGGTGACTGTTTTCTGGTTTGATGTTCCTCTCTGTCTCAGGGGCTGTGACATGTTATTCTTATAAACATACGAGCGTAGAGAAGAAGAATAGAAAACCCCCAAGACTGCATCACCTGTGCCCATAATATCCAAGACACAGCATCCGAGACACAGCTAACTGACAGTCTTGTCTTTTCTAAGTAAACTTACATAGCTTCATGTAGTTTGAGTGAATCCATGTAGCATATCAGATTACCGCTGACCCTTGAACAACTGGGTTTGACATTGGAGGGTCCAGTTATACACGGATTCTTTTCAACCTCAGAAATCCAGTATTGGTGGGAGGTGAAGTTGGCGTATATGGAGGGCTGACCTTCCATGCACCTGCGTTTCACGGGTGGGCTGTGGGACGTGAGGGTGTTCGGATTTTGGCATTCTGGGGGTCCTGGAACCCATCCCCTGAGTGTACTGAGGGTTGACTGCATCTCCTAAATCGAATGTTCTACCAGTATTTCCTGGTTTAATTATGTTTATGCCACATAGTTTTAATTTAACGTTTTAAATTATTTCAACAAATACTCCGAGTCCCTTTCATATGCACAGTCTTAGGTGTGTGGCTTCTGTAGACAGAGTGAGCACACTGCCTCCTGTTCCGAGGGACCCACTCTGGCTGGGAGCAATGAGGGGCAGTGGAACCCGCTGATGTTCTGGCAGGGCCCACGCCTGAGCTCCTGGTAAGGAGCAGGCCCCTGGCTGCTTCCACAATGCTCACTCTTTTGTTGACAAGCATGGGGTGGGGGTGCGCCCTGTCCCTGGCTCTGCCCTGGTGAGGACCCCGGGACTCTGCCTCCAGGGGCTCTGCCCACCTGGAGCGTGGGCTCACTGGGTGTGGTTCTGGAGTTCCTGGGGCAGGCTGGGGCCCAAGGGTCCAGGTGATGGTGTGGCAGGGTTGTCGGGTTGGGGGTCTCTGTTCTATGGAAGGACACAGTGGGCGTGAGATAGAGAGAGAGAGAGAGAGTGGCCAGTGCTGGCAGAAAGCACAGCCGCCTCGGGGCTCTGCATCGTGGTGGGTCCAGGCAGGTCGGCAGGTGCTGGCTTGCGAGGTTGTCCTGCACGCGGTCACTCGGGTATTGAATGAGTGTGAAAGTGGATTTAATACAGTCACTGAGGAAAACTACAGCTTCACGAGACTGACCGGCCTGGTGAGATAAACATTCACCATCAGACACTCTTTGGCTTTCTGGGCTTCGTGTGAGTTCTTTGGCAGATGTGCACAGCCTCCTTCCCCACAGGGTCTCGCCTGGGTCATTAGAAGCTGGATTGTGACATTTGTTTTAAAAGATGCTTTGTTAGGCTGTTGGTTCTCCTGACAATCCCGGCTTTCCTTAGCATGTGGTTCCCCTCATCCTATCTGGGGTTTTCTGTCTCAGTCTGTCCTTTATACAAGCTTTTTCCTCTGGCACTGATTATATTCCCCTTCCCCTTTTTCCGGAATTCCAAATTCTGACCTGTGCGTGCACGGCTGTGTGTTTAGTACATGCCCTTTATCAGATATTTGGTGGTGGGGGGAGGGGATCACAACATTTCTGTTACTCTTGCATTGTTTCCCTAGGATGAATTCTTAGAAGTGGAACTTCCAGATTCAGGGAATGAACACTTTTGCTAGTTACTGTCAAAAATGCCTCTTGGAGAAGTTATGCCAAACCACCCAACTGTCCTGGTGACAGAGCAGGCTTCCCTCGGCTTGGGGCTAGGGTTCTTCTCAGGGTCGTCCTTTTTTTTTTGAGACGGAGTTTCACTCTTGTTGCTGAGGCTGGAGTGCAGTGGCACCATCTCGTCTCACTGCAACCTCTGCCTCCTGGGTTCAAGTGATTCTCCTGTCCCAGCCTCCCTAGTAGCTGGGATTACAAGGATGTACCACCATGCCCGGCTAATTTTGTGTTTTTAGTAGAGACGGGGTTTCTCCATGTTGGTCAGGCTGGTCTCGAACTCCCAACCTCAGGTGATCTGCCCGCCTCGGCCTCCCAAAGTGCTGGGATTACAGGTGTGAGCCACTGTGCCTGGCCTTCCAGTGTCCTTCCTAATGTAGCCTGCTTTCTCTCATGTAACCAAGAGACATACATTCATCCCCTACCACGGGCCAGGCTGCACTGCGTGCAGACGCCCCTGCCCTCACGGGGACTGGAAGGAGCCAGGTGACATGTGGAGCCCAGGAAGTGGCCAGAGCTCGGGAGGAAGGCAAAGAGGGGAAGAGGGCATGCAGTCTTAGGCTTGGGGGCCCAGGAGGCCTAGGGAAGCCTTGTAGATACCCAGGTACAGCATTTCTGGGATCAGGAGCCATGATCCCAAGGCCTCTAATACTTCAGGTATGGCAGGGAGGCCGAGATGGCTGGCCAGAGAGGGCCAGGTGGAGAGACCTGGAGGAGTGAGGCCACAGAGTTGGGGGGCCATGGCCGAGACTTTGGCTTCTATCCAGAGTCAGATGGGAGCTGTTGGAGGGTTGTCAGCAGATGAGGGCCGTGCTCTGACTTGGGTGTTAATAGGATCATGGTAGCTGGCTGCAGGTGTCCTGGGCCAAGCAGCAGGGAGACAGGAGGCAGAGAAGAGGGCGCTGGTTTGGACCTGGGACGCTGGGGGTGGTGAGAGGTGGTCGATGCTGGTCATGCTGTGAAGGAGCCTCAGTGAGTTCCAGGCAAATGAGCAGATTCGTTTTAGGGAGTGCCTGTGAAGAGCAAACACTCTTTGTCGGTGTTGCTGCCAGATCCAAGGATTAATGTCGTGCTTGCTGGTGGCCACATTGTGCCCCGAGATGAGACCCGGAAGCTGGTGGAAAGCCAAGACATCTTCACCGGGACTCAGACTGAGCTGGGAGCTGGAGGCCAGCTCCTTTCCCGCCTCTCACCTCAGCCTGCTCCAGGGTAAGTCCCTTGGTGGGAGGTTGCAGGTTTAGTAAAAGTCCAGGCAGACGGTAGGTGAATGAGGAACATGTCAGAGAGAAATGTTCAGCCTGTTATTCATAGTAATACTGAAAACGCACATGGGGTGAGCGCCTGCTCTGTTC
This sequence comes from Nomascus leucogenys, assembly GCF_006542625.1. Lineage (NCBI taxonomy): Eukaryota > Metazoa > Chordata > Mammalia > Primates > Hylobatidae > Nomascus > Nomascus leucogenys. The sequence continues at coordinate 141,478,770 of NC_044402.1, read as the reverse complement.
CACACACAGTGACACCTGGATTTTCTGCGCTGCCTGGCTGAGTCCTTATCAGCCTGTATGGGAGGGCACCATGGTGTTACTATCTCACTGTAGGGATAAGGAAACAGGCTGTGCAGAGTTCCAGAATGTTTAGGTAGATTTCAGAGAACTGATAGAAACATAATTTTATCATTTTCTTTTTTTTTTTTGGAGACAGAGTCTTGCTCTGTTGCCCAGGCTGGAGTGCAGTGGCGCGATCTCCGCTCACTGCAAGCTCTGCCTCCCGGGTTCACGCCATTCTCCTGCCTCAGCCTCCCAAGTAGCTGGGACTACATGCGCCCGCCACCATGCCCGGTTAATTTTTTGTATTTTTTTTAGTTTCACCATGTTGGCCAGGATGGTCTCGATTTCCTGACCTTGTGATCCGCCCGCCTCAGCCTCCCAAAGTGCTGGGATTAATTTTATCATTTTCAAAGTCATATGAAGCCGTTCTCTTTGCACATTTTAAAATATTCTATTTAGAGTAAAGAAAGTTTATATTAGAGAATTAGGAACATTTAGAAAAGTTGAAATAAAAACTCGTTCTATTGTGATAGTCCTATTGTACATAGCACGTGTGTGTGTGTGTTTTTAACCCATTTTCTTCTTCAGAATCTTTTTTTTTTTTTTTTGAGACAGAGTCTCACTCAGCTGCCCAGGCTAGAGTGCAGTGGCATGATCTTGGTTCACTGTAACCTCTGCCCCCCGGTTCAAGTGATTCTCCTGCCTCAGCCTCCTGAGTAGCTGGGACTACAGGCACCTGCCACCATGCCCGGCTAATTTTTGTATTTTTACTAGAGAAGGGGTTTCACCATGTTGGCCAGACTGGTCTTGATCTCTTGACCTCATGACCCACCCACCTTGGCCTCCCAAAGTGCTGGGATTACAGGTGTGAGCCACTGTGCCCGATCCTGTCCTCTTTCTGAGCCTCTGGTATACCTTTACTAGGTTGCTGATGTTAACCTGTGTGTCTGTCCCCGAGTGAGGTGGTGAGGTCACATTCTGTTCATCTGGTGCCCAGTGTCGGTCTGTGGCTGGGCTGACGGGAGGCCTGGGTCCCTTGGCTCTGTGATCATCCTGTCTGGACTGTGGCAGCCTCCTCGTGGGTCACCATGTGCTGAATGCTGGAGGACATTGTATGCCACCTCTTAGGAGCTGCCCTCACCAGCCTCCTCTCTCTTTTTCGGCCCCTGTCCCCTTCTTTTTTGTTTTTGTTTGAGACGGAGTCTCACTCTGTCACCCATCGCACCAGTGAGCTGGTACAATCTCAGCTCACTGCAACCTCTGCCTCCCAGGCTCAAACGATTCTCCTGCCTCAGCCTCCAAGTAGCTGGGATTACAGATGCCTGCCACCACACCAGGCTAATTTTTGTATTATTAGTAGAGACAGGGCTTTGCCATGTTGGCCAGACTGGTCTCAAACTCCTGACCTCAACTGATCCACCCACCTCGGCCTCCCAAAGTGCTGGGATTACAGGTGTGAGCCACCGCGCCTGGCCCCCCGGCCCCTGTCCCCTTCTGCGTGGGCCCCATCTGAGAGCCATTTCCCAAATCTGAGAGCCATTTCCCTCGTCGGCTGTGAAATCGGATGGTGTTTGTAGTCAATCAGTTGTGTTTTTACTGTTGTAGAGTTTACCAGGGACTCTCCAATCCCTCTCTCCTTTCCTCTTACACCTCCTCAAGGCAGCAGCAGGGACCTCCCCTTGCAGGTGGGGCTGAGGCTGAGCTGCACGTCTGACGGGGGGTTTGGGGGGCCCTGAGATGAAGTGGGAGTGCTGAGCAAAGCATTGGCAAGTGTTCCTGTACTTTACTGTTGGGCTTGTGGTAGCATTCTCTGCTAAATCATTTCTAAACGTGGACTTAATTTGGAGAAATTTGAGACTAAGTGCTTTATTTTTTAACTTGGTCACAAAATTTGGTCTTTTTCTTGTTATAAATTGGTGGCATTAAATGCTTTGTACTTAGTTCTAATGGAGAATCGGTGCAGTCTCTCCTTTTGACTCATCTGTGGCCCTACACGATGGTCACCCATGTAATTATCCCCAGGGTGGACAGTGTCCCAGAAGGAAGCCTGCCAGTGCATGGTGAGCAGGTGCTGCCCGAGGACCAGCAAGTCACTGCCTTGGGGAGAGAGGAACCTGTGGCAATAGAGAGCCCCAGACAGGGTCTTCTGGGAGAAAGCAGGTCTGAACCAGTGGATGTGAAGCCATTTGCCTCTTGCAAAGAATCTGAAGCTCGAGTCCCAGCTGAGGATGGGGGCAGTGACGCTGGCATGTGTGGCCTGTGTCAGAAGGCCCAGCTAGAGCGGATGGGAGTCAGTGGTCCCAGCAGTTCAGACCTCTGGGCTGGGGCTGCCGTGGCCGAGCCCCAGGCCAAGGGTCAGCTGGCGGGGGGCAGCCTCCTGATGCACTGCCCTTGCTACGGGAGTGAATGGGGCTTGTGGCGAAGCCAGGACTTGGCCCCCAGCCCCTCTGGGATGGCAGGCCTCTCGTTTGGGACACCTACTCTAGATGAGCCATGGCTGGGAGTGAAAAATGACCGAGAAGAGCTGCAGACCTGCTTGATTAAGGAGCAGCTGTCCCAGTTGAGCCTTGCGGGAGCCCTTGATGTCCCCCACGCCGAACTCGTTCCGACAGAGTGCCCGGCTGTCACCGCTCCTGTGTCGTCCTGCGATCTGGGAGGCAGAGACCTGTACAGTGGCTGCACGGGCAGCTCCTCAGCCTGCTATGCCTTGGCCACGGACCTCCCCGGGGCCCTGGAAGCAGTGGAGGCCCAGGAGGTTGATGTGAATTCGTTTTCCTGGAACCTCAAGGAACCCTTTTTCAGTGACCAGACAGACCAAACATCATCAAATTGTTCCTGTGCTACGTCTGAACTCAGAGGGACACCCTCTTCCTTGGCAGTGGGCTCCGATCCAGATGTAGGCAGTCTCCAGGAACAGGGGTCATGTGTCCTGGATGACAGGGAGCTGTTACTACTGACCGGCACCTGTGTTGACCTTGGCCAAGGCCGACGGTTCCGGGATAGCTGCCTGGGACAGGATCCAACAGAACCACTTGAGGTTTGTTTGGTGTCCTCTGAGCATTATGCAGCAAGCGACAGAGAAAGCCCAGGACGCGTTCCTTCCACGTTGGATGCTGGCCCTGAGGACACATGCCCATCAGCAGAGGAGCCAAGGCTGAACGTCCAGGTCACCTCCACACCCGTGATCGTGATGTGCGGGGCTGCTGGCCTGCAGCGGGAGATCCAGGAGGGTGCCTACTCCGGGAGCTGCTACCATCGAGATGGCTTACGGCTGAGTATGTCCTGGGCCCCATGGGAAGAAGCGTGGTGCCCCCAGGGCACAGCTCAGTGCGGGTGCAGGGCCTTGCTTGTTCTGGGGTCTGATGGGGTTTCACCCTGGAATAGTTTCAGCAGAAATCATGTTTTAAAGGAGAATGCATATCATCCACCTCTTGAAAATTAAGATTACAAATGTGTGTGCCTGTGGAGGGTGGCGCCCAAGGTCCCAGGCCACCTGCCCCATGCCCATCAGTTCCAGCTGTGCCCCCCGACTCAGGCCATACACTTCAGAGAGCCGCTCTGCGCAGCAGCTTGGGGAGATTCCGTCGGGAGCAGGAGAGGTGCAGGGGCATCATGCTGGAGTCTGTTTCTCCACCTCCCACCAGCCCCCACCTCAGTGGTCACATGGAGAGGTCAAGAGAGATGTGAGCGTGGCGAGATGCTCACGTGTTCTTCTTCCGTGCTTTTGGTGTTTAGGCTGCTCTGATCTCTGAAAAACCTGCCCTTCTGTGAGGGTCATGTGATCAGGCCCCTCTGCTTGCCCCTTTGAGGTTGATTCTGTTTTACTTTCTTTTTTGTTTTCATTTCTTTTTTTTCTTTTTTTTTTTTGAGACAGAGTCTCGCTCTGTCGCCCAGGCTGGAGTGCAGTAGTGCGATCTCGGCTCACTGCAAGCTCCGCCTCCTGGGTTCATGCCATTCTCCTGCCTCAGCCTCCCAAGTAGCTGGGACTACAGGCACTCGCCACCATGCCTGGCTAATTTTTTGTATTTTTAGTAGAGACAGGGTTTCACCGTGTTAACCAGGATGGTCTCGATCTCCTGACTTTGTGATCCACCCGCCTTGGCCTCCCAAAATGCTGGGATTACAGGTGTGAGCCACCACGCCCGGCCTGTTTTTTTTATTTTTTGAGACAGAGTCTTACTCTGGCCACCGTAGCTGGAGTGCAATGGCATGATCTCAGCTCACTGCAACCTCCGCCTCCTGGGTTCAAGCGATTCTCCTGCCTCAGCCTCCTGAGTAGCTGGGACTACAGGCGTGTGCCACTATACCCAGCTAATTTTTTTGTATTTTTAGTAGAGGCAGGGTTTCACTATGATGGCCAGGCTGGTCTCGAATCCTGACCTCATGATCCACCCGCCTTGACCTCCCAAAGTGCTGGGATTACAGGCATGAGCCACCGAGCCTGGCTAACTTTTTGTATTTTTAGTAGAGACGGGTTTCATCGTGTTAGTCAGGATGGTCTTGATCTCCTGACCTCGTGATCCGCCCGCCTCAGCCTCCCAAAGTGCTGAGATTACAGGCGTGAGCCACTGCGCCTGGCTGTATTTTCCTCATTTCTTAATAGATCCACATTATTTTAGCCAGTTGTTTCCATATTGCTGATTTTGTAGTGTTGATAGCTAGGGTTATTTTCTTATACTTAAAAGAATTTTGTAAATAATAAGTGTTATTTGTAGAAACATTAGAAATATAAACAAGAAGGAAATAAAATGGGCTGTAAACCCCCACCACCAAAAACAGCTAACCACACTTACGTTGGTGTATAGCTAGGAGGCTGTGGAAAATGCATATGTGCTTTCTCTATATAAGTGGGTATGGAGTTTAATATGACTATGAGTGACTAGAGTAGGTACATGTGTACGTGGATTAATGTAAGCCATTCACATTCTTGTCACTGGAAGGCCAAAGACCCACTGTGTGTAGGGGCACGTTGAGTGCAGGTTCTCCCGGCTATTCTGAGTTGGAGGTTGTCTGCACCCTCAACTACAGGCCTCTCCGGAGGGCTTCCTTGGCCTCTGGCTGCCCTGAGTGAGGAGGTGTGATTGTTGTTGCAGGCCTGCAGGCTATGCCCCGGGGGTGTTTCCCTGGCCGGCCCTGACAGCTTTCCTCCAGGCCTTGGTGCTGCCTGCCTCTGCCTGGGCTGCTCTCTGGTCTGTGTTCTGGGGATTGAACTTTCTAACTTAAAGCTGCTGGGGATTGGACTGTTGCATTCTAGGACTGGACTTTTCTAACCGAAAGCTGCTGTCTAGCCAGGTCAGCACAGGCCTGTGCATTCTTACCTTCTCACCCTTCAGGTATACAGTTTGAGGTGAGGCGGGTGGAGCTCCAGGGCCCCACACCTCTGTTCTGCTGCTGGCTGGTGAAAGACCTCCTCCACAGCCAACGCGACTCAGCCGCCAGGACCCGCCTCTTCCTTGCCAGCCTGCCCAGCTCCACCCACTCTACCGCTGCTGAGCTCACCGGACCCAGCCTGGTGGAAGTGGGTATTTGCAGTCAATGCCTGCCCTGGACTTGCCTTGTACTGTGTGGCAAATATCCTAGTTGGCACCTCTCTGTTTCCTCGGGGATGGGAATACGGTCTGTTTGTAACTTTTTTTTTTTTTTTGGTGGGACGGAGTCTCGCTCTTGTTCCCCAGGCTGGAGTGCAATGGCGCGATCTCAGCTCACTGCAACCTCCGCTTCCTCCCGAGTAGTGGGAATTACAGGCACGCACCACCACGCCCGGCTAATTTTGTATTTTTAGTAGAGACTGGGTTTCTCCATGTTGGCAAGGCTGGTCTTGAACTCCTGACCTCAGGTGATCCACCCGCTTTGGCCTCCCAAAGTGCTGGGATTACAGGTGTGAGCCACTGCGCCTGGCCCTGTTTGTAACTTTTCACACTGTCTTCTAATATCTGGTGTGACTATAAAGCCACTTTAAATCTGCATAGGCCCATGTGTATGGTTGGGGTGTAAACACGTTTTGACATGTGTGCCAGTTGAGATCAGAGTGCTGAGGCTGCTTGGGGTGCCCTGTGGAGATCGGCTTTCAGACCTGTCTGAGAGCATAGGAGGAGAGGGGACTGGAGTGCAGGGGACTGGAGTGCAGGGCACACCTGCCTTGGGTGGCTGCTGAAGACGCAGGGGGACCACTGTGGGTGCTGCACCTCTGCCAGGTGCAGTTGCATGTAACCCCACAGACCTTCCTCTGCATTGCAGGTGCTCAGAGCCAGACCCTGGTTTGAGGAGCCCCCCAAGGCTGTGGAACTGGAGGGGCTGGCGGCCTGTGAGGGCGAGTACTCCCAAAAGTACAGTACCCTGAGCCCGCTGGGCAGTGGGGCCTTTGGCTTCGTGTGGACTGCTGTGGACAAGGAAAAAAACAAGGAGGTACCCTGGATGTGGGAGGGGAGTGGCGTGGGGCACCACTTCAAATGGCTCTTGACTTTTGGTCCCAGTTCTCTAAACCTGGGGTTTTTTGAGGAGTCCTTTACGTACAGCACCAAGCATACAACCTGGTATGTGGGCGGTTTCCCGATACAAGGAGGTTCTCTCAGCAGAACACATGTCCACATCCAGGGTTGCTGATCCCGTCAAGTTGTAGATTCAGACCTTGAACAGGCCAGGCTCAGGGCTTCGCCTCCTGCCCTTGTGTTAGATCCCACATCTGGACCTTTGTTCCCTCCTTTCTGAGCCTGGGGTTTGCACCATTCTCCTCCTCCCCACTGAGATGCTGATATCTCACGGGCACTGCACATGCATGCTTAAAACCAAATTTAAGACCGCCTCCACCCAGCTGGAAAAAAAACCCCAAGAAAGAGGCAAGCAAGCTAACCAGCAGAAGCTCTTGGTCTTCCCGGCTCCCTGGAATGACTGCTCTGTTTATAGCTCACGGCTGGAGCAGGGATTGGTGTGTGCTAGGCATTCCTCTAGGTGCACTGAGTACTGCCAGCTGCTTGTCCCCCCACCCCCTTCCTCCCCAGTTATCATGGCCATTCTTACATATTCTCCTTCCAAATAAGCTTTAGAACTTGCTCTCCCTCCCTCCCAAGTCCTGTTGGGATTTGTAGCTGCCTGGACATGTTGCGACGTGGGGGAATTGACATCAGGATGATGGCCACTTTCCTGTTCAGAAGCAGCATCTGCTGCTTGCTGTGAATCCCTGTTAGATTGTCCAGGTGTGTTTGTGCCTGGCTTGGCGGGTTCCTGGGAGGGTCATGGAATACTGCCCGCAGGATCCTTTGCTCCCTGCATTTTCTAGTCACTTGTGGCCGGAATACACCAAAAATCCGAGCTTGGATTGATCCATCATATGTGTATATCCAAGTCTTCCTAGTACTAATGCTCTTTCAGTGGATCCTTTGGATTTTCTAGATCAACAACCACTCCTCTGCAGTAATGACAGTGTTGTCTGTCCCCTCTGTGATTCGCCTGTCATCATCCTTTTATCCTTCCCTCCTGTCTATCCTTAACTAGGACCTGTGGGGTGTGCTGCACAGCAGGTGTGCCGCTGCCTCTTCTGGGCTCTGCTGCTGCTCCAAGGTGGCTGTGGCTCCTTTCAGTGCCTGATGAGCACCTTTCATTGGAGGATCTTTCATTTTACTTTCAACCTGCTAAAATTTTTTAAGAATGAGTGTTGAGTTCTATCAAATTCTGTCAAAAGATGTCTTTTCCGCATCTATTGAGATACTCATATCCTTGTTGCCTTTATTAATAAAACGAATAACATACAGTATTTGTCTTTGATTATATTATAACAGTCTCTTAATGCATTGCTGAATTTGATTTTTGATTTGCTATTTCTCTTTTTTTTTTTTTTTTTTTGAGACGGAGTCTTGCTTTGTTGCCAGGCTGGAGTGTAGTGGCACCATCTTAGCTCACCGCAACCTCCTCCTCCCGGGTTCAAGCGATTCCCCTGCCTCAGCCTCCCAAGTAGCTGGTATTACAGGCATGCGCCACCATGCCCATCTAATTTTTTGTATTTCAGTAGAGACGGGGTTTCACCATGTTGGCCAAGAAGGTCTCGTTCTCCTGACCTTGTGATCCACCCACCTCGGCCTCCCAAAGTGCTGGGATTACAGGCTTGAACCACTGCGCCTGGCCTGATTTGCTATTTCTATTTGGGATTTTTTTTTCGTTTATATTCATACCTAAGTTTTGTTGCATTTCATTTTGTTTCTTTTCGTTTCTTTTCTTTTTTCTTTTTTTCCTCTTTTTCATTTTTCTTGCTCCCTCCCTCCCTCCTTCTTTCCTTCCTTCCTTCCTTCCCTCCCTCCTTCCTTCCCTCCTTCCTTTTTTTTAATTTATTTTTTTTAATGTCAGAGTTATGAGGCTGGCCAAGTGGCAGTTGGATGGTGTGTCAATACCTGGAAGATGATGTTCCCTTGGCTGTCCTAATTCTTGTTTCGCTCTCTTTTTTTTGCTACACTTGCCAAATAATTGTCTATTTTACTCATCAAGTATTTTTTGTTTTCTTTTAATTTCTTTTACTTTCTATGATTTATTTTTGCTATTTTTCTTTAATTTTTTTTTTTTTTTTTGAAACAGAGCCTCGCTCTGTTGCCCAGGCTGGGGTGCAGTGGTGCGATCTTGGCTCACTGCAACCTCTGCCTCCTGGGTTCATGCCATTCTTCTGCCTCAGCCTCCCTAGTAGCTGGGACTACAGGTGCCCGCTACCACACCCGGCTGATTTTTTTTATTTTTAGTAGAGACGGGGTTTCACTGTGTTAGCCAGGATGGTCTCAATCTCCTGAGCTCGTGATCCGCCTGCCTCTGCCTCCCAAAGTGCTGGGATTACAGGCGTGAGCCACTGTGCCCGGCCTAATTTTTGGTATTTTTAGTAGAGATGGGGTTTCACTGTGTTAGCCAGGATGGTCTCAATCTCCTGACCTCATGATCCACCCTCCTTGGCCTCCCAAAGTGCTGGGATTACAGGCGTGAGCCACCGCGCCCGGCCTAATTTTGCTAGGTTTCTAGATTATCGTATTGAATGTGTATTTTCAATGCTGTTAATAATAACTGTTTGGCCGGGTGCGGCGGCTCACGCTTGTAATCCCAGCACTTTGGGAGGCCAAGGCAGGCGGATCACGAGGTCAGGAGATCGAGACCACAGTGAAACCCCGTCTCTACTAAAAATACAAAAAATTAGCCGGGCGTGGTGGCGGGCGCCTGTAGTCCCAGCTACTCGGAGAGGCTGAGGCAGGAGACTGGCGTGAACCCAGGAGGCGGAGCTTGCAGTGAGCCGAGACTGCGCCACTGCACTCCAGCCTGGGCGACAGAGCAAGACTCCATATCAAAAAAAAAATTAATAATAATAATAATAACTGTTTACAGTATTAAGCTTTCAGAATGCACTTTGGCCATATCCTAGAGGTTTTGCTCTACAGTGCTTTTGTTGTCATGTGTTTCTAAACAGTTTGAATTTTTTTTTTTTTTTCCAGACAAGGTCTCACTCCTTCATCCAGGCTGAAGTGCCGTGGTACGATCTCAGCTCAGTGCAACCTCTGCTGCCTGGGCTCAAGTGATCCTTCCACCTCAGCTTCCTGAGTAGCTGGGACTACAGGCATGCACCATCACATCTGGCTAATTTTTTTGTACTTTCTTTTTTTGGTGGGGTAGAGACAGAATTTTGCCATGTTATTCAGGCTGGTCTCAAACTTCTGGGCTTAAGCGATCTATCTGCCTTGTCCTCTCAAAGTTCTGGGATTACGGATGTGAGCCACCATGCCCAGCCAACGGTTTGATTTTTAAGTTTCTATTTTCATCTGTAATTTATCTGAGCAGATCTTCTCATTCTTGGTTTGCATCAGAAACCCGATGGACTCTAGGGGTTTCTTTAAACCTTTATACCTTAAGGCAGAAGAAAGACGCCCCAGCATCTTTCTCTTGCTGTAAAAAGAAACCACATGAGTAGTTTTTGCCTTTTAAAAAACAGATGGCAATTTAAATGTTATTATAAGGCCAACAAATTATTGAGTAAAGGAACCAGTCAGAAAATAGACTCTTAAGGGTCGTTATGGTTCACAGAACAGAGTGCAGTTCCCATATCTTAAGAATCTCCTTTGTACCAAGAACCCTCCCAGGCCTGGTTACCTGGTGACAGAGAGCAGAGATGGGCATACATCCCCTGCTGTCACTGTGCTGGGCAGGATGGGAGAAGCCAGAGTGTTGGGAGGTTGATCCTGTACAGTTTATTAGAACTAGCTTTATGGGTGGGATGCAGTGGCTCACTCTTGTAATCCTAGCACTTCAGGAAGCCGAGGCCAGAGGATTACTTGACCCAGCCTGGGAAACATAGTAAGACCTCGTCTCTACAAAAAGTTAAAAAATTAGGCTGATGTGGAAGAATCACTTCAGCTCAGGAGGTCGAGGCTGCAGTGAGCCAAGATCATGCTATGCACTTCAGCCTGGGCAACAGAGCAAGACCATCTCCAAGAAAAAAGCCAAAAACCACAATAAAAAACTAGCTTTATGGTGAATAAAAGTGGCTTTCATTTTTCTTCCCAGCTGTGGAGGAAAAGAGAATTTTTAAAAATCTTTTTGAGTTTTTTTCCCCAGCGTTTAGGATGACCTGCTATTTCAGGGTTAAGCATTAGTATCCCAGTAGTTATTAAGAGAAACAGAGCAGGCCTGAAACACATACAGTGTGTGACATGGGGGAGAAAATGGCAGAAGAGCACTTGAATATGTGGAATGTGAGACCCCTGTTGCTTTCCAGCTATATGCCCTGAGAGTTATTTAGGCAAATACTTAAATGCAGGATGCACAAATCATGAGTGTACATTGTTAGGGACTTTCAACAACTGGACACACACACCACCAGCACTCAGATCAAGATGCAGAATTTCCCCAGCATCTCAGGAGCCCTTCTGGGCACAGACCCCAGGGTACCCACTCTCTTGGCTTTTGACATAATCAGGCTTGCCTATTTCTGGACATTCTATTTATATAATGCTCTAATGATGTGAGCTCTAATGATGTTGAGTATCTTTTTGTGTGCTTGTTCGCTGTCTGCATATTTTCTTTGATGAAATCTTTTCAAACCTTTGCCAGCTTTTAAAAATTGGGTTTTTGAGGCCAGGTGCGGTGGTTCACGCCTGTAATCCCAGCACTTTGGGAGGGTCATGAGCTCAGGAGTTCGAGACCAGCCTGGCCAACATAGTGAAGCCCTGTCTCTACTAAAGATACAAAAAATTAGCTGGGTGTGGTGGCACACACCTGTAATCCCAGCTACTCAGGAGGCTGAGGCAGGAGAATCCCTTGAACCTGGGAGGTGGGAGTTGCAGTAAGTCAAGATTGCGCCATTGCACTCCAGCCTGGGCAACAGGGCGAGACTTCGTCTCAAAAAAAAAAAAAAAAAAAAAAAAAATGGGGTTTTTAAACAATACTGTATTTTAAGAGTTCTTTATAATTTCTAGTTACCATTCCTTTATCTGGTAAGGGAATTTCACCCAGTCTGTGGCTTGTCTTTTCATTCTCTTAGCAGTGCCTTTTGGAGAGCAGAGGTTTTTAATTTCGATGAAGTCCAGTTTATCAATTTTTCTGTTATGGATAATGCTTTTGGTATCCTATATAACCCAAGGTCACAAAGATTTTCTGTTTCCTCCTACAAGTTTTATAGTCCTCGGTTGTACATTGAGGTCTGTGAGGCAGTGGGAGTTGATTTGGTGTGTGGTGCAGGCCGTGGCTGAGGCTTACCTTATACACGTGGATTTATACTAGTTTGGCACCAGTTGTTGAAAAGAATCCTTTCTCCATTAGATGATCTTGGTAGCCTTGGCAGAAATCAATTGACCATATATGTGTGGGTCTGTTCAGTCCACTGGTCTACATGTCGACGCACTTGCCAATGACTGCAGCTTCATAGTGAATCTTGAAACTGTCGGTTTTCAAGTCCGCTTTGAATATCCTAGGTCCTTTGCTTGTTCACGTAAATTTTAGAATCAGCTTGTTGATTTAATTAATTAGTTTTGGGGAAGGCAGGGCCTTGAACCCTGTCGCCCAGGCTGGAGTGCAGTGGCGCGATCATGGCTCACTGCAACCTCCACCACCTGGGCTCAAGCGATCCTCCCTTCTCCAGCCTCCCAAGTAGCTGGCACCACAGGTCTACACCACCACGCCCAGCTAATTTCTTAATGTTTGTAGAGACGAGGTCTTGCTCTGTTGCTCAGGCTGGTCTTGAACTCCTGGCCTCAAATGATCCTTTCACCTTTGTCTTTCAAAGTGATGGGATTACAGGTGTCAACCATGGTCGATTTTATTAATAATGCCTGCTGGGATTTTATTTGGATTTGTATTGTCCATAGAGCTATTTGAGGAGAAGTCACACATTGATTGAGTCTTCCCTGCCATTTACCTCGGTCTTGTTTGAATTCTATCATCAATGTGCTGCAGTTTTTAGCATATGCATCCAACATATTTTGTTAGGTTTATCCCTAAGTATGTCATGTTTTGGATGCTGTTGGAAGTGGTATTGATTCTTAATTTTAATTTCCAGTTCGTCATTGCAAGTATATAAAAATACGATCTATTTTTCTCTGTTGACTTTGTGTCCTGCAAACTTGCCAAACTTTTTTGGTAGATTCTTTGGGATTTTCTATATAGACAGTTGTATCATTTATCACCTCCTTTCTAATCTCTATGCCATTGATTGATTGGTTGATTGATTGATTGCCTTATTGCACTGGCCAAGACTTCCAGTAAAATATAAGCTAGGAGTGGTGAGAATGGACAACCTAGCTTTGTTGCCAATCTTAGAAAAAAAGCCTTTAGCCTTTCACTATTAATGATGAGGCTAACAGTGGGCTTTCTGTAGATGCCCTCTATCAGCTGAGGAAGCTCTCTTCCTTGTTTGCTGAGAGTATTTATTAGGAATGGATGTTGGCTTTTGTCAAGTGCTTTTTTCTGTATCTGTTGAGATGATGTATTTTTTATTTATGTGGACATGATGCATTATAATGATTGAGTGATGAATGTTGACTCAACCTTGCATTCTTGGGATTGCTCGTAATGTAATACTGCCCTTTTTATATATTGTGTCTTCAGTTTGCTAATACTTATTGAGCATTTTTGCATCTACGTTTATGAGGAATATTGGTGCGTAGTTTTCTAGTAATGTCTTTGTCTAATTTTAATATAAGCATAATACTGGCCTCATAAAAATGAATTTGGGGCCAGGAATGGTGGCTCATGCCCGTAATCCCAATACTTTGGGAGGCTGCAGTGGGAGAATCGCTTGAGCCCTGGAGTTCAAGACTAGCCTGTGCAACAGAGTGAGACCTCATCTCTACAAACTAATTTAAAAGTCAGCTGGGCGTAGTGGTGCATGCCTGTAGTCCCAGCTAAACTTGAGAGGCTGAGGAAGGGAGATCGCTTGAGTCCGAGAGGTCAAGGCTGCAGTGAGCTGTGATCACGCTACTGCACTCCAGCCTGGGCAACACAGCAAGACCCTGTCTTAAAAAAAGATTTGGAAGTAGTCCTCCCTTCTGTTTTGTGAAGAGTTTGTATAGAATTGGTATTATTTTTTCCTTAAATGTTTTGTAGAAATTGGCTGGTAAAATCCTCTGGGACTGGAGTGTTCTTTGAGGGAAGAATTTTAACTGCAAATTAAACTTCTAAAATACAAATGGGATTATTTCTCTGTTTCTTTTGAAGCTTCGGTGGGTTGGATCTTTCAAGAAGTTTGTCCATTTCATCTAAGTTATCAAATTTATTGCCATAATAGTCTCTTAAAAACTTTTAATGTCTGTAGGGGCTATAATTTTATCACTATTTTCATTCTTGGTAGTAGTAATTTGTGTCTTTTTTTTTTTTTAACTGATCAGTCTGGTTAGAGGCTTATCAATTTTATTAATCTTTTCAAATAACCAGCTTTGGGTTTCATTAATTTTTCTTATTTATAATCGATTTTCAATCTTGTGATTTTTCTCTTATTATTAAAAATTTTTTCATTATTTTTTCTTACTTTGGATTTAGTTTTCTTTTCTTCTTCTATTTTCCTAAGGTGGAATCTTAGATCATTTATTTGAGCTATGCTTTTTTCTAATATAATCATTTAATGTTCTAAATTTTTCTCCAAACCCAGCTTTATCTGTGTATCACAGATTTTCATGTTGTGCTTTCACATTCATTCATTTACAAATATTTTGTTAGTTTGTGTTATATAGAAGTGTGTTGTTTAATTGCCACATATTTGGTGATTGTTCAGATATCTTTCTGTTTTTAATTTCTTTATAGAGAACATACTTTGTATAATTTCAGTTTCTTTAAATCTGTTGATGCTTGTATTATGTTTTGAAGTCTCTACCTACACCTGTGGATTTGCTTATTTCCCTTTGTAATCCTCCCAGATTTTACTTCATATATTTGGAAGCTCTGTTGTTATAGGAATACCCATTTATTATCATAGCATCTTCTTCATGAACTACTTCCTTATTTGATATGCCTTGTTCTGAAGTCTACTTTGATACTAATATGACTACTCCAGCTTTCATTTGATTTGTGTTCACATAGTAAACTTTTCTCATTCTTTTACTTTTAGTCATTTATGTCTATATTTAAAATGGTCTTCTGTAGGCAGCATACACTTGGGTCTTGCTTTTTAAATTCAATATGAAAGTCTCTATCTTTAATTGAGGTGTTTAGACCGTTGATGTTTAATGAAATTATTGATATGGCTGGATTTAAATCTAGAATCTAAATCTAGATGTTTTCTATTGTTTCTGGATATTTCTGTGCTTTGTTCTTTTCTCCTCTATTTTTCCTGCTTTCTGTTGAGTATATTTTATTATGTCATGTTTTTGTTGTTTGTTTTTAATATTTCATCATGATTTTTGACATCTGTGTTGAGATATAATTCACATACCATATAATTCACCCATTTAGAGTGAACAGTTCAGTAGATTTCAGTATATACAGAATTGTGCAACCATCACCACAAACGAAGAATATTTCATGACCTCAGAAAGAAACCTCATACCCATCAGTAGTCAGTCCCATAACCCCCATCCTGCTCGAATTTCCTCCATCCCAGTCCTGGGCAACCACTAATCTACTTTCTGTCTGAATAGATTTGCCTATTCTGGACACCTTATATAAACGGAATCATGCACAGTGTGCTCTTTTGTGACTGGATTCTTTCATCTAACATAATGTTTTCAAGGTTCATCCATATTGCAGTGTGTATAAGTACTTCATTCTTTTTTATGACTGAGTAGTATTCCATTATATGAACACCATATTTTGTTTATCTGTTTATCAGCTGATGGGCATTTGTGTTGTTTCCATTTTTTGGCCATTAGGAATAATGCTTCTATGAACAATTGTATATAAGATTTGTGTGAACATATGTTTTCAGTTCTTTTGGGCATATACCTAGGAGTGCAATTCGTGGGTCATGTCGTAACTCTGAGTCTAATGTTTTGAGGAACTGCTAAACAGTTTTCTGAAAAGGTTGTACTGTTTTTACGTTCCCATCAGCAGTGTACAAGGGTTCCTAGTGTACATATCCTTGCCAACACTTATTATTGTCTTTTCCTTTCTAGCCATTCTAGGGGGTGTGAAGGGGTAGCTCATTGTGGTTATGATTTGCATTTCCCTGATGACTAACGATGTCAAGTGTCTTTTCATGATCTTATTGGCTGTTTATAAATCTTCTTTGGAGAAAAGTCTATTCTGATCCTTTGCGCATGTTTTTCTTTTTCTTTTTTTTTTTTTTTTTTTTGAGACAGAGTCTTGCTCTGTCACCCAGGCTGGAGTGCAGTGGCGCGATCTCGGCTCCCTGCAATCTCCGCTTCCTGGGTTCAAGGGATTCTCCTGCCTCAGCCTCCCGAGTAGCTGGGATCACAGGTACACACCACCAGGCCCAGCTGATTTTTATATTTTTAGTAGAGATGGGGTTTTACCATGTTGGCCAGGCTGGTCTCGAACTCCTGACCTCATGGTCCACCTGCCTTAGCCTCCCAAAGTGCTGGGATTACAGGTGTGAGTCACTGTGCCTGGCCCTGCCCCTTTGCCTACTTTTAAATTGGGTTATTTGTCTTTTTATTATTAAATTACATGAGTTCTGTATTCTAGATACAATTTCTTGATCAGATATATGATTTGCAAATATTTTCTCCCATTAAATATGTTATCTTTTCACTTTCTTGATGTTTCATTTGAAGCACAAACATTTTAAATGGATGAGTTCAGTTGGTCTTTTTTACCATTTGTCACTTGTCTTTTGGTGGTGATCTAAGAAGACTCTGCCAAGCCCAAGGTCATAAAGATTTACTCCCACGTTTTCTCTAAGAGTTTTATGGTTTTAGATTTTACATGTAAGTCTTTGATCTATTTTTGAGGTTAATTTTTGTGTGTGGTGTGAGACTGGGGTCGGACTTCACTCTTTTGTATGTGGATATCTAGCTGTCCTAGCACTGCTTGTAGAAGACTATCCTCTCCCCATTGAGTGGTTTTTGGCACCCTTGTCAAAAATCAGTTGACCATAGATGCATGGGTTTGTTTCTGGACTCTGATTCTATTCCACTGACCTATAGTCTATCTTTCTATCTTAAGTCTATCCTTAAGCCAGTCTTGATTACTGTCTTGATTACTGTCTTGAGCTTTCTTTGTAGTAAGTTACGAAACTGGAAAATGCTAGTCTTCCAACTTTGTGTTTTTTCAAGCTTGTTTTGGCTGTTTGGAGATTGTTTTGGCTATTTTGCATTTCCATAAGGATTTTAGGGTCAACTTGCCAGTTCTGCAGAAAAGCCAGCTGAGATTCTCATAGGAGTCACACTGAATCACTGAATCTGTAGCTCACCATGGGGGGTATTGTCATCTTAACAATATCAAGTCTCTGATCTGTGAACGTTGAAAGTTTTCTGTCCATTTAGACCTTTGATTTCTTTTAAAGTGTTTTGTAATTTCAGTGTACAAGTCTTGTTATTCTTTTGTTAAATCTCCATTATTTTTACGTCCAGTTTCTTCTTTTTCTTAGGTTTATTTTTCACTTGGTAGAATATATTCATTGCTGATTTTTCCAGGAAGGAGTCATGGGTATTATACTTTCAGTCCTTGTATGTATTAAATTGTGTTTATTTTTCTCTCGTATTTTAGTGGTGATATGCCTTTTTCCTCTCAGAAATTTTTAGACCAGTATCTGTTGTAATCTAGCATTATTTTGAAGTGAATTTTGCTGACAGCAACCTGATTTATTTTTCTTTCTAGATTTAAAATCTTTGTCTTTCAAAGTTTTCATGAGGATGTCTTTAGGGGTGTATGTTTGTGTGTGTTTTCTTTATTCTTGCTTGATACTTGGTAAGACTTTGATCTGAATATTTAAAGCTTCCTTTATTTTAAGAGGATTCTATTCTTTGTTTCTATTAATTCTTTCCTTCTCCCTCCTCCTGACACTCATTTTAGGTGTGCATGGGCACCCCTGGAGGAGCCCGCCCCCTTGTCTCCTTGGCCCTGCAGCTGGACAGGCTGCAGGCCTCTTCACTTAGAGTGTCCGGGCTCCAGCCCTCCCAGAGGTTCCTGGAGCTCTGCCGCATCTCAGCAGGCCCTTCTTTTGCTGCTCAGGACCACAGCCTGCTTCCCCTCATCTTCTTGCTTTCCCTCAGTCTCACCTCTGGCCTTTTGGGCCATGGTGACCCTCCTGTCAAAGGGTCTTCAGAATTTGTCTCCTTTCACCTCTCACAGGCTGGCATCCAAGCTGCCCCCTTCTCTCCTGATTACTGTGAGAGGCCTGGATGTTGCCCAGGCTTCGATGGTGCTTCCTGCTCCCGCCCTGGCCCCGATGCCCTCCCGATGCCCCCTTACGCTGCCTGCCCAGCCCCCCGCCTCCCTCACACCTCCTTGCACAGCTCAGGTGCGCTCTGCCGCAGTCCTGTGCTCCCGCTGCCCTCTGCCTGGAGGGCCTTCCCTGAGGTGCTCAGAAGCTGCCTTCCTGGACTTGCTCCCTGTCCCACCCACCTCACAGGGGCCGCACCCCCGCGGCACTTCCTGCCCCATCTTTTTTTCCTTATTGGCACTCGTCGTTCCCTGGTGCGTGATCTTGCTCAGCATCTCTTGCTGACACCTGAACAGGCCCATCCTGTGGTCGGCACCCACTGGGTTGCCCGTCGCTCCTTCAGCTGCGTGCCGACACCCACGTAGCAGCAGGTGTTGGGTGACAAGATTTTCAGTGACTTGCAGTGTTTCTTTCTTTTATGAATGGTATCTTTTTCTGTTACACTTTGACTATCATTGACTGTTGTGGCACTGTTTTTCTTATATATGCCTTATGTCTGTCAGTCTTACTAAACTCTGATTAATCTCAGTCAGTGTTGAAAACATATCTAAGAGTGATAGCCTTTCTTTATATTTTCTAGTTTTCAGGCTTCTTAGCTCATTCTCTTCGCCAGGGCTCCCTGTCCTTGGTTGAGAAGTTGGAGTGATGTGGATGTTCTCTGGGGCACATGCCCTGAGGCGTCTGGGGCCCTCTCTCCAGCCCAGGTTATGGCTCCCTCAGCTCCACCTGGATTCTCTGTAAGGTCTATCCACCTTACAGAATGGGCAGTAATGACGCTGTGTTTCTGGTCAGCTGCTGACCACCTTCTCTGCTTCCTTGTGCTGCAGGCGTTTACCACTGTGTTTCTTCTTTCATGTCCCTGGGACTTAGGGGAGGTAAATGCAGGGGATGCATTTGCCACATGGACCGATGGTGGCCCTGGTGTAATGGGAGCCTTGAGGACCAGGTGGCCCCTGGTGTAATGGGATGCTTGAGGACTGGGTGGCCCCTGGTGTAATGGGAGGCTTGAGGACCGATGGTGGCCCCTGGTGTAATGGGAGGCTTGAGGACCGGGTGGCCCCTGGTGTAATGGGATGCTTAAAGACCGGGTGGCCCCTTGTGTAATGGGATGTTTGAGGACTGGGTGGCCCCTGGTGTAATGGGAGGCTTGAGGACTGATGGTGGCCCCTGGTATAAGGGGATGCTTGAGGACCGATGGTGGCCCCTGGTGTAAGGGGATGCTTGAGGACCGATGGTGGCCCTGGTGTAACGGGATGCTTGAGGACCGATGGTGGCCCCTGGTATAATGGGAGGCTTGAGGACCAGGTGGCCCCTGGTGTAATGGGGTGCTTGAGGACCGATGGTGGCCCCTGGTGTAAGGGGATGCTTGAGGACCGATGGTGGCCCTGGTGTAACGGGATGCTTGAGGACTGATGGTGGCCCTGGTGTAATGGGATGCTTGAGGACTGATGGTGGCCCTGGTGTAATGGGATGCTTGAGGACCAGGTGGCCCTGGTGTAACGGGATGCTTGAGGACCGATGGTGGCCCTGGTGCAATGGGATGCTTGAGGACCGGGTGGCCCTGGTGTAAGGGAGGCTGGAGGGTGGCCTGGTGTAATGGGATGCTTGAGGACCGGGTGGCCCTGGTGTAATGGGATGCTTGAGGACCGGGTGGCCCTGGTGTAATGGGAGCTGAGGTGCCTGTGATGGATCGAGGATGGGCCCTGGTGTAATGGGATGCTTGAGGACCGAGGTGGCCCTGGTGTAATGGGATGCTTGAGGACCGGGGGGGGGGGGGGGGGGGGGGGGGGGGGGGGGGGGGGGGGGGAGGGTGGCCTGGGTGGGGCTTGGGGGGGGGGGGGGGGGGGGGGGGGGGGGGGGGGGTGGTGTAATGGGATGCTTGAGGACCGGGTGGCCCTGGTGTAATGGGATGCTTGAGGACCGTGGTGGCCCTGGTGTAATGGGATGTTGAGGACCGGGTGCCCTGGTGTAAGGGATGCTTGAGGACCGATGGTGGCCCTGGTGTAATGGGATGCTTGAGGACCGGGTGGCCCTGGTGTAATGGGAGGAGGGTGGCCTGGTGTAATGGATGCTTGAGGACCGATGGTGGCCCTGGTGTAATGGGATGCTTGAGGACCGGGTGGCCCTGGTGTAACGGGATGCTTGAGGACCGATGGTGGCCCCTGGTGTAATGGGATGCTTGAGGACCGGGTGGCCCTGGTGTAATGGGATGCTTGAGGACTGGCTCCAGCTATTTCCACTCTCTGTCTTCCTCACAGGTGGTGGTGAAGTTTATTAAGAAGGAGAAGGTCTTGGAGGATTGTTGGATTGAGGATCCCAAACTTGGGAAAGTTACTTTAGAGATTGCAATTCTATCCAGGGTGGAGCATGCCAATATCATCAAGGTAGGTGACGATTTCCTCTTTAGAGATACCCTAACTTGGCTCATGTCAAATGTCTTAAATTTGTTGACTTGAAGATGTTTTGGCAGAGTTGGACTTGGCTTTGTCTCTTCCTAGGTATTGGATGTATTTGAAAACCAAGGGTTCTTCCAGCTCGTGATGGAGAAGCACGGCTCCGGCCTAGACCTCTTCGCTTTCATTGACCGCCACCCCAGGCTGGATGAGCCCCTGGCGAGCTACATCTTCCGACAAGTGAGAGCAGGCCAGAGCCGGCTGGGTGAACGCAAGCCTGGGTGCCTGGGTCCGGTGGCTGCAAAGATCAGTGATCCATACTCGGTTCTCTCGCTGAGCTGGATCTAGCCTTGTGTGTGGGGATTTCATGGAGTAGGTTATCTATTTTGAGAAGAAAATTCTATGATTGAAGTAGAGAAAGTGAGGTTGGGAAGGAAGGATGAGGCCAGATACAGTCCTGGAATGATGGGAAAGTATGTTTAATGATTAAGGTTTATTTACATACATAAAATATCCACAACAATCATAAAAATTAATCAATAAGGGTTAGGATGCAGTCAGAGAGTGTCTCAAAGGCATGTGTGTGGCACAGCGGCCTGCAGGCTGTAAGTGCTAAGTAAATGGTGGTTGTTCAGTTAATTAACCAGCAAAATTGAGATCCTGACATTCTCATTTTACAGTAAGTATTTGTCTTGATCTGTTTTGTGTCTAATTACGTATTGAACTTTGGCCATTATTTTATTGGAACGGGAGAGTGATGATCAAAACAGGAAGGCATCCTAGCAGAGGGACAGGAGGAAGAAACGGTAACTTGTGTTGGGTTTTAAGGAGAAGGTGGTGGTTCCATCCTGTGCTGCTCCCAGCTCCCCCGAAAGAATTGGAGAAATACCAGCAAAGGGCTGTGTAGACAACTCACATTTGCTCTTGGATTGTTTGCTGGGGACGACTCGATTTCTAATGACAGCTTCCGTGAATCAACATTTCTTCCTTAAAGCTACACACTCTCAGGGGTTGCTGGGTTTCCAAAGTTTAGTTTCTCAGGCTCCTACTTGTAAGTTTCAGATATTATGGTTCTGCCAAAAAAGGGTCACCTCTCTCCCTCTTCCTGTGTTGGAAGATGACGTCCTACCTTTAGTTTGTGGCAAACACTTCTTTCTGAAACTTTTTACAGCAAATAGAGTATCTGTATGAGGTTATGTTGAGGGTCACTTGTTAAAAGCTGCTGCCTGGCAGCTGTTAATTCTGGGGCTAGTGAGACACATAATTATGGTGTTTAGACTCTAAAATTTTTGCCAAAAGAATCTCTACCCCTTTTTAAAATATATAGACATAAATGTTATTCTATATAAATACAGATTCACAATTTTATAAGGTACATGATCGCACATCAATGTATGTAGGAATCATGCCTGTTCTCAGGGCATTGCCTGTCAGCTCCAGATTCATCAGGACCTGCTTAGCAGCGGGGTGGGGGAGCTGGGCCTGGGAACAGCCCTGGCTTGGTTCAGGCAGCTCCAGGGCAGCGTGGCCGGTCCAGGGCACAGAAGCATCTGCAGGAAGAGCAGCTTTCTTCAAGCCAGTCTTTATCCCTTTGTGGTTAATCTCTCAGTACTAGTTAATAAATCTTAATGAAACTTTCCATGTTCAAGTTCATGTGTGGTTTCTGTCTCCTGACTGGATCCTGACTGATTTGTATATATCTACATATATTTGTAAGTATGTATTCATGCATGCTTGTATATGTGTATTTATGTGTGTACCTGTGTACAAGTATATGTTGTGTGTATAGGTATGCACACGTATATATGCAGATGTGTATGTATGTGCACATGTATGTATCTAAATGTGTGTGTATACATAAATATGCAGGTATGTATATATAAATATGCATGTATGTATATGTTTGTATATATGTATATAAATATGCGTATATTTATTAAATATAAGTTAATTGGGCTTAGCTAACCTGTGATTATTGCTTCTGATTTGAAAGATACTCATTTGTAAATATAAAATTGTCTCAAAAGATCAACATGATACATCCATGAAATCACTAAGTTGATTGGGACAATGGGTGTCCAGATTATGACAGTCAGACATTTAATTCATCCTAGTTGAGCTAAACTGAAAGGCCGATGTTGCTGGCCTCCATTATTGGAGAGGCAGAGTGGGCAGGCAGTGGAGCACTGCAGCGGCACCTCCGCGGGAACGAAGCCCATTTCCAGCGTAACTGCTGTAAGTCTGCATCACTGAGCAGCCACACATTTGGGGAAAGGATGGCTGACACGTCATGCTTCTCTCTCAGATGCCACTGAGGCTGTGCTCCTAGCTCTGCCCCAAATTGCTGCCTCAACTCTGGGCAAGTCACTTTCCCTCCCTAAGAGCTGAGGTTGTCGACTTGGTGCTTTTTCTCGGGCACTTCCCACTTAACACCAAACCTGTACCCATTCACTTGCCCACCATGAGTGTCTTTGAACTGTGGCTTTGTGGCCTGTCTTTCCTCCTGAAATAGGCATGGTGTGCGTTGCGGGGGCGAGTGTCTGCTGGGAAGGTTTTCTCAGCAGCAAACAGAACTCACGAGTCTCATATTGATGTTGCTACGTTGCCGGCTAATGTGGCCATGCCCGGTGGGCACACGCCCTGAAGGGCTTTGTCTCCTGTTTGCTTCCAATCATATCTTCAGCATTGAAAAGTCTTTCCTGTCCCCAGTTCATGATGAGTTGGAGGTTTATTTTTATTTTTATT
The DNA here is from genome assembly GCF_006542625.1 of Nomascus leucogenys. Classification (NCBI taxonomy): domain Eukaryota; kingdom Metazoa; phylum Chordata; class Mammalia; order Primates; family Hylobatidae; genus Nomascus; species Nomascus leucogenys. The sequence goes on along the minus strand of NC_044402.1, from coordinate 141,455,802 downwards.
TTCTATTTTTTTTTTTTTTTTGGTTCCAGTTTATTTTAAAGGCATATTTTAGTTGAATTGCTTTTTTAAAAAGCCCCCTCTGGCCTCCTTTTTCCAGCTAGTGTCAGCAGTGGGATACCTGCGCTTGAAGGACATCATCCACCGTGACATCAAGGATGAGAACATCGTAATCGCCGAGGACTTCACAATCAAGCTGATAGACTTTGGCTCGGCTGCCTACTTGGAAAGGGGAAAATTATTTTATACTTTTTGTGGAACCATCGAGTACTGTGCACCGGAAGTTCTCATGGGGAATCCGTACGTATGCTGCTGTGGTGCAGCCCGTCCTCCTGTCCTCTGTCAGGACCCTGAGGGTGGCTTGATTTTGGGTGGGAAAATGGCTTCCTTCGTGCCTCTTTGTGATGAGAGTGTTGAGTGATCAGGGTGATGTGCTGAAAAATCAGTGGGCAGGCAGGCAAGGTCCTATTGGGCAAAGGCACTGGGTGATGGATATAGGAGTTAATAATTTTATTTTCTCAGCTCTTATTTGTTTGGAGTTTCATATAATAAAAAGCCAAGGAAAATATTGAAGAGTCCCCCAAAATGGCACTCTTCAAATAAGTGAAGAGCATTCTTTTTAGTTAGGTTTATTTATTTTGATGACAGGAATAATATCTATTTCAGTAAAATACTGTGGGGCTGACCATACAAGAAATCAAGCACTAGAGAAAGTCCCGAGGCAGAGGACTCGTGCTGAAGGCGGAGCCCTTGGCTGGAGGGGCTGTCGCTGACCACCAGACTCCGTGTCCCTGGAGTGGGCCAGCTGAGCCTCTGCTCTGTTGTGGGGAGAAGCGGCGTCTTGGGGCGTGTGGCTTAGTTTGCATCTCTGCAGTCAGGGGAGCCTGTGAGTTGGGGGCCGGCCTGGGCAGGGCCTCCTCTCAGGGAACTTAAGAGAGGAAAGCAAAACGGAAAGGAAGATTGTTGTTCATTTGTAGGGCCTGAGTGGAGACTGTCTGCTGACGGTGTTTTCTGCTGCACGCGCCTGATCACTGTCTCATCTGCACGTAAACCAAATGTGTCTTTATGTGTATGAAATAGACTTTATTAAGTCAGAAACAGATAACGGGTGTTTTCCACTAACACCTACATGTATTTTAGAGAGGTGTGGTTGGAATGTGTCTCTAGGTGAGTTCTTGGTTAGAGTCGGATGATCACAGCACTGCTTGGACCCTCCCGGCCTGCTGCTGCAGCGCCCATATCTGCTCCATGTGGTTCTCTAGGAGGGAAGCTGATGCTGCCCCCATGGGACAGGCACACGGGGTCCCTCACAGACCTGCTTGGAGCTGCACGTGACCTGGCGGCCTGAGGCCAGAGCATTTGCGTGCAGTCACGCGCGAGCTCCATGCCGTGCCTCGGGCTCTCGGGAGGGCCTCAGCCTCGGGGAGAGGAGTGGCCCGGGCCCTGGATCCCGGTATCTGCTTAGGCCATATTTCATCAGTCAGGAGGTGCAGGTTCCAGGCTGCGCACCCTGAGTCCTCAGAGCCCAGCAGCCTCGGCCTGCACCAGCCTCTCCATGCCAGGCAGAGTTGAGCTCTTCTGGGCCTGGATGCCCTGTGTGCAGAGTGTGGAGGAAGTGAAAATGGGCTCTTCCCTGCTAGAACCTCCATGCGTCTTCAGAGCCACCAAACAGCATGAAATATTGAAGGGGGTTGGTCTAAGAAGGGCCGTGGAGTTTCCCTTCAGATATAGTTTGGTTGCCCTAGAGCCTGGTGGGTGCTGGTGGGCTCTGCCTGCCCTGCAGTGGTTGTCGTGCCCTCCGTGCTGGAGGGAACTGCCTGTCCCCTGTCCACTGACCCGTGATGCCTGCTACATGGCTTGTCACCCCTTCCTGCACCCAGGCCGCGAAGCTTGGGGAGGGTGTGGGGGGTATCCAACCTGGGCGAGAGCTCAGTGCTGCTTGGCCACCTTGCCCCTGCCTCCCAGAGCTGTGGCTCCTACCCTCTCCCTGAGCGCCTGCCCTGCCAGGGCTCTGCCCTGCCTTCTGGCCTCTCCTTTCTGGCTGTGAGCGGTGTGCTGCTCCTGGGCCTGCTGGGCTGCAGGCCTCCTCTCAGGAGCTCCTTCCTCCCTCCTGCGTCCTCTCCCCATCTCCCTGGCTGAAAGGGATTCTGAGTTCTTATTCTCAATCCCATCCTCAGGGCCCTGGCTTCTGTCTTGTCATCTTCATCTCCGTCTACTCCAGGGTCGGCAGACTGTGGCCTTAGGTCCCTATTCCCCTTCCTCAGGCCCTGGCAGCCGCCATTCGGCTTTCTTCTCTATGAATCTGACTACTCTAGGGACCTCCTATACATGGAATCGCACAGCATTTGCCTTTTGGTGACTGGCTTATTTCACTTAGCATAAAGTCCTCAAGGTCCATCCATGTTGTGGCCTGTGCCAGCATCCTCCTTTTCAAGGCTGAATTTGATTGCATTTTCTGGATATGCTGTACTTATTCATCTGTCAGTGGACATTTGTGTTGCTTCTACCTTTTGCTTCCATCTTTATGTTGTTCGTGATGCCGCTACAAACGTGTGTGCAAACATCCCCTGCCTCTTGTTTCTATAAATAAAGTTTTATTGGATTGGAGCTGTGCTCATTTGCTTATGTGTTGTCTGTAGCTGCCTTTGTCCTGCATGACAGAGTTGAGTTGCAATGGGGACCATGTGGCCCAAAACATGAAATATTTACTATTTGACCCTTTACAGGAAAAGTTTGCCAACCTCTGTTCTATTCTATTGGCTATTTCTCTTCAGCTTCTAAAAGTCTTGAAATCTCTCTAAAAAACAGAAACAACACAAAAACGAAAACTGCCGAATCTGATTTTCTTGCTGTAGCCCCTACAGCTCTCGTCCGTCCCCTCAGCTTCCCTGCGGTCTGTGCTAGCGACCCCACCACCCCGCTGACTCAACCTGGGGGCCTTTCACCCACGCTGCTGCTCTGGCCTCTCTGATCTGCCCTCTTGAGCCCTCCCCTCCCCTCCCAGCCCCTCTTCTCTGAGTCCAGCCTGGGGCTCTGTCCGTGCCACTCTTCTCACTGCTGTGGTTTCTCTTGGCTCCCTTGTCTAATTCCGGTTCTGGGAAGAGGCTGCTGCTTCCCAGACCTCTTCTGGGGACAGACCACCAGCTGTGGACCTGGAGACGCATGGCCTTGGCCAGTGCAGGGGCAGGGCTGTGGGTGCGGGTGACCTGGCTCTGGTGCGTGCTTGGCAGCAACTTCACCTCACCAAGCCTTGCTCTTCTTCTGTGCAAAATGAAACTAATATTTATCTTGCTAGGTTGTTGTGAGGATTTGGGCTAAGCCATGTAAAATGCTGGTACAGCGTTGGCACCTCTAGATACCCAATAGATGGTAGCGTGGATGAGGATGTTTACGGCGACAGGAAGTCCTCTGGGTGTCTTCTCCCTGAAGCTTGCTCCTCCATTTGGCCCACTGTGTGAACACCCACCTTCACCACGTCCTTCTTGTTTGCTTTCATCCTTCGGTATTTTTACCTGTTCAGTCTCGTCCTGCAGTGCCCTTCACATCGTCGCTACAGTGATCTTCCTAAAGGGCATGCATGTCCATGGTCACACCAAGCTGAACATGCCCGATCACGTCTGAAGGGCACGTGACCCTGTTCTGAAGTGGCCTGTGGCTCCCGTGGCCCTCAGCAAAGCCAATGGACGTGTACTCTGCTTCCTCCAGGAAGCCCTCCCCCCTCCCTGCCCTGGCGGACACATCTTGTGGTTGGTGTCCACAAGGAAGTTCCTGATTAGCCTCGGAGCTGCCCGAGGGCCTCTCCACTCCTGGCACACGGCCTGGTGGCTGGCCTGGGGCAGAAGTGTGTGGAAATGGAGGGCGTGTTTGAGGGGTGGAGTGACCCTCTTGGGAAACCACTGCCTGGCCTGTGTGCTGGTCGGGAAGGGCCACAGTGCTTCCCATGGGCGGGCCTGGCAAGCCTGCGCTGAGCGCCGTGGCGTCCTGTTGCCTCCTCCTCCTCACAGCTACAGAGGGCCGGAGCTGGAGATGTGGTCTCTGGGAGTCACTCTGTACACGCTGGTCTTTGAGGAGAACCCCTTCTGTGAGCTGGAGGAGACCGTGGAAGCTGCCATACACCCGCCATACCTGGTGTCCAAAGGTGAGCGTGAGCTGCAAGTGGTAGACAGACGACACATCCTTAGAGACCAGCCACTTTTTTTTCCCATTTCCTCATTCCTCAGTGTATCTCTGTCCATATCAACAGTCTCCTTTGTTTCCTTTCTATTCATCACATAATTTGCATATGACTGTAAAACATCTTGCTAATTTGGTTTTTGTTAATGTTCCTCTTTGGATCTTAGAGGCCCTCTTGTGAGAAACACACTTGCAGTCAGGACAGTGAGGCTCCTCCAGGTTGCTCTGTTGAGTTGGTGCCTACATGGTTAAAGGAACTGGGGCCCGAATCCAGATGCAAGGCTGGAGGCTCCGCTCAGCTTGTGCTGGCATCCCCTCACCTGTCATGTTAAGCCTGCGTTATTCACAGCTCTGCATAGCCAGAGCGCCTGAGAACAGACCAGTTAGGAACCTCTGCACCACCTGGATTTTGCTTGAGTGAGATGGCATCTTGAACTCCAAGCTTTCATTTCAGAGGCAATGGGTGTTTCCGGCAGCTTCTGTCCAAGCACAGCTGGGCCCTGCACTAGAGGTTCCTGGGCCGCCTCCTGCCCAGTCAGAGGCTCTGTGGGGGGTGGTGGGCACCCAGGAATCTGAGATGTGCTCCACTTCATTCCAATCTGGGCCTACCGTCTGTGTTCTTTGTGTCCCCAGAACTCATGAGCCTTGTGTCCGGGCTGCTGCAGCCAGTCCCTGAGAAGCGCACCACCTTGGAGAAGCTGGTGACAGACCCGTGGGTAACACAGCCTGTGAATCTTGCTGACTACACATGGGAAGAGGTGTGTCGAGTAAACAAGCCAGGTGAGGCTTCTCAGCATCCCTCCACCCCGTGTGACTTCACTTGGAATAACAAGGTCCCCAGGCTGCCTTCCTAGGTCAAAAGGAGGAAAAGGAGGCTCTCTCCCCCATGCTGTCTTGGACACAAATGTCAGGGCCTATAGCTGACCTGTCACCTGTGAGAGAGGGTTTGATTCTGTCCAGAGGCCTCTGGACACCACTGGGGTTCAGGGTATGGCTTTGGGCCTTGGAGGGTAGGCAAGTGCCATGGGAGCTCCTGGCAGAAGGGGTCAGAACCCTCAAAGATGGTTTGAGGAATGCAGCTGATGATGGTCTGACTGGGCCGAAGGGGAGGATGAGGCCACAGATGCTGAGTGTGATTCTCTAGCAGCCTGCAGGGCCCAGGGCTCTTCAGACAAGGCTCTGGCCACAGAGCCAAAACGACTGCTCAGAGCATTTGGACCGAGCTGCGGTTGATGGCCCTGGGCTTAGATCCCCACCTTGGCAGGATCTGTACTTCTGGGACATTGCCAGTTGGATTTCTGAGGGCCTCATCTGTAGGCTTTTGTTCTAGGACTTCTTCAAGTGAGAAGCAAAGTATTTTAGAGCCTTAAGTTGTTAGCACGTGATACAGTACCTTCTCCTTTCTTCAGAAAGCGGAGTTCTGTCCACTGCGAGCCTGGAGATGGGGAACAGGAGCCTGAGTGAAGTGGCCCAGGCTCAGGAGCTTTGTGGGGGCCCCGTTCCAGGCGAGGCTCCTAACAGCCAAGGCTGTTTACATCCTGGGGATCCCCGTCTGCTGACCAGCTAAACACCAGTTTCTTCCTGCTTTTCTCCACTTGGTTTGGAAAATCACAGTTTTCAGGCTCCATCTGTTTGGAGAAAATACATTCTCAAGCATCCCCAATTCACCTTCTAAAAACTCATGTGCAGGTTTGATAAACACCAGAACAGAAGACAGTGATGCTGTATTATTTTAGGTTTATTACATAGATTTGGAATTCACTTTTTTCATGACCTAGAAAAAAACATTCCAGTGTTCAACTGTTTTATATTATTAAAGGGCTTTTAATTTGTGAACTTCTGAAGGCATGAGTATTTTCTCTTTCTACTTTTGTATATGTGCATGTTTTGTTTCCTTTGACTTGGTATATGCTCATCTGAGCAATGGGTAGAACTGGTTAGTCAAATGGCCAGACTATTTCATTAATTGATTTCCTCAAATGCTTTTTAAATTAAAGCACCTTTGTTAGTAAACAGTTATCCTGACTTGGATGTTGTGAACTGTTCCCGTGTGCTAAGTGTGAGAAATACCTGGTTTCCTCATTTTTCCATGTGTGCACCCCACTTGCCACAGTTGGAAAGAAGTCTAGCCTTGGCCATTCTGGGGTTCCTTTTACAAGCAGGCCCTGCCAGGGGTGGGCCCAGGGCTCTGAAGCTTACTCCATCTGGTGAGACTGGGGAGGGTGGCGTTCTCAGGGACCTCCCTTCTGTCTGGGCTCTGTAGCAAGACTCTGCTGTCAACATGTGGCTGGCTTACTGCCAGCAGTCCCCAAACATTCCATGGCTAGCCAGCTCCCACCTCTGTTCACGTGAGGGGCTTCCTGGCCCAGCCCCCACCTCTGGTCTGTGTGAGGGGCTCCAGCCCTGTATTCCTCCGGGCTGCTCAGGCCCCAGGGTGTTTCTCAGATACTCAACTGGCTGCTTCCCTCCCTTAGACTCCAGTCCATCCCCCTCAGACAGACTTGGCTAGGTCAAGTACTTAGAATTGTTTTATTTCATGTCTGTGTTAGAGAGGAGGGAATAGCTAGAGGTGAGAGCAGAACCTTTCATTTTTTCCCCCTGCTGAGACAGCAGGAAAAAAACCAAAACCTAAACCCCTACCCTTTTCCCACATGTCATCACTTGCAGACAGTTCTTCCACATTCTGAGACTCCTGCCCAGAACCCTCTGGAGGCTGCCTGGGAGCCAGGCTGCCTCCAGCGTGGTTCTGAGCTATTTCTAGTGGTTATTTAGGAGGCACTCAACTGTTTTGGGATGACAGAGTTAATTTTAGTCCCATCTGGTAGGATATGGGATATTGCCAACCCTTTCTTCAGAAAGTGCTGCCTGAGCCTTGCTGCCACCACAAGTGACTGATGGAGTTGGTAGGGAGTTGGTGGGGGAGGACCCTCCTCTATCAGGGACATTCAAGGTACAAGAGTTTTACATGTGTGTATTAAAGTCAGTGATGTTTACTCTTCAGAATTCAAACGAGTTTTCTGATGTTTTAAGAGCCCTTACCTTGTAGTGTTTATGATGCTTATAACACAGAGGATGTTATAGAATGATGTTTATATTTATTTATTTTATTTAGAGACAGAGTCTCATACTGTCACCTGGGCTGGAGTGCAATGGTGTGATCTCGGCTCACTGCAACCTCCGCCTCCCAGGTTCAAGCAATTCTGCCTCAGCCTCCCGAGTAGCTGGGATTACAGGTGCCCACCACCACACCTGGCTAATTTTTTTGTATTTCTAGTAGAGACGAGGTTTCACTATGTTGGCCAGGCTGGTCTTGAACTCCTGACCTCGTGATCCGCCCTCCTTCGCCTCCCAAAGTGCTGGGATTACAGGTGTGAGCCACTGTGTTCTGCCACAATGGTGTTTGCAGACAGGTGTTTAATGGATTGAGAATGCACAGTCCTAGCTTTCTGAGAACTGTTACTTCTTTATAAGAAAAAATAATTAAAGCTCATCTGACTTGATGGCAGTGGGAGGTCTGGTATTTTGCAAACGTTCTTTGCAGAAAGAACCCAGAAAGGAAAGTTCTGAGGCCGAGGCTGACAATTTTTCCACTCCTTTTTTTTTTTTTTTAAGATGGAATCTTGCTCTGTCACCCAGGCTGGAGTGCAATGGCGCAATCTAGGCTCACTGCAACCTCTATTCCCTGGGTTCAAGCAATTCTCCTGCCTCAGCCTCCGGAGTAGCTGGGATTACAAGTGTGCGTTACCACATTACCCGGCTAATTTTTGTATTTTTAGTAGAGGCAGGGTTTCACTATATTGGCCAGGCTGGTGTCAAACTCCTGACCTCAGGTGATCCACCCATCTCAGCCTCTCAAAGCGCTGGGATTACAAGCATGAGCCACCGTGCCCAACCCACTGCATATTTTTAAAGTATGGTTCAAGAGAGCAAAGTTTTCACACAAGACTGAAGGTGATGTCAATTCTTTTTTTTTGAGACGTACTTTCGCTCGTTGCCCAGGCTGCAGTACAATGGCGTGATCTTGGCTCACTGCAACCTCCGCCTCCCAGGTTCAAGTGATTCTCCTGCCTCAGCCTCCTGAGTAGCTGGGACTACAGGTGCCCACCACCATGCCTGGCTAATTTTTGTATTTTTAGTGGAGATGGGGTTTCACCATGTTTTCCAGGCTGGTCTCAAACCCCTGACCTCAGGTGATCTGCCCACCTCGGCCTCCCAAAGTGCTGGGATTACAGGCGTCAGCCACCACACCCGGCCTCATGTCAATTTTTCATAGTAATCCCCATGTCCCAGCTGTCATTTTATTTCTAGAGCTAGACAACCTGTTCAGGTTCCTTTATTCTTTCCAGGGAGTTGGGGTGGCTCATGGAATTTTCTTAGGCTTTTGGTGTAGCATTAACACAGGTTATTGTGAGATGTTGACAGTTGAGTATTTTGAGAAGAAAATTACATTATAAAAAACAACAAAGGCAACCAATTTTTTTTTCCTTTTGTTTTTTGAGACAAGGTCTTGCTCTCTTACGCAGGCTGGAGTGCAGTGGTGCAATCACGGCTCACTGCAGCCTCAACCTCCTGGACTCAAGTGATCCTCCCACTTCAGGCTCCGGAGTAGCTGGGACTACAGGTGCACGCCACTACTCCCGGCTAATTTTTTATTTTTTGTAGAGACAGGGTTTTCCTATGTTGCTCAGGTTGGTCTTGAACTCCTGAGCCCAGGCAATCCCCCCACCTCAGCCTCTCAAAGTGCTGGGATTACAGGCGTGGGCCACTGCACTCTGCCAAAGCAACCAATTCTTTAGTTCTACACAGATTAGAACCTTCCTTTTCTTTGATATAATCCTTTTGTCAAAAGACAGTTTTACATAAACAATTTAGCACCCCACTCCATGCCTGGCGCAAAGCAGATATGTAAATGTGTATCCATGCAAGAATCAAATCCTTTATGTCAGTCCAGAATGAAGTAGATAAAACAAGAAATGCTTATAAATTAAGGCTTTGGTGGCAGGATTTAGGCAGCTGAGAAAGCACACCTTTTTATTCCTCACAAGCATCACCTTTTGAAAGATGCCTATGCTCTTAAAACAGGTCGAGAGAGGAAATTTAAGAATGAATACACATTGGGCTAAAACTTCACTATATTTCTTCCTAAGAGGGAACCAGACCTCTAAGTTGGGACGGCTCTTGCTTATGAAGGGAAATGTGCCATAATTCCTGTCATTTTACTTGGGTCTTTTAAGAACCGCAAATTCTCATCTTCCACTGGCTGAGAGTAAAACGAAATAAAAGCGGTAAAGACTTCTTTTTGTGCGTAAGTGGCCCCGGTGTTCACGCTGAATACAGATTTTTACACGATAAAATCTTAAATATCTCTGTATGGAACGGAATCCATTTTTCCTGCCTCGGGAAGGATTTCTGCGCTCTCGGGTGAAGCTCCTGAAGCCAGGAACCAGTTCCCCTCCACCTGTACTCTTGAGAGGAATTCTCAGGTCATCTGAAACACGAGTTTCAGGACGACCCATTCGTTCAGCGACCCATTCGTTCACCCAGCCCAGAGCTCTGCGAAGCGGGACACGGGCAGTGCAACGGAAACAACCGGACACCGAGGCCCCCGAGGGCTGAGGCCGCGGCAGAGGCGGCGGCGCGGTGACGGGCGTGACTCCGGCCTTCCGACTTTGCTGAGGGGCGGCCCCGGGACACCTGAGCCCCGCGGGGCCGTGAGCGCTCAGCACAGCTCCGGGCCGGAATCACGATCCACCAGCACCGCGCTGGCGCTGGGAACGGCGGCGGTGACGGACCGGGGACCGGAAGTGAAGGACCGGGGAGTACAGCTGCTTCCGGCGCCGAAACTGCTGCCATCTTCTCCGCGCTATGGCTGCGTTCAGCCGTGAGGTAAGGTCGAGCTGGGCGCGCGGGCTTCTCCGGGTCGCAGGCGGGCGGGCAGCGACGCAGAGGAACCGCGGCCGCCGGGTGTTTCACGGCCATGTCGTGGAGCCCTCCCGGAGGTCCGTGCACGCTGACCTGGTTTTGGCATCCTGGACCCGTGGCTCTGCTCAATTATTGTGGGATGTAGAGTTGACATTTTTTTTTTTTTTGAGACAAAGTCTCGCTCTGTCGCCAGGCTGGAGTGCAGTGGCGCGATCTGGGCTCACTGCACCCTCCGCCTCCCGGGTTCAAGCAATTCTCCTGCTTCAGCCTCCCGAGTAGCTGGGATTACAGGCGCCCGCCACCATGCCTGGCTAATTTTTGTATTTTTAGTAGAGACGGGGTTTCACCGTGTTGGCCAGGCTGGTCTCTAACTTCTGGCCTCAGGTGATCCACCCGCCTCGAACTCCCAAAGTGCTGGGATTACAGGCGTGAGCCTGTAAACAAGAGTTTCAACTTCACAAGAAGATAACATGTATTTACTTTTCATTAAGAGGAAGCGGAATCCAGCATAAAGGTCTTTAGGCTTGAGCCCAGTTTCCCGGGCCGCGCCCGCTGACCCCAGCGACTGCCCGGTGTTCCTGGCGGAGGGAGCATCTGGACAGGGGAGGCTGGAGAGCAGCCAGAGCTTGGGATTGGCAGGCTGGCCCCAGGGCGACAATCGATGACGCTGGAGAAGGGGTTGGGACCGATGTGAAGGGTTTAGAGCAGGGGTTCCCCAACCCCCAGTACCGTCGCTTGTCTATTAGGAACCAGGCTGCACAGCAGGAGGTGAGCGGCAAGTGAGCCAGCCAAACTTCGTCTGCATTTACAGCCGCTCCCTTCGCTGGCATTACCGCCTGAGCTCCGCCTCCTGTCAGACCAGCCGCGTTAGATTCTCACTGGAGCGCGAATCCTATTGTGAACTGCGCCTTTGAGGGATCTAGGTTGCACGCTCCTTTTGAGAATCTGATGCCCAGTGATCTGTTACTGTTTCACATCACCCCCAGATGGGACCTCCTGGTTGTAGGAAAACAAGCTCAGGGCTCCCAGTGATTCTACATTATGGTGAGTTGTATAATTATTTCATCTTATATTACAACGTGAAAATAATAGAAATAAAGTGCACAACAAATGTAATATGCTTGAATCATCCTGAAACCCCTCACCAGTCTGTGGAAAAATTGTCTTCCGTGAAGCCAGTCCCTGGTGCCAAAAATGTTGAAGACTGCTGGCTTAGAGTGCCTGGATGATTTGTGCATAGTTTGTTAAGCGCCAGCCTGAACCACTGAAGACTTTTGAGGTCAACTAGAATTGTGTATGCAAGTTGACTAATTACTGTGACCCTTGAACAACAGGGGTTAGGGGCACCAGACCGCCCCCACACCAGTTGAAAATCAGTGTATAACGTTTGACTCCTCCAAAACTCAACTACTAATAGCCTACTCATGACTGGAAGCCTTACCGACAACATAAACGGTTAACACATATCTTGTATATATATATATTGCATTCTGTATTCTTAAAGTAAGCTAGAGAAAAGAAAACGTTATTAAGAAAATCATAAGGGCAAAACCCCATCTCTACAAAAAATACAAAAATTAGCAGGGTGTAGTGTGCACCTGTAGTCCCAGCTACTCAGAAGGCTGAGGTGGGAGGATTACCTCAGCCTGGGGAAGTCAAGGCTGCAGTGAGCCATGATTGCATCACTGCACTCCAGCCTGGGCAACAGAGTGAGACCCTGTCTCAAAAAAAAACAAAAAATCCTAAGAGAAAATGTATTTACTATTCATTAAGAGGAAGTAGATCCTCATAACATCTTTAGGCTGAAGAGGAGGTGGAGGAGAGTTTGGTCTTGGCGTCTCAAGGTGGCAGAGGTGGAAGAAAATCCACATATAAGTGGATCCAAGCAGTTCAAACCCTTGTTGTTCAAGGGCCAACTCTGTATCCCACAAGATTCTTCTCGTGGAATGAATTTAAGAACATGAATCTGGAAAGTAGTCTGAGGTCCAGACTTTTCTGGCACACATGACCAGGTGGCCTAGAAATAGTTTTTCCCTCTTCCTCCATGTCCCCGCTCCCATCTTAAAGCTGCAAAAGCTAACAATATTGTACCTGCTTGACTCCCATCTCTGTGACCTTGAAATGCCCTGTTCTATGTGAGTTTCCTTCTCTGTAGGCATAAGTTCAGATAGGATTTTGCAGATTGCTTATAAAAACTGTATGTTTGTGTGGAACCAAGGCAGTAAGTACTCTGGCTCAAAAGTCTTATGGTGTCCATTACACTGGAATAGTGAGGAATTAATTGTCTTTTGGTCCTGTGTCTTATAGGTCCTTGATTGGCACCGCCTGATCCCCCTCACCTGGGCCTGTATGGCTAGGCAGACTCCTCATCTTGGAGAACAGAGAAGGACGACAGCTTCTTTGTTGCGCAAACTAACTACAGCCTCCAATGGAGGGGTCATTGAGGAGTTATCTTGTGTTAGATCCAATAACTACGTGCAGGAACCAGAGTGCAGGAGGAATCTTGTTCAGTGCCTCCTTGAGAAGCAGGGGACTCCTGTGGAACAAGGGTCCTTGGAGCTAGAGAGGGTCATCAGTTCCCTCCTGGACATGGGTTTCAGCAGTGCCCATGTTAATGAATTGCTCAGTGTACAGCGAGGTGCCAGTCTTCAACAGTTGCTGGACATCATTTCTGAATTTATTCTCTTGGGTCTGAATCCAGAGCCTGTGTGTGTGGTCTTGAAGAAAAGTCCCCAGTTATTGAAACTGCCTATTATGCAAATGAGGAAGCGCTCCAGTTACCTGCGAAAGCTTGGGCTTGGAGAAGGTACAAGAAGTTGCAGATTTTGGCTGGGTGCGGTGGCTCATGCCTGTAATCCCAGCTCTTTGGGAGGCTGAGGCAGGCAGATCACTTGAGGTCAGGGGTTCAAGATCAGCCTGGCCAACATGGTGAAATCCTGACTCAACTAAAAATACAAAAATTAGCTGGGCTTGGTGGCGCGCGCCTGTAATTCCAGCTACTTGGGAGGCTGAGGCATGAGAATCACTTGAACCCAGGAGGCGGAGGTTGCGGTGAGCTGAGATGGCGCCACTGCACTCCAGCCTGGGTGACAGCAAGGCTCTCTGTCTCAAAAAAAAAAAAAAAAAACAAACATTTTATATAGTGTGAGAGGAGCCAGAGTTGGGGAAAGAACAGCCTAAGGTGAGATGGATTAGGGAAGGTTTCTGAGTGTGTCAGTGTTCCTGGAGAGGACTGTATAATTCGGCCTGGAGGTGAGGAATAGGAGTGGCCTTCTGTGCAGAATACATTTCGAGAGGGAAGGAGGAGGAGTTAAGACTAGAAGAAAAAATTGAGTGCCAGGGCAGAGACTCCTGTCTGCCTTGTTCACCGTGGGGTCTTTAGCACCTAGTGCAGTGGTGGGCATGTGGTATGTGCTCAGTAGGTTGATGCTGATATGTTGATAAATATGTGTACATATAACATTTGATGTTTAAATCAACATGAAATGGTCTTAGTGCTCTGTCGCTGATGTGATGTCAAACCAACATCTCTTGTGAAGACTTAGATTCTAGCCGAGTGTTTAGATTTACTGTGGAACATGAGAGATCTTGCCAGGTTCCTGGGAAACTCGTGGAGTGGCCTTCCCTTCTATTTATCCCCCACTCCTGCCCCCAACAATATTCACATCTCAAGGATTCTCAAAGTTCCTTGAATCTCTTTAAGGGCCTTCTGGAGGAGTTGGGGGTCTCCAAGGACCCTTACCCAGTTTGACCAGAGGAGTCCCACTATTATTTCTTTGCATTATTGACTCTTCCTGGTAAGATTTTTTTTGAGGCAGGGGCGGAAGGTTTAGGATCCACCATTTCACAGCATCTCTACAGGCCTCCTCTAGAAGATAAGAAAAAGGTAGCCTTGTATATTTTTCTTAACAGATTCTTACAGTGTAATCTAAAAGTCTAAATATATTATGTGTGGTGGTGATTAAGTAGCAAACTCAGCACAGCCTTAAGAGATGAAGCTAAACCTAAACTCCTGAAATTCCTCACATATTAAGATAATCACTAACTCAAATGTTAGGAAAATTTTAATTAACAGTTTAAATAGTTGACTTTAAGTTTCCAATTAGTGAATTTTGCTCAGCTATCCCTAGGAAGGCCTGGAATAGTCCCAGTTTACAACAGTTAGTGCGGTTTTAATAGGGCCTCTTTCACTCAAGGTGCCCTGGCTTGGAGAAGATATATGGTGACCCTGATAATCAGGACGTCAGCACTGGTGTTGTGTGTCCCCATGGTTACTATTATTGTTACTGTTACGATGACGATGATGATGGAACTCCCTTTCATTGAGTTCAGCTTGAGAATGTTAGTTGTGAATGCTTCGATGACTATTTTATTATAGAAGGAAACATCAACACAAACCCGCAATATGGAGGAAACTACTCTCCCATATTACTCTCTGATCTTTCCAGTAAATACCTGGGAAATTCTTTTCCAAGTGAGGAGGGCAAGAGGAGACCCAACATACAAAGTTGGCGCCTTTCAGGTGGGAGGCCAGAATAAAGCAGGAATATAGGGAGGAAGGATGGTGAGTCTGAGGGTGTCAGGAAGTCAGTGGGGAGATGTATCATTTCCATGGTGCTTCTGAGAAGATAGATCTGAAATTGCCACTCGCTCTGCGGAAGGAGAGGATCCTCGTTTGTTTTTAAATGTGGACTTAAATTGGGTGCAGCTAGCTCCTTGAGTTTCTGGAGTGTCCTGAAATTATGTGCTTGCCTTTTTTGAATGTTCTGCAGGGAAATTAAAGAGGGTGCTTTACTGTTGCCCTGAAATTTTCACCATGCGTCAGCAGGACATTAATGACACTGTCAGGCTTCTCAAGGAGAAGTGCCTTTTCACGGTAGAGCAAGTCACCAAGATTTTGCACAGTTGCCCGTCTGTTCTTCGAGAGGACCTGGATCAACTGGAATACAAGTTTCAGGTGAGAATGACTGATGGCGTGATTAGTGTAGTTTCAGGTGAGAATGACTGATACCGTGATTAGTGTAGTTTCAGCAAGTTTCTCAGGTTTTTCAAATGTAGTAAAGGTTAGTTATATGGATAAGAAGCCTCAGGCACCTCATATTTGAGTGGAGGAAGTGAAAGACTAGATGCTCCGCATACATCAGCCAAAGAGAATTTGGTTCTGGTTCTTTAATTTCTTTACTACATATCAAACCTATTCTTCAACTTTTCTGCCATTAATAATGAATGATCCAGTACTATTCTTAGAGTCTAGGTGGGGACTCTGAAATAGCAATTTTAAAATAGCTGAAACCTTCCTGTCCTCAGAATCTATTTTTCATGTTGATTTTGAAAATGTAATTTTAACAGTTGTCCAATTTTTTACTAATAATTATGACAACTTAGGTCGAATTTCTAGATGTCTTCTGAATGTTTTGCCTATTCTTTCCATATTCATCCTTTTCCTTCCCCATTTAAAGAAAAATACCACCTCTTCCTTCTGCCCCTTCTCCCTCCGGCCCCTTCTCCCTCCCGCCCCTTCTCCCTCCTGCCCCTTTTCCCTCCCGCCCCTTTTCCCTCCCGCCCCTTTATTTCCTGCTCCCTGTTTCTCAGGATGAATTTGAAAGTGTTTTGAAACTGCCGGCTGTCACACAAATGTCAGTGTCCCAGACTGGGTATTCGCTGTTGTCAGTTAGGCAATTCTTTTTGAATCCTTTCGTAGAACGTAAGTTTTTATGTTTATAGAATGGTAGGTTTCAAGACTCTGTATCTGGGACTCCTAAGTGTGTCTGTGTCTTCCAGTATGCGTACTTCAGGATGGGAATTAAGCATCCAGACATTGTAAAGACTGAGTACTTTCAGTATTCACTAACCAAGATTAAGCAGAGACACATTTACCTGGAGCGCCTGGGACGGTACCAAACCCCTGATAAGAAGGGGCAGACACAGATCTCTAACCCATTGCTCAAGGACATCCTCAGAGTTTCAGAAGCCGAGTTTTTGGCTAGGACAGCCTGTACGTCTGTTGAGGAGTTTGAAGTTTTTAAGAAGCTCCTGGCTCGGGAGGAGGAGGAGTCTGAGAGCAGCACATCTGATGACAAAAGGGCAAGTCTGGATGAGGATGCGGAGGATGATGATGAGGATGAGGACGACGACGAGGCGGAGGACAGTGATGAGGATGAGGACGACGAGGAGGAGGAATAGCTGTGATGGAAGGACTAGAGCCAAAGGGCCCAGAGATATCAAGGAAGCTTTTCATTCTCTTAAAGCTTTTGGGTCCTTTACTTGAATCTTCTCAAGTTATTTTTTATTCTAAAACTGGTCTCTTGATGAAAAAAATTATAAGTCCCCTGAGAGACAGATCAAACCAAACAGGAAACAGGAAATGCATGTTCGATCTGTTGTCAGGTGTCTGTGGGGAGGGCCCTGTCCCATCCTGAATAAAATACTTATGTTGAGCTATTCAAATCGAGGGGACTCAATACATCAACATTTGGTTTTATTTTTTTCTTTTTTGAATGTGTTGGTGATAATTCCGTGACAGTTGGAAGATGGGGTTCGTTCTTCCGGTTCAGGAATCACTTTGTATTTCCTTCTAGTGATAAAAATAAAATTACGAGAAGGCAATGTGAGGTTTTAGTACATCATAGCACTTTATTTTATGAAAACATGTAGCAGATTTTCCACAAAAATACTTATTTTTAATCCAAAAGTATATTGCTTCATAATGGTATTCAGTTGTACAGCAGAGTAAAAGGAAGTTGATTCGTGACGTATTGGTTAATTTTGCATGGCTTCTTAAGGCCAGCAAAATACTGGCAGTTTTCTTTATCTTTGTGAAGAACAGGCCCTTCCTGTTTGGGGAAGTTGGCTTTTATGTCAGCTCTTGGCCAGTGGTCACTTCCAGGCCTGGTGTCTCCGGCCCTGTAGTCTGTAGTGCCAGACTGTGCTGGCCTGGAGAGTGCTGGGGCAGGTGGAGGCCAGGGAATGGTCCCATACAGTTATCTCCCCTGCCCTGGTTACAGACAGCTTCGAGAACCAGAGGAGAAGAGCATAGGGTCATGGAGCAGGTGGGCTGAAGCCAGGGCCACAGGGAGCTCTCCATGACCCCCCAAGGTGGGTGTGGGGGGGGGGGGTGTCACCTTAGGGAACTCAGTGAGTCTGAAGAACAATTTGAAATGTTGGGAAAAGAGAAGAGGAATTTGATGTAAGCCAGGGGTGATCCCTGAGGTAGAGGCCTGTCTCTGATGGCATGAGCTGTAAGGGTCCTGGAGGATTGGTACATTCCAGTTAGCCCTCTTTAGGGGAAACTGGCATAGGATTGATGCAGAAGGCATTTTTGATGATGGGACCAAAATTCAAGTCTCTTTGGTAGCAATCTAGGATCGACTAGATTCTAGGATCTGGTAGATTCTAGGATTCTAGTGGGTAGAGGCCAGGGATGCTGTAAAACATCCTGCAGTGCACAGGATGGTCCCACAAGAGAGGATGATCTGGCCCAAAACGTCAGTGCTGAGCCTGAGAAACTCATCTAAGGCCTGGTCCACTAAAGTAATGTGACTGTTCACTCGTGACAACTTCAGATGGTAAATGGACTTAGGATCGTATTATTTTATTTAAAAGAAAAATAAGGAGCTGGTTTTTCAGCTGGGTTCCTTTCCCCTATGCACTGGAATACCCTGGTAGGTGTGAGCTGCATGCTACTGTGGGGATTCAGCACTGAAGTCTAGGTGCTTTTGTTTTCTCCAGCAGCCTTGTCTTAGAGCGTGACTGCAAAGAAAAGACTTGTTTTGCAAAAGAAAAGCAGCTCGGCGACTCCCTCCACATCGCCACAGTTCAGTCAGAGGGCAGTGGCAGTTGTTTGCCAGCGGAAGGAGTTCCTGCTAAGGGGGGTGCAGGAGGTGAGCTGATACCTGAGTGGGGCCCCTGCCTATTGGGTTCTCCACTGGAGGACAGTGGGCACAGCAAAGACTCCCTTACTTGTACCTGGCAGCCCACATGCAATGGGGAAAAGGGAGAGTTTGTCTTTATTGCCTTGCTTGGCCTTAGGCAAAACTGTTTGGAAATGAGACATTTCACTGTGCCAGTGTTTTCATTTTCTCTTCCATTGTGGCATCCCAGTCACTGCCATTCTCCCTAGAACCTAGGCTGTTGTTCTTGTGCCCAATCAGAGGACTAAGTAGAATCCTCAGTCTGCTTAGCCATCCCAGTTTCATTAGCAAAGGGGTAATTCAGCAACTCACGATTGCTTCTTGCATTTTGATACAGAAATAAATCTTTATGCTCCTGACAGTTTTCTGATTCTATTGTTACTGATTTCCTTGGGTGGACTTTATTTTCAAGGAAGCCATTCGAGTTTTTAAAAGAAGCCACATGGGAAAAGCTGTGGTGGCCTCCTTGGAATGTTTCAAGAACGAACTGTAATTCCTGAGCACCAGGAAGTCTTTTCACTAGATATTTAATGTGGAAAACATCCCAGTGGGCGAGTCCTGGGACAGCACTTGGGACTCAGGAGCCAGTTCTTGTTGACACAAGGCTTCTGAGCTAACACTGCAGCATATTAGCATTTGCTGTGTGGCTGAGGGGCTTGAGGTCCTAGTAGGGAGTAGCAAGTTTCCTAGTAGAAAGATTGACCTACTCTTCCAGTGGTATCACTCGATCTTAGCATCTGCTAGTAATGCTGTAGCTTACATGGACAGACAGTGACAAGTCCCAGGGCTGCAGGAAGTCCGCAGTACGTGTTTGTGAACGTGGTTTTCTCAGTTCACCCAGTGACCCTTCGCTGAGCTCGAGACCCTTCATTGAGCTCCACCTTCTGCTCTCAAGTGGGTCTGGAGCCTGGGGAACAGTTCGGGAGTACAGGTGAAACTTCTCGAATTGCCTGTTCCTTCTTTCTGAAAATGACAAATTGCAGAATACACAGACACATGCACATGAAATTTTAATAAAGATAAAAAGCCTAAAATATACTCTAACTCTTCAAAAAACATTTTTATAAAAGATGAAAGGAAGGAGGCCCTCTTTGTGGCTGGAATGCTGGCTCTGAGCAGAGTCAGGGCGACGCGGCAGGGCGCTGGCTTTCCAGCTGGGTCAGCCATCATGAGGCTCAACACGAGAGGAGGTGGGATGGCTGCTTTGGTTGTAACATTAGCAGGGGGAAGACAGCTGCTTAGAAGAACGGTGGGAAGCAGATGTGGTGAGGTGCCGTACTGTTCTGCTTACGAAGATGGGGATGTCTAAGGCCGTGTTTACTACCTGATAGCCTAAAGCAGCAATACTTGAGTCATGGACTAAAAGGAACCTGAAACATTGCCCAGCCCAGCCCAGGTGTCCATCTCTGTCGCACTGAGACTTGTAAGGTGTCCTTGCTGCTTTGTGGCAGTGTGCCTTAGCTTTCCAAGCAGGGGTCTGGATAGCTTTTTCCATGAAAATTCAGGGGTCTTTCTTTGATACCCTTGTGACTTGTCATTCAGGGGATGGCTTCCACTGTTTAAGGCTGAAGCCTAGGTGATCTCAGAACAGGGTTCACCAAATAAGGCCAATTTGGCCACCACCTGTTATTGTAAATAAGTTTTTATTGGAACATAGCCACAGCCATTCAATTACATGCCTGCGGCTGTGTCTGCGCTACTGTAGCCACGGGGACCTCTCGTCTGCAAAGCTGAAAATGTTTACTATCTGACCCTTTATAGAGAAAGGCTGCCAGTCGCACTGTTGTCTAAAAGAGTCTGAACTCCACCTGCTGTTAACTCTTCCAAATTGTACTAGTCCGTAGGATGGCTCATCGACCTGCACGAGCGTCATAAACTTGCTGGGGGACCAGAGCAGGGGTGGCAGTGTCTGCAACCCGGCTTTCCTTCTGGCATCACCTGGTCTCTGCCCTTCAGCCCCTGCCCCGTCTCTGTTTTGGAAGTGGTCCATCACAGTTCCTTCTCAATTTGTTAGGCCTCGAAGGGAGAATCCTTTCTCTGGCTCTGGAGTCTAAGAACAGGTTTCTGCATACTGCAGAAGGGTGGCTGACTGACAGCCTCACTAATCCTGGGGAATGGCGAGCTGTCATCTCATCCGCAGAGGCACAGACCACACCTTCAGGAACTGCAGCCTGGGTGAGGGCACAGGCTGCTTAAATGCATCGCAGGACTCGTAGGTGGTTGGTCCCAGAGGGGTCTCTCAGGGTGGGCTGGTGTGTGCACAGGCCTGGCCATCTGTCCTCTAGAGGCCTGAGGAGAGAGGTCACAGAGGGGACTGACTCCAGCTAGGACCTTTTCTCTCACGGTGTCCTTTTTCATCCAGTTTTTAGACCTCATCTTCCTGGGTGTTAGAAACTCGTGAGGTTGGTGGAGTGTTAACAAGAACGTCTTAAATCCTTTGAAGAAAAAACAAAGTGAAGCATGAGGAGAATGACAGGCATTCCCACTCCTCTTTAAACGGGCTGCTTCCTGTTTCTCTTAGTGGCCCTCAGGGCCTCTGTCACCCAGAGGACCCCACGTTCTTAGAGCACCAGGATTCTACCATATGGCAGTGCACACGGGGAGGACCCCGCGTTCTTAGAGCACCAGGATTCTACCATATGGCGGTGCACACGGGGAGGACCCCGCGTTCTTAGAGCACCAGGATTCTACCATATGGCCTGCACATGGGGAGGACCCCATGTTCTTAGAGCACCCAGGATTCTACCACATGGCAGTGCACACGAGGAGGACCCCGCATTCTTAGAGTAGCAAGATTCTACCATATGGCAGTGCACATGGGGAGGACCCCCGCATTCTTAGAGCACCAGGATTCTACCACATGGCAGTGTACAGGGGGAGGACCCCGCGTTCTTAGAGCACCAGGATTCTACCATACGGCGGTGTACAGGGGGAGGACCCCACGTTCTTAGAGCACCAGGATTGTACCATATGGGGGTGCACACGGGGAGGACCCCGTGTTCTTAGAGCACCAGGATTCTACCATATGGCAGTGCACACGGGGAGGACCCCGCATTCTTAGAGCACCAGGATTCTACCATATGGCAGTGCACAGGGGGAGGACCCCGCGTTCTTAGAGCACCAGGATTCTACCACATGGCAGTGTACAGGGGGAGGACCCCGCGTTCTTAGAGCACCAGGATTCTACCATATGGCAGTGCACAGGGGGAGGACCCCGCGTTCTTAGAGCACCAGGATTCTACCATATGGGGGTGCACATGGGGAGGACCCTGCGTTCTTAGAACACCAGGATTCTACCATATGGGGGTGCACATGGGGAGGACCCCACGTTCTTAGAGCACCAGGATTGTACCATATGGGGGTGCACATGGGGAGGACCCTGCGTTCTTAGAACACCAGGATTCTACCATATGGCAGTGCACACGGGCAGGACCCCGCGTTCTTAGAGCACCAGGATTCTACCATATGGCAGTGCACATGGGGAGGACCCCGCGTTCTTAGAGCACCAGGATTCTACCATATGGCAGTGCACATGGGGAGGGGCAGCCTCCACCGACTACATCCCCATCTTTAGGAACATGTGGGCTCAGTATTGCAACTTTTAAATGTGAAATCACAGGCTGTTCCTCTTCCCTGCCCTCCTCCTTCCAGTAACGACTCTGGTTCTTTTCTCCAAGGGCACGGCTGTGTCAGGTTGCTCTGGGTTGAAGTGAATTCTTGTGTTGTTCTTGGATGGGTGTCTGGGTGCGTGTGTTTCTGTTTCTTGCTTTTTGGTGTGTTGTCTCCATTATTTCAAGAATAGGTGTTCTATAAGCCAGTATTTGATAATTAATTGGGGGTTTCTGATTTGTTTTTATGGAGTGGATGTGCTAGGCAAGCTTTTAAAAAGATATATTAATATTTCAGGTGACTTACCACCATATAAATATCTCAAATCCAAATTATGTTTGTGGATTCTTAATCCTAGTACAGTTAGGCACTGCACGATGAAGGGCCATGTGTATGACAGTGGTCCCGTGAGATTACAGTGGAGCTGAGGTCACAGCCATCGTACAGAATTCTTTTTTCTTTTTTCTGAGACAGAGGGTCTTGCTCAGTTGCCCAGGCTGTAGTATAGTGGCACAATCTCAGCCCACTGCAACCTCTGCCTTCCAAGTTCAAGTGATTTTCCTGACTCAGCCTCTTGAGTAGCTGAGATTACAGGTGCCCACCACCATGCCTGATGAATTTTTGCATTTTTAGTAGAGACAGGGTTTCACCATGTTGGCCAGGCTGGTCTCGAACTCCTGGCCTCAAGTGATCCTCCAGCCTCGGCCTCCCAAAGTGCTAGAATAATTCTTTATGTGTTTGTGGTGATGCTGGTGTATACAAACCTACTGCACTGCCCTGTGTATAGAAGTCTGGCACATACAATTATGTACACTACATAATAATTGATGATAATTTGTGGTTACTGATTTACATATTTACTATACTCTTCATCATTATTTTAGAGTGTACTCCTTCTACTTATAAAAAAAAGTTAACTGTAAAATGGCCTCAGGCAGGTCCTTCAGGAGGTATCCAGAAGAAGGCATCATTGTCACAGGAGATGGCAGCTCCATGTGTGTTACTGGGACACGATGTGGAAGTGGAAGAAGGTGACATGGATGATCCTGCCCTTGTGTGTGGGCCTAAGCCAATGTGTGTGTTTGTGTCTTAGTTTTTAACAAAAGTTAAAAAGTAAAAAACAATTACAAATTTTAAAAACAGAAAAAAGCACTTAGAATACGGACAGAAAATAATTTTGAAGATTTGTGCAGTGTGTTTGTATTTTAAGCTGTTATTACAAAGAGTTAAAAAGTAAAAATTAAAAATGTATACAGTAAAAAAGTTACAGTAAGCTAAGGTTAATTTCTTATTGCAGAACTGATTTATTATTGTGCAACGGCCAGTCCTGCACATTCCAATTATGGTAAGTGCCCTGCACAGGTGAACCATTTTTTATCTTTTATACCGTATTTTTGCTGTAGGTTTTCTGTTTAGGTACACACACACTTGGCACTGTGTTACAACTGCCTACAGTATTCAGTAACACGCTGCGGTGTGTAGCCTGGGAGACAGGCTCTGCCATACAGCCTAGGTGCACAGTATGCGGTGCCATCTAGGTTTGTTCTAAGTACGCGCTATGATGTTTGCCCAGATGAAATCGCCTCACAAAGCATTTCTCAGAATGCATCTTCACTGTTACGCGACGCTTGGCTGTAGGAAATTGCTTACAAGCCTGGGGTGTGCTTAGTGTGTGTGTCTTTGGAGGGAGAGGTGGGAGCGGGAAGTGATTCCCTTGAGTCAACAGGAAGCGAATGCTGCCAGCTTCTCTCTTACGGAGAGACTTTCACATCCGAAGAGGCAGATGCGTGCACTCTGTCATGGCCAACTCAGAGCTCAAGTTCCTGCCATGTGCGGAGCTCCGGCCCAGGCCTGTCCCCCGAGGTGGTGTGCACACTCTTCCTTTGCTGTGTGTGAGCGTATACCTGAAAAGCTCTTTTGCTTCTGTTTGTTTTTAAAGGTTCCCGAATGACATTTCTCCTTTATTTTTTTAGGCATATAACAAAACATAGACCTGTTTTGAAGTGGCTTGTTACCCAAGGGTGCCTCACTGTCATCTGTACCACCAGGAAGATGAACTGTGAAGGCTCCTTTAAGGGGCAGGAGTAGCAAAGCTGTCCTAGGCCAATCAGAAATTCATCTTTCATGCACAGCGACATGTTGATAAGAAATTATAGTCAGTATGAAACTGATAACAGGTTGTAGATGGCTTTCTATGGTATATCCCAGTCTCTTGCAAACGATTGTGAAGAATACCAGTGTTGAAGATTCAGCAGTTTGTGTGGGGAGGCGGGGGCAGGATGGGGGTTTGGTTGCCAAAAGAGTTTGGGAAATGCTAGCTTAAACAAAAAAGAGAGAAAGTTTCTTTCATGTCAGGATTTATGAATGCCTGTGAGTCCAGTGTCAGTGATGACTTTCTAGTGACAGTCTTCGAGACTTTCTAAATATTAAGTGATCAAGGCCCCTGCCCCGCTTCTAGTTCCAATAGAATGCCATTCACAAGATCTGGGAGGCACTCTCTTAGCCCTCTCCTGGAACCCCCGGAATTTCTCAGCAGCCCAGGCCCTCCCGCTGCCCGGGGCCCCTCCTCCCAGGTGCCAGGTGGTCTTCCAGCCTCTCCAAGTGCCCACCCTCCTGCCTCTTCCTCCCACTGCAGCTGATCTAGGGGTTTCTTGGCCACATTTCCCTTGAGAGAGAGTGGGATTTGCCCCTGTCCACAGAGAGCCTCATTTCTACCTGAAGATGTATTTGTCAGTGGCTAGACCAGGTTCATGTCTGTTTCCCCTTGGGGAATTCTGAAACCTTCCTGCCCGGGAGTCTGTAACACAGCAGCACAGGACCGAGCTTCCTTTAGCAGTGCTGAGTAAGTAGGCAGCGGCACTCTGAGAGCCCAGGGCTGGGCAGTCGCCCCCGACTTCCCAGCAGCTCTGTGGTAGTGGGGCGGGAGCAGCAGGGACGTACCTTAAGATTTCTCCAGTGTCTGACTCTTACTTTGTTTCCTGAAATAGAGAAAAGTCGTTTAATGAAAAAGAGACCGTGTACCTTGAATCCTACAGCTACCTCAGTCCAGGCTGCCTGCTGAGATCCTGTCTTTAGCTCACATACATTCCACGGTGGGGGACACCATTAGTCCAGACACTGCTGTGGAGATTAGCATTTTAGTTTGTGTGCGCCCGCCTGGCTTGAGGTGGCAGTTTGGGAATAACAAGGCTAGAAACCTGGCTGGCTGTGAGTCAGAGAGAGAGAGGACGGACCTGGGAGAAAGCAAGCAACAGCTACCCTAGGGAAGAGCCGGTGATGTGCACAGGCCGAGCAGCACGGCTGGTGAGCTGCAGGCTGTGGCCTTGCCCTGACACTTGGTAATGCCAAATAAGTATGTGTGGCTACTCATTGGTCTATGAGGGCAATGACAGGCTTCGACTCTGTGGTTTCTAAATCATATAATATTCTCAGGTACTTCTTTCAGCAAACTCCAAACAGTAGTAATTCTTGTAACTACCTTGAACCCTTTGTGGAAAGAACCTGGGTGTGAGTGAATAAAAAGTAAACAGCGATGCGCTATATTGGCCATTAAATACTCGGGGCTGTCAGTAACACCCCGTACTTCCCAATTGTAGCACCATGTTCTCTGTGAATATGCATAACCAGAGTGACCCCCCAGCACCCACCTATGACCTCCCCCCAGCACCCAGCATGCCCGGCTGTGCCCCTCTGGGTATGCTCACATGCACATATATGGACATACAGTTTCGTAGCAGAATGTGGCTGCCCAGGGGCTGCCTATCTGGGCGAGTAGACTGCCTGGCTCAGCCCACAGGCCTGCAGCATCCCATAGCACTGCCGCCCTTGCCCCATCACCCTGTGGGCTACATGCAGGACATGGCATGGGCCTGCTCCCCAGAGGCACCTGTTTGGGGTCTTCTTGAGGCTTGTGCCTTCACAGCTCTCTTTGAAGCAGATGTCCTGGTGAACTCTGTAGACTCTTTTATACCTGTTGTCACGAGAAAGCTTTGTAAAACCAGACAGTGAAGCACCATGTTGCCAACTGCCTAACCTAGGCTATGTGAACCCACAGGTAAACCTGAAGGTGCTTGAGGGAAAAGCTGCTGTTTCCTGAATGAAACGTTACCTCCTATTGATGCATTAAAATGTCTAACATAAAGGTCATGTGATTTGTAACAAATTTATTGAGGTACAATAATATGCATAAAATAAACCCATTTTAATGTGCATTCTGATGAGCACTGACAAAGGATATGGTACTAAAAATAAAATGTGAAATTTCAAAGACATGTCAGTGCTAGAGGCAGGCCACTTGGCCTGAGGCCTGGGGAAGGTATGACCTCACTTTTCTGTTTTTCTGGGTACTTCACAGAGAAGTTTGGGAAGCGTTGGGGATTCAGGATTCGGATGTAGGCATTGTAGAACAGGAGACCCGATTTCATCTCCTGCCTCTTCCATTTATTAATCAGGCTACTTCGAGCAAGTCTCTTGAAGTTTTAAGCCTCAGTTGCAGGTAAAATGGGACCTGCTCAGACCATCTCTCTTACAAGTTTGTAGATAATGATGGATGGGAAGGCGTTTTGTCTTTTGTTAAAGTCCTCAAATGTCAGCGCTGGTTAAAAGGGAAATCCAAGGAGTTCAGCAGGCAAAGCTCCAACTCATATGCTAAGTCTCACAGAACCTTTAGGGTCTAAAACCTGTGGTAAGACTTCCATTTCTGGGCATGAAAGAGTAACAGAATCTGGAATTAACCTCCCAATGTGAACAACCAGAGAACTGGACAAAATATAGTAACTAACTGTATGTCAGATGTTAGAAAACAGACAACACAAGACTGTAATCCCCGAGGGAAGAGAAACAGATGAGATGAGTCCTGTGGTCAGCCTGGAACTCAGCCTGGAGAAGTTTTTGGAGGCATCACAGAGAAAGGGGATCCAAGCAGTGGTCACACTGAGTTGAGGAAACAGAGACTGAAGTTGGGGAGGCAGAGGCAGCTGGAATTTGTGGGCAGAGTACTGAAGAGGAGGGAACTATGCACAGGAGGAACTCCAGAAATCTGTGTAGCGTCCCCTTGGGCCTGTGGTTGGAAATAAAGCTGTGCATGCATAGGGTGAATCCCCACAAGGCAAAGAAGAACTACTGAGGAGTTGAACGATTCCCAGAGCCAGAGTAGAGAGATCTTGTTTATTAATAGGCCATCCACAGAAACCCCAGAAAGGGCCAGGTGCGGTGGCTCGCTCCTGTAATCCCAGCACTTTGGGAGGCCGAAGCGGGCCCATCACCTGAGGTTGCAAGTTTGAGGAGAGCCTGGCCAACATGGTGAAACCCTGTCTCTACTAAAATACAAAAATTAGCTGGGCATGGTGGTGTGTGCCTGTAATCCCAGCTACTTGGGAGTCTGAGGCAGGAGAATCGATTGAAACCAGGAAGGCAGAGGTTGCAGTGAGCTGAGATCGCTCCACTGCACTCCAGCCTGGGCGACAGAGCAAGACTCCATCTCAAAAAAAAAAAAAAAAAAAAAAGAAACCCCAGAAAGGTCATGCCATAGAAGTAGGGCAAAAGGCTACTCCAAAGCCACCCTAAAACAAGCCTCAGAAGGATCAAACTATACTCAGATAATGCCTTGCAGAGAAAAAACATTCTTGAAAAGAAAACAACAAAAAAAATCTAGCATTCAGTAACATAAAACTTAATGCCCAGTATCCAATAAAAAACTTTATAAGACATTCAAGAATCATTTGACTAATAAAAAAGTGACCCATAACCTAGAGAAAAATAATCAAATAGAATAAGACTCAGACATGAGAATAATGACAGAAATAGCAGACAAGGACCTTAAAATATACATTATAAATTCGTTCCACATGTTCAGTGATCTAAAGGAAAATATAAAGATAATGACGGAAATTGGAGCATCTGAGAAACAACTAAATGAAACTTCTGGAGATGATAAAACACAGTATTAATAAAACTTTTGTTGAACAGGATTAATGGTAGCTTAGATGCTGCAGAAGAAAAGATCAATGACCTTAAGTGAATAGCAACAGAATCTGTCCAAAATGAAAAGACTGAAAAAGTTGAGAAGAGCTGCAGTGACCTGTGGGACAATATCAGTCTAATACACGCATAACTGGAGTCCCAGAAGTAGAAGAAATGGAGGGACAGGAAAAATATATGAAGAAATAATGGCAAAAATTTTACAAATTTGACAAAACTAAAACCCCAGAAGTACAAGAAGCTTAAACTCCACAGAATCAAAACATAGCCATACCAAAGCACATCATAATTAACTAGTCCAAAAACAGTAATAAAGGGAAAACATAAAAGTGGCAGGAAGACACATTCCATACAGTGTAACATAGGTAAGAATGACTGCAGTCTTGTCTGAAACTATGCAAGCCAGAAGACAAAGGCATGACAACTTTAAAGTCATGAAAGAAAAAATATAACTGTCAATCAAGAAGTCTATATTCAGCAAATATATTCTTCATAAATGAAGGTGAAATAAAAATCTTTTCAGACAAACAAAAGCAGAGAGAATTCATCCCCTGCAGACCTGTGCTGTAAGAGATGTTAGAGTTAAGTTCTTATGGCAAAGAGAAATGATACCAGACAGAATCCTAGATCTACAAAAAGGAATGAAGAGTGCTGGAGTTGGCAGGCAGATGTGCAAGTAAATACAAAATACTTTCAATATCTAAAACAAGATAATTTTTGAGTGCAAAAATAACATATTGTGCAGTTCACAGTGTATGCGGAAGGAAAAAGTCTCGTGATAATTCAAAGGATGGGAGGGAAGTGGAAGCTTGATGTCAGCCGCTGCCATGGACAGTGAAGTTGTCTAGTAGTGATTAAAGGTATGTGGCGTGAAGTTGAAGATGTTATGGTAAATCCTAGACGCTGCCAGCCGGGCACGGTGGCTCATGCCTGTAATCCCAGCATTTTGGGAGGGCGAGGTGGGTGGATCACCTGAGGTCAGGAGTTTGAGACCAGCCTGGCCAACATGGTGAAACCCCGTCTTTACATAAACTTCGTCTCTACTAAAAATACAAAAATTAACAGGGTGTGGTGACAGGTGCCTGTAATCTCAGCTACTCAGGGGGCTGAGGCAGGAGAATTGCTTGAACCCAGGAGGCGGAGGTTGCCATGAGCCAAAATCACACCATCGCACTCCAGCCTGGGGGACAAGAGCGAGACTTCGTCTCAAAAAAAAAAAAAAAAATCCTAGATGCTGCCATCATATTGAACTCATATAATAGTAATTAAGGGTACATTGTGTTAAGGTGAAGATGTGTATGGCAAATCCCAGAGCAACCTCTAAACAATAAACTTAAGAAGTATAACCAGTAAGCCCATAGTGGAGGCAAAATGGAATCCTAAAAAGTAATCCAAAATTAGGCAGGAACAAAGAAAAAGGGAACAAAAAGCAGGTGGGAAAAATAGAAAACAAATAGTAATACGGCAGTTTAAATCCAACCACATCAGTCATTATGTGGAAGGTAATGTAAATGGTCTAAATACTCCAATAAAAACCAGACTCTCAGACTAGATATAAAGCAAGACCCACCTCTATGTTAAATACAAGGAAGTCACTTGAAATATGCAGAGAGGTTAAAAGTGAAAGGATAGTATGCTTTCAGGAAGTGAAGGGTCTTCTTGTTGGATACTTGGTGGTCACCAGCAGGCACTGGTGTAACTAAGCACAGCGGGAAGATGGTAGATACTGTGAATTCGGACTCTCACTGCACAGAATCCAAATTCAGTAGGTTGTCAACACGGCTTCCCAAATCCCAACACAGATTAGTATCTCATATGTGTTCCTGCTACATATTACGCCTGGCTTCATGTCCAAGCTCCAACGAAGCTTCTACCCTTGCCCATCTACATCCCATTCTCCACAGAGCATCCAAAGTAGTCTAATGGAATATGTCACTCTTCCACTCAGAACCCTTCGGTGGCTCCCCATTTCATGACAGACAAACACCAGAGTCCTTCTGTGGGTCTCCATGACCCCAAGGGTTCCCCGTCCCTCACCTCTCACCACTCTCCACTTCTCCCCCAACATGCTGGGGACACTCCTGACTTGGGGCCCTGGTAACTGGTCCTCTGGCTGTCTGGAACGTCCTTCCCTCAGATGTCCATCCCTCCTCCATGTCTGTTCAGCATCACCCTCTCCAGGAGGCTTGTCCTCTTGTCTCCAGGAGGGTGAACACCCTCTTGCTGCACCAGCCCCTGCCCATCCCCAGCAGGCTCTCCTAGTCTCATCCTGTCATCTCGTCCTTTTTCCCTGTGCACTCACCACCTGCCACACCACACACCACACACTCACTGCTGTCTATTGTCTGTCCCCTCATCTGCAATG
The DNA here is from genome assembly GCF_006542625.1 of Nomascus leucogenys. NCBI lineage: Eukaryota > Metazoa > Chordata > Mammalia > Primates > Hylobatidae > Nomascus > Nomascus leucogenys. The sequence continues at coordinate 141,425,847 of NC_044402.1, read as the reverse complement.
AACAGGTCCTGAAGGCAGGGCTTTGGTCTGCTCTGTTCCTGATGTGTGCTGAGTATCTAGAACAGCACCCAGCACACAGCAGGTGCTCAGTAAGTCATCATCTGTTGACTAAATTGACTGTGTGACCAACAGAGTCCTAAAGTGTTAGCAAGAAAGGACCTAAGAGATGGGCTGGGCAGCTCTCCCTCCACAGCCCATTTTGGAGATGGGGGACCTGAGGCCACATCATGAGTTAATGGCAGAACTGGGGCCAGTGTTCTCATGAGCTGTTTGTTTTTCCAGGGGACTCTGAGGAAGAAAAGAGAGGAAGGTCACATAGGTTGGCTCTGCCATCCAGTGGGGACTGGGCTGATGTGTGGGAAGGAAGGCCTGGGGGCTCAGGGGCCAGGGGCCTGGGTGGGCTGATATGTGGGAAGGAAGGCCTGGGGGCCAGGGGCCTGGGTGGCTGATATGTGGGAAGGAAGGCCTGGGGGCCAGGGGCCTGGGTGGCTGATGTGTGGGAAGGAAGGCCTGGGGGCCGGGGGCCGGGGCCTGGGGCCTGGGTGGCTGATGTGTGGGAAGGAAGGCCTGGGTGGCTGATGTGTGGGAAGGAAGGCCTGGGTGGCTGATGTGTGGGAAGGAAGGCCTGGGGGCCTGGGGGCCAGGGGCCTGGGTGGCTGATGTGTGGGAAGGAAGGCCTGGGGGCCTGGGTGGCTGATGTGTGGGAAGGAAGGCCTGGGGGCCGGGGGCCTGGGTGGGCTGATGTGTGGGAAGGAAGGTCTGGGGGCCAGGGGCCTGGGTGGGCTGATGTGTGGGAAGGAAGGCCTGGGGGCCGGGGGCCTGAGTGGCTGATGTGTGGGAAGGAAGGCCTGGGGGCCGGGGTCCTGGGTGGCTGATGTGTGGGAAGGAAGGCCTGGGGGCCGGGGGCCTGGGTTCTTCTCAGCCCCTGCTCCTGAGCTGCATGGACTTGGGGCAGTTACTCGGTTTTTCTGCCTCAGCTGCCTCATTTGTGACATGGAGGGAATTGGTGGTCAAAGCAAGTCCCTCCTGTGACTGCAGCCATCATCCCTCCTCAGGGCTAGCTGGGCAGCTTTGAGACAGCACTTTGAGGAGTCAAGAACACACTGCAAATGCGGTGAGGCAGAGGACAGAAAGCAACTTACACGTGGTGACAGACGCCTCCCTCCCAGACTGGAAAGGACTTTGTCTCGGAGAACAGCCTTGTGCAGGGGCGGGACACCTTTACACAGGCTGCGACAAAGAGGGGCCGCGGCTCACCAGGTGCTCCTGACGCTCCTCCTGCCCCTCCCGAGAGGCCTTGCCTAAGGGAGAGGGCCCGGGGGTCTGCAGCTGGCTTCCTCTAAGGCTGGGAGAGGGTGCGGGGGTCTGCAGGCTGGCTGCCTCTAAGGTCAGGGAGAGGGTGCGGGGGTCTGCAGCTGGCTTCCTCTAAGGTCAGGGAGAGGGCTCGGGGGTCTGTAGCTGGCTTCCTCTAAGGCTGGGAGAGGGCGCAGGGGTCTGCAGGCTGGCTTCCTCTAAGGCTGGGAGAGGGCCCGGGGGTCTGCAGGCTGGCTTCCTCTAAGGTCAGGGAAGAGGGCTCGGGGGTCTGCAGGCTGGCTGCCTCTAAGGCTGGGAGAGGGCTCGGGGGTCTGCAGCTGGCTTCCTCTAAGGCCGGGGTGGGTCAGTATTGTGGAGGTGGGGAGTCCCTTCTCCCAACACCGCTCTGGCTGGGTCAGGGAGCCCTCCGCAGCTGTGCCTCGCATGCTGTGGCTGTTCTGACCCCTGTGACGGGCAGCACCTCTCATCCTGGTGCTTGGGGCAGCAGCGCAGCCCCTGGGGGCTCAGGGGTCAGCCCCGTGCACCAGGCTCCCTGTCTGGCACTTCATGGTTTGGAGGCTCCCGTGGCAAACCCAGCTGTGGCCCAGCAGTCCTAGGCCGAGGCACAGGCTGTGTTGTAAGGGGCGCCCTGAGGCCAAGACCCGACTTACCGAGCTCGCAGCGTCTGCCTTTGAACCCTGGCCCGCAGTCACAGCGGTGGGTGTCTGCGCCTGGCACACAGGTGCCTCCGTTCTGACAGGGGTTTTCTGAACAGTTGCCAGGGACATCTGGAAACAGAGGTCACGAGGGGTTAGTCACTGGGACCCCAGGACAGGCCTGCCTCATGGACATGTTGCTGTCCCTTCCTCGATGACCTGACCTGATGCAGGGTGGCCGTGCACTCCTCTGTGGCGTGCTGCGGTGGCCTCCCAAACGCCTCTGGGCCCTAGAGCGTGGTCCCAGCTCAGGTGTTGAGAGAGAGCAGAGGTGAGGAGACAGGCCGCAGCGTGCTCGGCCCTGACCTCATTACTGGAAGGAAGGAAGATGAACGAGGAGGAGGAGGAGGAGGGAGAGGGAGGGAGGAGCAGGACCTTCAGTGCTTAGCCCCCACTGGCCTGTGGCCCCTCCCCACCCCTGACCCTTGCTGGCTTTGCCCCTGAACACGGTTTCTGCTGCTTGGATGCTGAGGCCCCTCCTGGTGCTCTAATGGGACCCTCTGTGCAGAGCTGCCGTCCGTCCCCGGCAGCGGCCTCGCCACACTGGCCACAAGAGCTGGGCAGTCAGCAGTGACGCAGGAAGGGGTCAGCCTGGCCTTTCTCCCTTAGTGTTCACTCTGTCCTTATTTTTTTCCTTATGATTATTATTTTTTAGCTTTGTCAAGATTCCTGTTTTAATTTTTAACTCAACATTGAAAAACACAAAAGAGTAAGAATTGTGCCCACCCCACCATGTCTAATAGTGAGGCCCGGCCTCCCCGACCATCCAATCCAGCACCCCCACCCTGTCTGACGCTCCTCATCTACTTCACAGAGCCTCCCCGTGTGCCTGTCCCACGCATGCAGCCAGCCCAGGCCTTGCTGCTCCCGCCGGTCCCGAGCCCTGGGTTTCTCCCCCTGGCTGCTCCTCCTTCCTTGCTGGGTTCACTTTGGGTTTTCTCCCTTCTCTGCCCCTGTCCTCTGGGGGGATATCCTTGTCTTTTTGCTATTTTTTTTTTTTTTTTTTTTTGAGATGGAGTCTCGCTCTGTCGCCCACACTGGAGTGCAATGGCGCAATCTCGGCTCATTGCAACCTCCGCCTCCTGGGTTCAAGCAATTCTCCTGTCTCAGACTCCCGAGTGGCTGGGATTACAGGTGTGCGCCACCATGCCCGGCTAATTTTTGTATTTTTAGTAGAGACAGGGTTTCAGCATGTTGGCTGAGCTGGTCTCGAACTCCTGACCTCGGGTGATCCACCTGCCTTGGCCTCCCGAAGTGCTGGGATTACAGGCGTGAGCCACCACACCTGGCCGTCTTTTTGCCTTTCTTGATATGCTTAAAATGAGTTTTGGGCTTTTAAAAAAACCCTTTATTATGAAAATGTTCAAACCCACAACATGTAAGCATGAAGAGCACCATGCACTCAGCTTCAACACTGATCAAAACTGGCCAGTCCTGCTTCATCTGTTTTTATCTGTCTGTCGCCCTCTTTCTCTTGAAGAATTTCAAAGCGGCTCACAGATATCATTTCTCCTGTGAACATGTCAGCAGTATCTAATACTAATTATTATTATTAGAAATTAGCAGTCATTCCTCAATATCATAAGAAATCCCAGGTCATGTTCGAATTTTCCTGGTCGTCTTAAGAATGTCATAATTTCAGATCTAACCTGATGAGGGCTCTTGGGGCCTGCACACTGCCTTTGTGTGATGCACCTGAAGTCTCCTTCAACCTCCCGCTTTATTCGTGGAAAAAACAAGGTCATCTGTCCTGTAGAGTTCCCCACCTGAATGTGACTTACTGTTCACTTGTTCCCACCCCTGTGTTTCCTGTAAACTCTAATTAGAGAGAGGTGCTTGATAGGATTTAGGTTCAGATGGTCTTTGCAGGGCTGCTTCTCAGGGATGCGTGTACACCCCCGGCCAGCCCAGGTGGCCTGTGATGTGTCCAAGTCCCGCTGGAGTGACACGAGGACTGGTCACTGGTCCAGTGTTGGCAGCTTGACCAACCCAGAATAAAGTCCCCACAGGCCTTGCACCTGATGGCTTGAGCAAGACATCGAGACCCCTGATCCAAGGGCTGTCCTCTCACAGGCCTGTGTCTGACCCTGTCGCTCCTGCCCTCACCAGCTGGAGAGTGGTCTGTGAAGACAGGCTTTCCCTCACCTACCCCGTGGTCACCCTGGACTGGTCCACACAGGCACAGCAGCGTGAAGGCTCCATCCTACTCCTTTACTTGTGTGCCTGCAGACCGAGTCGGTCCTCAGCAAGCTCCAAAGTTGCCCACTAGGTTGCTTTTTCTTTCTGAGCATCGTGATGAACACAGAGATATTGGTATATTTCATGGGCTTCCGATCATTGCTGTCAGTTGTTTTCCTGATGCTCAATTAATTCTGTCTTTGGACGGCGCGAGCCCTTCAGGTTGGCCTCCCCGCCCTCAGGACGCAGTCTGCTGTTTTGAAAGCTTGCTTGCTTTTTACACAACATGTCCTGGCTTCCTTTGTCCACATCCTGCTTCGGGCTCGGAATCCCCCATTTCTCCAAAGATCACTGGTTTCTTGGTGAGAACGAGATCCAGAGCCCACAGCCTGGCACTCACACTGCTCCCTGTTAAGGGATGTCACAGCTTCAGGCCTTTCAATGAATAGAACTAGAAAATTAGGTTTCTTTAAAAAATAAACGCATTATGAGTTCATACTAATATTTCCATTTCAAATTAACAGAATCAAAAGACAAACAAGATTTTATTTTATTTATTTTGAGATGGAGTCTTGCTCTGTTGCCCAGGCTGGAGTGCAGTGGCAGGATCTTGGCTCACTGCAACCTCCAGCTCCTGGGTTCAAGTGATTCCCCCACCTCAGCCTCCCGAGTAGCTGGTATTACAGGCGCACACCACCACGCCTAGCTAATTTTTGTATTTTAGTAGAGACGGGGTTTCACTATGTTGTCCAGGCTGGATTCAAACTCCTGACTTCAAGTCATCTGCCCGTTTCGGCCTCCCAAAGTGCTGGGATTACAGGTGTGAGCCACCACGCCCGGCCAAAACAAACAAGATTTTTAACTTCTTTCATTTTATATTTTTAATTCTTTACACTGAAAATCTTGGTGGTGTTAACAATTATTTTCTTTATCCTACCATATACATGTAATCATTTCAAAATAACAATACAAGTATTACTACTAACATTAAGATCACTGAGTATAGCCTAAAATTTCTTGGCAATGCTTTTTATCCTTAGACCATATTCCACCAGGGGTGAACAGACTACTCTTATTAAAATCGCTTGCAATGACATTTTTTTCCTGTGTGGTTATGCCATCCACATGATAACTAGGTTTACTTATTTCAGTATGTTTTCAATTTTTAGGTGTTGCCTTTTCTTTTTATTGTTTTTAAAAACTTTTTTTATGGTTCTAAAGTCAAAACTGTAAAACAAGGTTCATTCAGAGAAGCCTAGCCAATCTCCAGTCCCATTATGCAGCTCTTTCCCTCCTCATTTAGTGAACCATCTTATTAGTTTCATTTCTTTATAAAAATGAGGACAAAATTTGTATTTCCCTTCTCCATTTTTCCTACACAAAAGATAACATACCGAAAACACTGTTCTGCACTTTTTTTTTTTTTTTTTTTTTTTTGAGACAGAGTCTCGCTCTGTCGCCCAGGCTGGAGGGCAGTGGCACGATCTCGGCTCACTGCAAGCTCCGCCTCCCGGGTTCACGCCATTCTCCTGCCTCAAGCCTCCTGAGTAGCTGGGACTACAGGCACCTGCCACCGTGCCCGGCTAATTTTTTGTATTTTTAGTAGAGATGGGGTTTCACCCTGTTAGCCAGGATGGTCTCAATCTCCTGACCTCATGATCCACCTGCCTCAGCCTCCCAAAGTGCTGGGATTACAGGCGTGAGCCACCGTGCCCGACCTTTTTTTTTTTTTGGAGATAGAGTCTTACCCTGTCACCCAGGCTGGAGTGCAATGGTGCAATCTCGGCTCACTGCAGCCTCCACCTCCTGGGTTCAAGCAATTCTTCTGCCTCAGCCTCCTGAGTAGCTGGGATTATGGGCGTGTGCCACCACGCCTGGCTAATTTTTGTATTTTTAGTAGTGACAGGGTTTCCGTGTTGGCCAGGCTGGTCTCGAACTCCTGACCTCAAGTGATCCACCTGCCTCAGCCTCCCAAAGTGCTGGGATTATAGGCGTGAGCCACCGCGCCTGGCCTGCACATAACTTTTTTTAAGCCAGCTTTATTGAGATAATTCATATAACATAAAATTCACCCAAAGTGTACAATTTATTGGTTTTAAGCATATTCACAGATACAGGCATCCATCAGCACAACTTTAGAACATTTTCGTGACCTCAGAAAGAAACCTTGTACCCTTTGGCTGTTACTGCCTTCCCCATCCCCTCCACCCTCCAGTCCTAAGCAACCACTAATGTACTTTCTGTCACTAGAGAGCTCCCTCTGCTGGACTTTCATATGAATGGAATCATAGTACATAGAGTCTTTTGTGTCTGGCTTCTTCCACTTAGCATAATGTTTTCAAGATTCATCCATGTTGTAGCATGCAGCATAGTTCCTTGTTTTATGGTTGAATCATGTTCCACTGAGTGGATATACCACGTTTTGCTTATCCTTTCTTTTCTTTTTTTTGAGATGGAGTCTAGTTCTGTCTCCCAGGCTGGAGCGCAGTGGTGCAATCTCGGCTCACTGCAAGCTCCGCCTCCCGGGTTCAAGCGATTCCCCTGCCTCAGCCTCCCGAGTAGCTGGGACTACAGGCGCCCGCCACCACGCCCAGCTAATTTTTGTATTTTTAGTAGAGACGGGGTTTCACTGTGTTGGCCAGGCTAGTCTCCAACTCCTGACCTGGTGATCTGCCCACCTTGGCCTCCCAAAGTGCTGGGATTACAGGCGTGAGCCACCGTGCCCGGCCTCTTACCCTTTCATTAGTTGATTGACACTTTGGTGGTTTCCACTTTCTGGCTTTTGTGCTGTGCTGCTATGAATATTTGTGTACAGGACCTCATATGGAGATAGGTTTTCATTTCTCTGGGGTATATACCTAGGAGTGGAATTACTGGGTCATATGATAACTATTGGTTTAATCCTTTAAGGAATTGTCAGACTGTTTTTTTCTTCCCCAGAGCAGCTGCACCACTTTACAGTCCCACCAGCAGTGTAGAGGGTTCTGATCTCTCCGCGTCCTCACCGATGCTTATTATTATCTGACTTTTTAACTCCCGCCATCCTAGTGGTTTTGATGTGCATTTCCCTGCTGACTAATGATGTCAAGGATCTTTTCAGTGTGATTACTGGCCATCTGCATATTTTCCTTGCAGAAATGTCTGTGTAGGTCCTTTGCCCATGTCTGAATTGGGTTGTCTTTTTACCGTTCAGTTGTCAGAGCTCTTTATTTAGATAAGGGTCTCTGATCAGGTGTGATTTGCCCATGTCTGAATTGGGTTGTCTTTTTACCGTTCAGTTGTCAGAGCTCTTTATTTAGATAAGGGTCTCTGATCAGGTGTGATTTGCCCATGTCTGAATTGGGTTGTCTTTTTACTGTTCAGTTGTCAGAGCTCTTTATTTAGATAAGGGTCTCTGATCAGGTGTGATTTGCCCATGTCTGAATTGGGTTGTCTTTTTACTGTTCAGTTGTCAGAGCTCTTTATTTAGATAAGGGTCTCTGATCAGGTGTGATTTGCCCATGTCTGAATTGGGTTGTCTTTTTACTGTTCAGTTGTCAGAGCTCTTTATTTAGATAAGGGTCTCTGATCAGGTGTGATTTGCCCATGTCTGAATTGGGTTGTCTTTTTATTGTTCAGTTGTCAGAGCTCTTTATTTAGATATGAGTCTCTGATCAGGTGTGATTTGCCCATGTGTGAATTGGGTTGTGTTTTTATTGTTCAGTTGTCAGAGCTCTTTATTTAGATATGAGTCTCTGATCAGGTGTGATCTGCCCATGTGTGAATTGGGTTGTCTTTTTACTGTTCAGTTGTCAGAGCTCTTTATTTAGATAAGGGTCTCTGATCAGGTGTGATTTGCCCATGTGTGAATTGGGTTGTGTTTTTATTGTTCAGTTGTCAGAGCTCTTTATTTAGATAAGGGTCTGTGATCAGGTGTGATTTGCCCATGTGTGAATTGGGTTGTGTTTTTATTGTTCCGTTGTCAGAGCTCTTTATTTAGATATGAGTCTCTGATCAGGTGTGATTTGCCCATGTGTGAATTGGGTTGTGTTTTTATTGTTCAGTTGTCAGAGCTCTTTATTTAGATATGAGTCTCTGATCAGGTGTGATTTGCCCATGTGTGAATTGGGTTGTGTTTTTATTGTTCAGTTGTCAGAGCTCTTTATTTAGATATGAGTCTCTGATCAGGTGTGATTTGCCCATGTGTGAATTGGGTTGTGTTTTTATTGTTCAGTTGTCAGAGCTCTTTATTTAGATATGAGTCTCTGATCAGGTGTGATTTGCCCATGTGTGAATTGGGTTGTGTTTTTATTGTTCAGTTGTCAGAGCTCTTTATTTAGATATGAGTCTCTGATCAGGTGTGATTTGCATGTTTCCTCCACTCCACAGTTGTCAAGTCACTTCCTTGATGGCATCCTTTGAGGCACAGAAGTTTTAAGTTTTGATGAAGAGCAGTTTACATATGGATTTTTGTTGTTGCTCACTTTTATTGTTGAGCCTAAGGGCCCTCATGATCCAAGGTCATGAAGATTTACTCCTATGTTTTCTTCTAAGAGTTTTGGTTTTAGCTCCTAACATTTAGGTTGTTGGTCAATTTGTGTTAATTTGTGTTATGAGGTATATGGTACGAGGGGTCCGGCCTCATTCTTTTTGCATGTGGATATCCAGCTGTCCCAGCACCATTTGCTGAGAAGACTATTCATTCCACATTGAATGGTCTTGGCCCCCTTGTTGAAGTCAGTTGGCCATTGATGTGTGGTTTATTTCCGGACTCTCAATTCTTTTTTTTTTTTTTAGACGGAGTCTCGCTCTGTGGCCCAGGCTGGAGTGCAGTGGCGCGCTCTTGGCTCACTGCAAGCTCTGCCTCCCGGGTTAATGCCATTCTCCTGCCTCAGCCTCCCGAGTAGCTGGGACTCCAGGTGCCCGCCACTGCACCCAGCTAATTTTTTGTATTTTTAGTAGAGACGGGGTTTCACCGTGGTCTCCATCTCCTGACCTGGTGATCCACCCACCTTGGCCTCCCAAAGTGCTGGGATTACAGGCGTGAGCCACCGTGCCCGGCTGTGGACTCTCAGTTCTTTTCCACTGATCTAAATGCTTATCCTTAATCCATTACCACACTGACTCCATTACCATTGCTTTGTAGCAACTTCCGACATTAGGAGGTGTGAATCCTCCTACTTTTTTCCTCTTTTTCAGAATTGTTTTGTTTTTCTGGGTCCCTTGCAATTCTACATGAATTTTAGACATGGTACACAACTGTCCAGAGACATCTTAACAGCAGCCCTACAGAATATGGCTACGTGCAGGGGTGTTTAGAATCCATGAGCTACTATCATCAGTGCTTACCTGCCGTGTGTGGGACAGTTGTGGCTACAGAGACTGTGACAGACACTTGCACCGTTCTTGGGCTGCTGGGCCCTACGCCTGCGGCTCATGCAGCCCCAGGATGGGAGGTCACCAGAGAGCTGCCCACCACAGCCTTGTCCTGTGCAGACATCAACACTAAATCTTGGGTTTATGGTCACACACTCACACATATAATAAAAACAGAAGGCTGCTTTGAATGGGTTGGGGAACAGGGATGTGGCTGCAGGCTGAGGATAAATTACAGAGCACAGCAGCTTACATTCTGCCCTTGCCTGGTATTATATAGGGAAGGCAACTGCCTGTCTTTCTCAGTGGTGGCCACCCAAACCACTGGTGCAGCTATCTAGGGGGATAAAACCAAGCTAGTCCAAGAGCCCTGCTGGGGCGAGACGCTGGGGAAAACAGGAATAATCTGACTAGTTTCAGCACACACTCCTTTGCTTTTGCCCCTCCAAACCTCTAGGATGACCAGCTACAATCTCGAGAACCTGCCTCCTCTCCATGAGATTCTCCCTCAGGCTTGAGGTGCAGTCCTGACTTGGATAGTTGCTTGGTGAGGAAACACCAGTCAGGAGTGTTAACTGTGCTTTGGGGGGTACATGGGACTCTCTGGGGATCTTCCTTTTCTTGAGAAAAATAAAGTCTAACAGCTTCCAGGGAGAATGAGATTATCCTACCGGGAAATAATAGTTAACAACTGTGGCAGCGATACTGGACACAGATGACAATGGACTAATATTTGAAGAAGTGAACAAGCAGGGAACTTCGCACCTAGAAGTTTATATCCATCCAAACTGTCCTTCAGATGTGAGGGCTAATAAGAATTTTTACAGGCACACAGGGCCTCAGAGGTTTGGCCATTTAAAGTCCCAGCAAGTACTTTGTGGAACTTCACAAGCTGATCCTAAACTTTCATAAGCAAGCAAAGGACTAAGAACAGGTGAGACACGCTTGACGGTCAAGTTGGGAGGACTCCGGGCCCCACAGCACAGCAAGTAGCACCAAAGCTGCCATCATTAAAGTAGTTGCTATTGGCTCAAAGAAGGTAAAACCACAAAACAGAGGAGTGAACCCAGAAATGGACCCATGCATGTGTGAACACCAGATTGACAGCACAGTTGGCACTGCAGTGCTGTGGGGAGGTAACGAGCATGCATAAGAAAAAGAACTAGCTGCTACTTTATACAAAAATCAGGTGAGCTGTAGGTCTGGGTTTTAATTTATTTTTATATGTTTGAGACAGGGTCTTCTTCTGCCACCCAGGCTAGAGTGCAGTGGCGTGATCGCAGCTCACTGAAACCTCTGCCTCCCAGGTTCAAGCAATTCTTATGCCTCAAGCTCCCGAGCAGCTGGGGTTACAGGCGAGCTCCACCACGCCCGGCTACTTTTTGTATTTTTAGTAGAAACAGGCTTTGCCATGTTGGCCAGGCTCGTCTCAAACTCTTCCCTGGCCTCAAGTGATTCGCCTGCCTAGGCCTCCCGAAGTGCTGGGATCACAGGTGTGAGCAGGTCTGACTTTTAAAAGGCAAACGATTAACCTTGAAAAGGATATAATTTTATATAGAAAACCCCAAAGAATGTAGGACAAGAATAGGAGATTTGGCAAGATGGCTGGTTATAAGGTCAGTATGCAAAGGTCAAATAAATATCTATACTCCAGTAATAAATAATCAGGAAAAGTAATGTTTTAAAGTATATACTAGTATCAAGCTATATAATAGTATCAAACTATAAAATACCTAGGAATAAATCGGAATTCCATATAAAACTTTACTGAAAGACATTAAATAAGTCATAATGTCATATATGGAGAGATATCCCATGTCCATGGATATAGACTTACTATCCTAAAGATGTCAGCTTACACAAAAATGGTCAATGGATTCAATGCACACCCAGTCATTATCTCAAAGGCCTTTTCCATTGAGTGTGACTAGAAGATTTGAAGGTGTATATGTGGCAGAAAAAAGGCCAAGGGTAGCAATGATACTTCTGAAGATGAAGAGTAAAGGAAAGGAATTTTGATGCTGGCAGTGGGGGAAAAAGGGACTTTTTAGCATGAAGAGATGAAAAATCCAGTTTACCCATATGCATAAAAAATGAAATTGCAGCCCAATTTCTCACACACACAGTCTACTTCAGATAGATTAATGACTTACATGTCAAAAGCAAAACTTTAAATCTTTGAGAAAAAAATATACATGAATAACTTTCTAACTTTCGTGTGGGGAAGGATATTTTTTAAAGAAGGCCCCCAAGTTGTTAACCACTAATGCTCGATAAATTTGATTATGAACTTTTCTCTATTAGGAAGTACCACCAAGAATAGGGAAAGACAAGCCAGAGGCTGGAAGAAGATACCTGCAGAACACAGAACTGACAAATGATCAGTATCAAAACATACAAGATTTTTGACAAATGAATGAGAAGAGTACAAATAACCCAGCAAAAAGTCAAAAGGCATGATCAGGCATTTCACAGAAGCAAACACCTTTGGTGGATGCCCATGAAGAGAGGCTCAGTCACATCAGTGCTCAGGAGACACAAACCCAGATCCCAGGGGTGTGCATCCCACCCGTTCTGCCTGCAGGATCTGCAAACCCGGCTAAACCTAGTTCTAGAGACTGGATTCACTGCATGTCTTCATCACCGCTGGAGGGAGCGCACTGCTATCTTAGAAAATGACTTAGTTCTCGTGTAATTTGGGCATTCACACATCCTCATCCTAGATCCAGCTTTTCCACTCTCGCACACGTACTGGAAAACCTGTACAGGAGCATCTGCTGCAGCACTGCTCACACCAAACACAACCTACATGTTCTCTGCACAGAGAGGGGAGAGCTGGTCAGTTCACTCAGTGGACTCTGCTCAATAGTGGGTGTGAATAAGCCGCAGCCGCCCAGACCGCATGGGCCAACCTCCGTCTGAGAAAGCAGAGTGAAAACACAGGTCTAACGATCACACACGGCAAGATAATTATCTTGCAAAGAAAACTCACGTATTGTTCTGCCATACATATATGTACAATAAAATCACTCTCCCCACCTTCCACTCCGAAAAAAACAAAGGAATTCTAGGCACAAAGTTCAGGATCATGGTTAACTGAGGGGAGAGAGCAGGGACTATGATGGTAAGGGAGAAGGTATTGTTCACATTCAAGTTTATAGGTTGGGTTCTTGATTTAAAGTCATTATTCAAAGGCTAATAACTAAATAAAAGGTAGCTAGCGTGAGAGTGCAACTTGAACCAAAGATCATGACTAGCTTTGCGCGTCGAGGGGCCATTAAAGAGTCTACTTTTCATGTTATCACTTAAAATCATTTTGCACCCACCAGGGCGTGAGCATTTCATGCTGGCAAACACCACGTGACTGTAGTGACCTCGGGGCCAGCCTGGGGGTCATCTTGAATCTCTCCTGCTGAAGAGACCCAGGAGAGTAACACATGCCCCTCCAATTTCTGAGTTCTAGGAAATGGTATTTAAAGGGGCTGACATAATGCAAACCATCTGATGAAATGTTTGTTTTAGTTCACTTAAAGATCAACACACAAGAGTCTTCACTCTGAATGGGCCGCACCTTAATTAAGAGAATACTTCACTCACTGCGTCGGATGCACAAACCAGTCCTCCTGGTGCTCACGGGGGCTAGCAGCAAGTCCAGACCTCATATGGTGAGGGGGGAATGTGAACTTAGGGTTCAGCGAAACCGCCACTTACAAACGCACCCTCTGGCACCGCAGGTGCCCTTGATGTGTACAGATGTCCTTGACAAGCTGGGGGCATGGCTTGCGGGTGAGACCACACTCAGCGGCTCACACCTTTACCAAGTACTAGGCCTTCTTTGGGACTGGGTTGAGGGGTGATCCCAATCTGAGTCTGTGGTGGGACTCAGGGGAGAACAGGTCACCGGGTGCTAGGAGAGCTGTCCATAGAGGACACAGCCCCAAAGGATTAGAACCAGGAGAAAGGCAGAGTCTGACTCAGGGTGAGGAACACACACGTACTGATGCTGCCCGAAGGGGAACTGCCTCGTGAGCATCTGGGAACTCTTCCTGCAGGTGCTCAGCAGATGCTTGGTGCCCGCAGGGCCATGCTGGCCTTGATTCTCACGAGGCAGAGCCCCGGACTAGGAGACAGTTCAGGTCCTGCGTAACCTGAGTGTCCGCAGGGCCCAGCTGGTCCTCAAGCTGGGGCTCGCCCAGTGGCTGCTCCCTCTGCTTCCCCCATCCTGACTCCGCCCGAATCCTGATGCTTCCCCCATCCTTCTCCTCTTTGGAGACGAGAGGGGCGAGGGGCCCAGAGGCAGGGGCTGGGGTGGGCTCTGTTGCATGTGGACGCGAAGGAGGGGAGGGGAGGGGAGGCAGCGGCAAAGCCAGTCTCTCTAGCTCAGACTCTGGGTGGTTTGGGTGGGTCCTGCCCCCTGGCCTGTTCCCGTCTGTGGGGTCCCACTGCTTGGGTGGTGTAGCTTCCCCCCATCTTCCCACACCGGGGTGCCTGGCGCGCGGCCTCCCCTCAGGTAGGCTCTGTGCCTCCTGGTTCCTCACCGTGGGTGGTCCCTCCTGCCTGCAGCCTCTAAGGTCCCTGAGAGCAGTCAGTCCCAAAGTCCCCACCAGCGCTGCTGACTTACTTCCGATGTCCTTGTTGCCATGTTCAGGGAGCTGGAGGGTCAGGCTGACCTGCTTGGGAGCTTCCTCCGTGTTCTCGAGCTGCGCCGAGGCTGTGGGTTCTAGGAGAAGCCAGGCGGTGACCACACGGCGCAGCTGCTTTGCACCTGGGATGGTCCTGGGGCCACCCTTTTGAGTGTTTCTATACCTCAGGGAGCACGGATGTCCTGGTGGGGACCAGGCTCCCTGCATGGCCCCAGCACCTGTCGGCCCCAGTGCTGCCTCCCCTGAAGGGCTGGCCCTCACGCTCCTGCTGACCCTCTGTTGGGGCTGAGCCTTCCACTTGCAGGGCCCCTCAGAGCTGCTTCAGGGACGGCCACCAGTGATCATGCTGAGAGGCCCCATCCTCACAGCTGATGCGGTTGCTTTCTTCTTAGGGTCAAATTCTGCATTCCTCTCCCTCCACCCCTGCTTCTTGGAGCCTGCGGCACCCCCTGCTCTCTCTGAGCTGTCCTCAGTCTGTACTGACCTTCCTCATGCCCTCGCCCCCAACTGCATCACTCTATGCAGGGATCTCAACCGCACCCTTGGGCACTTGACATGTGCTTCCATAGCTGCAAGTACAATGGGCCCCCTCTGTATTCCAGATCTCACCTGTCCACCACTGGGCATCCCGGGCAGCTGCCTGCCCTCTCCCCAGACACCTTGCTGGGGGCTCTCTCCCCTGCTCACCACGCGGCAACGACCCCAGGGCTCTGGTCCCTCCTTGTCACTCTCCTTGCTGCATTTCCCTCCCTCCCCTGCCTGAGGAGTTTTTGCTCAGAATGTGTTCATTAAACTCGTGACTAGGCTCCGTTGGGGAATTCCACGAGGATGAGCACCTGGCCTTCCAGGTGAGAGGCAAGGGCCAGAGAGGTCCCCTCTGGGGCAGGGTTGCGCCTGCCTCACTCCTGCCAACATGTCTCAGGGCTTCTGTGTCAGAATCATAGGCAGATTCCCAGAGCAGCACTCACCCAGTAAAGCCGGTGGGAAGGGGCCAAGGCACCTGGGCCCATTGGCCTCGCTGCCACCGGGAAGATCTTGCTAGGACAGTGGCGGAGGATTTGCTGGACCACACTCAGAGTGGTGGGTTAGACTCTCACGGCCTCCTGCCCATGGCTTACTAAAACAAAGCTCAGAGCCCTACTTTGGCAAATAAAGCTGTTGTAATGTCTCAGACCTGCTTCTAAAATGTTTATCTTCTCTTGCATGCCCTACCAGCAGCTTGTGCCTCCAGCCCGCACACTGACGTGAGGCCCTCACGAGCTGCCCCTCCCGCCATGGAGATGCATGCTGCCGGCACCCCACGGGCCCCGCGCCTTGCGCACAGTCAGGGTGGGGGTCCCTGGCTGGAGACTGCACTGGGCGGTGGGGGTGGGCTCATCATGTAGGGGACAGGGCCTGGTGAGAGTGGCAGTGAGGATGAGGGTTGGCCACCGAGGTGGGTGGGGAGGCCCGGCACTCACGTGATCTCACGGTGGCTGCTTTGCTGGGTGGGCCACCGAACCTGGCGCTCACTCTTCCTCTGCCGTCCACAAGCTCCGAGAACCTGCAGAGAGGGTGGAAGGGTCACCACAGTCCAAGCGCCGCCTCGGGCAATGGGGCCGACGGGTGGGGCATGTACCTGGGGGGCTGGGTGGGGGTCTCGGGGGCGTCGTGGTCATTGAGCAGGCGCAGCTCCGGCAGGCGCGCCGGGGGCGGTCTGTTCCTGAGCACCCGAGGGTGGTGTCCTCCCTGGTGCCAGCGTCTGTCGGCGCCATCCCTGGGGGCTGCAGAGCAGGCGGGAGGAAGGGGCTGGTCTGGGGCTGCCCTCTGCTCCTGTCCCTGCCCCTGTGGCATGGGAGGTGCCCCTCACACTCAGCCGTGCTTGGAGAAGGGAAGGGGGGGCGTGTGCGTGGGCCGTGGTCATCCAAGGTGCTTGTGGCTTCCTCAGATGCCCCGGGTTCCCTTCCAGCCCACCGGTCGCATCCCTTCTGAGGAGGAGCCATGTGCAGCCATGACACAGGCATGCACGAGCCTCAGAATTGTGAGGCAGGGCTGAGTCTAGGCCCCTGCCCGTCACTCAAGTTCTCAAGGGGCTGGGCACTCGGGCTCGGACTCAGGTCCCAGGCTGCCCTGGAGGCACAGTGGTTCTCCCAGTGGCCTCCTGATGGGACGCTTCAGCTGGGAGTCCCCACCGCAGCATATGCCCGGAGAGTGAGGGCGCATCTGTCACCCTAACAGCGTCCTTCAGCCTCCCACGCTGGGCCCTCCTTCCCCATGAGCCCCCCTTCCCTCTCACTCTGACGCCGGCTCACAGAGGTCCCAGCCTGCCCCTTCTGCCTGGCTGGTGGGCTTGGCCCCAAGCTGGTGGGGGTGGCAGGGTTGAGTCTGAGAACTTGCCAAGCACATGCACTTCATGTCCCCAGCACAGCCTCACGGGTTAGGGAGGAGCCTGGGGTTGGAGCCCTCCCTTCCCTGGAGAGCCGCCCCCTGCGCTGCTCTGTCTGGCCATGGCCTCTCCTCTCTGCTTGACTCCGTCTCTTTCTTCTCTCCCTGTTCCACTCTCCCTGCTTGACTCCGTCTCTTTCTTCTCTCCCTGTTCCGCTCCTGCATTTTCCCACAGCTCCTTCGGTGAACTTGGAAGACGTAAGTGGGGCGTTCAGGACGCTGGTGGAGCCTGGAAGGGCCACCTCTGCACTTGGGAGCAGACCTGAGCCCTTCGGAGCCTCTGTCCCCACTCCGAGCAGCTTCTGCCCTGTGCCTCTGCGCCCCAGCATTCCTGCCTGCCTTGCGGGCCCCCGCCTGTGGCCTCCTGGCCGTTTGTCTGTCTGTGTCCAGTGGCTCTTCATGGGTCAGGCCTGGACTGCAAGGCCACTTCCGGGGGCTTCCTCCTCGCTGCCACCCTCGGCACCCGTTTTCAGGTGGTGCTCGGCCCGTCTGGGATCTATGGGAGGGTCTGGAACAAGCTGAGGCTCCATGTGCTTATTAAGTTGTTGGTGCCACCTACCCATGAGTCCTTCCTTTCCTCATGGGTTTGAAAAGCCTCCACTTTCATACACAGACTCCTCCCCTGCTAACATGGTCCTGTTTCTAGGCTGTCTGCCTGGCATCCCAGGCCCTTGCAGGGCCAGGTCAGTCCTGGACAGGGTGGAGGGCTGGCAAACACCGCCCCCGCCCATGCGCAGGGCCCGCGGCACTCACAGGTGATGATGTAGAGGTGGGCGGGCTCGCTGTGCAGTGGCCCCAGCTCCGTGCTCTGCACCGCTGTCACGGAGAGCTGGTACCGCCGTCCCGGCAGCAGGTCTCGCACGGTATAGGACACCAGCTTCCCACTGGGGACATAGCGGCTCTTGGTGCTCTGGCTGGTGGTCACATTGATGACATAAGCCTCCAGCAAGCTGCCTGGAGTCGGGGCATCCCAGACCACGTGGGCAGAGGTGGCAGTGACTCGGGCGGCGGTCAGGTTTGCTGGAGGCAGGGGCCCTGGATGAGGCAGGGGCAGGGAGAGGTGAGGGGGTGCCCACAGGGTCTTCTGGCGAGAACACAGTTTGAGAACCTGACATGGGCTGCTGCAGCCTTGCTGGAAGCCAGATTCTTTATTATGGAGAATGGTACAGTGCCGAGGCGGGGCGTGGGCTAGCACGTACAGCAGAATCTCCCAACCGAGAGGCCTGCAGGCCCCCGGTTGCCGCCCACCCCTCGGGTTAGGATCCACGCCGTGAAGCCCCCAGGCCCTGGCCTGTCAGCTGGCGCCCTCCCTGCAGCACTGTCGGTTCCCCTGAGCCTGGCTGCGTGGAGCCCTGTGCAGACTCCCCTGCCCCACTAGCCTTTCCCGTGCCTTCCCAGGCGGGCAGCATCCGAGTGCACAGGTGGGCAGGGGCCTGCTCAAGCCTCTGTTCCTCACAGAGGGACCTGCAGCCTCCCCTCTGCCCAGTTCACCCGTCCCTCCCCTGCGCGCTGTCCATGCTGTCGCCACTCCCGTGCACTGGGGAGGGGGTGTGGGCCTAGTGACACCAGGAGCTTAGGGAGCTTAGCTAGAGGGGGCTGGTTGCAAGGTACAAGGGCCCTGGACAGCGTGGGTATCCCTGGCCCAGGGAGTTCCTCTGGCCCTCTGGTCAGTGTCCAGTAGGAACTCCATGCTGAGGAGCTACCAGGAGCCTTTACAGATGGAGACTGCCCTGGACAGCTGTCCCAGCACAAGGCCCGGCCCAGCCCAGCAGCTCCTGCCCAGTGGTCCCTGCTCAGTGGCCCCAGCGGAAGAGACGTCTGGGAGGCCAGGGGCTGGGTTTCTGGTGTTGTGGACGCTTTGGAGAGGACTAGGGGAGGCTGGAAGGAAGCCAGAGCTTCTAGAAGATGGCCTTTCGTGTGCCGGGGGCTGCACTGCTCTACTCACGGGTCCACACGTGCGTCGGCGCAGTGGCCAGGCTCTCCGTGGGGTGCTCCTCTCCCCTTAGCCCACTGAGGGTGGTCAGCTGGATGGTGTACCTCCTCCCAGGCAGCAGGGCCCTGTGGGCAGGAGGTGACAGAGAACAGGGACGTCTGGGACCTGTGTGTGACTCTGCTGCCAGACCGCAGCTCCCCCAGGCAGGAGGTGACCGGGGGGAGGTCGTCCTGCTGCTGGTGGCCCAGACAACCTCCATGAGGGGCAGACTCATGGCCCTCAGAGCTGTGTGCTCCTAGGGTGGGAAGCCAACCCATGGTCTGGGAAGCGGAGGAGGATCGGGTGCACTTGGGGCTGCTACAGTATGGTCAGAGGGTCGGTGTTCAGATGGGAGAGGCCAGAGAAGGGGGAAGTGGTCGCTGTGCAGGGACGGGGGACAGGCCCTCAGCACAGGTGAGTTGATGTAAATTCTCAGGAAACCACGGAGCAATGTGAGGCCAATGCCAGCCCCAGCCCCAGGAAGCTGCTGGCTGGAGTCTTCCTTCCCACTCGCTCTCCGGTCTTTCCTGGCACCCCTGCCTGTGCTGAGCATGAATCAGAAGCTTTCTGGTTGGCGACCAAATCACAGGGGTCCACTGTGGGACTCCTGGGAGAGCTCGGGCCTGTTACCATCTACCCTTGCTGGCCGCTGCTCTCTGAGGGGCCAAGTCACTCTCGTGATCTGTGTGGAAAGTGTGCCCCCAGGTTTTCAGAGCTTTTCCTGCTCTTTTTGGACACTTTAAAACACTATCAAGGTGTATCCTCCCTCGGCAGCCCTGATGAGGTGAGGCGGGAGTGAAGCCTCCAGGGTCTGAGGCTGGCTCACCTGAGACCTTTGCCTCCGCTCGGGTGAAGAGCAGCAGGTGCACAGTCCACACACAGAGAATGTGCCCGAGCCCCGGGCCCTGTGTCCCCGAGCCCCCACCCCTGCCCTCACCCCAGCCCCATGCTCTGGGTGTCCCTTCTTACCCAAAGGTGAACCTGTCCACACTCCTGTCCACATCGGTGGCCTGGTCCCTGAGGGCCTCAGGGTGGCGGATGGACACGCGGACCCCACTGACGGTGGCATGGTGGATCCTGTGCAGGACCCACTGCACTGAGATGGTGCTAGCCGTCACATTGGTGACCTCGAAGCCTTCCACAGGGCGGGGTCCTAGGGGGAATGGGCTGCTCAGCAGGTGCTGGCCCCTCCTTGCTCCTGGGGGAGTGAAGGGTCTCAAGATGAGACCAGGCTTGGGAGGCTACTGGGGGCCACAGAGAGGTACCGGAGAGGGTGTCCCATCAACTGCTCAGGGGACTCGAGCTGAGTGGGATGCCCAGGCTCTGGCCTCCAGGGCTGACAGCTGCAGAACCCGCTGTGGGCCAGCCTGCCTTACCAGAGGCAGGGGTCTTAGTCTCCATTTAGATGTGGCAGTGACATGGCAGGGGATGGGGCCGGAGTCCCTCTGGACATGAGCAACCCAGACCTCCCCTCTTGTCTGTGCCAGTTGGCTGTTTTGGTCTAAGAGCACACATCTGGGCCTGGTCTGGGCAATGCTGTCCTAGGAGGACGGACACACAGAGCTCCCAGCGACTGCAGGGAAGGGCCCACTTGTGAGCTCCGCTTCCCGCCCAGCCAGTCTACTCCAAAGCTCGAGTGCCCGGCAGAGCCCAGAGGGCAGCGCTCAGCTCCTGGCAACTCCGCACCCCGGTCTGTGGACAGCAGTCCCTTCCACCCACCATGGCTGGCTGGAGCCCCCACTCTGCAGCAGGCAGGGCGGGCTCTGTCTTCACTCCAGATACCTTCTGAGGGCAGATCTCACATGCGGCAGCCTCGCAGGTGCTTCTTCCTAAAACAGCCCAGGCGAGCCACCCCCACTCGGCCCCTGGCAGCTCCTGCTGACATCTGCTCAGTGCCACCCTCGCGTGCGCCCAGGCTCCCCACTGGCTAAGGTGTGCTGTGTGTCCTTGCTGTGTTGGGAACTCCAGCCCCTTGGTGGTCAACTCCTGCGGGACAGGCCCTTGTGGGCCTCTGGGTGGGCTCAAGCTGCCCTGAATGCCTTCTCCTGTCCCTCAATGCCCTTGGCATTGGCATCAAGCTGGGGCCCAGGTGTGGCCAGGAGGCCTTCCTCCCGTGAGAGCCGTCAAGCTCCTCTCCGCCTACCCGCCATGCTACCCATAGGTTTCACCAAACTCATGTGGCCGCCCCGCAGGGCCCTGCCAGGTGCTCGGGCCTCCCTGAATTCCTGGCCACCCACCCATCCATCCATCACGCCACTTCACAGCAGTCCATGCTCTCAGCACCTTTTCCTCTTTCCTCCAGCGTCTAGCACCCCTTCCCCATTCTTGCTCCTGTGTCTGGAGGCCACAGGCATGTTGGGTGAGAGTCCCATGGCCCCATGGCCCTGCACCCCACTTGGTTCCTGCCCAGCCTGTTCCGAGATCCCCTGTGCTCTAGCTGATGCGGCCAGGCTCCGTGGAAGGCCAGCCCTCTGCTTTCTACCGGCCCTGGCCCTGTCTGTCCACCGCCGTGTTCTAGGGTTCCTTTCTCCTCCCCGGAATCCCTCCCAGCAGCAAACAAGCCCACTAAGCCCTGACACCTTCCCTAGAGCGCTCAGCATCTTCTGCTCCCCGACACGGCAACAACCCCACAGGCTGTGCACAACCCGGGCCTCCCCTGCTCTCTTGGCGGCTCAGGCTCTGAGGAGGCTCCTCCTAGGACCCCCTCCTCAGGGGTCACATCTGGTCACAGCTTTCAGTGCCAGCTCCAGTGGAGGCTCTGGGTCTGTCATTCCACCTAGGGCCTGCCCCACGGCTCTTCCTGATTGAGCCACGGATGCCTCCTCTTAGCACATCCGAGCGCCTACATATTCCTGTGAGCAGGTGCCTCTTTCAAACTCTCCCCAGGCCTTCAGAGCACCCCAGAGTCCCAGCCCCTCCAAGCCCGCCCCCACGGCCCTTGTCTCCCACACTGGCTCCTTCTAGGGACCTTTTGGGAAGCCCCCGTTCCTCCCCAGTCCCACTTCCTAGCTCCATGCCTGGGGGTTGTGCTGCTCCCACTCTTGGCTCTATTCTATGCGCCCCAATCCCACGCCTGTATCTTGTGGACCTGAGGCCACTCCCGCACAGCTGTCTCCCGGCGCTCTTGTCTGCAGCAGGGCGCTGCCTCCAACCCCCAGCTCAGCTGTCTGTCTTGCTGCTGGGAGAACTAGGGAGGTGGACAGCATGACAGCCACCCTGCAGGTGCCGGGGCCAGCGCTGCCCTTGAGGGACAGGGGCTGGGCAGGCACGGCCAGGCTCGGGGACACTCACGCGTGCGGGCCAGCAGCATGGCAGGCCTGCTGATGTCATTCTTGTTGTTACTGTTGCGCTTCACCGAGAAGACGGAGATGTTGTAGGCCCTGCCAGCCGCCAGGGCCCGGAGCTGGTGCGACGAGCGGGTCCTGTCCACAAAGTCCGTGCGGCGGTAGGAGCCGTCGGAGGAGACGTAGGTGACCGCGTAGCCATCAAGCATCTGCCTGGCGGCTGGGCCGTCGGGCGGGTTCCAGGAGATGGAGAACCCGGCCTCCTCCACTCTCTCCATCTTGAGAGCCGTCGGTGGGAAGAGCTCTTCAGGGTTTGGGTCAAAACAAGGGGAGGGGACTGGTCAGCTGTCAGCCATGCACGCCCGGCTCCCGTCGGCGGCTCAGTCGGGTCTGGCTCTTGGGTCTGACACAGCCATCGCTGGCAGAGCCCTTCTTTGTCCCTGGCCACGTACCTCCAGGACAGTCATACTTCTGAACGTGTGACAGTGTCTCAAGCGCACTGGAGGGTTTTATCCCCTCCCTGTTCCTCAGGGAGGGGCCTGGGCAAGCAGCGGCCAGATGCTCTGCCCTTGGGGACCGTTGGGCCCTCTAGGGAGAGGGGACCCCCCACAGCTCCCTCACTGGAGGCGCCCTCGCCACCCACCTTTGGCGCAGTCCTTGCCCGTGTAGCCCACTTTGCAGGTGCAGCTGTGGGAGCCGTTGCTGGCCAGGCAGTAGCCACGGCCCCCACAGGGGCTGGAGAAGCAGGGGTCACTCACTGAGGGGAGAAAAAGTGGCAGTGTGTGTTGGGGCATGGCCAGGGGCCCCCGCTCCAGGCGGACCCTTGCTCCTGGGGCACTGGGTCCCTCCTGCGTGGGTGTGGAGGGGCGGGGGCACAGGACAGCTACTGCCTCCCTTCGCTTCTGCCACCTCCACTGCCCTGCAGGGCCCAACCCAGCAGCTCCTCCACCCTCCACAGCTGAGTGCCACCAGCTGGACTGGCTGAGGGGAGGAGACACTGGACCAGGACAGGACAGGCCACCACCCCAGTGACAGTCCTGCTTGAGGAGGGGAGGTCAGTGGTCAGGGAGGCCTCATCAGGAGGTATCCCACTGGGGGCTGATTAGGGAGAATGTTCCAGATAGAAGGACAGTGAAGGACCAGACCTGGGTGTGCAAGAAACTTGGCCTGTCCGAGGGCAGCAGGGCCTGTGTGTGGACGTGAGGCCCCACCCCTGGGTGTGTCCTTGGGTGAAGAGGGGTGTCCGGGGGGTGAGCGCAGGAGATAGGGATGTTTAGAAGGCACCATTGTGGGACCAAGGGAGACAGGCGGAGGGCCACTGGCCTGCGGCCTGAGAAGGGGCCTTCCGAGGCAGCGGGCAGAGCGCGGGGAGCAGGCGGGCAGAGCACGGGGAGCAGATGGGCCTGCCGCCCTACCTGTCTCGCAGTGGTAGCCGAAGAAGCTCTCTGGGCAGACGCACAGGTAGGCCCCGCCGCCGCTCTCACACCGGCCTCCATGCTGGCAGGGGCTGGAGTCGCAGGCGTCCACCTCTGGAGAACACCCAGAGAGTGGGCCCAAGCCGCAAGAGGGGAGTCTGGGGGAGGGAGGAGAGGACAGCGGGAAGAAGGGAAAGGAGGAGTCTAGGGGCAGAGGCCAGGAGAGAGGGGCAGTGGGCAGGTCCCACCCCTCAGCCCTCCCCAGCACCCTCACCTCCACCCCTCCCTCCCAAGGTGGCCACAGCCCTGGGGTCCCTCTCCCCAGGTGGCCTGCCCAGCAGGGAATGTGGGGATGCCCCACCTCCTCTCTGATCTTCCAGAGGCCCAGGCTCTGCATGTGGGGCCCACTGGAGGGAGCCCCTACCTGTCTCACAGTGGACTCCGACGAAGCCTGCAGGGCACCGGCAGACATAGGCCCCCGGTAGGTTCCTGCAGGAGCCTCCATTTCTGCAGGGGTGAGCTCGGCACTCATCCCTCTCTGCACAGAGAAGCGGTGTCAAGGGTGTTGCTGGCTCAGGTCCAAGGCGCCTACATGCCCCCAGGATTCGGTGCATTCCCTGGGGCTTCAGTTACCCCTTTCCCAGCTGGGAGTAACTGCTCAGGACTTGTGCTTTTCCTTCCATCAGCCCCACATCCACCCCTCCTCGGGAAGCATGCTACCTCCACTGCCTGCTGGCAAAGCAACACCTCCAGGCCATGCCTTCCTCCAGGCCACCCCGCAATGGGAGGCTACCCAGGGCCATGACTGGGCACGGCTCCCTGGGCCTTGCCCTCCCTGGAGCCTGCGTTTCTTTCTCAGGCTTAGAGCCCTAGCAAGGTACAAGGGTGTGCAAGGCTCATGGGGCAGGCCTCCCCTCCCTCCACTGGCTGGCAGCACCGACCAGGTGTCAGAGACGGTGACCTGCCCTCTCCGACGCCCACCTTCTCTGCGCCCTGAGGCCAGGCCAGCATTTCTCAGCTGGGCTCTCAGTCTCCCCTGGGGAGGTGCAGGAAGGGATATTTGTAAAATCTTTGTCTTGGATGTCAGAGCTGGCAGGGGCCCGAGAGAGCATGCAGTGGCCACCCTGGCCATCCAGACAGAGACCTGTCCGGGGATCCAGACACAGAACGGTCTGGGGGACCCAGTGCCTCAGGCACATGGCCAGTGTGCTGGAGCTGTCACCCCAGCGGGGCCAGGGCCCCTCTTACCCAGCTCACAGTGGGCGCCCTCATAGCCTGTGCTGCAGAGGCACAGGTACCCAGCAACACGGTCCTGACAAGAGCCCCCATGCAGGCACGGCTGAGACCGGCACTCATCGATTTCTGAGAGGAGAGAGCCCAAGAATAAAGCAATGTGGCCACGATTAAGCCAAATTAAGATACACATAAACTAGTTCTGAGGGGCCAGACAGAATTCGATGATATGTCATCAGTGCTTGGAAAGGCCAGAGACCAGGGCTGGATATCCTTGGAGTCGGGGCAGGGCAGCGGGCCTGGGGCTCAGTGCCTGGCTGTGGGGCAGGCTCAAAACCACCCCCAGGGCTCACAGAAGACGCTGTGGGACTTACTTCCAATGGTTCAGGCCGACAGGACAAAGGCCTCAGGGGTTTGACAGAAAATGTCTCATGTCCCATCTTGCCATTTCAATGTGTAATAGTCACCTATGAAACCAGTACATCTGGGACAAATCTTAGTTTTAAAAGATTCACCACAGGTTTCTTTTAAAGCGGGAGTTGTGCTCCTGAATTTAAATGTTTATTTTTTTAAAGTTTAATTTTATGCTTAAAAAGTAAATAAATGGTAATGACTTAGTGACGTCTGGGACTAGCACCCCCGCCCCGGCAGCCAGAATGGTGAATGGGCTCATCCGACCGTGCACCCTTCTCTTCCCTTGTGATAAGAATCTCTGGGTTTATCATTTCCTTGTCTTAAAAATTAGGTTTTCTGGCAGTAAAATAAGTAATTAAAATTAGCTTAAAATTTTATAAATTGCCTAAACAATAATGAATTTGTTTCTGTTGTCTATGAACTTTATTCGTAGTACATCATGATATATATTGTCTTCTCTCAGCATTATAAGAAGAAGAGAACTCCACACCATAGGTCACTGTGGTTCATAGATTTTCACTGCTGAATAACATTATAGTGTGGTTATATCATACTTCACCCATTTTCATTGGCTAGGTCTTTGGGTTGGTTCTAGACTTTTTCCTTTTTTTTTGTTTTTTTTTGAGATGGAGTTTTGCTCTTGTTGCCCAGGCTGGAGTGCAGTGGCATGATCTTGGCTCACCGCAACCTCTGCCTCCCGGGTTCAAGCGATTCTCCTGTCTCAGCCTCCCAAGTAGCTGGGACTACAGGCGCCCACCACCATGCCCAGCTAATTTTTGTATTTTTAGTAGAGATGGGGTTTCACTACGTTGGCCAAGCTGGTCTCGAACTCCTGACTTCGTGATCCACCTGCCTCAGCCTCCCAAAGTGCTGGGATTACAGGCATGAGTCTATGCCCAGCCTAGACTTTTTGCTTTTACAAAAAATGTTGCTGTGTATATTCTTTCCCATCTCCTGGTGCAGACGTGGAAGTTTTTCTTAGGTTTGTACCCAGAAGTGCAATTGCTGGGACACAGTTGATGCAGGCTGACTGCCACATTGTTTCCAAAGTGCTTCTAGCGATTTACACTCTTGCCAGCAATGCATAAGAAATCTTGTTGGTCCACATTCTCACCAGTATAGGCTTTTCAGACTTCTGAACATGTGCCAGCTGAATATATCTCATTGCACTTTTGATTTGCGTTTCCCTGATTACTAATGAAATAGAATATTTCTATGTTTGTTGGCCTTTTGTATCTCTTCTTCCATGAAATGCCTATGCATGCTTTTTTTCTATTTTCCTGTTAGGTTGTTTTCTCATTGATTTATCAGAGTTCTTCATGTAGTCTTGAGACTATTTATCTCTTCTCCCACTTTGTAGTTTATATTTCACTTTCTTAAGGTTTATAGATTTAGGTTCCTAATTTTCATATAGTCAAACATGTTCATTACTTCTTTTTAAATTATTTTTGTGGCTTAAGGAGTCTTCCACTACCCCAAAGTCAAAAATATATTTACCTATATTTTCCACACAAAATTATATCTTTTTGTTGTTGTTGTTGTTGTTGTTTTTTTTGAGACAGGGTCTCATCCTGTCACCCAGGCTGGAATGCAGTGGTGCAATCACAGTTCACTGCAGCTTTGAACTCTGGTTTCAAGTGATCCTCCCACCCCAGCCTCCTGAGTAGCTGGGACTACAGGTGCACGCCACTACGCCTGGTTAATTTTTGTTTATTTTTGTAGGGTTGGGTGTCTCTCTATGTTGCACAGGCTGGTCTCAAACTCCTGGGCTCAAACAATCCTCCTGCCTTGGCCTCCCAAAGTGCTGGGATTATAGGCATGAGCCATGTGCCTGGCCTTGTAGTTTTTTTTTTTTTTTTAAAGAAACATTCAAGTCTTTAATCCACCTGGATTTAATTCCTGTGTATGAGAAATAGAGAACCAATATAATATTTTTCCAAGTACAAAACCACTTTATTGCAGCTCTCATGAATATTTTCTCATACACTTTTGTATTTCTTTCTTTTAGAAGTTTATAGTTAGGGATGGGCGCGGTGGCTCACGCCTGTAATCCAGCACTTTGGGAGCCCAAGGCGGGTGGATCACCAGAGGTCAGGAGTTCCAGACCAGCCTGGCCAACATGGTGAAACCCTGTCTCTATTAAGAATACAAAAATTAGCTGGGCATGGTGGTGAGTGCCTGTAATCCCAGCTACTCAGGAGACTGAGGCAGGACAATCGCTTGAACCAAGGAGGTGGAGGTTGCAGTGAGCCGAGATTGTGCCATTGCACTCCAGCCTGGGCGAGAATGAGATTCTGTCTCAAAAAAAAAAAAAAAGTTTATAGTTTTAGCTTTTACATTTATGTTTATCGTTCCTTTTACACATGTAAAAATTTATCATGTTTTTGATGCTATTAAAGTAACACTTTCATTTCAAAGTGTTCACTGCTACAACAGGTTCTGTATACTGACCCTGTATCCTGTGATCTAGTTGAACTCACTTGTTAGTTCTATAGCTTCTTTCGTAGAATTTCCTTAGGATTTTCTATGTATACAATCATGTTATCTCTAATTCTTCCTTTCCTTCCTTTTATTTCCTTTTCTTGTCATCTGGCACTGTCTAGGGCCTCCAGGACAACCCTGGGAATACGCACTGAACGGACACCTTGCCTTGTGCGGATTCCAGGCGGAGTCTCACCACTGAGTACGCTGGGAGCTGAGGTTTTTCATGGATGTCCTTTATCACGTTGAGGAAATTATCTTCTACTCTTAGTTTACTAAGAATTTTAAATCACAGTTGAATTTGTCAAATAATTTCCTGCATCTATTGAGATATATAGTTTTCTCTTTCATCTCCTAATATGATGAAGTACATTGATTGACATTAAATGTTAGACCAACCTGTGTCCTTGAGAAAAGTCCCACTTGGTCATGGCTGTATTATCCTGTTATGTAGTACTGAGCTTGACTTAGTGATATTTTGTTTGAATTGTTGCGTCTATGTTCTTGAGAGATGCTAGTCTGTAACTTCAAATTTTGTAGTGTCCGTGTCTGGTTTTGGTATCAAGGTGAGTTGAGAAGTTATCAAATGAGCTGGGTATCAATTGAGTTTGGTATCAAATGATAAGTGTTCTTCCCTCCTACATTTTCTAAAAAAAAATGTAGCTCTTTCTAAAAGAGGTTGCACAAAGTTGGTATCATTCCTTTCTTAAACATTTGGTAGAATTCATCCATGACGCAATCTGATACAGCTGTTCTGAGGAAGGTTTTTAATTACAAATTAAGTGTAACAGGTATAAGGCTGTATATGTTTTCTATTATTCTCGTGTCAGTTCTGGTAATTTGTCTTTCAGAGTATCCGTTTCCTTTGAATTGTCAGATACATTGGCCTAGAATTGCTCATCGTGTTCTCTTGTCCTTGAAGTACCGGTAGGATCTTTAATGTTTAAAGGACCCCACTTTAAACAGGAGGTAGGATCTCCTTTTTCATTCTGATCTTGCTAGATTTCTCTTCTTTTCTTGATCAGTCTAGCTAGGGTTTATCAATGTTAATGATTTTTTTTTTTTTTTTGAGACAGAGTCTTGCTGTGTCGCCCAGGCTGGAGTGCAGTGACGTGATCTCGGCTCACTGCAAGCTCTGCCTCCTGGGTTCACATCATTCTCCTGCCTCAGCCTCCCGAGTAGCTGGGACTACAGGCGCCCGCCACCTTGCCCGGCTAATTTTTTGTATTTTTAGTAGAGACGGGGTTTCACCGTGTTAGCCAGGATGGTCTCCATCTCCTGACCTCGTGATCCACCCACCTCGGCCTCCCAAAGTGCTGGGATTACAGGTGTGAGCCACTGCGCCCGGCCCAATTTTAATGATCTTTTCAAGGAAACAGCTTTTGGCTTCATTTATCTTTCTCTGTATCTGTTTTATAATTACATTTTCTAATTGTTGGTTGCTGATACGTAAGCACATAATTAATTTTGTTGTAATCTATATCCACTAAACATGTTACATTTTATTAGGCTTTTCAAAGAACTAATTTTGGCTTGTCCTTTCTTTTGTATTTTGGATCTCTACTTTATTAATTATGGCTTTTACCTTTATTCCTCTTTCCTTCTACTTTTTTCAGCATCATTTGGTATTTTTTTTCCTAACTTCTGAAGTCAGATATTTAATTAATCAAGTTTGAAATTTTCTTCTTTTCTAACATTGGTATTAATGTCAGTTTCTTAATTTTTGCTTTATATATATTGATATTATTGTATTAGATGCTTGAATATTTATAATAATTGTATCTTCTTCATGAACGGAACCAACTGTCATTGAGAGACACCCTCTCATTCTTAATGATGCTTTTTGTCTTATAATTTTTTTGATCGTAATATAGCTAATATGCCAGCTTTATTTTGATTTGTATACACCTATTTTTTCCTTTCACTTTCATTCTTTGTATAGTCTTATGTTTTAGGAATGTCTCTTATAAGAGTGCTAGCTTGTTTTATACCACATCTGGCAATCTCTCACCTGAAGAGTTAGTCCATTCATATTTGTATTTTTTCTATCATAATTCTTTCCAATCTTAATATTTGCCATGTTTTTCTGATTACTTTTTTCTCCTTTTTGGATAGTGACACACGTTACCATGAAATCTGATAACTCTCCCTTCTCTTAACTAGGTTTATCTTATTATCTTACTTCTTTCAGAAAAGGACACTTTTTTTGCTAAGTCTCTGAAGCTGTCTTTGTATGAGAATATATTTTTTATGGTATCACATTTGAATAACGATTTGACTGGATAAAGATTTTTAGGTATTAAGTTTATTTCTTAATTTTTAATTTTTTAGAGACAGGGTCTCGCTGTCCCCCAGGCTGGAGGGCAGTGGCATGATCATAGCTCACTATAGCCTCCAATTCCTGGGCTCAAGTGACCCTCTCACCTCAGCCTCTTGAGTAGCTGGGACTACAGAAGCATGCACCATGCCTGGCTCATTTTTAAAGTTTTTTGTAGAGTTGGGGTCTTGCTATGTTGCCCAGACTGGTCTTGAACTCCTGGCCTCAAATAATCGTCTTACCTTGGCCTCCCAAAGTGCTGGGATTATAGGTGTGAGCCACTGCGTATGGCCTATTTTTATATATATATTTTTTGAGATGGAGTTTTGCTTGTCGCCCAGGCTGGAGTGCAATGGCGCAATCTTGGCTCATTGCAACCTCCGCCTCCCAGGTTCAAGCAATTCTCCTGCTTCAGCCTCCTGAGTAGCTGAGATTACAGGTGCCTGCCACCATGCCCAGCTAATTTTTGTATTTTTAGTAGAGATAGGGTTTCACCATGTTGGCCAGGCTGGTCTCAAACTCCTGACCTCAAGTGATCCTCCCACCTGAGCCTCCCAAAGTGCTAGAATTACAGGTGTGAGCCACCGCACCCAACCTATTTCAATATTTATACTGTTTGGGATTTGCTGAGCTTTTTGAATTTGTGGGTTGATGTATTTCCTTGTTTTTAGAAAATATCCAATTATTATCTCTTCAAATATTCTTTTGCCCATTCTGTCCTCTATTTCTGGGACTTCAATTATGTGCTTGTTTGCCTGTTTGATATTGTCCCACAGATCTCCGATGCTGTTTTTTTAAAAAATTCACATATTTGGCCGGGCGTGGTGGCTCACGCCTGTAATCCCAGCACTGTGGGAGGCCGAGGCAGGCGGATCACGAGGTCAGGAGATCGAGCCCATCCTGGCTAACACGGTGAAACCCTGTCTCTACTAAAAATACAAAAAAATTAGCCGGGCGCGGTGGCGGGCGCCTGTAGTCCCAGCTACTTGGGAGGCTGAGGCAGGAGAATGGCGTGAACCCAGGAGGCGGAGCTTGCAGTGAGCTGAGATTACGCCACTGCACTCCAGCCTGGAAGACAGAGCAAGACTCCGTCTCAAAAAATAAAATAAAAATTCACTTATTCAGAATTCCTAATTTATTTTTAAATTATTTTTTCTCTCTGATCTGCAGTTCAGATAACTTTGTTGTCCTGTCTTTGAGTTCTATGGTTTTTTTTCTTCCATTGTATCCATTTATTGTATCCATTTTGTTAAGCCTATCCAATTTATTCATTTCAGCTGGGCACAGTAGTTCACGCCTGTAATCCCAGCAGCTTGGGAGGCAGAGGCAGGAGGATCTCTTGAGCTCAGGAGTTCAAGACCAACCTGGGCAACACCATGAGATCCTGTTTCTACAAAAATAAATAACAAATAAAACAATTTATTCATTTCGGATATATTTTCAGTTCTAGATTCTCTATTTTGTTACTTTTTTTCTCTGCTCAAATTCTCTATTCTCTCAATCATTCTGCCTCTCTTTTCCTTTTTAACATAAAGAAAATTTTAATGGAATTTTAAAGTCTTTGTCTAAATTCCAACACTTGGGTGATCCATAAGGTCTTTTTCTATTGATTGTTTCTTCTTTAGATTATGTGTCATAATTTCTTGCTTCTTAGACATAGTGTGTATAAGAACAGTGGAAATCAAAGTAGAAAATTCCACACTAGGATGAACATACTGTATTCTCTACTAGGTAGCAAGGTTGAGTAGCTGACCTGTGGTATCATTAGGAGTTGAGCTGGGTTGGGGCTAGAGCAGTTTTAAGTAGTTTCAGCTCAAGATTGGTTTTAAACGCGTGAGGATTTGAACAGACCTCTCCCTCCAGGTGGACTTGGAATCTAATCCTTGTGAGACTATCAAATCTTCTGCTTTACAGACCAGCCCCTGGCTTCTCATGCATTTGTAATGATCCTGTGGGTGAGACCTGGTAGGTGCTGAGAACTTGCTCTCTGTATTTGTGGCTTCTCTTGATTTCAATGCATTGTGCTTGCCCCTGCAGCATGACAAGTTTGGCTGGAGGATGAAAGCAGCCAACAGCCTCAACTTCTCTGCATCCTCAACTCTTTGATAGGTTAAAAGATAGGATTTCATAGGCTTCATGGTGTTCCTCTAACATTACAGTGACAGTGGTGGTATTTTGTGACTGTCTACATCCTAACCAAATGGATCTCTTCAGTATTTAACAAAATTCACTATCTTATGTCTGATATTGCTGTTGAGAAGTTTGATGTCAAGCTGATTCTTGTTCCTTTGTACATGACCTGTTTTTCTCTCTGGAAGTTAAAACTTTTTCTGTTTGTCTAGGATATTCTCGTATTTTACTATGATGTGTCTGGTGTTTGTTTCCCCTTTGCTCCTGTTTGACGTTCTGTGGCCCTTTTAATCTGCTGTTCATCTGGAACTCTGGGAATTTAACTCCCTAGCCACTTACGCTTTACAGTTTTGTTTTCTCTTCTTCTTGGGCTCCGATTATCTCAGCTTTAGCACACCTTCTACTCTCTATAGCACCAATATTTTCTTTTTTTTTTTTGAGACAGAGTCTTACTCTATCACCCAGGCAGGAGTTCAGTGGCATGATCTCGCCTCACTGCAACCTCTGCCTCCCAGGCTCAAGCGATTCTCCTGCCTCAGCCTCCCGAGTAGCTGGGATTACAGGCATGCGCCACTACACCCAGCTAGTTTTTGTATTTTTAGTAGGGACGGAGTGTCACTATGTTGGCCAGGCTGGTCTCGAACTCCTGACCTCAGGTGATCCACCTGCCTCAGCCTCCCAAAGTGTTGGGATTACAGGTGTGAGCCACAGCGCCTGGCCCCAACATTTTCTTTTTTATTTATTTATCTTTCCCTGCTTCTTTCTGGAAAAGTTCTTCAAGCTGATCTTTCAACTCACTCTTCATCTGCATCCATTTATAAATTATGTCTGTTATTTCAACTATTATAGTTTTTAATCTGCTTATTTCCACTTTGTTTTTAAAATAATTTATCGATCCTGTTTCGGATGGCCAATGCCATGTTTACTTTGTAAATTTGTCACAGTTGTTTTATACCGTTAATCCATTTTCTTTTTTTGTATGAGATGGGGTCTTGCTCTGCCACCCAGGCTGGAGTACAGTGGCAGGCTCATGGCTCACTGCAGCCTTGACCTCCCAGGCTCAAGTGATCTCCTGCCTCAGCCTCCGGAGTAGCTGGGACTACAGGCATGTGCCACCACGCCTGGCTAATTTTAAAATTTTTTTGTAGAGATGAGGTCTCCCTATGTTGCCCTTGCTGGTCTTGAACTCCTGTGTTAGTCTGTCTTCTGCACTTCTGCTTCCATTGTACATATTTTCTGGACTTTTATTATTGTTTTCTGAGGCAATCGTACTTTTCCGGTGTCTCAATATCCTGGCTGGTTGCTCATATTCTCTGAGGATATCGGCTTCTCATCTGGCAACATATAGGGGGGGAAGTAGCATTGGGAGTGGGGGTCGTCTCCAAGACAGTCAGGAGCTCACCCTGGGGCTTGAAATCCCAGAAGGAAACGAGGGATGCTTGAAGCCAGGTGTTTCCAGAACCCTTCGCCTGAGGCCACGCAGGTTGGCCTTGGCTTTGCGGGGCATGTGGGGGACGGCGATGGGCTTATGTGCCCCACTCAAATCTGGGTGCTGTCACCCACTGTTCCTAAGCTTGTTTTAAAATCCTTGCTTCGTAAAAACTAGCTCACATCATGCAGACTTTCTGATGGACAGTTTGGACTCCTCTGGCGTAATGCGATGCACCTGCAGGGTGTTAATGTCCCTACTTCTCCAGGGGCTTCAGTCAGAGGGGGCCTTGTCTCTAGGCTGTGCACCCCTAGCTCCCAAGCCAGACAGGGGTGGGACCTCGGTGGCAATGCTCTCTGGAGCAGCACTCCTCAAATGGCTGCAGGGGGAAGGGGGATCTTGTTCTGATTCCACAAGTCTTCAAGGGGCCAGGAGTAAGAGGTGGGTCCTGAACCCATATCTGGCTCTTTAGGACTCTGCCCCTGGGCTACCTCTTGGCCTCAGCTACTGTATCTGCAGAGTGGGTATTTGGCTGTTTGATCCCCTGCTCTGGGCTGCTCTGAGGACGAGGAAGCCTTTAGTGAATGGCCCAGAGCAAAGCTGACTGATCATCACCACTGTCACCCCAAAGTCCACATTCACAGACAGGAGACTGAGGGGAAGAGGGGCAGGACCAGGTCAGAGCTGGGCATCCAGGCTTGGGCCTGTAGCCCCTGTGCTCCTCCACATGGCCAGGGTGAGGAGGGTGTGGGCCCCACCTGCCCCACCCCAAGGGCCCACAGAATCACCGAGGCACTGGGGAGGCTCGCTCCAGACACCATGTGGCTGGCAGACCCGGACACGGCTGGGGGCGCTCAGGCTGTAGCCGCGGTCACATGCATACAGGGCCACTGCGCCCAGCCGCGTGCCGTTGAAGCGCAGTGTGGCGTGCTTCACCTCCTCCGGGGGGCCGCAGTCCACCTCTGCAAGGCACAGCAGCCTGTCTCGCACGGTCCTGTGCCTTCCTGGCCCCTCCCCACCGCTCTGCCTCTGCCCGACCCGGCTGCAGGGCCCAGGGATGTCCTGCTCCCACACTGCCCTTCGCGGGGGAAAGGTGCCTCGACTTCTGGGGCCTGGTTGCTGTGATACGTGTTTCCTTCTTCCCATTCCTGCCTTGCCCAGCTCCGCAGGGATTAGCAAGAAATCCCCACTTGACCCCCACCCCCCGGCCATCTCACCTGCCTGGCACTGGCGTCCCATGTACCCTGCTTGGCCCCCCTGGCCCTCTCACCTGCCTGGCCCTCTCACCTGCCTGGCACCAGCATCCCATGTACCCTGCTTGGCCCCTCCGGCCCTCTCACCTGCCTGGCACCGGTGTCCCATGTACCCTGCTTGGCCCCCCCGGCCCTCTCACCTGCCTGGCACCGGCGTCCCATGTACCCTGCTTGGCTCCCCCGGCCCTCTCACCTGCCTGGCACCGGCATCCCATGTACCCTGCTTGGCCCCCCTGGCCCTCTCACCTGCCTGGCCCTCTCACCTGCCTGGCACCAGCATCCCATGTACCCTGCTTGGCCCCTCCGGCCCTCTCACCTGCCTGGCACTGGTGTCCCATGTACCCTGCTTGGCCCCCCCGGCCCTCTCACCTGCCTGGCACCAGCATCCCATGTACCCTGCTTGGCTCCCCCGGCCCTCTCACCCCTCTCACCTGCCTGGCACCGGTGTCCCATGTACCCTGCTTGCCCCCCCGGCCTTCTCACCTGCCTGGCACCGGCGTCCCATGTACCCTGCTTGGCCCCCCCGGCCCTCTCACCTGCCTGGCACCGGCGTCCCATGTACCCTGCTTGGCCCCCCCGGCCCTCTCACCTGCCTGGCACCGGCGTCCCATGTACCCTGCTTGGCAGTGGCAGAAGAAATCCGTGCCTCGGTCCTCGCAGGTGCCCCCATTCACACACGGGCTCCGGAAGCAGGGGGAGGGGGCTGCCAGAATGCACGAGGGTCCTGGCCACTGTGTCTTCCCTGAAGGCTCTCGACTGCATGGGGCATCCCGCCTCCTGCACCCAACTCCACCTCCTGCGCCTCCAGGGCCTGGACCAGCTCTGCCCACGTGCCTGTTTTCACATCTGCAGAGAGGTTCACCCCTGGCCGCCCTAGCCTGGCCTCCCACCCACCTTACCTATCTCGCAGTGCCTCCCGGAGAAGCCTGGGGGACAGTCACATTTGTATTTGCCAATGTAGTGGAAGCAGGTGCCGCCGTTGTGACAGGGGCCAGAGGCACACGAATCTGGCTTCCCTGGAAACAGAAGCCAGGTCAAGGGTCACAGCCCACTGCCCTTCCCAGGTTCCCCAACATCCCAGAGCTGGGGCCTCTTCATGAGAAGCAGACCCACAGCTGGCAGGGAGGGTGCATCAGGGCTGGCCCATCGTTCCTGCCCTCCCCCCTGCCCCTGGGGGCCGCACCGATCTCACAGTGCCTCCCAGTGAAGCGGTAGGGGCAGCTGCAGTGGTACTCGCCGCCCGCCTCCTTGCACGTGCCCCCGTTCCGGCAGGGCCCTGAGCTGCACAGGTGTGGCCGGGCTGTGTGGAAGGACAGAGAGGCAGATGAACGGGGCCAGGCTGCTGGCCCCACAGAGCCACTATACCCTCCTGGCATCGCCTCAGTCCTCTGGTGCTGGTGGGGCCTTCTCGACTAAGCCCTGGGGCCCTGCCGCAGCGGGGGCCAAGCAGGTCCGCACACATAGTGGGGGCTGGGGTGGGGCTCGCAGGCCGGAGACCCCAACTCAGTCACAGGTGGGCCCTTCCTGTGGAGAACTGGCGCCAACACTGCAGCAGGCGCAGCACTCCCTCCCTCCTGCACACGGGCATTCCCCATCTGACAGGAAGCGGCTGAGTCTCATCTGCCATGACATCAGGGTCCCCAGCAGTCAATCTGGATTTCTGTGTGTTCTGTACCTGCATTGGCATTGCCACATTTTCCCTGAGTCCTAACAGTTCCTGGGCCCCCGAGGAGCTCAGACGGCTGGGCCTGTGCTTGAGACAAGCACATATTTAAAGGTGTCTGCTAAACCAAGCACTTCTATCCTGCCACCTTGACAATCACACTGTCAAAGGTCCAGTGAGGAGCACCAAATCCTTGGACCCCTGGGTGTTCTGAGTGGCGGGAGGGGCCTGCCCTACTGGGCTCACTCCTCTCCTGCCAGCCCTCCCACACTGCACGTCCAAGCTCTGGCTGCCCCATCCCTGAGGACAGCCATCCTTGTCCCTCTGTACTCCCTTTAGGGTCAGAGGTGTCCACATTGGTGGCCCATGTGCTCACGGAAGCTGGGATGCTAGGGGAGGGCTGTGCAGTTCTGGGGCAGGCACAGAACCTTTAGGGCAGGGACACTGGGTACTGGCAGTCTGGCCTAGTGAGGAGATGTGGGCGCTGGTAGGACCCCCCTTGGGTGCAGTGGACTTCATACCACTGGCAGGTGTGAGCTGGAGGAGGGCCAGAGTCAGCTCTGGGCAGGGCCCATGCGGGGCCTCAGGGTGGTCCTAGGAGTGTGTTGAGAGAAAAAGACCTCGTCAGAGCTTGCAAAGAACCAAGCAGTTGGGGTCTTCTCTTTGGAAACCTGCTCTACCTCTGCTGCAGGGGTCGGGGGAGCTATGGGGTACAGGGCTCAGACTTCAGGGTCTTTCCCTCAGGGACAAGGAACAGAGCAGGGGAGGGGCCATGGAAGGCTCCACACCAGTCCAGGCTGTGGGGGTGCCTGGGGCTGAGCCCCTGGAGAGGTGCCAGGCCACTCTGCGGTCAGGCAGCCCCCTCTGGGCACTGGCCACTGAGATGCCAAACAGGTCTGGGGGTCACTGATGGGAGTCCCAACTGTTGCTTCAAACTGCATGAAGGGACGGTCCTGGGTGGGGCCTGGGGGGGACAGCTACGCCTGCAATGTGCTTACAGAAGGACACTTCTATTCTCAAGCGACTAAATGTAATAAAATTCGACATTTTCCATGCTGAATTAGATTGCAAAATCCTAGGAAATTTTTAAAATAAAATTTGATATAATGATTCTAAAATCTATTTGGAAAAATGCTGAGCAGGCAATGAAGCCTATTTTCAGAAGAGCAAGGTAATGACCAGCAGGCCTGGCACTGGTGCAGATCAGAACCGTCCAAACAGTGAGGTGCTCACCTCTAAACACACAGAACAGAGCAGCACATCAGGCAAGGCTCTAGACGAGGTCAGCAATTCGCGAAACAAAGAGAGACTAGCAGAGAAGCAGGACCGCGGGCCGCGGGCGCTCTCCAGGGTGCTGACGCCGGCCCGGACGCCCCTGCCCGCCATACCTTTCTCGCAGTGCTTGCCGTGGAACCCGCGCGGGCACTCGCAGGTGTAGGAGTCGTCATGGGCATCGCAGGAGCCTCCGTTGAAGCAGGGGTCTGAGTCGCAGGGTGATGGCACGGCTGGGGGCGGGGGGCAGAGGGTGGTCCTGGAGCCTATGCCGCATCCGTGCAGGCGGCAAGAGGCTGGCGGGCACCTTGCCTGCCAGGGTTACCCTGACATCCTGTCTGGAATCAAGGCCACTTAGAATACACTCTGTGGGCATCTTGATTCCTCAGAGTGGGCTCTAAGGCCCCTCCCTGGAATTTCTCTTTTTCTCGATTTTAGCAGAACTCACCCTTCCTTCTACGACGTAGGACTGAGCTGTGATACAGAAATGCCTTCCTGTCATCACTGCCAGCATCACGTCATTATTCTGTATAATTATACATGATGCAAGTGATTAACCATCTATACACTAACAAACGTATAGTAGTGATACATATAATTACACATGCCTAATTATGTATGCATTCAGTATTTTAATAGCTTGCGCTGGGGCTTAGGGAAGATACCACATGGTGTTTGTATACTTGCAGAAGTGCTTTTCCACCTGTGAGCTTACTCCACTGGGGAAGAGGGGATGTCCAGCCCCACATTACAGGAAGGCTATTGAGAGAGGCTTTCCCAGGTGCCAGCTCTCCTGAGAGTCAGAAGGGAAGAAGGGACTCTGGCCTCTGCCTGCCTCACCCACCACTTTCTCCCTGGCTTCTGTCCGGGCCCCCAGCCCAGCAGGCTCGTCCCCGAGCTACTCACAGTGGCTGGCATTGTGGTCAGTGTGGCAGACGCAGAGGTAGCTCCCGCCGTGCTCCATGCAGTAGCCCCCGTCTGGGCACTGTGTGTTCATGTTGCAGGGCATGGCTGTGATTTCTGGAGAGAAAGGAGGAAGCCCCATCCCATATTCCAATATCTTCCAGCAGACCTCGAGTCTTTGTCCAGGATGGGGCTTCCCAAGACCCAGTGGCCCCAACAGGTTCAGGCACTCTTGTGGCCAGGCCCTTCTGGAGGGGGGTAGAACCAATGGTGGACAGTCTGGACCTGTGGACACCAGCCCAAGCCACCATTCATTTCCCGGTTATGAGGATGCTCAGGGACAGAGCAGGAAGGGTGCCCTGGGCACCTACCAAATTCACAGAGAAGCCCAAAGAATCCCGGGGGGCACTGGCAGAGGGTGGTGTTGGCGCCCAGGCATCTGCCTCCGTTGCGGCACTCACAGTCATCGGGGACTCCTGCCACGAAGAGAGGGAGGAGCCTCCCATGTGGGGGCGCAGAAAGATGGCACCCTCGCTCCAGACCCTGCCCTGCTCCTGGCCAACTTCCCATACAAATTGCAGTGGATGCGCACTCACACGTTTCTTCTCGGGGCGTTTCCTGCATGCACCCACAGGAAGGCCCTCCCTGGGTCTCCTGCCCCAGCCCTAAAACGGCAGCCCTTGCAGCCCAGACGCACTCTCCCTGCAGTCCAGGCCCATGAAGCCTTCGGGGCACTCGCACACGTAGCCCTGGTCTGCTTCCACACAGGTGCCCCCATTATGGCAAGGGGCCGAGAGGCAGGCGTCTCCTGCAAGAAAGACAGCAGTCACCAGTGGCCACACAGGCCGCTGGTGGGGAGAGTGGTCTCCCCGCCCAGCTCCAATGGCACCTTTGGGTTTTCACCTCTGTTCTCATTCCCAAGTGGGATTTAAGCCAGAAGCTTATTTCTGGAAATGGATTTGTAGCTGCACTGCACCCTATGGAGCTCAGCATCTCCCAGCTCCTCCCTCGGACAGAACAAGAAGCACCAGAGAAACCACCCGGGATTGGACAGAACAAGAAGCACCGGAGAAGCCACCCGGGATTGGACAGAACAAGAAGCACTGGAGAAGCCACCCGGGATTAGACAGAAGAAGCAGCACCGGAGAGACCACCCGGGATTAGACAGAAGAAGAAGCACCGGAGAAGCCACCCGGGATTGGACAGAACAAGAAGCACTGGAGAAGCCACCCAGGGGCCAAAGGCCTCCAAACGTTTCTGGTCAGGCATCCCTATCAGCGAAGTATTTGGGATTTTCCAGGTATCTTTCTGCTGATCTCTAGTTTAATTTTGCTACGGTCAGAAAACACAACTCTTTTCAATGTATTGGGCTTTACTTATGGCCCACAATGTGGCCTATGATGGCCACGAGCACTTGAGAAAAATGTGAGCACTCTAAAAATGCCAAGTAGGCCAAGCCCAAGTCTTCTCTAGCTTTACTGATTCCCTGTGTACATGTTCTATGAACCGCTGAGAGGGGAGTGTTGAAATCTCCATCAATAATTATGGACCTATTTCTCCTTGCAGTTCAGTCAGCTTTTGCTTCATGTGAATAGGTGTTAATAGGTACAAGCATATCTAGAGTTATGTCTTCTGGATGAATTGACCCCTTTATCATTGTAAGAGGTCCCTCCTAATTCCCAGCAGTATTCCCTAAAGTTTAATTTATTCGATATTAATATAGCCACTGCAGCATTATCTTGATTAGTGTTTACTTAATCTTACTTTTTTTTTTTTTTTTTTTTGACAGTCTTGCTCTCTTGCCAGGCTGGAGTGCAGTGGCGTGATCTCGGCTCACTGCAACCTCCAACTCCCTGGTTCAAGCGATTCTCCTGCCTCAGCCTCCTGAGTAGCTGGGATTACAAGCACGTGCTACCACGCCCAGCTAATTTTTGTATTTTTAGCAGAGATGGGGTTTCGCTGTGTTGGCCAGGATGGTCTTGATCTCCTGACCTCGTGATCCGCCCGCCTTGGCCTCCCAAAGTGCTGGGATTATAGGGGTGAGCCACCACGCCAGCTACTTTTTGGTTTTTAAAGATGTTCAATTTCTTCATGTGCTTTCAAAATGTGTCTTTGTAAATTAGTATACAGTAAAATTGACTTTTGTTCACCACATCTCTATGAATTTTAACACATATATAGATTTGTTTAACCCCCACCACAATCAGGATACAGAACATTCCATCTCCCTAAAAGACTTCTTTGGTCTCTCTCTTCAGGGTCACAGAGCTCCTGTTACCCCTCAGTCCCTGGCAACTACTGATTTGTTCATTACTATAGTTTTGTTTTACGAAGAATGCCATTTAGTGGAACCATAGAGGATATAATCTTTGAGACCAGCTTCTTTCACTCAGCTTAATACCTCTGAGATCCATCTAAGTTGTCGTATGTATCTATAATTGGTCCTTTTTATGACTGAGTAGTATTCCACCATACAGAGGTTCCAGAATTTGTCCATCCATTCACCCAGTGAAGGGTATTTGGGTTTTGGAGTTTGGTGATTATAAATAGAAATAATATAAACATTTGTATATGGATTTGTGTGTAAACATACGTTTTCATCTCTTTAGAGTTAATACCAAGGAGTGGGATTGCTGGGTCATATTATAAGCATATACTTAACCTTATAAAAAACCTGCCAAACTGTTTTCAGAGTGGCTGAACCATTTTGCATTTCCACTAAAAATGTGTGAGAGTTTCAGTTGCTCTGTATCTACACCAGGTCAGTATTATTTTTT
The DNA here is from genome assembly GCF_006542625.1 of Nomascus leucogenys. Classification (NCBI taxonomy): domain Eukaryota; kingdom Metazoa; phylum Chordata; class Mammalia; order Primates; family Hylobatidae; genus Nomascus; species Nomascus leucogenys. The sequence goes on along the minus strand of NC_044402.1, from coordinate 141,384,695 downwards.
TTAAGACATTCTAATGAGCTTGTTGTGATTTCTTGTAGTGGCTTTTATTTGCATTTCACTAATGGCTGATATTAATGACAAGAATATTTTTCCAACTGTTTATTCACCTCCATATATATATCTTTTGTGGCCAAGTGTCCGTTCAAGTCTTTTGTCCATTTTTAAAATTGGGTTGTTTGTTTTCTCACAGTTGAGATTTGAGAATTCTTGGTGTATTCTGATCACAAGTCCTTTGTTGGGTATGAGTTTTGCAAACATTTTCTCCTGGTCTGTAGCTTGTCTTTTTATTCTTTTAACCATGTCTTTCACAAAGCAAAAGTTTTAAATTTTGATGAAGTCTAATTTATCTTTTTTTTTTTTTTTTTTAATGAATCATGCTTTTGCTGCTAAGAACACTTTCCTTAAGACCAGGTCATAAAGATTTTTTTTTTTTGGCCTATGTTTTCTTCTAAAAATCTTATAGTTTATGCTTTTCCATTTAGGTCTATGATCCATTTTGAGTTAATCTTTGTATAAGGTGTGAGGTTTAAGTTGAGGGTTTTTTTTTTTATACATATAAGGATATCTAATTGTTTCAACCCCATTTGTTGAAAAGATTATCCTTTCTCCATTGCATTAACATCATTTTCGAAAATTAATTGGCCATATTTGTTTGGGTTTAATTCTGAATTTCCACTCCTGTTTCATTGATCCATGTGTCAGTCCCTTTGCCAATATCACACTGAATTGATCACTGTGGCTTTACTGTAAATCTTAATACTCAGTAGTGTGATTCCTCAAAATTTATTCTTCATCAAAATTGTTTTGGTTTTCTAAATTCTTTTTCTTGCCATATAAATTTTAGAAGCAGTTTGTCTACATTTACAAAAGATTCTGCTGAGACCTCTGTTGGAATCATGTTAAATCTATAGATCAATTTAGAGAGCACTGCCATATTTACTATGTTGAGTCTTCTAATCCATGAACATGGTATGTCTGTCCATTTACTTGATCGTGATTTCTTTCATCAGCACTTTGTAGTTTTTCAGCATACAAATTCTCTCATGTTTTAGTAGATTTATACTAAAATCTTTCAACTTTAGAGGAGCTATTACAAGGTATTGTCAATACAACTTAGATCAGATTACACAGATTCCTCCAACTTGGGGGAGCTCAGGAGTTCATAAATAACTTTATGGAGTTGCTGTCCTGAGATTCACCCTCCAGTTTCCCCAGTACTTTCCAGTTTTCTGGGGCTAGCTTTTTCAGTCCTCTGGCAAAAACGCTGTGGCTTTTATTTCCCTACCTTGCCACTTTTATTGCCACCTGATTAGACTTTTATAACGATAGCATTCATGGCTGGGACCAAGTAATGGGACGACAGACACAGGGAAAAACAACAGGAAAGGGAAAAACAATACCCAACCCCTTTGAAACCACAGCACCCTCAACTGGAGAGGGAGGTTTCTTCCCTCGCAGTTTAAGACACTTGAGGATTCCCCAGCTTCTGCACTGTCAGCCCTGCTTCTTAAGCCAGACTAGAGGGCTTCTCCTGGAGCACTCTTTCTGTCCGTGTGGATGCTCACTTCTGGTTTTGAGGTGGCGCTGAGTCCTGGCTGGGGGGATACCAAAGTAAAGAACAAAAAATGGTAAACTCACCACTGGTTTGGTTGCACTTCGAAGCCTGGTCTTCTTCCCCAATCCACCTGCTACTATCTACTTTTCAGAGTCCTCTGATAGCTACTCCATGCATTCTGTCCAGGATTGTAGCTGTATTCAGTGGGGGAGAGACAGGGGTAGACTGTGCTTACTCTATCTTTCTCAGAACCAGAAACCCATTCCATTACTTTACAATTATCTGTGTCTTTATACTTAGAGTGGGTTCTTGTGATAGCATATAGTTGGGTATTGCTTTTCAATTCAATTTGACAATCTTTGCCTTTAATTTGTATGTTTAATCATTTTACATTTTAATGTAACTACCAATAGGACTAGACTGAACCTATCATCTTGCTATCGGCTTTTATTTGTCCCACTTCTTTCTTTTTTTCCTCTCTTCCTGCCTTCTGGATTGAGTATTTTTAGGATTCAATTTCTATCTCCACAATTGGTTTATTAGCTATAATTCTTTATTATTATTTTTCACTTGTTTTGGGTTTACAATGTATATCTTTTACTTACACAGCCTACCTTCAAACAATATTATACCACTTTATATAATATAGGGACCTTACAATATTATACTTTTATTTCTGCCTATCTTTTACATTGGAGTTGGTAAACTATAACCCACAGACCAAATCTTGCCTGCCATCAATTTTTAAAAGCACAGTTTTATTGGGACACAGCCATACCTATTCATTTATGTATTGTCTATGGCTGGCTGCTTTCACATTACAATGGTAGAGTTGAATTGTGATAGACACGATATGGCTCACAAAGCCAAAAGTATTTACTTTCTGGCCCTTTACAGAAAAAGTTTACACAGCTTGGTTTATGTTATTGGAGTCATCTATTTTATTTCTGCATATAAGTTTTATTATTTTATTTTAAAAATTATCTTTAAAGGGATTAAAAAGTCTTCAACCCACATATTTATCATTTTTAACACTCTTCATTCTTTTGCGTAGATCCAGATTTTCCCTTGGTACCAGTTTTTTTTTTGCTTTTGACTAAATAATTTCCTTTAACATTTTTTTGTAATGCAGGTATGCTGATGATGAATGCTCTTCGTTTTTGTTTGTGTAAAAAAGTCTTTATTTCAACTTAACTTTTGAAATGTAGTTTTGCTGGTAATACCGTACACTAGGTTGTATTGTATTACCACCAACACTAGGTTGATGGTTTTTTCTTTCAGTACTTTGAAGGTGTTACTCCAGTGTCTCCTGGCTTGCATTGTTTTTGATGAGAAGTCTGTGTCATTCTTGTTTCTCTGTATGTAATGTGGCTTTTTCCTCTGGCTGTTTTTGAGGTTTTTTATCATTAGTTTTCAGCAATTTGATTATGGTATGGCTTTGTGTGGTTTTCTTCATGCTTTCCTTGGAAATGTGGGTTTTAGTTTTCATCAAATTTGGAAAATGTTTGGGTATTATTTCTTCACATACTTTTTCTATAACACTCCTTTCCACACCCATCTCCATCCTCCTTCGCAGACTCCAGATACGCGGATCCTAGGCTGTTTGATACTGTTCTCCATCCTCCTTTGCAGACTCCAGATACGCAGATCCTATTACCCTAATATTGTTCTCCATCCTCCTCCACAGACTCCACATACGTGGACTCTATTACCCTAATATTGTTCTGCAGGTTGCTGAAGATCTCTCCTTTTTCTTTTAGTCTTACTCTCTCTGTGATGCATGCTGAATTGTTTCTGTTTCACTCTTCAGGTTCATTGATCTTTCCTTCTGCAATATCTAACCTGCTGTATATACTATTCAGTGTATTTTAAAAACTCAGATATATTTTTCATCTCTACAAGTTTTTAAAAATACCTTCTACTTCTCATTAGGTTTTTTCCCCTCAACAATCTTGATTATAGGAGCATATTCATAATAGATAAACATTTGTATCTGCTAATTCTGTCATTTCTGGTGCCTGTTTCTATTGATCTATTTTTCTCCTGGCTGTGAGTTATATGTTACTTCTTTGTAGACCTGATAATTTCTGACTGGGTATTTTGGAGTTCTGGATTCTGTTATATTACTGACATACTCCTGTTGAGGAGTATAGGATTTTATTCTGGCACATGGCTCAATGACTTAGGATCAGTTTGATCCTTTTAAGCTTTCTTTAAGATTTGTTAGGGCAGGTCGACATTAGTCTTTAGTTCAGCACTACTAAAGTGGCGCCCCGCTGAGGACTCTATGCAATAGATTCCCAGCCCTGTTTGAGCTCCAGGAAGTGTCTGACTTACTGCTTTCTAGTGGTTCTTTCCCCAGCCTTGCAGATTTCATCCTGAGCCCGATAATAAGAAGCTAAAATTCAGTGAGGTCTCCTCTTGATCTCATGCTCCCTCCTGCCTCAGGAGCACCATCCTGTAACCACCGAACTTGGATCTTTGTCTCCTCAATTCAGAGGGACTGCTGGACTCTCAGTTCCTTCTCCCAGCACAGTGGCGTGGAAACTGCCCCAGGCAGAATCTGGGGCAATTGTAGGGCTCACCTCATTTGATTTCCTTTTCTCCAGGGTGACAGGCTTGTGCTGTCTGTTGTCCAATGGCTGAAAAAGGGGTTTCACAGATTTTTGTCTGTTTTTCTAGGTATTGACGGTGAGAGGGAAATTCCAAGAGCAGTTAATTCTTGTTGGCCAGAAGCAGAAGACTAGATTCTCTTTTTTGTAGTGTCCAATTTGTGGCCAACTTCCTGTCAGACCTGATTAGACTGTCAGCATCTGCGCCTTGTAATAGTCAGTCAGTCCTTACGTTAGCACCAGCGTCACTTTATTGTTTCTTTCTTCTTCTTTGTTTTTTTTTTTAGACGGAGTCTCACTCATTCTGTTACCCAGGCTGGAGTGCAGTGGTGCGATCTCAGCTCACTGCAACCTCTGCCTCCCGGGTTCAAGCAATTCTCCAGCCTCAACCTCCCGAGTAGCTGGGATTACAGGCGTGCACCACCATGTCTGCCTAACTTTTGTATTTTTAGTACAGATGGGGTTTCACCATGTTGGCCAGGCTGGTCTCGAACTCCTGACCTCAAGTGATCCGCCCGCCTCAGCCTCCCAAAGTGCTGGGATTACAGGCATGAGCCACCACACCCAGCCAGTCTGTTTCTTATTATTCACTCTACTTGCATCATTATTATGTACAAAACACGGTTTATTTGCAAAAATCTTTTGAAACCACTTATCTGTTTCCTGACATGAATTTAGTGAAATACAGTGATATTTAGATAACAATCTGGGCAAAGTGAGCTGTGACACAGAAGTGACTTTAAAGCAGCCAAATAGGTGAGGCTGCCTCCTCCCGCTCCTGCCCTGCAGAGCACCACCCTCCCTCAGGACGCACCCTGGCCTCCCGTGCACTCGGCAAAGACTGATGGAGGGCCCATGACCCTCTGTGTCTTATGGGTGAAACAGAATTTCCTCCTTAATTTTGTAAACTAAGAATAACCTGAATGGTTTGTCTTTAGCATCTCCCTGGAGAGAAGCAGCACCTGCTGCGTCCATAGAGGTCAGCACAGTGGGTGAGCCTGTGGAGGCAGGTGCAACAATCAGACGTGAAAGCCATTTTTATACCATGGGCTGCAACCTCCAGTTGGCCTTTTAATTCCTCTAACAAGTCACAACTAGCAGTTAAACAACACAAAATAGAATAGAAAACAGTGAAAGCTCAGTTTTCTTTCTGATTCCCATTACTTTCCCTTGTGTGCTGAGGGTTCTGGAGTAGGCAAGGAAGATGTTCAAAAGTCAAGAGTCACCCCGGCTAGGAGAGGAGCCTCGGGAACTTTGTCATCCCTCCCGGCATTTCACAGATGGAAACCAAGGCCCAGAGAGGGGAAGGGGTTGCTCAGCCTCACACAGCACCCTGGAGGCAGCACCCATCTTTTGCTTCCTATTTTCCCTGCAGTTGGTGGCTTAGGATCCAGGCTGAGCGGGAAGCGCTGGGGAGTGGGAAGGGGGCAGAGGCATCCCCCCACCCCAGAGACAGGTGTGAGGTGAGTCAGATGGCGAGGCAGGAAGGGGAAAGCGGCTATGGTGGTGTTCACGGCACAAAGCCACTATCAGCCATGGCGGCCTGCAGGCACTTGGCCAGTTACCTGTCTCACAGCGAAGTCCCTTGAAGGGCTCTGCACACAAGCAGGTGTAATTCCCCACTAGGTCAACACAAGAACCTCCATTCAGGCAGGGGTCAGGGCTGCAGTCGTCCACATCTGAGGGGCAGCAGAGGTGGGGGCTTGGCTTGAGCCAGGCCACAACCACCCTGTGCCCAGCACCTGGCCACAGGCAGGAGCCCCTCTCCAATCCGAAGCCAGGCCACCCACCTGTCTCGCAGGCTGCTCCAGTGTATCCAGCCTGGCACACACACACCGCAGAGCCGTTCTCCACCTGGCACTGGCCACCATGTTGACACTCTTTGGTGTCACAGGGGGATTGGGCTAGAGTGAAGAGGTGTAGACAGGACCATGGACTCCCAGCTATGGTTACCTGAGGGGACAGAAACCCCTGGGACGTACACTGAGCCCCACCCCCAACTGGCTTACAGGGCAGGGGGGCCTGGCAGGCAGGTTTCTGAGGGGGCAACAGACAAGAAAGAGGCCTGGCCAGGCAGTCCTGACTGGCCACCTGAAGCTCCATCTGAACTGGGTCTAATTCAGCAAACCTGGGATGGAGGGATGGGTGTGTATGCTGGGCAGGGGCAAATGGGGGTGCACGGAACTCCCACTCTTGGGGGACGGTCCCTCCCAAGTGGACTGTGACAAGAGCTGTTGTCAAGGATGCAGGCTGTGACTGAGCCTGGAAGGGTGTGCAGCACCCAGGGTGTAGGAGTGGTCCCTGGGGTGAGAGGCTGGGTGGGGCAGGCAATGAATGGCCTGTGCAGGAACGGCCAGGGCAAAGGGACTCCTACCCCCAGTTACTGAGTGGGAGTGAGCTAGGGGAGCCCACCCTCTGCTCTGCCTCCTCACCGGATGCTGGCCCTCCTTGAGCCCAGTGCACCTGGCCCACACATCCCAGGTCTCTCCTTTCCCCTGGCCAGCAGAGCCAGAAGCAGAGGGGAACCAAATCCCCGTCTTACTGACAGCTCATACCCAGAACAAACTCAGAAACAAGAGCAATAGCCAAAGTGTGTGTCCCTCCCTGGAGTCATGGGGGAAAGGTAGGGCCCTCTCCTTGGCATAGGAAGGAGACGGGAGGGCCTGACTACTCCCCCAGGAGGTGTGACAGCCCTTTGGTGGCTGATGGGACACGGTGATCCCTGTCGCCCTGACCCCAGCTCCACTAGGTGGAGGAGCACGCACACCCTTGCCTTTAGTTGTGGGTGCCCCTGCTGTTAGGAGCTCTGGGGGCCAAGGTGGCTTCCAAGATCAGGGAGCCCCTGTGGGGGGTCGAGGGGGTAAGGCTTGTACCCAAGGCTTGTGCCACAGCTGCACTGAGAAAGCGAAGGCTCACGGCCCAAGACCACACATACAACTGACATGCTGCAGACCCAAGACCTGAACCAGCCTCCTGGCACCAAGCCCCAAGTCCTCTTAGGGGACGTTACCAGGCTGTACATCACAGAGGGGCTCCTGGAGCCTGGGAGCAGCCCGTTCCTGGGAAAGAGCAGCCCATTCCTGGGAAGGAGCAGCCCGTTCATGGGAAGGAGCAGCCCGTTCCTGGGAAGCTCTGCCCAGTCACCCTTGGGGAGCCTCATCATAGGCCTGGGTCCTCCCGCAGCCAGGCCCCTGGCCAGCACCGCACAGGGAGAGCACTGAGCAAGAGGAAGGAGATCCTGCCAGCCTCTCTGGCCTTTACCAAGGGACAGAAGCCTGCAGGGCTGAGTCTGCCATGGCACCAACGCCACAGAAGCCCGACTCCCACCCGTCTCATGTTGAGAACACATGGGCAAGCAGGGCAGGAGTTTCTGGATGAAGAAAGTCTCCTTTGCATGGAGCTTGCTCCGACACTGGCTGTGGGAAGACAGTGGCAGGGGTCGGGGAGCAAGGGATAACTGGGGTCACTGTGCTGTCCCCTATGTGTGATCTGTAAACACACCGGCAAGCGCATCTCACCAGGTGGGAATTGTGCTTCACTCCTCTGGACCTTGAAGTCACATTTCCATTGCATTCCTGCAGAATTTCATTCTAATGTACTTTTAGGTGCAAAAGTCCCTTACTGCCACTCAACTATAGTTCTCTCCAATACAAATATGTGTAAACACTGGAATGAAGTACTTTAAAAAACCTCCCATGACCGTAAATATCTGATAAGAATTGTTTTTTTCTAGATTGAGATATTGATATAGTCACTATTTGAACACATTGATCTAAACAATCTATTACATGTTTATATAAGCGATTGTCACACAGGACATGCACACCTGGCTGAGCCGGGTGGGGAGCAGCAGGTCACGGTGCTTTGATTTTAGGGGCTCCCTTTGCAAAGCTCCCTGAGCAGAGCCCTATGGTGAGATGGAGAGCAGGAATGGGGGGGTCCACCTTTCTTTACCAGGTGGGTGAAGGGCATGGGTGAGGGGCCTAAAGAGGTGCTGGTGGAAGGGCAGTAAGTAGAGGCTAACTCTGATGACAACTGCTTCGAAAGAGCTGGGTTCTGAACTGGGAGGGCAAGCTGAGGTTTGGAAGCAGCAGTGAGTATGGAGAGGGACTCCAGGCCCCACCTAGGCTGTGAGAACCCCTTTCCCTGAAGGCAGGGGCAGGAGAGAAACAACGTCCAGGAGCAGCTGGAGGGAGCAGCAGGGACCGTGTGGCTGTGCCCTTCCTGCCCCACGGCCAGCCCATCTGACCCCAGAAGCACTTCACGTTCCCCTCAAGCTGGTCCTGGGCTGACACGGGGCCTGATGACCCTACCACATCCCCAGTGGGCTCTCATCCGGGCTCTGGTGCCTGTCTGGCCCTGATCCTGGCCTGGTTTGGGACCTGGGCACTGGCCTGTTCTGACGCCCCATCCCTGGTCCGAATGCCATGGCCTAGGAAGCCTGTGTGACTGGTCATGGCTCCTGCCCCCTACCCAGATATGGGCCTTTCCCTGGACATCCGGGCTCTTCCACTCCTCGAGGGTGGCCTCTCTGGGCTGTCTACCTGGCAGCATACACAGCTGCCGGACCTTCCTAGACCTCAGCCTTGTCCAGCTGTGTCTCCCGCTATCCTGTACCCGGCAGGGCCCCGGGGGCTCCGGTGGGTTCCTCTTACCTGTCTCACAGGTGGATCCCCCAAAGCCGGCCGGGCACTGGCAGCGGAAACTGTTGATGCCGTGAGTACAGGTCCCGCCATTCTGACAGGGCTGGGAGGCACATTCGTTCACGTCTGAAACATGGGGCAGGCTGAGGCCTCAGCGGCAGAAACCCGGTTGAGGAGTTTCCTCCAAGGCCTCGGGTTGGGCCGGGGAGGGAGGAGCAAGCCCAAGATTGGCTCAGAGAGGGCAGCAGCTGCACCCGCCCATGGTGCTCACTCCAGGGGGCCATGGCCTTTGGTCCCCAGTGGTCCCCTAAGCAAGTCACCCACACCCTGGGGACAGAGACCCCTGACCTGCGCCCCTGGGGGCCCAGGGCCACTGGCGGAGCCTACAGTGCTCCTCCTGAGCCCAGCGCAGCCAGCGGGTGGTCCCGCCCTAGGCCAGTCACTCACCCAGGTGGCACCTCCGCCCCGTGAAGCCCGAGAGGCAGGAGCAGGTGTAGGAGGGGTTGCCCGTGACGCAGTCGTCGATGCACTTCCCGCCGTTGAGGCAGGGGCGCAGGGCCAGGCACACGGAGGCTGCAGACATAGGGAGGGGCTGGAGCCTCAGCCGCCGCCTCCGGACTCGGCAGGAGAGCCACTCCCATCCGCATCTCCCTTCCCTCCCCTGACCCAAAAAGTCGGCCTCTGGGTGGGGTGACCGCAGCAAAGCAGCCAGGTTTCAGGTTTCACTGCAGGTCGGAGTGGGGGAGCAGAGGCGGTGCTGTTGGCGCGGCCTCCGGGGATGTGGCTTCGCGTGGGACGGACTCCCCGGAGTGACTCACACCAGCACCCCCTGTCCCCTCCATCCCTCTCAGCGCTGCCGCGGGCAGTTCTAAAAACTGGCACACTCCGCCTCCCCTCCCGGGTTCCTGGCGTAGAAAACCCGAGGCTGGCACTCAGCCGTCATGTCGGCGTTTCTGGGACAAGGCGGGCCATGCAGGGGGCGCGGCCGGGGGCTGCAGGAGGGCTGTGTCCCTCGGATGCTGGGCGGCCGCTCTGGGGCGGGGGGCGGCAGCTCCTGGGCTCCCCGCCCCTTGAGCCCGAACTCCCTAAGCTCAGATGCAAGCGGGGACCTGTTCGCGCCCCAGTGTGTGGGTAGCTCGGGCTCCTCGGGTCTCCTTCGTCGCGGTGCCACCTGTAGCCCTCAGATGGGTCTTTCCTCTTCCCATGATACGCGCGGTGCTCTCCCCACCCTGTGACACGCCTCTACTCCCCCATCCCCCACCCCGTGACGCGCCTTCACCCCCCACCCCCCACCCTGTGACACGCCTCTACTCCACCCCCCACCCCGTAACGCGCCTCTACTCCACCACCCCCCACCCGTAACGCGCCTCTACTCCACCACCCCCCACCCCGTGACGCGCCCCCAACCCCTCACGCACCTCCACACCCCCACTCCGCACCCCGTGACGCGCCTCTACTCCACCCCCCACCCCGTGACGCACCTCCACCCCCCACCCCCCACCGTGACGCACCTCTACTCCCTCACCCCCCACCCCGTGACGTGCCTCCACACCCCCAGTGGTCCCCTAAGCAAGTCACCCACACCCTGGGGACAGAGTGTCATCCCCCTCCCCGTGACGTGCCTCCGCCCCCCACCCCTACTACGCCCCACCTCCAACCCCGTGGCACACCTGCACCCCCCACCCCCCCACCCCGTGGCGCGCCTGTACCCCCCACCCCGTGGCACGCCCCCACCTCCCACACCCTCTACCCCTCACTCCCAACCCTGTGGTGTGCCTGCATCCGCCATCCCCACACCATCTACCCCTCACCCCCAACCCTGTGGCACACCTGCACCCCCCACCCCCACCCCCACACTCGCTACCCCCATCCCCCACCCTGCGGCGCGCCTGCACCTCGCCTCTGTCCCAACAGTGGTGTGCGCGCATCTGCTACCCCTGTCGGGTTCTCTGGGGACTCAGTGTTGCGGAGAAGCAGCCCCTCTCCCCTCTCAGTAGCCTAGATGCTCGCGGCTGGGAGGTGAGTCTGACTGAGGCAGGTCCCAGCGCGAGCCTCACTGCGGCCCCAAGGCTTGGCCGGGCTTGTGATGCGCAGGCCTCGGTGGAGCGGATCAGTCGCCCCACGTGTAAGCAGTGATTTCTGAAGGCTCCTTGGCTCCCAAGGCCGCACAGCAGCAGGGCTGGGGCTACGATCCACGGCTCTGCTGCCGCCCTGGCTATTCCCACAAACCACGTGCCCACTCCTGGGAGGGACACCCACCCCGTCCGTTTGTGCACTCTGGGCTGGAAGGACCCCTGGAACTCCCCTGTAGACGTGATGCTTGGGTTTGTCAAGCAGACACCAAATCCCACCAAGCAGCAAGCCTGCTGGCAGAAATGAGGACCTGGGCGGTAAGAGGACCTGCCTCGTGGGTGGCCCTGAGGGTCAGAGACCACATGCTGCTCCTCCCCCAGCCCAGGCAGGAGGCTGGGTGGGAATGAGGGGAGAGTAGGGACCTCATGGTCCCAGGGAGAGACATCCCTGGGCTCCTCCTCCCCTGAGGACCCAGAACTCTTTACCCCTGAAACCCGCAGTCTCCAGACGGTTCCCTCCAACCCAGAGCAGTGTGTGTGTGGGGTCTTCTCTAGGGGAAGCTGAGGCTCCCGGACCAGCCAGGCCTTCCTTAGTTTCACATGCCTGAGGTGGGCTGGAGACCCAAGGGCCCCCACTCTTGCGGTCAGCATCCAGCCCCCTTCCTCTCCACCTCTCCTTTGCCATCAACCCCCTTCCTCGGCCCGCTCCCACCCCAAGCTGCTCCTCTGTCCTCTTACTTGTATGGCCGCAGCCCCCCACGCGCACCTGGGCATCATCGATTCTGAACGCCCAGCGCCCGGGCACACCCACGTTGGTGGTGGTCTCCACCTCGGCCATGTCTGCTGTGCGCGAGCCGGGGATACTGAAGTAACGCTGCCCATCGCCTGCGTTGAAGCCAGCCTGGGGGTGGGGTGGGGGCAGAGTGAGGGAGGCCAGTTCCCCAGGTCTACAGAGGTGGGGGTTACCCTGCCCCTACCATGCTCCTGCCAGGGTCAGCAACCTCCCAGCCAGGTCCTGACCTCAGCCAACCGTTCCTGGGAGCCAAGGAGAGGGTTAGCCCTGGCTCCCCAGCACAATCCTTGGGCAGCTCACCTCTGGGCTCTTGGGCCTCCCCTGGGGCCAGGGGCAAGTATGACCCCAAGAGAAAGCATGTGGCCAGGAGGTGAGCGGGGGTGTGCACAGCCCAAAGGCACTCTCAGGCCTGGGGAGCACTGACCCTGTGGCCATTGTCCTGTTTCATTCCCTCCACACCTGGGGTTTCCTGCTGGCTGCGGTCCCTTGGATCACTGGCTAGGCCAGACTGCAAGGCATAAGGAGCAGAGGACATCTCTGTTGCTGCTGCAGCTGTTAAAGGGGACTGCAGGGGCAGGGCGGGGCAGGTCAGGGGGACAAAGGTGCCTTGGGCCTGAGGATGTTTCTTTGTTTTCGGGCAGTGAGAGGCCTCAGGGATGGTTGTGGATGCCTCTCGTTGGCCTCTGCACGGTACAGGGGGATCTGCCTATGGTGAGCCCCTGCCTACCTAATCAGCTCATGACAGTCCTGGCTGTGGGGAGCAGGGGTTCTGAACACAGAGCACCCACTGCACTCGCCTACCTGGGCTGCGATGCCCCCGAGGCCAGTGGCGTTGCCCCCGCTGCTGGCGTGTGTGCCTGTAGTCCACACGATGGACTCATAGTTGAAGATGGTGAAGGAGAGCTTGCCGTCTGTGATGAGCACAGTCTGGAATGTGTTGACCTGCCGGGGAGAGGGGGCTGAACAGGGCCCTGCACTCCCCTTGGCCCAGGGAAGCCCTGCCCTGTCCACCATCCTGGCACACAGTCATTCTCCACTGGGCCCCTGGCTTGCTCAATGTCTGTGTCTTCCAGCTGGACGGGCAGCCAAGGCAGGACCCTGGTGGCCTCATCCTCTGCTGTCTCCCAGCGCCTGCCACTCAGCAGAGGCCGTCTGCAACCCACAACTGTTGCTGGGGTGAGTGAAGCACCTGGGGCGGGTGCGGGGCCCACAGATGGGAGCAGACACTGTCCCCTGCCCTTAGCCAGATCCACAAAATCTCCTGTGTGAAATGCGCAAAATTGTAAAAAGGAAAAGAGGAAAGGTAAAAAGAACCAAGGAAGAGCTGTGCTGCAGCGTTTAACAGTCAGGTCTTATGGTTTTCACAGAATTCTACTGCATGGAAATATTGGCAGGCAGCGTACAGATAAGGAGCAAAGGATCGGGACTGTTTAAGAAATGATCTTGGGACAAACAGGAAACCCCTGAAAAAGAATCAGATCAGAGTCCTGCCTTTCACCACACACACAAAGAAATCCCAAATCAAATAAGGTTTTAAAGTGAAAGAAAAGTCCTAGAAGAAAATACAGGTGAATATGTATAACTCAGGAAAGGGAAAGGACTTTTAAGTGTGATGTTTGTTCACAGCAAAAACCAAAAGGGAGAATTAAACATTTGACTGCAAAGGGCTTCTGAATACTTAAAAAAATCCGTAAGATCAAATTGAATGGCAAACAGCAATGTGAAAAACGTATTTATAATGCATACAGCAGATAAAACTATCGAGACTCTTAATTCAAGAACTACAGATCAATAAGAAAAAGACCGAAAGTATTACAGAAAAAATGTCAGAGGGTATGAACAGACACATCACAGTAGAATACTACTGTTCCAATAATATTAGAACAAATTCAGCACCACTAGAAATTAAAGATATGTAAGTTAAAAAGTAGCACTCATTGTTTTGTCTACAGAGTTGGCAAAGTTGGAAAATGACAGCTGGGATGCAAGGAAACCAGCACTTCTTTTTTTATTATTTAGTTTTTATTATACTTTAAGTTCTAGGGTACATGTGCACAACGTGCAGGCTTGTTACATATGTATACATGTGCCATGTTGGTGTGCTGCCCCTGTTAATTTGTCATTTACATTAGGTATATCTCCTAATGCTATCCCTCCCCCCACCCCCCACCCCCCACCCCATGACAGGCCCCTGTGTGTGATGTTCCCTTTCCTGTGTCCAAGTGTTCTCACTCATAGGTGGGAACTGAACAACGGAAACTGGCACTTCTAAATGTGGCTCCTCTGAGTATGAATGTGTAGATTTTTTTTTTTTTTTTTTTTGAGATGGAATCTCCCTGTCACCCAGGCCGGAGTTCAGTGGTGTGATCTCGGCTCACTGCAACCTCTGCCTCCCAGGTTCAAGCAATTCTCCTGCCTCAGCCTCCCGAGTAGCTGGGATTACAGGCACCTGCCACCACACCCGGCTGATTTTGGTATTTTTAGGAGAGGGGAGTTCGCCATGTTGGCCAGGCTGGTCTCAAACTCCTGACCTCAGGTGATCCGTCTGACTTGGCCTTCCAAAGTGCTGGGATTACAGGCGTGAGCCACCGCACCCTGCCTGAATATGTAGATTTTTGAGAGGAAAACTGGAATTCTGCAGGTGGCAATCTCCCTTCTAAACGTGTACCAGGACAGGATCATGCATAAGGTGACTTGGGCTATGCTGTGCCCGCCTCAGGCCCCTGGTGTTGCAGCTGTCCAGTCATGGGGTGCAGGTGAAACAAATTCCCGCGCCTCTTGGAGCTGGGCTAGTTTGCAGTCACTGAGAAAGATGGGTGATCATACAGTGTACATTCCACTTATGTAAAAGTCCACATTAGAGAAACTACGTGCTCTGCTTCAGGAAGGCGAACGTAAGTGCTAACACTCGGAAAACAAACGAAGACGTGAGGGCCGTAGAATTGGGGTGGTGGCACCGTCTAGGGGACAGGGTGGACTAGAGCCAGTAAGGGCCCATGGTGGGGCTCTGGGAGCCGGAGAGGCGCAATGAGGAGATGCATGAAGCTGCTCCTGGAAGTGCCCCTGGCTGGGTTATGCTTCTGAGCACTTCCTGATGCCTGGCTAGAGTGACCCCATGGGGCAGATGCGTTCCGTCTGCTTCGTCCAGGGTTGTCTGTCCAGTGCCTAGAACACTTGCCTGTCACTTGGAAGGTGCCCTTAAAAAGTGTTTATTAGGAGGCCGAGGTGGGCAGATCACCTGAGGTCCGGAGTTCGAGACCAGCCTGGCCAATATGCGGAAACCCCCTCTCTACTAAAAATACAAAAATAAGCTGGGCGTGGTGATGCACGCCTGTAATCCTAGCTACTCAGGAGGCTGAGGCAGGAGAATCACTTGGAACCTGGGAGGTGGAGGTTGCAGTGAGCTGAGATCGTGCTATTGCACTCCAGCCTGGGCGACAGAGCAAGACTCCATCTCAAAAAAAAAAAAAAAAAAAAAAAGTGTTTATTAAATGCATGAACAAACAGCTCTGAAAATCGTGGTTCTGCACCCAGCGCCTCTTTTCTAGGGAGTCACTGTCTGTCTTGCACAGTCATGACCCAGTGCCCAGTGCAGGCCTGGCCACAGTAGGTGCTGAGTAAATACATCTGCCACTGGAGTGGGCAGCTGTCCTCACTAGGGAGTGTCAGCCCACCAGAACTCATCAAGCCTGCAAAGTGGCTGATATTCTTCAGTCAATGTTTCTGTCATGTTTGGCATTATCGAGGAAGAGTATAAAACAGAATAACCTTCCAGTCTAACCTTTTGAGTACTGGGCCATTCCAAATGGAAATCCTTCTAACACCTGCCAACCCACATGCCTCTCTTGGACATGTGAGCTGCTGCTTTGGGGAATTTGGTGTTTCCTGGAGGCAAGTGGCTTCCAGGAGCACTGGGGAAGGTTGGGGCCGTGTCCTCTTCTGCTCTGGCTCTGTGGTTTTGACCACGTGTTCCCCTCTTGGGTATGGACCAGTGACTGCACCACACCCACATCAGCAAGAGGGGTCCCTGGTGTGGGGAGACCCTGGGCCCTAGCCACACATCCCCCCTCCCCAGGACAAGTGCCTGGACTCACAGGGGATGAGGAACTGCCTCCAAAGAAGGTCACTCGGTACCAGGTGGCAACAAAAACCCAGGTGGCGCTGAAGTCCAGGAGCTCGGGGAAGTAGCGCCTGACATCCTCCGTGGCTCGGCGCAGCGTGGCTGGGTCGGTGGCCTCCCGGTAGTACACGTCGCCTGCACGCCGGTTGTCCACATCTGCCCAGAAGGCTGCCACCACGCAGCGGTCCTTGGCAATGGGGAAGGCCACTGGGGTGAACTGAGAAACCTCCTTCAGGAAAGAGATGATGCCGTTGTTGTTCACCTGGGAGGCAGAAAGCCAGAGCGGGGATTGACTGGGGGCTGTGGGCAGGCGGGCGGGCCCAGCAGCCTCCCCAGCCCTGGCTACCAGGCACCCTCTGAGGGGAAGCCAGTCCTGGGCAGGGCATCCCCAGCGTGGCCTGATAGCCCCTGTCCCTGAGATGGACCCAGCATGACCTGCTTTACCCCCTCCTATCATGCTGTGTGCTCAGGGCACAGGTTCTGGCCTGTGTGCAGTACCCAATGCCCCGTGGAGTGCCCAGCCCTGGTTGGCTGCTGTGGGGGGGCAGGAAAGCCCCCTTTCGGGCCCTGGCCTCAGTCAGTGGGGCACTTGGGCCTGCCCAGCAGCTACTGCTCCTCAGCTGTGCTCCAGCTGGGGCCTCAGGGGGCGAGGTGGAGCCCCAGTATCTGAGCTAAGCCTGAAAGGATGAGCAGGGGTCCCACAAGGTGGGCTTAAGGGAGGGGTGCCCCCACTAGAGCGGACATGGGGATGGCCAGGGGCCAGCATGGCCGGGGAGGCTGCGGGGGCTGCAGTGGCCAAGTAGGGGAGCCTGTGCTCGGCTTCCAGGCAGGGGGGAGCCTCAAAAGGTTTCTGAGCAGCACCTCTGCAGTGAGATGCACACGCTTCAATCCTGGCCCCACACTCCATGCCACTGGCTGTGCATCCGTCAGTGACACAGTTCAGCTGCTGACCTCTCTGTGCTCTGGTTTTCTTACTTATAAGAGGGGGCTATGGCTGGAATGTTTGTGTCCCCCCAAATTCCTACGTTGAGATCCTAACTCCCAAAGAGATGGTGCTAGCAGGTGGGGCCTTTGGGAGGTGATTAGGCAATAAAGGTAGAGCCCTGGTGAATGGGATTAGTGCCCTAAGAAAAGAAGCCCCAGAGAGCTGCCTTCTGCCATGGGAGGATACACAAGAAGACGCCATCTATGGCCCAGGAAGTGGGCCCTCACCAGTCACTGAGGCTGACTGACAGTGCCTTGATCTTGGACTTCCCAGCCTTGAGAGCTGTACAAAATATATTTCTGTTGCTCATGAGCCACTCAATCTAA
Organism: Nomascus leucogenys; assembly: GCF_006542625.1. Taxonomy (NCBI): domain Eukaryota; kingdom Metazoa; phylum Chordata; class Mammalia; order Primates; family Hylobatidae; genus Nomascus; species Nomascus leucogenys. Next base: position 141,367,589 of record NC_044402.1, on the reverse strand, counting down.
GGCATTTTACTATAGCAGCTCGAGCTGACTAGGGCACTGGCTCTGACCTCACAGGGTGCTGGGCCCAGCTGAATGAGTTGCTGATCACAGTGGTCAGCTCTACGCTGTCATTATTTGCTACTGGGAAGAATGTGACCAGAACCGTGCTTTTAGAAAAGACCCTCTGGACTTCCCCTTTGGGTGAAGCCTGGAATGGGCACTAAGGGGTCTCAGACTGGTAGCACCCCTGCCTTCTACACAGAGGCAAAGGAAAACCCTCTCTGGAGAAAGATGGCATCATCTTAGGCCTCAAGTTATTCCTGCAAATAATTTTACAAATACACAGTCCAGGACACAGCCAAAGATAATCAGGCACCCAAGGAAGCATGATACCACCAAGAGGAATGGACAGAAATGAGAGAAACAGCAGGTACTGGAATTATGAGACTCAGAACATAAAATAACTAGGTTCAAAGAGATCAATGCAAACTTTAGAATTTTATCAGAATAGTCAAAACAATCTTGGAAAGGATGTACAATATTGGAGGACTTACACTTCCAGATTTCAAAACTTACTACAAATCTCCAGTAATCAGTGTGATACTGGCATAAAGACAGATATACAGACTGATGGAATAAAACAGAACCCAGAAATAAGCCTTCGATATATAATCAAACGATTTTCACAAGGGTGCCAAGACCATTCAGTGAGGAAAGGACAGTCTTTTTAACAAATGGTGCCGGCAAAACTGGACATCCACATATAAAAAGGATGAAGTTGGGCCCTTACCTAACACCATATACAAAAATTAACTCAATATAGAGCCAAAACCTAAACATAAGAGCTAAGACTGTAAAACTCTTAGAACAAACAACAGGGCAAAAGCTTCATGACGCTGGATTTGGAAATGATTTCTTGGATATTATACCAAAGGCACAGGTAACAAAAGAAAAAGCAGACAAATCAGACTTCATGAAAATTAAAAACTTTTGTGCATCAAAATACACTATTAACAGAGTAAAAAGGCAACCTGAAAACAAAATAACAGAAAATATTTGCAAATCATATATCTGATAAAGGATTAATACCCTGAATATAGAGAGAACTCCTAAAACTCAACAACAAAAATCCCTTGTTTCAAAAATGAGAAAGGACTTGAACAGACATTTCTCCAAAGAAGGTACACAAATGACCAGTGAGCACCTGGAAACATGTTCAACACATCACTGCTATTAAAAAAACAAACCTGGCTGGGCACGGTGGCTCATGCCTGTAATCCCAGCACTTTGGGAGGCCAAGGTGGGTGGATCATGAGGTCAGGAGATCAAGACAATGGTGAAACCCTGTCTCTACTAAAAATACAAAAAATTAGCCGGGCATGGTGGCATGTGCCTGTAGTCCCAGCTACTTGGGAGGCTGAGGCAGGAGAATGGCATGAACCCGGGAGGCGGAACTTGCAGTGAGCCGAGATTGGGCCACTGCACTGCAGCCTGGGCAACAGAGTGAGACTCCGTCTCAAAAAAAAAAAAAAAAAAAAAAAAAAACCAAGAAAGTAACAAGTGTTGGTGAAGATGTGGAGAAATTGGAACCCTTGTGCACTGTTGGTGAGACTGGAAAATGGTACAACTGCTGTGAAAAACAATATGGTGGTTCCTCAAAACTAAAAACAGAATTACCATGACCCAGAAATTTTACTTCTGGGTCTATAATCAAAAGAGTCGAAAGCAGGGTCTTGAAGAGATTTGTATTTGTACACACATGTCATAGCATTATTATTCACAATAGCTAACAGCTGGCAGGAACCTGAGTATCCATTGAGGATGAATGGGTAAACAAAATGTAGCACATCCATACAATGGAATATTATTTAGCCTTAAACAGTACGGAAATCCTGGCCAGGCACAGTGGCTCTCGCCTGTAATCCCAACACTTTTGGAGGCTGAGGCAGGTGGATCACCTGAGGTCAGGAGTTCAAGACCAGCCTAGCCAACATGGCAAAACTCTATCTCTACCAAAAATACAAAAATTAGCTGGGCATGGTGGCACATACCTGTAATCCCACTACTCAGGAGGCTGAAGCACAAGAATCACTTGAACCTGGGAGGTGGAGGTCGCAGTGAGCTGAGATCATGCCACTGCACTCCAGACTGCGTGACAGAGTGAGACCCTGTCTTTAAAAAAAAAAAAAGGTAAGGAAATCTGTCACAGGCTACAACATAGTTGAACCTTAAAGATACTATGCTAAGTAAAATAAGCCATACAAATACTGTATGATTCCACCTATATGAGGTACCTAGAAGAGTCAAATTCATAGAGACAGAAAGTAGAAAGATGGTTTCCAGGTGTTGAATGGGGACTTATTATTTAATAGGATTAGAGTTTCAATTTTGAAAGATGAAAATAATTCTGTGGGTGGATGGTGGTAATGATTACACAATAATGTGAATGTACTTTAATCATTGAACCATACATTTAAAAATGGCTATGATATTAAATTTTATGTTATGTGTTTTACCCCAATGAAAAAATTGAGAGAAAAACACTAGGATAAAAAAATTAATCAGGAATGTAAATTATTTAATCAAAAGACATTTTAAAGAACCAAATGAATAGGACATAAGTAACCAAATAACAGAAATTAAGAACTGGATAGATTGAAGAGTGGACTTGATGCATTAAGAAAGAATTATGAACGGGAACTAAAAGGTCAGAAGAAACTATCCAGAATGTTAAAGGAGACAAAAAGAGGGAGAATACAGAAGAAAGGATGAGACATAATGGAAAACAGTAAGATGACCAAACAAATGCACGACTTGGAGCACCAGAAGGAAAGGAGACACAAAGACAATGGTGAGAATTTTCCAGACTGATGAAAGACATGAAGCCATATGCTCAACCATCCCAGTGATTCACTAGCTAGAAAAATAAAAACAGGCTGGGCATGGTGGCTCATGCCTATAATCCCAGCACTTTGGGAGGCCGAGGCGGGTGGATCACGAGGTCAGGGATTCAAGACAAGCCTGACCAACATGATGAAACCCTGTCTCTACTAAAAATACAAAAAACTTAGCTGGGCGTGGTGGCACGTGCCTGTAATCCTAGCTACTCAGGAGGCTGAGGCAGGAGAACTGCTTGAACCCGGGAGGCAGAGGTTGCAGTGAGCCAAGATCGCGCCACTGCACTCCAGCCTGGGTGACAGAGCAAGACTCTGTCTCAAAAAAAAAAAAAAAAAGAAAAAAAGAAAAATAAAAACAAAGCCACATCAACAAATGTCAGAAATGCACAAGGTCAATGACAAGGAGAAAATCTTCATTTTTTTTTCTTTTTCTATTGCTGCTGCACAAATTATTCACAAGGAGACAATCTTCAAAAGAAAAAAACAGATTACCAGTAGGGGCATTGCAAGTAGACTGACAGCTGACTTCTCATATACAACAATGAAAGCCAGAAAACAGTGGAATCATATTTTCAACGTGCTAAAAGAAAACAACTGCCAACATAAAGTCTTATATCCAGATAAAATACCCTTTACTATGGAAGGCAAAATAAAGATAATTCAGGTAAATAAATAATAAATAGCAGACCCACACTAAAAGAGATGCTAACGGATCAACTTCAAGTCAGAGGGAAACGTAAGATCAGAGATGCAAGAAGGAAAGAAGGGCAAATAAAATATAAAGAAATAATATATACTGCCTTATGAAATGGTGTAAAAAATCTATAGCATTAAAACTCATTACAATAAATACATTGAGAGAGGATAAATCATGCTGAAGTGTTCCAAGGTCATTGCATTTCCCAGGAGGAGGGTAAACGTATAAATGAACTTGGTAGTGAATATTAATAAGTTAAAAGTGTATATTGCATTGTCTAGGGCAGTGGTCCCCAACCTTTTTGGTAGCAGGGACCAGTTTCATAGAAGACAATTTTTCCATGGACTGGGGTAGGGGTGCAGGGATGGTTTGCAGATGAAACTGTTCCACCTCTGATCATCAGGTATTAGTCTCATAAGGAACACACAACCTAGATCCCTCGCATGCAGAGTTCACGATAGGGTTTGTGCTCCTATTAGAATCAAATGCCGCCACTGATCTTACAGGAGGCAGAGCTCAGGTGGTAATGCTCACTCTCCTGCTGCTTGCTGCCTGCTGTGAGGCCACAGCCCAGTACTGGTCTGCAGCCCCAGGGATTGGGGACCCCTGGTCTAGGGTAATCACCAAAAGAATAGAAACAGTGTCCATATTCTATACTGATAGAGGGGATAATATGGCATGATTGGCCAGGCATGGTGGCTCATGCCTGTAATCCCAACACTTTGGGAGGCTGAAGCAGGTGGATCACCTGAGGTCAGGAGTTTGAGACCAGTCTGGCCAACATGATGAAACCCAGTCTCTACTAAAAATACAAAAAAATTTAGCCAGGCGTGGTGGCGGGCACCAGTAATCCCAGTTACTTGGGAGGCTGAGGCAGGAGAATTGCTTGAACCCAGGAGGCAGAGTTTGCAGTAAGCCAAGATCACACCATTGCACTCCAGCCTGGGCAACAGAGCGAGACTCTGTCTCAAAAATAAATAAAATAAAATAAAATAAAATAAAATAAAATAAAATAAAATAAGATAAAATAAAATAAGGCATGATTAAAATACTCAACATAAAACATGGCAAGAAAGGAGAGAGAAAAAAATATAAAACAGGTGGAAAAATTTTGCACAAAAAAGGTAGGAGAGTGGCTGGGTGCAGTGGCTTACACCTGTAATCCCAGCATTTTGGAGGTCGAGGCGGGTGGATCACAAGGTCAGGAGTTCAAGACCAGCCTGGCCAACATAGTGAAACCCTGTCTCCACTAAAAATACAAAAAAAACTAGCCAGGTGTAGTGGTGGGCACCTGTAGTCCCAGCTACTTGGGAGGCTGAGGCAGGACAATTGCTTGAACCTGGGAGGTGGAGGTTGCAGTGAGCCAAGATAGCATGCCACTGCACTCCAGCCTGGGCAACACAGCAAGACTCTGTCTAAAAAAAAAAAAAAAAAAAGCAGTAGCGTGAAATATAACTACACCAGACATGCATTGAATGAAGATGAATAAGGTTGGGCATGGTGGCTCATGCCTGTAATCCCAGGACTTTGGGAGGCCCAGGCAGGCACTTGAGGTCAGGGGTTTGAGACCAGCCATGGCCAACATGGTGAAACCTCGTTTCTACTAAAAATGCAAAAAATTAGCTGGGTGTGGTGGGACATGCCTGTAGTCTCAGCTACTTAGGAGGCTGAGGCAAGAGAACTGCTTGAACCTGAGGGGTGGAGGCTGCAGCAGAGATTCCGTCACTGCACTCCAGCCTGGGCCACAGAGCAAGTCTCTGTCTCAAAAAAAAAAAAAAAAAGAAAAAGAAAAAAAGAGAAAATAAATTAAATGTTCCAGTTTAAAGATATACTATCCAAATGCTAATCAAAAGCAGGAGCTGGTATAATCATATTATTATCAGATTAAGAAGGCCATAAGGCAAAAAGCATTGCTAGAGGTAAAGAGGATCACTTCATCATGATAAAGATATAAGAGCTCTGCATTTGTATATACCCAATAGCAAGGCCTCAGCACATATAAATGAAAAATTGACAAAAGGAAATAGTTCAACTCACAATCATGGTGGGATACTCAATGTGTCTTCTCTAGTAAAAGACCAGGCACAGACAAAAACAATATGTCAGAATAAAGAAAATCTGAACAATGCAAATAATAAATGACCTAATAGATATCACAAATGGAACATTTTTTTTTACCGCATATTGGGCCATAAAGCAATTGCCAACAAATTTCAAATGACTGTAAAACTTACAGAGCTTGTTCTTTATCCACAGTGTAATTATACCAGAAATAATAACTTAAAAAGCAGAGGTTAAGAAATATAAATTCTCATCACCAGGAAATGGAGGCAAAAAGAAAACAGAAATATAAATAACTGTATAAAGAAATATAACAAAAATGCTATTTAGCAAAAACTTGTGAGGATGTGGAGAAAGCAGAACGTCACTGGAAATTTATAGTATTGCATGCATATTTTAGTATCTATATATAGTATATACACATAAAATTTAGTAAACAAACTCATATATAGTAAGTAAACATACTAAACAAAGTTTATAAATAAAATCATATATAATAAACTCCTATGGAAGAGAAGAAAAGATAGAAAGAGCAGAAGTTAATAAAATAGAAAACAAATACTGAATAAAGAGAATCATCAACAAAGCCAAAACTTGTTTAAACTAATAAAATAGATAAACCTCTGGTGAGAGTGATCAAGTAAGAAAGAGAAGGCACAAATTGCTTAGGACTGAAAAAGAGGCTACCATTTCAGCCCCTGATGCTATCAGAGAAGGTAATCAGAGGATTTTATAAACATCTTTATAATAATACTTTCAAAAATTTTAGGTAAAATAGAAAATTTTCTTGAAAAATGTAACTTACCAAAACTGGCTTAAGAAGAAACAATGGAGGGGAGAATGTTAGCATGATAGAATAATGACTTTCTGGAAGAGGAAGGACAAAGGCCACCATAACTCATGTTAGGAGAAAGGAGAAGTCTTCCAGGATCCCAGTGGAGAATGCTCTCCACAAGTGGTAAGTGTTTGCAGTGGTGTGGGGTGGGGAGAGTGAGGTTCCTCTATATCCTACCTGTTGATGAAGCTGAGTAGTGAGAGGTAGGCTGGAAACAAGGCCACCTGATTTGTCATGGCTGTTGTCATGACATGGGTGCCAAGGCTATTCAGTGGGGGAAAGAATAGTATCTTCAACAAATGGTGCTGGTAAAACTGGATATCCCTATGAAAAGTATAAAGCTAGACCCCTACCTCACACCATATACAAAAATTAACTCAAGATGGATCAAAGACCTAATGTAAGAGCTAAAATTATAAAACTCTTAGAATAAAACAGAGGTGTAAATTTTTGTGACCTTGGATTATCCCATGGTTTCTTGGATATGACACCAAAAGCACAGGCAACAAAAGAAAACATAGATGAACTGAATATTATCAGAATTAAAAACATTTGTGCTTCAAAGGACACCTTTAGGAAATGAAAAGACAACCCACAGGATGGGAGAAAGTACCTGGAAATCATAATTGGATAAGGGATATATATCTAGAAGATATAAAGTACTATTACAACTCAATAATAAAAACTTCGATAGGCATTACTCTAGAGCAGATTTAGAAGGAGCCAATAACATACAAAAAGACGCTTGACAGCATTAACCATTAGGGAGATGCAGATTGAAAACACAAGATACCACTTTTCACCTGGCAGGATGGCTATAATGAAAAAAGCAAATAATAACCAGTGTTGATGAGAAATTGGAACCCTCATACATTGCTAGTGGAATATAAAATGGTACAGCTGCTTTGGAAATAGTCTGGCATTTCCTCAAATAATTAAACAAAGAATTAATATACACACCAGCAATTCCACTTATACTACCATATATACTCAAGAAAATGGAAACATGTCCACACAAAAATGTTTATGTAAATATTCCCAGCAGCTTTATTCATAATAGCCAAAAAAGTAGAACCAATCCCAGTGTCTATCAACTAATGAATGGATACATGAAAACAAAATATTATTTGGCAATAAAAAGAAATGAAGTACTGATCCATGCTACAACATGAATAAACTTTGAAAACACTATGTTAAATGAAAGAAGCCAGTCCCAAAAGACTATGACTCTATTGGTATGAAATATCCAGAACAGACAAATCCAGGGGAGACAGAACATAGATTGTGACTGTCTGGAGCTGCAGTGGATGGGGGGCTGGGGGTGTGAGGGCTAAAGGGCATGGAGTTTCTATTCAGGGTAAGGAAAAATGTTCCAAAGTGGATTGTGGTGATGGATATACAACGCTGTAAATATATGAAAAGCCACTAATTTGTATACTTCAAAAGAGTGAACTGCATGATGTGTGAATAAACAGGGAGGGAAGGACAAAGGAAGGGAGGGGCCTCTGAATCTGGACCTTGTCTGGATGTGGGAAGTGCAGTGGTGGGGAAGAGGAATGGGCACTGACAAGGAGCTAACAGCTGGAGGGGGCAAGCAACACTCTCTACTCTTGTGGTCCCGGACAGCTGTGCTGAGCCTCCAATTCCTATGCATGCTAAACCCCTCGAGGTGTTCCCATAGGGAGGAAGGCACTAGACTTAAAGCAAGGGAGTTGCAGTGGGGATGCTTAAGTGAGCTTGAGGATGGAACCTGGGTGTGCACAACTTTCACATCTGAAGGTGGAATTGCTGTTGACGTGGTGTTTCCTGCCTGCGTGTCCCCGTCCTGTGGTGTCAGGGGACTTTCAGGGACTGTGGCATGCAGAGGTAAGAGGGGGCCCGTAGATGGCCTCTCCCTGCCTCTCTGTCCCTTCTGCAGAAACAGTGTGGAGTCCAAGAGATGGGAAGCCCGCTGGAGTCGAGAGGCCATTTCTCAGTCCAGCAGCAGCCCCTGCCCAGGGCAGGACCCCACTGCACCCCCTTTAAGGCAGGGTAGCTACTGGCCTGCAGCGAGCACTTGTAGAAGCAGAGCGTGACCCTTGAGGGCTTTGTGACTCACTGACCTGACACCCCCATTTTGGGGGTTGTAAACTTGATCACATAAGGGCAGTGCCCAACAGGTCCTGGTGGCCTAAAGGAAATGGTATGTTCAAGAGTACCAAAGCCAAGAGCCATCTTGGATTTACAAGAAAAAATGGCAGCTACCCCTTTGGGGAAGCTCACCTTCTGGTCCAGTGCCTGAAGTGAGCCACTGACTCTGTGGGGTGCTCAAGTCACGGGGCTCCCGATGCCTGGGCCTGGTTCAAGGACGGTCCGGCTAAGCTGGAGCCCAATGGCATCCCCTGGGCAGCGGCTGTCCAGCCCCAGTGCCAACTCTGGGAGACAGCAGAAGACCAGTGAGTATTGGGGCTGGGCTGGAAGCTGCCACCCTGGCCTTAGGACTCTTAAGGACCAGAAACATTGAAGTTTTACTGAATTTTGGTTGTTGCAAATAGTGTGGTCTGCCCAAGGGCCAGCAGACTTTCTGGGAAGGGCCAGATCGCAAATGTTTCTGGCCCTGTGGACCACACGTGGTCTCTATTGCATATTCTTTTTTGTTCTTTTTGTTTTTGCAGTCCTTTAAAAGTATTAAGAACATTCTTAGTTCACAGGTCATACACAAACAGGCCTTGGGTCGGATGTGGCCATCCATCCTTTGTGGGCCCCGGCCTGGTTTCAGAAACAGGGTTTGTGGGAGCACAGCTGAGCACACTCATTTACTTATTGTCTATGGCTGCTTTTTCGTGACAACAGCAGAGACCCTATGGCCTGAAAAGCTGAAAATAGTCACTACCTGGCCCTCTACAGAAAAAGCCTGCTGCCCCAGTCCACGGTCTGGTCTGCCACTTGCAAGACCACAGCCTGAGACACTAACACCCTCACATTTGGGGCCCGCTGGTGTGCAAACAAATCCCGGCCACTGATTTGACAGCCTGGGCCGTTCGTGTAGGTGCCCACAGTAAGGGGTGCTCTCTGATCGGACCGTGCTGCCTCTTGGATCCCTCTTGGGACAGAAGTGGCCATGCAGCCATCGTCATGGACGAGGCGATGACAGGGACCCCGTGCTGCCTGTGTGAGCTGGCGTGCATGAGTTGGCAAAAGCACCTTCCACATACCAGGCTAAAGTCTCCTGACAGAAGCTGGCCTCCCCTGCCCCCAGGAGCACCAGTGGCGTCTCTACTCTCCAGGTTATTGTGTTGCTGTTCCAGTCCAATCAGCCCGCCCTGGCCACACCACTGAGTGCTTTTGACTTTCTAGACAATTTGCATCTGACAGTGATGCTCCCTTTGTCTCAGGTCACTCAGCCATGGGTCACTAATCACGTATTGATGGATATTCCAGGATCCCTCCCATCCACAGCCTCCTGGTATTTTCAAGCCCTAGACCAGCCTCCTCAAAAATCAACTCCAAAGGACTCCAGCCTCTGCCTCCCTGCCTGCTTCTGGGCCACACGCCATGGGCATCTGCTCCTGGTCTACACACCATGGGCGAACAGTCTGATCCTCAACATGCTCATCCCATCCTCCAAAAGGGTTCTTCTTCGCCTGGCCGCCCTTTGGGTAATGACAGGACAAAAGGTGGGGCTTCTGCGGGGCGACACAGACCTACCTGGAAGCCTTGGAGTTTGGCTCTGACCGTTTCTGGGCCTGATAAGGCTCTTTCCCTGAGAGTGGCCCCAGCCTGCCTGGTTGGTTTGCTCTCCAGGCGGCAGCCCGGCCAAAAAGGGGCCTCAGGAATTCACTCAGCTCTGGTTCAGCCACCTGGGTTCTCCTGTGGGGCTGACACAGTCCTGAGTCATGAACATGTGGGTGGCTTGGTTGATGGCACTGCTAGCTGGGTTCATCTGCGGTGGTCCGCGGGTGCCAGCCTGGGAGCAGGGCTTCTCTGTGGCTCTCACACCAGTGCTCCTGCTGGCCTTGTGCCTGCACCGCCCTGTGACAGGTCTGGATGTGAGTTGGGGACAAACTGGGGAAAGGTGAGTGAAAGTTCCTGGGATATGCATTCTGGCTTCCTGGTTGAGAAGGCAGAGCACCAGTCCCGGCTCCTGACCAGGGACCACCTTAGATCCCGGGAGGTGCAGGGGGCTGAGTGAACAATGAATGTTCTTTGCTCCTTAAATCCAGCACCTGGCAAGGTGCCTCATGGCCTGCCTGAATCAGGCTGCTGAGCTGGCAACCTGACCTGCGCTGGGTTCCCCATCTCCGTCCTGTGGATCCAGGTGGTATCTGCACCCAAACGTGCCCCCATGTAAGTGCATGTGTGGGCACAACCTTGCTTCTGTCTTGCTGACTTGAATTCATAGCTTCCCCGTCATCTGAGCACCTGTGGGTTACATCGTGTATGGTGATCAAAGCTGCAAATGCGCGGTGACATGGCAAAAAGACTTAACCCAATCAGCACAGCAGGCACCACGGCAAGGTGAATGGCGGTTCTCAGACAGAGCGACTCGGGTTGCGTGTTACCTGGGTGGGAGTGAGCCTTGGAATGCCTCTCCAGTCGGGAAAGGGATCAAGGTACCCACCACCTTGGTTTGCCTGGGACTGAGGGGGTCCCCGGCACATGAGACTTTCAATTCCAGATAAACCAGGACGAGTTGGTTATTGCAGCGGGAGTCGCTTTTTTGGCTCACTCATTGCTTCTGTAATTATTGACGGTGGCGTCAACAGGGCAGTCAAACTCCTTGCATGGGCCACGAGGATAACAGCCAGGCCTCAGACTGCATCCTGGCTCTCTCAAATTAGACCTACGGGGCTCTGCAGGACTCTTCGCAGCTGGCTGCGCCTGGGCCCCTGAGGGTCATGGTTGAGGTCCCGCTGTGGGATTCCTGTGGACAGCAGCCTTCACCCACTTGCCGTGGGAGGAGATCAGAAGGATTTGGTTCTGGCTGCTGGCGTGGCATATACTGGTATGAACATTTGAGTTTGGCCAAGAATGTGTGGGGCTGAGGAGGTGGCTTGGTAGGAGAGGCACTCTGCTGTGCCTCCGCATTTTTTGCCAACTACAAGAGAATACAAGGCCCTGTCCACTCTTTGCCTGGGTCATTTCTTAGGGTTGTGTTTGCAGAGATCCACCTTGAGGGATGAACTGTCACCTTGGGGGAGAAAAACAGGCTTGCTATGGAACAGCCGCACTCCCCAGGCTCCATGTTTCTTGGCTGTGATGTAAACCCACTGTGCACAGCGTCTCCTTGGTCCCCTCCACGCCATGCTGGCAGGACTTGGACAGTAACAGAACCCAACACAAACCACTCTTGCTACTTGCTGGGCCATGAGGCTCTAACGTGAGAGTCTCATGCTTTCTGCCGGCACCCATGAACCAGTAACAGGGCAACTTGTTAGTTTGTAAGAAGGGTACAATCTTGACATTTTATATAAAATGAAAAATTTTCTAGAAAAATGCAACTTGGCTGGGTGCGGTGGCTCACACCTGGAATTCCAGCACTTTGGGAGGCCAAGGTGGGTGGATCACCTGAGGTTGGGAGTTCGAGACCAGCCTGACCAACATGGAGAAACCCCGTCTCTACTAAAAATACAAAATTAGCCAGGCGTGGAGGTGCATGCCTGTAATCCCAGCTACTCAGGAGGCTGAGGCAGGAGAATTGCTTGAACCCGGGAGGCAGAGGTTGCAGTGAGCCAAGATTGCGCCATTGAACTCCAGCCTGGGCAACAAGAGCAAAACCTCCGTCTCAAAAAAAAAAAAAAAAAAAAAAAAAAAAGAAAAATGCAACTTATCAAATGTAAGTGGAAACAGAAAATGCAACTTTTTATATAATCATTAAATTGAATGAATATTCAAAATTTTCCCAGCAAGAAACTCTAGGTCCATATAGCATCACCAGTGAGTTACACCAAACATTCAAGAAATAATTCCAGAGACACATAGACTCTTCTAGATAGACGAATCCATTTTATGAGGCTACCATAACCTGGATACTAAAATTTAACAAAGACAGTACATGAACGGACAACTCCAGGCCAATTTCACATAAAGTTGCTAAAACCTTACATGAATTATTAGCAAACTGATTCAGCAATATACAAAGAGGATAAATAATCCACCATGGGCCGGGCGCGGTGGCTCACGCCTGTAATCCCAGCACTTTGGGAGGCCGAGGCAGGAGGATCATGAGGTCAGATCGAGACCATCCTGGCTAACACGGTGAAACCCTGTCTCTACTAAAAAAATACAAAAAGAATTAGCTGGGCGAGGTGGCAGGTGCCTGTGGTCCCAGCTACTCGGGAGGCTGAGGCAGGAGAATAGCATGAACCCGGGAGGTGGAGCTTGCAGTGAGCTGAGATCGTGCCACTCACTCCAGCCCGGGCGACAGAGCGAGACTCCATCTCAAAAAAAAAAAAAAAAAATCCACCGTGACAGAGTTGGGCTTTTGCTAGGAACACAGCTATGCTTTACATCAGAAAACCAATTAATTTGCCATTAAATTAACTTTATTAATTTAATTTGCCATTAAACTAACTTTATTAATTTAATTTGCCATTAAACTAACTTTATTAATTTGCCATTAAACTAACTTTATTAATTTAATTTGCCATTAAACTAACTTTATTAATTTAATTTGCCATTAAACTAACTTTATTAATTTAATTTGCCATTAAACTAACTTTATTAATTTAATTTGCCATTAAACTAACTTTATTAAATTTGCCATTAAACTAACTTTATTAAATTTGCCATTAAACTAACTTTATTAATTTAATTTGCCATTAAACTAACTTTATTAATTTAATTTGCCATTAAACTAACTTTATTAATTTAATTTGCCATTAAACTAACTTTTGCCATTAAATTAATTTAAATGACCAATTTAACAGATTAAAGGAGAAAATCATATTATCATCTGAAGAGGTACAGAGAAGGCATGGAATAAAAGTCAACGTCCATTTGTGATTAAAAACGCTGGGAATACGAGGAGTAGAAGGCAGCCGGCAATCTGAAGAAGGCTTCAGACACACAAGCGCACACATCGTATTCAATGCTGAACCTGGAACGCTTGCTTTTTGAGACTAGGAGGAACAAGTCAAGGGTTCCACCAACACCACTGCTATGAGACGATTCATGGGGGGCCTCAGCCAGCGCAGGAAGACACAAAAATGTGTCACAAAGTAAAATGAGTAGAAAGGAGCCCCACTGCTGCCGTGACTGAATGTGGATGTAGAAACCCCATGGACTCTGCACATAGACGATTTATCAAGATTCATAAGGGATTTTGTCAGGCAGTTGGATATAAAGTTAGAAAACGTAAAAAATCAATTATAGTTCTATGTGCCAGCAATAACCAGAAAATGAGATTAAAGAAAAGACGCTATTTACGACAGTGTGAAAAAATCAAGTACCTAAGAGTAAATCTAACAAAAGATGTGCAAGACTTCTCTGCACTCGATTCTGAAACCTTACTGAAAATGTGAAAGTCAACCTAAGCAAATACAGAAATATGCCAGGTTCCTAGACTGCACGACTCAATATGGTACAGGTATCAGTTTTCCTCACATTGATCTGTATAGTCAACGCAATCCCAATAAATATCACAACAGGTGTGTGTATACGTGTGTGTAACTTGATAAGCCAATTCTACATTTTACGTGAAAATGCAAAGTCCAAAATAACCAAGACTGTCTTGTGAAAAGCAAGGTGGAAGGGCTTGCTCTGGGAGACGCCAGCCTTTCTCGTCAGGCCACAGTAGCCACAGGCTCCTGGCTTAGGGACAGAGAAGCAGGAGGGAGAGCCCGGGAACAGCCACAACGGCGCTGGGGGTGTGTGGGGACAGGCGGATTTTCAACAAGGGTGCTGGCTCTGCTTTCCTTTCCTCCAAAAAGGAACCCGTGTGACTACCTCGGGCCCCACAAGAAGATCACCTCCAGGTGTATTAGAGACCTGAGCGTGAAGGACAAAATGAAACAGCGGCAAGACTGTTGGAAAGCAATATGGACAATTTACTACAGTAAAATTAACACCTTCTACCCACCCAAGGACACCAGTAGAGAGGATGAAACAAGTGCAGAATGAGAAAAGATGTTTGCAACACTTATGACCTGGTGTTACCAAGAACCCCCACAAATCGGCGAGAAAGAAGATAGCTCCGTAGAAAAGAGGGAAAACACTTGAACGGTCACTCCACAAAAGATGAAATCCAGTGGTAAGTGAACATATGAGACTGGCTCAGCCTCATTCATAGAAAAGAAAAGGAGACCACGGTGACCTCCCACCATGCAGCTGCTCCATTTGCAGAAGCGTCGGCCGGGGTGTGGCCCTGGGGAGCATCCACACACAGCACATCCCACGGCTCAGAGATCCCACTCCTGGGTGTGGACTTGATACAAATGTGGACTTGTGTGCACTGGGACATGCCTTCAAGAGTTTTCACAAACAGCATTGTTAAGAGTCGTCTAGGCCTGGCGCGGTGGCTCACACCTTTGAGAGGCTGAGGCAGGCAGATCACCTGAGGCCAGGAGTTCGAGACCAGCCTGGCCAACATGGTCAAACCCTGTCTCTCCTAAAAATACAAAATTTAGCCAGGTGTGGTGGCACGCACTCCTAGCTACTTGGGAGGCTGAGGCACAAGAATCGCTTGAACCTGGGAGGCAGAGGTTGCAGTGAGCTGAGATCGCACCACTGCACTCCAGCCTGGACAAGACAGCGAGACTCCATCTCAAAAAAAAAAAAAAAAAAAAAGAAAAGAAAAGAAAAAAGAGTAGTCTAAAGCTAGGAACAGCCCCACCTAAAAAATTAAAAATAGAACTGACATATGGCCTAGCAATCCCACTTCTGAGTATTACCCAATGAAATGAAACCAGTATCTCATAGAATAGCTGCACTCCCATAAGCAAGATATAGGCTCAACCTAAGTGTTTGCTGACGGATGAATGGATAAGCAAAATGTGGTGTATATATACAGACATATGTACACACAAGGGAATATTATTCACCATGACAAAGAGAGGGATCCTGCCATCTGCAACAACACGGACGAAACTGAAGGACATTATGCTCTGTGAAATAAACCAGGCACAGAAAGACACTTACATGTGGAATCGAAAATAGCTGAACTCAGCCAGGTGTGGTAGCTCATGCCTATAACCCCCAGCACTTTGGGAGGCTGAGGCAGGAGGATCTCTTGAGGCCAGGAGTTCAAGACCAGCCTGGACAATATAGCAGACCCTATCTCTACAAAAAAATAAAAATAAAAAAAAAATAGCTGGAGGTGGTGGTGCATGCCTATAATCCCAGCTACTAGGGGCAGGGGGGTGGGGTGGAGTGGGGTGTGGCTGAAGTGGGAGGATCACTGGAGCCCATGAGTTCGAGGTTACAGTGAGCTAGGCTCAGGCCACTGCACTCCAGCATGGTGACAGAGCGAGACCCTGTCTAAAATAAAACAAATAAAATGAAAATTAAGTTGAGTTCATAGAAGCAGAGAGTAGAAGGATGGTTGCCAGGGGCTGAGGTGGGAAATGGGGAAATGTTGATCGGAGGGTGGAAACCTTCAGTCAGACAGGATGAGTAAGTTCTGGGGTCTCCATGTAACTCATGGCGACTGTAGTTAACAGTACTGCTCGTGGCTGGGCGCGGTGGCTCACGCCTGTAATCCCATCACTTTGGGAGGCCGAGACGGGCGGATCATGAGGTCAGGAGATCGAGACCATCCTGGCTAACATGGTGAAACCATGTCTCTACTGAAAATACAAAAAATTAGCCGGGCGTGGTGGCGGGCGCCTGTAGTCCCAGCTACTCGGGAGGCTGAGGCAGGAGGATGGTGTGAACCCAGGAGGCACAGCTTGCAGTGAGCTAAGATCACGCCACTGCACTCCAGCCTGGGCAAAAGAGCGAGACTCTGTCTCAAAAACAACAACAAAAAAAACCAAAAAGCAAAAAAAAAACCAACCAAACAAAAAAAACACAGTACCGCCTCGTTTAATTGAAATTTGCTAAGAGAGTAATCTTAAGTGTTCTTGTCACACACACGCACACACACGGTAACTGTGTGGTGATGGATGTGCAGATTCATGCAAGTGTGGTCGTCATTTCACAATGTGTAGGTATATTAAATCACAACGATTTTGGCTGTCAATTTTGTCTCAATAAGGCTGGAAAAATTCAATTACAACAACAATAGCAGCCCCAAATGTGTACCACTGTAAGACAAAGAACCTGTGGTCTATTCACACAACCATACAGAGGTGATAATGAAGTAACACCACCACCAGAGATGTGGACAAGCCACCCTAAAAACACCAGGGAGGGAAAAAGGCAGGTGTGAGAAGGCGCTTTCACAGGCCGGAGGGGCTGCCTCGGGGTGGCAGCGCAGGGTGGGGCAGTGGCAGCGTCTGCTCTCGGCCTGGCGGTGAGGCCACCAGGGTTTGCGTTACGTTTGCTCTTTTTTTGCACATTTATGTTTTGTACCCTTTTTGGCATGTGTTTTGGAAAAAAGAGCTAAGGGTTAGAAATGACAAGTGGTACCTCTGGGTTGGGGGAGAAGCATCTGGGGGCAGGAGGCCGCTGTGGCTGAGGTCCCTGGGGCTGGGCCACCTGCCTGGTGTGGGGGACCTCCCTGCTCTGCCCCTCGCCGCACCCCCCACGCTCTTCCTTAGCTGGCCCCACTCCCTGCTTGGCTCCTGAGCTGCTGCCCTGAGTTTTCTGTCGGCCTTTGAAGTGGGAGCCCAGCTTGCAGGTGTGTGGTGTGCAGAGGCCTCGGGCCCACCCGCCGCCTGTCCCACTCCAGCTTTCCTCTCTCCCCACCCCAGACAGCTGCTGCCCTCCCCGCTGGGGGCTGAGCCAGGGAGGAGGCAGAACAAGCCGGCCCTGTCCCCTGCCAGGACAGGGCAGCCAGGACAGGGCAGCGCCAGCACCGCAGTGCAGGGCAGGGGCCCGCGGGACTTCCTTTCTCCAGATGTGGACGTTCCAACGTCCGGTGGAAAGGGGGTAGTGGGCAAGGCCCAGGCCAGAGGGCCCAGGAGCTAGAAGCGGGGCAGGGAGCCATGCGGCAACCCCTCTCTCCCCAGCACTGGGGTCCCTCTCATTCTTCAGGGCTGGGAAAACGCTACTTCCCAGAAAGTGGCAATTTTATTATTGTTATTTGCCTACTTGCAATAGCACCTTGAAAAACATGCCATAGAGACGTGGAAAATGAGGAGAAAGGATTAGCCCATCTCCCAGCCGATGCCCCCATTCATGGCTAGGTGTGGACCTGAGCACTCGTAGAGGGACAGTGTGGGTTTAGTCCCTCGTCTTGACTTCGGGGGCGGGAATGCCAGCAGGCTGCCCAGCGCTGGCATCTCAGACACCTGCTGAGGGCCAGTGTTTGTCTGCTGGGGTCTGGGGCCTGAGGCCAGCCTGGCAGGCCTGCTCAGCGCCACTGGGACACTTGCAGAAATGTAACCACTCCATGTGCAAGGAGACCCAGGGGACCTGCCACCCCCAGGAGACCCAGGGGACCTGCCAGCCCCAGGCAGGGAGGGAGGGAGGGCAATGTGCTTGTTCCGGGTCTGCAGGGTAGAGACGCTGCAGCAGGCCCTGGCTGCGTCCCCCAGCACCCCAGCCCCTCCCTGCAGATCCCATCATGCAGGGCCTCCCCGAGGCCACCCTCTGGTCTCCTTTAGGGTCATGGCTCTGCCTGCAGCCTGGAGCCCAGGCCCTGGATCAGTGCCGGCATCGCTCTCCTCCCAGCCAAGCACTGGCTGCTGAGAAAAACAAGACTGCCACCTGGACATCACAGTCCCAGGTGGGTGACAAAGGTCCTGGGAGGGGCTCACACACAGGCTGCCTGGAAAAAGCTCTGCGTTGGACACAGCTGAGCACGGTGGGCACCCTGGTGAGTGCCCCACGCCCCGCCCTCACCCTCCTCTCTCAGGCTGTGGTCAAGGCCAGCCAGCCTCACAGTGGCCTTGCCATGGAGGGGATGCTCTGATCCCTCCGAGCAGGCTGAGATTCTTGGGCTGCTGGTCAGCTGCTAACTGGGGAGGCCCCAGGCCACATGGAACCTGGAGCTGCAGTGACTTGGGGACTTGGAGGAGGCTCCTCGCCCTCCTCCATCGGGGGCGGGGCTGGCCACTGGCACTCAGGGCTCTCCTGCCCTCGGGCACCCATGCCTTTCCTGCAGGACGGGGCCGACCCTCTGCTGCCTCAGGAGGAAGCACAGAGACGTGCTCCAGTGGCATTTCCGACTTGGATGAAAGCAGGGAAGAGCTGAAGCGTCTGGGGAGCCTCCAGGAGGTGACCTCGGGCTGAAAGTGAAGATATGCAACAGCCTGCTCCCCCGGACCTGAGCCAAGGGGCTGCTCTGAGCAGGACGGGGTGGGCCTGGAGGGGAGCCAGGGACCCAAGAGACTTCCGAGGGCCCAGGAGCCAGGCAGCGGCGCCCTGACTCTGCAAACGTTAGATCACAAAGGGCGGCGCTGCGGTTCCCTGCTTTGACTCCTCTGCCAAGAGTGAAACAGCACAGCCTCGAGGTGTTTTAGAAGCTTGTTTTGAAAAATGTAGGCATGTCTTTTATTTCCTGGCAGCTTTCTGGGCAATTAGGGTTCCTCCCACAGGCACAGTGGGGGCTGGCGTCCTGGGCCGGGGGATGGGCAGGGCCTCTGGGGCTGAAGGGGATGGTCTCCTGCTGAGCGGCCTCACGCCAGCCCTGAAAGGAAGGAGGCTGGCCCCTGGCCCAGCTACCGAGGGCAATACTGGGCTGGGCCTCCGGGGACACACACATGGGACAGAAGGGGGTGTTCCAGTGGGAGGGAAGAGAGTTACCACCAGGGGCAGCCAGGGTGACTTCCTGGAGGAGGGGACCTCTGAGCTGCATTCAGTGCCCGGACAGGGGAGGGGTAAGGGAGGGGTTCCCAGGAGAGTGTTGATGCCATGTCCTCTCTCTCCTGCAGACTGAGGTCCTGGGTCTCCCTGTGGCTTCCCTGTCCCCATGGGGCCATGCCCTCAGCCCCCGTGCCCCTTCTCATGCCCTGTCCCTCTTGCTGTCCTCACAGCCTCTCCCTCTCCACCAGCCCCTCTGCTTCCTTGTGTTGACAGCAGCTCCTGCCTCCCGCTCCTTGCCTCACTTGCTTCCCACCTTGGCCAGGTGCTCCGCCAGTCCCTGTGGTCAGCAGGGCCACAGCCCAATCCCCCAGAGGCCCCAGGGCATGCCTGGCCTGGGGGCAGTGGCCCCACACTGTCTGGGTGTCCACACCTGCCCTTTCCATCCATCGCCAGCCTGGGCCGCTGCCTCCTGTCCTCTTGAGATCTTGCTGCCTTCAGCCTGTCCACACCTCAGAGGGAGGGGCCTCCTCGCAGTCCCCCTGCATCTCTGCAGTGGCCACTGGGCCACTGTCACCTCCAGCCACCACCATCAGAGATGCAATCTCGAGATGCAAGCCTGGTCTGCCCCCCACTCCCCACATACCTGAGAGTCTTACTCATGGGGACCCCTGTCACTCCTCCAGGACCCCAGCCCTGTCCCCACGTCCTGCCCCAGTGAGCCTCCAGGGCTGCCTTGCCTGCTCCACTTTGCCGCCTCCAACCCACTCCAGAGCTGATGGCAGGAAATGTTTGCTGAAAGATGGGCTCAAGGGCCGAAGAGGCCGTGCCTGACCCTTGACAAGCTCCTGGACAAGCTCAGAGGACAGTGTGATGTGTGATCCGGGGCTGCCCTCCTGTGTGGAGGCATTGGGGTCAGGGTCCTGGGCTGGCCACAGTCCTGCTCCCACTTGGTGTTCCCTGACCAGCCCGCAGAGCCCAGAGGCGACTTCAGCATGTGCTGAGCCCCGGGCACCACGGGAGAAGGGCAGGGGCTGCACACAGCGGTGTCTAATAACTGACACCTGCTGGCTGAATGAATGACTTGCCCTGCTTTGCAAAGAACCAGGGAATGGATGCCAAGGCACCTGGGTGTCGAGGCTGGTCCCCATACAGAATGAATGGGGTGAAGCCAAGTTGGGGCTCCCACCTGCCTGGTCGCAGACATGCAGCAGTGTGACCAGGTCCTGACCCTTCCAGCCTGTCCTGCCCTTGGATCTGCCCAGAGCCCCCAGCCCCACCATCAGTCAGAACACCAGGACACCCTGTCTGGCCTAGAAGCCCATGGGCAGAAGGAGTGCAAGGAGTGCTATCAGGTGGGATCCTGTGGGGGCAGCTTGTCCCGGCCACCCCTTCATGGTAAATAGGAGGCAGGAGGAGACTGGAGCCTGCAGAGTAGGTTAGGTTAGGAGTGCCCCGGGTCACCATGAGCAGCCCTCGGAGGGAGGGGCCGTGCTTCCCAGGTGGGGTTCTGAGCCAGCCCCAAGAGCCCCTGGTCACGGCACTGCCTCTATTCCCCCACTTGGGATCTGCCCTGGGTGGTCTGCATTCTTGCCACGCCCCCAGGCGGCCCTGGAGCAGCACGGAAGCCTGCTTTGGAGACACACATGGTCCGGACCTGTCAGAGCTGGGGAGCGGCCACCTCCGGCTGCGCTCGGTGAGTCAGGTGGTACGGCCGCCTTCATCCTCGGCAGGGTGTAACTGCGAATGCCCTTCTGGGCAGGGGCGGACAGAAGGGAAGTGCCCTGAAAAGCTCCCTGCCTTGGATCCAGTGAGCCCACGTGGGGCAGTTTATTGCAAGGGAGGGAAAGAGAGGGAGGCCTGCACGAAGGCCCGTGTAGGACAGACGCACATCCATTCAGGAGACTGAAACACCACGGAGCCAATGACTAGCGACTGGTTAAACATTCACAGTGTAGCCATATAATGGAATCTTGTATTGTCATGAAAAAGCATGTTTTCACAGAAAAGTTAGGGCACGGGTAAATGCTCGTGGTGTAACATTGAAAGAAATAGGCAAAACAGAGACCCATAAGAGATGGTAACCCGAAGTGTTTTGTAAAACCCTACCCTTGAAAACAGGTAAGGAAGAACTTCACCAAAATGTTAAAGGCACTTATTTTTGGATGATGGAATTACGGATGTTTCATCCCAATGATCAGAAGATGAACAATATTTACTGAGCAGCTTAGGAGCTAGCACTGTTCTGGAAGCTTGACAGCCCGGTGAACAAAACAGACAAAAATAAATAAATTTAATACTAAAAAAAGATGCATTGCTGCTCTTCTGTCTCCTTAAATCAGAGCAAGGGCACAATCAAGGTTTTGGACTGAAGGAATGAAGAAATGAAGTGGTGAGTACGTCAACAGTGAATGAATGTACCAAGTTTCTGTGGGGAGCTGCCTGGGAGAATGCGGTGTGGCCAGCTGGCCACTTCTCTGCCAAGAAGCTCTAGCTTCACCTTATCACCGAAAACTCAGGAGGATATGAGAATAAGCTGTAGACCTCATGACCCTCTGCCCCCTAAACATTTTAGTATTTCCCATCAACAAGGATATTCTCTCATGTAAGCATATACAATCACCCACAGCAGGAAATTTAACATTGATGCCAAGCTATCAATACAGTTTTCCCCCATTTATATGTTTCATCATTTATTTACTTATATCAGTGTGATGCCATGGATTTCTCCTTTGTTTAATAGATTAGAATCTGTTACTATCATTATTTGTTTTAATGCTCCAATTGTCCCAAACACTGCCACTGGGAGCCCTTCTGGAGGGCCTCTGTGTCCTTTTGATCCATCTCCATCCTTCTCCTAGTGCTTCCTTCCTTTATGGCACAACAAGATGTTCCAGGCTCATCTTGCACTTCTCTTGCCACGAGCCTAGGATCTCCAAGGCATCCTGGTTCTTTTTAGTGGAGACTGGTGTTTAGCAGCCAAGATCGGAGCATGGAAGTGCCCTTTGCTATTGAGGTATTATTGCTTCCATTTCTCTCAGTGGACAGAGTTAGGAACTGTGTATGTAGGTAGACACACAGATGTATATACCTGTGTCTACACCCATCTGTCATAATACATACATGGAAAAAAGTGCTATGAGGTTATACGGATATGCTGAAGTCAAATCTAATACAAAGCCAGAGGTTTCACTTGATGTTTCCTCCTTTCCGTATTTGCAACTCCTATCTTCAAGAGAAGCTCACACCATTCTCAATCTATTTACTCATTTGTTCAACAGCCTCAACATTTCTGACCCATACCACTGTGGAAAACAATGCTACACTTGGAGTTTCATAATTGTTCACCATTCTTTTCACTTTTGTTCACAGATATATAGTCAAAGTATTGTATTAAAAAGTACATGCTGAAATTAGTAGACAGTAATTTTAAAGCAATTATTATAAAGATGAAAAATATGCTCTGGATAGAAAAGGAAATGTCAACATAATGAGGGGAGAAATGAAAAATGCAGAAAAGATCCAAATACAACTTATATGAGTAAAAAGTGAAACAGATGAAACAAACATACTCTGAATGGGATGAATAGGTTAGACTGTGTAGAAAAAAAAATCAGTTAATTTGAAAACATAACAATAGAAATATTCAAAATGAAGGACAAAGAAAAAAGACTTAAAAATAACAAAGCCTCATTCTCATTGTCAATGAGCTCTGGGACAACAGTAAGAAGTTTAATGTACATACAATTTGAGTCTCCAAAAGAGAGGAGAGAAAGGACAGAAAAAATATTTGAAGATGGCTGAGATTTTTTTCAAATTTCATGGAAACTATACACTCACAAATCATGAATCTTAATGAAACCAAGCAGAAGAAATATTTTTAAAACCCTACAACAATACACCTAATAACCAAATTGCTGAAAAGCAGTGATAAAAAGAATATCTTAAAAGCAATCAGAGAAAAAAGATGCATATGCAGAGGAACAAAGATGGGAATGACGGCAGACTTCTCATCAGAAACTATGCCAATCAGAAGACAACAGAGCAGCATCTTCAAAAAATTTAAAACACAAACAAAATCCAAAGTCAATCTGGAATTCTACACCCACCCAGCAGAGCTTTCTTTCAAAAAATGAAGATAAAGAGATTTTCAAATTTTAAAATACCAGAGATAATCTATGCCAGCAGGTCTACACTATAATATTAGAGGAAGTCCTTCAAGCAGAAGGAAAATGATATAAAAATGGAAATCTGGGCCAGGCATGGTGGCTAAGGTCTGTAATCCTAGCACTTTGGGAGGCTGAGGTGGGCAGGTCACTTGAGGCCAGGAATTCAGCCTAACCAACATGGTGAAACCTTGTCTCTACTAAAAATACAAAAATTAGCTGGGTGTAGTGGTGGGCACCTGTAGTCCCAAGTACTCAGGAGGCTGATGCAGGAGAATCATTTGAACCCGGGAGGCAGAGGTTGCAGTGAGCCGAGATCGTGCCACTGCACTCTAGCCTGGACGACAGAGTAAGTAAGAATCCGTCTCAAAACAAAAACAAAAACTAAACTAAACTAAAATTTAAAAAATAAAATTTTTTTAAAAAAGAAATCTGGACCTACACGAATAAATGAAGAAGACTGGAAACAGTAAATATGTGGGTAAATATAAAAGACTTTCTAATTTTTAATCTCTTTAAATGATAATTGACAGTTTTAAAGAAAAAAAAAACATCGGCCAGGTATGGTGGCCTATGTCTGTAATCCCAGCACTTTGGGAGGCTGACGTGGGTGGATCACGAGATCAGGAGTTCAAGACCAGCCTGGCCAAGATGGTGAAACCCTGTCTCTACTAAAAATAAAAAACTAGCTGGGTGTGGTGGTGGGTGCCTGTAATCTCAGCTATTCAGGGGGCTGAGGCAGAGAATTGCTTGAACCTGGGAGGCGGAGGTTGCAGTGAGCCAAGATCACACCACTGCACTCCAATCTGGTGACAGAGTGAGACTCCATCTCAAAAAAACAAACAAAAAGTTAACAGTGCATTATTTGGTTTATAACATGTGTAAAGTAATATATATGACAACAATAGCATGAGGGCCAGAAGGGAAATGGATGTATGCTGTTATAAGGTTATTATATCATACTTGAAAGAGTATAATATTATTTGAAGGTAAACTATGTTAAGTTAAAAATGTGTTTTAAATCTAGAATAATCACACAAAAAAAAATCAGAGGTGTAACTAATAAGCCAGTAGTAGAGATAATATGAAATCATTTTTAAAAATGAAAAAGAAGAAACTACAGAGAACAGATGTAACAAATAGGAAGATGATAAGTTAAAATTCAACCATATTGATAATTACATTAAATGTAAATGGTCTAAAACACTCTAATTAAAAGAAAAAGATTTGTCAGGCTGGATTAAAAAAAATCAATACTACACTTCTTTTTTTTTTTTAGCATTTACAAGAAAAAGAATCAAGGACACAGTCATTAAGGTGTGGTAAGGGTTTTGCTGAAGATTTCACAGGAAGCCAGAACAGGAAGCCACAACAAATGCTCAGACTGCAGTTTTATCAGTGTCGTGCCCACTGCCTACACACATCTCCTTTCTTCATGGCTCCCCTAGTGGGATGTGAGGATCATTTTGTGCCTCAAGCAGAGGCCAGCCTCACCCCCTGGCTCATCCCCACTCCAGGATCTTCTCCTCCATACATGCATCAGCCTCTCTCCTTCCTCACATAGGACAGCCTGGCCCTGTCCAGCCCAGGGGCTTCCAGCCCTATTCCAGCTCACTCAGCCAAGAAAGGGCTCATCAGAAACCACAGATGTTAGAAGGCAGAGGGCAGTATAAATGATAACCAACGTTTTTATGGCCACCTTTACAAATTGCTGTTCCCGTGTGCAGCCTTATGGCTTCCCATGGCCCATCACACACAGAAGTGTCACAGACAACACTTCATGCCAGTATCACACAAACTGACCTGCCTTCCCTGTGAGCCTCTTCTCTAAGCAGGTCACCTGCAGAGGTGGGGCAGTGCAGACAGAGACTTTCCTTATGGGGCCCAGCATGCAGCCAGGACCCCCTATCACACTACCATGTTCCAACAGCTGTGCCTGTGCCAGGGGTCAGGCCAGTCCTGGGAGGGAGCCGGCCATGGGCTGAGGCTGAAGTGTGCAGGTCCCGCATCTCTGTGTGGAAAAGCTGACTCCCAGGCTAAGACTCACCCTGTCAGGGAAGGTGGGACTGCTTCTGCTTTGGGGCACACACGGTGCAGAAATGTGCTGGTGGCCACCACCATGAGCCCACCATGTGGATGGGGCACAGGAGGACTCACTGCTCAGGGCGCAGGCATCTTGCTGCATGCATCCTCTGGCCTCAGCAGGGGTGGAAGAGAGAGTCCTTCACCGGGGCACCACCACCACTGCAGCCCCAGGCTGTCGTCTGAGGCCTATTCTGAGCCCACCACCAGAATGGTGGCATGAGGATGGATGTGGTCCCTGCCTTCATGGGCACATCCCAAACAAGAAAACTAAGGAGCAACCCAGGTGAGGTCAGAACCAACAAGCTGCAGTGAG
Source organism: Nomascus leucogenys (assembly GCF_006542625.1). NCBI lineage: Eukaryota > Metazoa > Chordata > Mammalia > Primates > Hylobatidae > Nomascus > Nomascus leucogenys. Next base: position 141,341,731 of record NC_044402.1, on the reverse strand, counting down.
CACAGAGGGTGGGGCTGGGGGAGTGTCTGAGCGGGGGGGGGTGGGGCGGGAGGGCAGAGGGGGTCAGGAAAGTGTAGCAGGGATTCTGGCGAGGAGAGACAGGATCCCACTGATGTTTTGTACGGCTCCCTTGGCCACTCTGCACAGCGGAGGGCAGGCTGGAGGGAGAGGGCAGGAGCTGGAGGTCAGCAAGGGGGTGCCACAGGTGTCCAGGCAAGTGGGGATGGAGCTTACGTCTGGAAGGTGACAGCTGGGAAATGGTCCAAGTAGACATGTAGGCGGAGCTGCTGCTGACGTGGACAGTGAGGGAGAGGAGGGAGGCATTGGGGCGGCTCTCAGGGGTTCATTCACAGAGATGGGTGGGGGCCAGGGAGCTGCTGCTGACGTGGAGGGTGAGGGAGAGGAGCAAGGCATTGGGGAGGCTCTCAGGGGTTCATTCATGGAGATGGGTGGGGGCCAGGGAGGAAGCAGGACTTCTGTTTGGGTCCCACTGAGTTTGGGGTGGCACAGTAAGAGGCAGCTGTACACAGGAGTCTGAAGGCCCCTGAATCTGCATTCTGAGCCTCAGTTTCCTCATGTGGACTGGGCATGACTGTCCTGCTCCATCCTCTCAGGCACTGCCTGTGAGGTCCAGGCAGATCACAGGTGTCCTGGGCTTATGGCCTTCACCTGGAGTCATCAGGCTCTCTCACTCCAGCATCCTCCTTGACTCCAGCCCCATTCCACTTCCCCAGGATCCCCTTCCATCTGCTTCCGCCACACCCAGGCAGACGCAAGAAGCGGGTGCTGAGGGGCAGGACCACCGTGGCGAAGCCCACAGCATGGGGTGGGCCAGCCCTGGAACCTCACTGAATAGGGTGGCCAAGGGGTAGCCCAGGACCCTCCTCTCAGCCAAGGGGCTCCTGCATTTGCTGGGGTGTTTCATGAGCTCAGAAAAGAACAGAGACGGCAGTGATTTCTCCCCACGTCTGCTCCCAGATTTGCGCATGCGCAGGCCTCGGTCCCACTGAGACAGTCCCTGTGGGTCAGGGTAGATTTTCCAGATGGCTTGGAGCTGGCGACCACACAATCATGACAGTGATGGGGTGTGTCACAGGTATGACCTGATGGGGGAGCTTCGCCACACAGATGGGGAGACAGAGGCTCAGGGAGGAAATGACCAGACAAAGGTCACAGGCTGCATGTGAAGTCCCACATCAGAGCAGCTGCCCTGAGCTCCCTGTTCCGGGAGGGGTAGGGCTGGGACTGTGACCGGATGGTAATGTGCAGTGCCAGAGCCAGCAGACTTGGGGTGTGGCACCAAGCCTCAGGGCACAGAGTAGGGGTTTGGCCAGCAGCAGCGAGGGTCAGTCTGACTGTCCGCATTCCTCCTTCTTGCCTGCGGGGCTCTGCAGGGCACCACCCACTCTCGGCCCTCAAATCCTCCCTGCCTCTGCTCAGGGCTCTGTCGGGGGTCCTGATGCCAAAGAAACTGAGATCCTACCGTGGCCCAAAGACCGTGCTGTGGATGGGGGCAGTGCTTGGAGCCAGGGGCTTCAGTGTAGGGGGCACCAGGAAGATTTCCTCTCTCATTCCCTGCACCTGCCCCCAGGAAACCACTCCACCTGCACAGACCCCACAGACCGCGGCAAGCTCCGTCTTAATGCACACTGGCAGTTCCTGCATGGCAGGATAGCGGCAGCGTGCCACACTCCTCAGCACGCCACACTCCTCAGCACGCCACACTCCTCGGCGCGCCACACTCCTCGGCGCGCCACACTCCTCGGCCCGCCACACTCCTCGGCGCGCCACACTCCTCGGCGCGCCACACTCCTCGGCGCGCCACACTCCTCGGCTGCATTATCTTTGTGTGTAGAACCTTAGCAATAAAATGCACTTTCAACACTTTTCAGAGCCTTACAACTTATCACACACATACAGCTACTGTGACATGGGAAAGAAGCAAAACGATGGGTCCCTTCTGGAAAGGGGGCCACTCCATGTGTGGCAGAGCTGTCTTGCTAGGGCCGTAATCCATGTGCTATTTCTGATGAAGACAGAAGAAGCACCCACCTCATGCAAGAGCACTTCTAATTTCTACCTGTGACTTGCGGGCAGTGTCAAAGGGAGGCACATTCATTCATTCAGACAACAAGCCCACTCTTGGTCAAGCGACGGGCTGGGGGTGGAGGAGCGCAGAGGTCACTGCAGTGGGATGGGGGCTGGAAGTTCCTCGCTGGGCCTGACATGGGAGTCTGAGTCCAGGGCCAGCAGACTCCAGGCCCCTACTGACTGGAGCTGGACAAGGGCCAGAGCCAGGGGCCTCAGAAGAGGGTCCGCTCAGCCTGGGTGGGCATGGGAGGCCCCAGGCAGGTCCACTTCCTTCAGAACAAATGCCTCCCTTCTTTCCACCTGGCTTCAGCCCTAACCTGCTGCCAACCACCCCTTTCTCTCTCCCTCCTTGACCACAGAGCCGTCACAGTTACTTCAGGCAAGGTGTCCTGGGCAACACACCCTCAAGAATCCTGCTAAGCAAACAGAAAGGTGAAGTGCACTGCAGGCACTGTGTCCACATCGGCAAATGTTTTTCAAATAATATCTTTGTTTCAGGAAAAAGCTCTGATGGAGATAAATGTTTTGTTAGCAGCCAGAAGGTTCATTTCTGACGAAACCCTTGTTTTCCTAGCAGATCTTCCCACGTTAGAGCTGTTTCCCCCAGTTGCTCTGGCAAGGGCAGATGTTTTTGGTGAGGCTGTTAAGTGGGTTAACCAATTTAATAATATTTTCACCTGTGACCGTAAGTGGGAACGGTGAGCCTGGCCCAAATGCTTAAGGAGCCTCTTGAGTTCTGTTCGGATGGTGCCAATGTGAGTGTCCCATACCTCAAGTAGACAGGCCTCCTCCAGCTCGGGCCAACGCTGAGCACCATTCTGTCCTACCCACTTTGTACTTCCAGGAGTCAGTCCCGTTCCTCTGCCCAAGTCCTGGTCCAGAGGGACTTTCAGGGGGTAGCACCGACAGCATGGCTGCCCCTCCCACCACGGTCAGGTCACCCAGTGCTGCCACCGAGGCGGGGAGGCCTTCCCGAGAAGGTGGGGAAAACGCAGTGGGTGCTGTGGATGGTGTTGGCAGTTGTGGGGTGGGAGGCGTACTAGAGGGCATGTGGTGGAGGAGGCCCTGTGGATGGAGGTGGGGAAGGATGACGACAACCATGCAGAGGATGTGGATGGTGACGACGGGAAGCTGGGGACCATGGGGAAGGTGGTGGTGGAGGCAGTGCTGCTGATGGTGGGGTTGAAGGTAGTGGTGTTGATGGTGGAGTTGGCAGTACAGGTGGTGTTACTCCGGGCAGCACAGATGGCAGAGGCGACATGGCTGGCAGTGGGTTGAGGCTGGAGGTGGGCGAGGGTGTGGGAGGGCTGATGGTGGAGGTGGCAGTGGTGATGGAGCTGGAGGGGACTCTACTTGAGGCTGGCTCAGCAGTTTTCTAGATATGATCTGGGGTGTTTCAGGGAACCACCAGGTACCAGTGCACCGTGGCCTACTCAGGGCGAGTGCTCCATGCAGTTACCAGGTGCATTTCATTACCTGGGCTGCCATAAGGGCTTGGCCTAGGGTCACACTCTGGGAGCCATGGAGACAGAACTGGCACTCGGGCCTGTTCCTTCAGCTGAGCTGAGCCTGCTGTCATGAGTCCCTGGCCCCAAGAGTCCCACTGGGAGTCCTGTTTGGAGAGTCTGAGCCTGAGCGGCCAGCCCCCAGACTGCGGAGAGGAGCGCAGGGAGGGGCAAGCCTGTTGCTAGCCTGCCTAGGAGGGTCTGCGAAGAAGCAGGCCCTGCCCTAAGCGCCTGGGCAAGGGGTCCAGCCTCCTGGCTCTGGGCCGCACTGGCGTCCACGGGGGGCGGGGCTGAAATGGCCCAAGGAGGGGCTTCAACCTTCGCAGGCCAGGCGCCCCACTTGGGAAACTGAGGCCCGGGAAGCCCGTGCCCACGGCTACATTGCCATGTGCGAAAACCTGGGCAGTACCAGGGCCCCCTGCTCTCCTCTGGGAATCAGGCGCCGGGAAGACGCGCTCGGCAGGTCTGGCAGGGGCCGGGGCGCCGCGCTCCACTCGCCCCCGCCTCGGTGCCCGGCGGCTGCCGCCCCCGCCCCGCCCGCGCGCCTCTCCCACGGGCCGCTGTCCGGCCTTGGCCGCCGCGGAGGAAGCGCTGTCCTCATTCCACCTCGGGCCGCCCCGGTGCCAAGTGGCTGGCGGCGGCGGCGGGAGTCCGGGCCCGGCGGGCAGCGGCCGGGGCGCAGCGCCCTCCCCTCCCGGGCGCCCCGCGAGCCCGGGGGTTACTCACGTAGAGTCCGGAGTGCTCGGCACCGAAGAACGGGAAGGGCACCGAGAGCGGCCGCAGCCCCGAGCCGCCGTCGTCCTGCTTGGGGGTGACGGCGTCGCCGCGCTCGGCGCCGAACGGGTAGAAGTCAGCGAGGGCCACCGCGCCGCGCACCCCGCGCGCCCCAAGCCCCAGGGCCGCGGCCACCAGCAGCGCCCAGGCGACGCCGTGCCGCATCGCGGGGGTGTGCGGGCGGGACGGGGCGCGGGCGGAGCAGGGCGCTGGGGGACTAGGCTGCGCGCGCGGGTGGCCAGCAGGGCCAGGCGGGGTGCGGGGAGCGCGGGCGCGACCTCTCGCCGCGCCGTCGGGGGCTCCGCGTCCCGCGCCCGTTCGGCCGGGCCGCGCTCTCGCCGCAGCTCCGCAAAGGAAAGCGCCGGGCGGGACCGCGTTCGGGGCCAGCCCCGCCCCTGGGGCCACGATTTAAATATCCAGACCGGCGGTCACTCGGGGGGGCGGGGCCATGCAAATCGAGCGTCTCTTAAAGCGCCAGGCCCCGTGGGAGGGCGCGGGCGCGCGGGGAGCTCAGTCCCCTGGCCTGGGCACAGGCAAGGTGAGGGCTCTGTGGGCGCGCGCCCTGTGGTGGGGCCATGCTCCGCCCCGGGTTCCTACCCTAGTGGGGGCGCCTGGGTCCTCAGAGCGGTCCTGGGACAGACCTGTGTCCCTAAGGCCTGAGACGCTGGGCCCGCCCTGAAGGTGTGTCATCACGCGGGGGGGCGGGAGGGGCACCCTAGCCGGGCAGTGCCTGGATGAACCCGTTCCATGCTGCCCCCTTCCCAGCCCTGAGCATGGGGACGCCAGGCTTCCAGCCACTGGGGCAGGCTACCCCCGGAGCCCACTCCCTGCCTGGGTCTGTGTGAGGAAGAGCCTGGGCCGGAGACTTGGAGGCACGGAACAAAGTGTTTGCATCTGCGTGGCCACATCAGGAGAAATTCCTGGCAGGCTCAGGATCTCGGGGGCGACCCCTGGGTAAAGCAAACCCTCCGTGGGAGAAGACTGACCCACTCAGGCCCTGGGGGCAAGCGCGCCCATGACACCGTCCTTGGCAGGTGGGGGCAGGACTCTGAGTCCCAGTATTTGAATTCAAGGTCCCCACCCTGTGGCCTGCCAGCCCTCCCCCCTGTCTCTTGGGCTGCTGGCCTGGGCATTGCTCTGCACCTGCCTGTCCTGCCTCAGGGGCTCAGCCGGGACCACCTTTATGTCCCCAGGCCCATGGCAGGGTCTGATTCCTGGAACTCACCCGGCCCACCGTGGTCTCTTCTCTTAGATCCTGGTGTTGGGTGATGTTGGCTGCGTGCCACACTGGGGCCCCCAAAGATAAGAGTGCACCCCTTGAAGACAAGCAGGAAAGCCCCGGCTGATGGTAACTGCACCTACCACTGAGGTGCTGGGTGGTTTTTTGTTTGTCTTCGCGTTTGTATCTTCTGAAATGTCTCAAGTGAGCACGTGTTGTTTTTCAGTGAGAGCCAGGCACAGTCAATGTTATTTTTAAGAAGCAGCAGAGGGTTCTCTGCGTGTGACTGGGTGTTGCTGGTTCTCACGGATCCTGCCCTTGGTGTTTTCACTCAGAGGTTCACGACCCTTTAGACTTGGCGTCAGGGCCAGGTGCAGAATTGTTAAGGAGGGAGCTGACCCTGCACTGGCACGCCCCTGAGAGTGAGCACCTCCTGAAAGCTTGCCCCTGGCGCCTCTCCCACGCTGCATGGGGTGGCAATTCTGTTTGCAGAGAGGCAAACTGAGCCTGGGAGGGGAAGGGCTCTGTCCCGCAGTTAGCCCTTAGGTCACAGTCCCAGCTTTCAGAGCTCCAGGACAGCAGCACAGCCATGGTTCCAGGGCCAGGAAGGTCAAGGCCTCCTGTCTTTGGAGGGAGGCACCAGAGAGGGCGTGGAACTGTAGAGTCCCTACTTGAGGCTGGCTCTCGGTGAGAGCCTGGCGAGGAGAGACATGTCTCCACGCACATGCACACACGTCCACGCACACATGCATACTTATTCACACGCACGGAGGCAGCGTACGCACATACACGGGGCCTCAAGAACACACTTTAACCCTTTCCTCAGCCCAGCCCTGGCCTCCCTGGGCAGGGAGGGCTGCTCCCACCTCTCACTGGCACAGGCCATGGGGTCAGGACAAGGCCCCATGTAGCAGCCTCGGGAACAGAGCTGCCAGGCGTCACCGTGGCGGGAATCAGGGAGAACGCTTTTCTATTTGTCTTTTTTCTAGAAGAACCTGGCAGCCCTCTATCCTCTTTTCAGTGCATTTAGGGCCTGGCTGAACGGCCCTTCCTGTGAGTTTGCGAAGGTGGGAGGTGGCAGTGCCAACCCCAGGGCAGGATTTCTCCGCTGAAGAGGTGTTGTCATGGGGATGTGAGGCTTTGACCCCCACTAGGGCTGGCCCACCTCCTGCCCTGTCCCCACTACCCATCCACTTCCCACCACATGCTCCTGCTCTGCTCTCAGAACCCAGCCCGGGGTGCTGCCTCCCAGCCAGCTGCCCAGGCCAGGCACCCTTATCGCCACTGCCGACCTTCTCTTGAGCACACAAGACAGGGGCCTGGGTAACAACCCATTTCTGGGCTGGGTTTGGGTCAACTTGGGGGCAGGGCTGCCCAGGGCCCAGGGCACCTTGGGGCACACAGTGGTACTCAGTGGCTGCACCGAGTGGAGGCCTGTTTCTTCAGGCGGGTGGGCTGGTGGGCCTCACGGGGGTCGCTGAGCAGTGTTGGAAATGCTCAGGCCCGTCCTTGTCCCAGAGAATCAGAGCTCATGGGCCTGGGGAGTGGCTGGCAGTGGGCCAGACCCTGGTCATGGCCCGGAGAGGCCACACTTCCTCGGGCCTGTACCCTGCTGACCAGCCTTGGCCTGCGCCCTGTGCAGATTTTCAGCTGGGCCCGGGGAGCTGGGGGTTAACACAAGGCCCCGCTGCTGCTGGGCATTACATTTCATTAAAAACAAAACAAAACAAACAAAAAAAAAATAAAAAAAAAAACAACACAACTCTGCAGGCAAAAAAGAGAAAAAAATGTTTTTTTCAGGTGCTAAAAATATTATCAGGAAATACTTTTCAGCAATGTGCTGTTTTAGGCTCCCCTCTGGACTCAAGGGCGCCTTTGTCTCTGCCACAGAAAATCCACATTTATCAAAACCAAAATTGTTTTATCAAGCAGGCTCATGTTCTGTGGCCAGGAAACCCGAGCCTCCCCAACCGGCCTGTGACATTTTAATTTAGGGCCTGAGTGTGTGTGCAATTTAGATGGGGTGCCCCGGGAGCTGCCCTCAGGATGCCCCAGGACTCGGGGCTCCACGCAGGCCAAGGTGGGGGTGCCCTCCCCAACCTGCACCTGGTCGGCTGGGCCTGTTTGGTCCTCACAGGGTAGGGGTGGGAGATCCTGGGGGTTCAGGCCTGAGTTGCCGGGGCAGGGGCTGGCTGGCTGTAGCCCACCCTAACTTTCTCTCCTCCTCTCCCAGAAGTGGCAGGTGGAGTGCAGGTCCCCTGCCCCAGAAGCCCCGATCCCAAGTAAACCTCCACATGCTCTGGAATGAGGCCAGGAGGCCACAGGGACCAAGGGCCACTTCACCTGCTCACCTGGTCACTGTCCTGTGTGGCTGGTTGGGGTCTTGGTGCAGTTGGCCCCTGAGGGAGTGTGGGGGCCACGCAGCCTGCCCTGTACCTCCTCTTCTCATGCACATGGAGCCGCACACACTTTGACTCCCATGACGGGACTTCTGTGGTTGATCTTAGGGAAATGATGGAACTGGGGTTCAACACTTCCTTCCCAGGATGCTCACTGCTGCGTGGGTTCAGGCATCGGCTCTCCCTGTCCTGGGAGCCTTGTCCATCTCCTGAGTGCCCAAGACAGGACAGAGCCCCATTCTCTGTGGGCTCCAGGATGGCAGGGACAGCCAGCAGTGGAGGGACAGTCAGGCCCAGGGTCCTCCAATGCCCCAGAGCTTCTGCAGCAACAAAGCCATGCTCTGAGATGTTTTTAGTGATTCGGGAAAACTCTAATGGTATTGTGTCAAGCAAAGGTTTTAAAAAATCGTACTCTGAGTAGCATCCATGCTATGGCCTCAACCATCCTAAGCACACGTGTGCTAGAAAAAGGGAGAGGTGGGTGTCGCCTCGGGGCTCTGCATGCAGGTCACAAATTATGATGGTGGTTACATTCTCCTTTCTATGTTTCCCTGCTAACATTTTTTGCAATTAATTTGAAAAGTATGAATGTTTTAGAAGCCCAGATAAACAATGCTCTTGGTTCCAGCTGGCCGGCTTCCTGCCCCGGCTTCAGCCAACCAAAGCTTGTGCTTCCCTCAACCTGGGGTGCTTCAGAGGACTGGCCTGTTGTTGGGTGCTGCCGTCTGTGTTCAACGTGGCCCCTCCTCCAGTGCCCCCTCCCCAGGGGGCCTTCCTCTCCCATTTGTCCCCTCTCTGTGTTGGTCTGCAACCCCATCCTTGGATGCCTGCAAAGGGTGCTGCCCCCGGACCCAGGCACCTGAGGGCCTGTCAGAGCATCAGAACTTCCTGGCCAGAGGCCGGATGGGACCCTCCAACAGCCCCTGCGTGTCCCACATTCCTCGGTGAGCCTCAAGGGTGGCAGGAATCCGAAGGGATTTTGTGTTCTGTCTCAGACAGGAGCTGGGCCCCTGCCTGCATCCCTGCCTTGTGTGGGGGAGGGTCTCCTGGCTTTCAGAAACCCCAGGCACATTTATCCCCTCTGCCCGCCAGAGAGGGCAGGCAGAGGAAGAGCCAGACTGTGGAGGCCTCCGAGGCTGCAAGTGTATGTGTGGTTCCAGCTCCATGAGGTGGTTCTGGGGGGTCCATCCCCTGCAGGGACAGGCCTGAGGGCCACCTCTGAGTTTTCACTGACACCCAGACTCTCTGTGGGTTCTAGAGGCAGACCTTGAGAGTCACCCTCCCCTTGGGAGCACCACGGATCTGCGCCGCCTCCATCAGGCTGGCCTCAGGGGGTGCTCCCTCGAGCACCCTGGCCCTGCTGGACCATGGCTGGGGATGGCAGCAGGGAGATGGACGTGGCACTCTCAGAGCCGTGGCTGCTGCAGGTGACAGTGCCTCCACCGTTAGCTGAGTGCTTCTGGCCTCAGCCTGGGCGATACTTCACGTAGGACACACCATGGCCCTCTGGGGCTGGGGTCACCCCACTTTATAGACAGGGAAACCAAAACCTAAAGAATCTGTCCAGAGTTGGGTTGCACAGCTGGTGGGGGCACAGCTGGGACCCCCGTCCAGGCAGGCCTGGGCTGGAGGCTGGCTTCAGGCCACGCATGGTCTTTTCCCCTTGACTCTGGGGAGGGCGTGGGCAGGGGTCCAGCCCCCTCTTCCCTTGGCCTTGCCTCCACGAAGGGGCAGGGCAACCCCAGCATCTGGGGCATGTCCTCTGGTTAACACGGCTCTGCCTGCCCCCTCACTGGGCAGATGGGTCTGGGGCGAGGCCAGTGGAGGGGGAGCCTTGGCCTGGGCTGTCGGGTCCCTGGGCCTGACCCCCTCCTGTTGACCTGGTGCAGACTTGTCCCAAAGCAAGGCTTCCTCCTCATCTGCAAACCAGGTGCTCAAAGGGCTGCTGTGAGAACAGAGGGAGAGCTCTCCAAACCCCAGCATGGTTCTCAGTCATCATGAGACTGGAACACAGAGGCCCACGCACGACCGCTGGACATGTTTAAGAAAATGCCAATGTATTTCCACTAGAAAAATCCTCTTTTCCGAAATACATGTCTTTATGTTGAATAAGTTAAAATAGCATCTCCTATGCTGATTTAACTATTTGTTAAAATTCAAAATTCTGAGGCCCCCACATGCATTTCAAATGTTCCCCATGAGCAGCCAGGGCAAGGGGGTTCCTGAAACTGCTGAGAGCGAGCTGTCTAATCACAGGTGCCTTTCATTGCGATGCTAAGAAATCACCTGGGCCCCTCCCACCTGCGGTGTGTTCCCTTCCCGAGCTGGGCCCCCCCACCTGCCCTGCGTTCCCTTCCTCTAAAGATGCGCTGGGTGCCTTCCCTGTACTAGGAGCTTCCGTCCCTTTGGGCGCTGCAGGGATGCAAAGAGGGAGGCGTGGACACCGCAGTCCCAGGGACACATGGGGGCTCCCGCTGCCGGGGGCTGGAGGGACCGATGCTGAGTCTCCTGCCCACAACTGGGAACCTTGAGCTTCTGTTCCTCCCTCCCACCCTGGCCATCCCTCAGGTCCTTCTGCTGGGCTGCAGAGTGGGAGGCCCCCTCAGTGAGGAGACTGCGGATGGGGAGGGAAGGCAGGGAAGGGACGTGCCTCCTAAGTGCCAGGCCCTGAGCACCACACGCTGCCTCTCAGTGACCCCCTCCACCCGCCATCTGGCAGAGCGCTCTCCAGCAGTGGGGGCAGGCCTGCCTGCTGTCCTCCACCCCGACTGGCCACGGCAGGGGGTGCCTATCGGGTCACCTGTGCCACCACTGACTCCTCCTTTGCCCAGAGTAACATCCGCTCATGGGTCACCAAGCTCTTCCCCTCAGAGCCCAGGCTGAACCTCAGAATCCTTCTCAACACAGCCACCAACAACCAGGCAGAGGTGACAGGAAGGAGCCTATATGCCCACCTCTCTTTAGCTATTGATTTTGCACGATTTACAGCGTATGGTAACTCCATTACCAAATCCACCAGAAAACCAGGTGTGCCAGGACAGTGTTTTAAGTCCCAGAGTGATCTTGAAATAGACACTCTTTCACATTCAGCCAAGGCTCACAGTAACTGTGATGGGGTGGGGGCCGGGAGCCTCTGGCCTTGCACCCTTAGGCCAGAGTCCTTTCGACCGGGACGGGAGGCCCCCGTGGCACATGCAGGGATTCACTGGGCTGGCTGGTGCCCCACAGATATCACAAATGACCACCTATAAAGCATGCGGCCCTTTGGAGAGGAGAACAAGTCACTCTGAGCAGTGGTGATGGAGACGAGGAGTGCAGATGAACACAGGTGGCCCACGCCACAGGCCCAAGATGGCCGCCTGGGTCTCCATAGCAACCCGGCCGGAGTCCCGCAGGACCGTTCCCAGCGTTTCCAGGCCGGGAACATGGGAGGCTCTGTAACAGCTTTAAGTGTTACACTCCCCTGGCGGCCAGTGAGTCACGGGGACTTGAATCTGAGTCACTTCCAGCCACCTGCCACCGTGACGGCCGCAGTTCCTGGATGCGGAGGCTCGCAGCCGCTGGGCGTGGGGATGTGGTGGCTGGCCTTGCAGGACATTATGTTTTTGGCTCCGGTTGGTGGAAATGTTTCCCACGTGTTTTCCCGTGTTTACAGAGCTGAGGGCACGGAATGAAGCCGGGGAAGCCAGCCTGACAGGGCCTGGCCCCGGGGGTCTGGCCAGAGCAGCAACTCCAAAGCGGAAATGGAGTGCCAGGCGGGGGCAGGCTGTGAGGATGCCAGGCGGGGGCAGGTTGTGAGGATGCCAGGCGGGGGCAGGTTGTGAGGACGCCAGGCGGGGGCAGGCTGTGAGGACGCCCAAGCCCCCGCTCTCTGCCGGAGGGGAAGGGGCTGTCAGAGACGAGCGACCCGCAGCGTGGTCCAGCACCAGCTGCAGGCCGAGTCTCCAGGGGCGGGAGGAGCTCTGCGGTCAGCGGGCTCAGAGTGCGCCGCTGCCTGAGGACCCTGAAGAGTGAGTGGTGGCCCGGGCGGTGCTGCCTGCACCCTGTGCTTTCTGCTGTCATCGTGCCCACCCCATCTGAACTTTGTCCCTCTTGTGCAGAGCACAAGGCATTGGTTTTCCCAACAGTGGTTCCCCCAGCAGCCTAGGGCCTCCAGCACCTTCCCCAGGGCCACCTGCCCCTGGCCAGTCAGGGATGAAGGCGGCTAGGCTGCTGGGTGGTATGCAGCAGGGCTCACTGTCTTGTCTGGAAGGCCTGGCCGAGGTGGGCCTGTTGCTGCCGCTGCACTTCCTGGTCCAGTTGGTCCTTCAGGCTGGCCACCTGGGGACCGGACAGTGGCTTAGGTCAGGTGGGCAGGCTGCATGGCCAGGGCCTCAGGGCATAGAGGCATGGAGGGCTCTGTGACAGGAAGGGCTGGAGGCCATGGTCCACAGCTCCCGAGGAGAGGTGGCATGCATGGGACAGAAACATCAGGCAGACGTCAGACTGACTCCCTTGCTGCCAGAGAGGGATGCGCAGTTCCACCTCTCACCACGGATCCCCACCCCGCCCACCTGTGGAGGCCACTGCGCACCCTTGGTGGATGGGCCCGCTTCTATTCAGGCCGGGAAGGCACTCAGAATGAGGCCGGGTGCAGTGGCTCACACCTGTAATCCCAGCACTTTGGGTGGCCGAGGCGGGCCTTGGGCATCAGGATCACCTGAGGTCAGGAGTTCGAGACCAGCCTGGCCAACATGGTGAAACCCCGTCTCTACTAACAATACAAAAAATTAGCCAGGTGTGGTGGCAGGTGCCTGCAATCCCAGCCACTCTGGAGGCTGAGGCAGGAGAATCGCTTGAACCCAGCAGGTGGAGGTTGCAGTGAGCTGAGATCTCACCACTGCTCACCAACCCAGGGAACAGAGTGAGACTCTATCTCAAAAAAAAAAAAAAAAAAAAAGCACTCAGAATGATAAGGAAATAAATAAATGTCCTTTTGCTAATAAATTTAGCAAAAGTGCCTTGGTGGTCAGGGACCGTAACTTGGGGATGACACTGGGCAGTCAGGTCACCTCCTGGGCCTCAGTTTCCTCATCTGTAAAATGAACAGACAGCTCTAAGGTCCTGATAGCTCTGAGCTCCAAGGCTCAGTGGTTCAGCCCAGCAGGTCTGTCACATGTACGTATGCATGTGTGGGTGTGCAGTGCACACACATGCCCAAGGCTTGGCTATGCTTCCTTATCCACCTCACTGTGCCCACCTCATCCTCACATGTGCCACGTGTGCCATTGTTTTCCCTTTGTGACTCTGAAGGACAGGTGCAGGGGCTGCCTCTGGTGACCTGCCCCAGAATCCATGCTCCACCTCCCAGTCGGATAAACCTTGTGCGCTCAAGAGCGAAGAAGTGCAGGCAGTGCCCGGAGTGGGTCTGGAGCCCACTGGGTGGCAGTGGAGAGCCCCTATTGCTAGAGGACTTCAAGAAGTCACCCCTACTGGGTGACTGCGGGGATGCCAGTCCTCCGTCCCTGCCTCTGCCCTCACCCAGGGGGCTGGGGTCCCGACCTTACCTGCTCTTCCAGCACCTTCACCCGCTGCTGGTGGGTCCATTCTTGGGACTCCAGGGCCTGCGTGGCCTGCTGCTGGGCCCCATGCAGACGCTCTGCCTCTGTGGCCAGGTCCCGCTGGTGCTGCGCCGTCAGGTCCTGGAGCCGCTGGGTGTGGGTCTGCTCCATCTCCGCCATCTGGGCCTGGAGCGAGAACTCGGGCATCTCACTGCTGTCTCTCACTGAGGGCCGCACAGAATCCCAGGGCAGGAGTGCCACAGGGTGTTCCACCTGTCCTTTGGGCCCCACTGCCCTCTGCCAGTGTTGACCCTGGCCAGGACTGCCCAGCAGACCTGGGGTTGGGTGCACACGTTCAGCCCACGGGCCTTGGGTTTGGCTTTGGCTGGGCTGGAGACTAAGCCACAGCCTCCAGGGTGGGCCTAAAATCTGTTTTAATGGTACCCCAGGTTCCTTTTGGCTGGGCTGGGTGTCCAGAGGGCATCGAAGTTTGATTCTTGCCCATCCTGCCCCCATCCCCTGCTGGTTTCTGAGGATGGGGGTATGTCCAATGTGGACAGGGAGAATGAAGCCTCTGAGGCCCCTTCTGTGGGTGTCAGGCCCCTAGGCCTCAGGGGATTCCCCTGCCCCAACACAAGCAGGTAGCAGCCTCTGGCCATGCCCCACAGGCCTCTCTGACCTCCCTCGTCTGGCCCTTGTGCTGCTCTACAGAGCCCGGGCCTGGCTCCCACGGGGACGTCAATGTCTCAAGAAGGGCAGGAGCCTTGGGTCCTCATTCTAGCTCTGCCTGGGGCCTTGGTCTGAGCCTGTATCCATCACATGCAGAAGCTGGTCCAGCCACCCTCCCCATGTGTGCACGTGTGAGATGGAGGTACACCAGCCACCCCTCTGGAACTGACACCCTCCTGGATCCCACCCCAGGTCTGCCCCCAAGTCTGGGGTACACAGAACTCTGCTGGCCCAGTTGACCTGCAGCTGCTGATTTTGCCTCAGGGCTCCTTCCACCTCCTGGTGCAGGCTGTTCAGAGACTGGTCCAGCTGCTCCTTCTCAGCCCCCAGCCTCGCCACATCCTCCTCCCTCTTCAGTGTCTCTTGCTCCATCTGCAGAGAGCGCAGGAGGCAGAACTTGTGGCCTCCTGGCAGGGAGTGAGGTCAGGCCAGCCCTCCTCTGGGAGCATAGGGATGCCTCTGGGAAGGACTCTGAATTCCCCTAAGAGCTGGCAGGGTCAGGAAGGGCACTGCCCTGGGCCAGGACCCCCGGCCTCACCCAGGTCTATCTGATATCTGCAGCCAGAGTGACAGCTTAAGGAGGAGCATAGGGCCAAGTCCCCATCCAGCTACAGAGCAGCAGATGTCCCCATCAACATCCTCAATGGGGGACTCTCTACATCTTTTAAGGTGACATCCCAGGAGCTACCCCGCAAACCTCTTCTCAGTGTTCCTCCAGGTCTCATGAGCCATGATCCCCTGCACTCTCTGGCACTTGCCTTCTGCTGTTGGCACTCAGGATCTGCTGAGCTCGTACAGGCACAGGCCCTGAGAACCTGGTACACTTGCTGTCTCAATCCCAACAAGCCTGTGGCATTGGCATCACTATCCCCACCGTCTGTCCTCCTTGTAGGCTGCAGGCTGCCCCAATATGCTCCCTCCTTAGTCACCCACTCCCCAGCCCATGGGCACAGGTCAGGAGGGATAAGCTGCAGGTTAAAAATCAGGGAAGGTTACCCAGGAAACAGACATTTTCTATGGGAAAGTTGGCAAGGACCTTTTGTTCCCTTGCGAATGGGCCCTCTGGAGGAAAGGATTGAATCTAAGAGTTCTCTCTCACAGAGAACAGCACTAGGAGAGGAACACCGTCCACCAGCCCCAGACAGCCTGCTTCCAGCGCCCCCAGATGGCCTGGGGCATGCCTCATGGGTGGTTGGTGTGGATGGGATCCCATGATGTCACAGGCTCATTGGGCCAGGCAGGCGCTGAGGCAGGCTTGGAACCCAGGCCCTGCTCTCCAAACCAGGCTGCCTCCAGGCTCTGCCATGCCCAGCCCCGAGGGTCCTGCTTGCTGGGGCTGTGTCCACAGGGGCAAAAGCCTTGGGCTGGAGTGCCAGGTCAGTCCTCTGTTGGCCCCAATGCCCTCTGTCGGGTGCTGGCCCTGGCCCAGGATTGGGCAGCAGACCTGGGGCTCAGTGCACACACTTGGCACACCACAAACCTGCCCTCTTAGCTTCAGGGCTTGAGCAGGCCTGGTTTCAGGCCCTAGGACAGAGGGGATAATTTGCGTGGGTAAAGTTCGTTACAGGGTCAGTGGTTGGAACTTTACAAAAAAGAAGGGTTCCTTTCTTCTTCAGGACTGAGAAAAACAGAGTCCCCCTACACTGAAAAAGGACGTCCTGTTTCTTTAAAAATCCAGTTACACTCCTGGAAGTGCATGTTATAAAGAGAAGAGAAAAGTGAAATCCAAAATAAATAAACGGCCACATCCGGGTTTCCCCTCCTGAGACACCAATAAAGGGTTTATGGGTTTGTGGGCCCCTCACAGCTGACCTCCTGGAACTCATTAGCTGTTCCTTCCCTCCCCCTCCTCAGGCTCCAGGGACTCACGGCGGGCACTGTGCCCACAGCTGGCTCTGCGTCCCCAGGCAGTGCTGTCGCAACCAGGGCTGATGCAAGCCCCCTGCTCCTCCACCCCCAGCAGCGTCCAAAGGAGGCCCCAACACCCTGGCTCCATGGCCCAGGGCTGGGCCCCCTTCAGGAACAGCAGCAGGGGCTGGTGACTGGACCCCATTGGCTGGCCCTACTCTGGAGGGCAGGTGGTCCTTTGTGGACAAGCTGGCTGGTGGCTTTCGTGACTGTCCTGGCCTGCTGGCCCCTGTCCCCTGGGCAGGCTGGGCTGCGGGGCCTTCTGCAGGTGGCAGTGAGTCCTTGGGAAGGGCCACCCTGCTCTGGGGTTCACCCCTGAGGCCTCAGCACCTGCCTTCCCCACTTCATAGATAGGGGCACTGACCCTGCAGGGGCCAGCTCAGCAGATGCCATCATCCCCTCCCCCGTCCTGAGTGCCTATCATTCTTCCAGCTGCCTCCTCTGGAGCCCCGTCCCACTCTGGGGCCCCCTGCCTACTCCCGGAGGGGGGCTGTGAGCGCATCAGAACCCTGGGCCCACAGCTGGTGCAGCCCGCTCTGCAGGGCCAGCCTGGGTGGCTGTGTGGGCACCTTCCCTGTTCCTGCAGGGCCTCGGCAGCACACAGCAGAGGGACAAGGGGCTGTCCCCCAGGCTCCATGGATGGAAGGCCAAAGACACCTGCCCTTCCCGCCCCTCCCCCTGCGCCATCTGGCCTGGGATGGTGAACAAACTTCCCAAGGAGAACAAGCTCGAGCCCCCCAGGACGCTGGAGGTGGGAGCTTGTGGATGGGTCGTGGTGCCGGCAACAGCGGCTTGGCTTTCCAGGCCTGTCCCTCCAGCTGGGTGACCCACAGGTCACTTTGACCTCTGGCTGTCTTTGATCTCGGCAGCCACTCTGCAGCTGCATGGGCAAGGGTGGCAGGAGAGTAGCTGGGAGGGGGTGGGTGTGGGGCTTTGGGGTCAAGGGGCCATGAGGAGACCTGGGTAGTGGGCAACAGGGCCAGTGATGCCGAGCTGGAGGCAGCCCCTCCAAAAGCGTCTGGTCCAGAGGGAGGTGGGCACAGCTTCCTTGGGGACTCTGGCCTCAGGCCACCAGGACTACCCCACCCTGCACCTTGGACCCACAGGGTGGGTGGGAGCTGTGCCCATGTGCCCATGTGATGCACCACCCTCTCCACTCAGCCCTATTTATGAGCCAGTTGCCGTGCAGGACCCTGACGGTGCCCTGGAGTCATTTAAACAACCCATGCTATAAAAAGGGCAGTGTCCAGCCATGCAGTCCTGGACAGCCACCATGTCCCCATCAGGGAGGAGCCCAACTGTGAAGACAGCTCACATCAGACAGCTCTCCGGCATCAAGGAGAGGAGGATGAACAGAAAGAGGGATCGGTGTGAGGCCGCCCCGTGGGCTGGGGCCATGTGCCCACTCTGCCCTCACCTGCCAGGTGGGGGCCCTGCATGCACCCAGACCCCGCTGTGGGGGGCAGCGAGACCCCCAGTGTGAGTGCCTGGGTGTGTGTGTGGAGTGAGTGCCTGGGTGTGTCAGTGGAGTGAGTGCCTGGGTGTGTGAATGGAGTGAGTGCCTGGGTGTGTGTGTGTGGAGTGAGTGCCTGGGTGTGTGTGTGGAGTGAGTGCCTGGGTGTGTGTGTGGAGTGAGTTCCTGGGTGTGTGTGTGTGGAGTGAGTGCCTGGATGTGGGTGGAGTGAGTGTCTGGGTGAGTGTGGAGTGAGTGCCTGGGTGTGTGTGGAGTGAGTGCCTGGGTGTGTGTGGAGTGAGTGCCTGGGTGAGTGTGGAGTGGGTGCCTGGATGTGGGTAGAGTGAGTGCCTGGGTGTGTGTGGAGTGAGTGCCTGGGTGAGTGTGGAGTGAGTGCCTGGGTGTGTGTGGGGTACTCACAGAGGACAAGAGAGCTGCCTCTCGGGTGATGGGGAGGGGGTGCTGTACATAGCAGGCGCCTCCTCAGTGGGCCCAAAGAGTGATGGCTGGGGTGCAGGCTCCGAGAAGCTCTGCCTGCTTCCTGGAATGCAATTTCCTCTTTCTTGGGCTGTTTCCCTCTCAGTCGACCTGGCAGCTGTGCGCCCCTCATCTCCCCGCGAATGGTTCTGCTCCGTCTGGTTTCATGCGTGGGAGCCGGGTCCACATGCAGCAGGGGGCCGAGCTCAGTGGCCAGGATCACTGGACCACTGGATCACTCACCGGCCACCAGGGTGCCTCCACCTGGCCTCACCTCTGCGGCCCACCCCTGGACACAGTGGTCTACGTTTGTCTGACCTTTGGGTTTGGAAACCCTGTCTTGCACCGGGGAGGCCGGGGGATGACAGGACTGGGTGATGACTGTCACTTCACCCCTTGACCACTGAGCTCTTCCTGGTCTCTCACCCTGTCTGCCCGGGCCCTACCGGGAGCTCAGGGGCCACTATCCTTGTGAGCGTTGAGAGGGGAGGTTGTGGGGCACCTGCACAGGCTGGCCCACCTGTTGCTCCAGCCGCAGGGCACACCCCGGGGGAGGGGCTATCTCCACCATGAGCAGGGGCCTCTGGGGCTCTGGGGTTTGTGGTGTGTCAGGCCACTCGGTTTCCAGCAAAGCTGGGCTCAGACACTGGAGACAAAGCCAGGGATTTGCCCCCACCCACGGTGCCTCCCCAGGGAGAGCCAAGGCAGGGCGCACACACCACTGGCAGGGCTGTGGCCACCTGCGGGCGTCCTGACCCTGAGCTTAGTGCCACCCGGCCGGCAGGTGAGGACACAGAAGCATGCGCGGGCCAGCGCCTCGCCCAGCCGCGCCCCTGCGGACCCCAGCCAGGAGCTCCTCCCTCCTCTTTAAGGACCACCGCTGCCGCCTACCTGTGCGAGCTGAGCGCGCAGCGCCGCGGGCTCCCCCTGCAGACGCGCCCGCTTGGTGCGCAGCGCCGCCGTCTGCCCCTGCAGGACGCGCCTTTCCGCCTGCGCCTCCGCCGCCTCCTGCCCGCCGCTGAGCTTCTGCGGCCGACAGAGCACCTGGGCCGGAGACGCTGGGCGTGGGCCAGGGATTGGGAAGGCCCGAGTTTCTGAGAGCGGGGTCGTTCCATCTAAGGCTGGCTCTGGCCTCAACTTATTTTCTCCTAAATGGCGTGTCCACAGCTGACTCCTCTGTTGCAGGGGTGCTTACTGTACGGCAAGAAATCCAGCCCCCTGACTCCCTGTGGGCCCTTGCAGCCTCAGTTCCCCCATCTGTCAGCGGGGGACTGGATGGTGTCTGGGTCTCTGCAGGCCTGCTCACCTGCCTCCAGCATCTCTCTAGGCCTCCCTTCATGTTGAGGGACTGATTCTGCAAAGGACCACAGGGCCTCTTCCCTGTAGGCCTGTTCACTGCCTCCTGGTGACAGCGTACCCTGCCCTCCTGGGCACCCTCACCTGTCTCAGGGGCTCCAGCGATCCCTCAGCCTTCTGGCACCTGTGCTCCAAGTTGGTGAGCTGTTCTTCCAGCAGCTTCCCCTGCTTGGCCAGGCCTTGGCTGTGCCTCCTGCTCTCGTCAAGGGCCTGGCGCAGTGTTTCCATTTGCTCCTGGGGGGAGGGAGACACAGGGCCCACCTGGAGACACTGGGGGTGGGAGGCCCTGCAGGGAAACCCTCACCTCAGGGCATCTGCCTAGACCGTCGGGCAGGACCGTATCGCTGGGATGAAAACAGCAAGCACATGGTTAAGGACAACCTGAAGTGCGCTGATCAGGTGGTCGTATTTGCAATGTAACCTCAAAGGTGCGGACCCCCAGGAAGCCTGAGACGAAAGTCCTGGGGGTCTGGTCCAGTGTGGGCAAAGGCTTGGGCTTGGCAGGTTCTCTGCTGCAGCCAGTGGTCTTAGAGGGCACATCGGTGGCATCCCTGCCCTGCCTCCAGCCTTGGTGGCTCCTATTGCCCTTAGGATAAAGACTGAGGTGACCCTCCCCAAGGCTCCTGGAGCCTGTTCGGCTCAGGCCCTGCTTGCCCGTTCTGCCATCACACTGCATGTTCTCCTGCTTCAGCTCCCACCTGGGGACATGGCTAGTCCCAAACTGAGCTCAGGAGCTCCAGAGCCCGTGAAGCTGGGATGGCCCATGATCCCCGCTGTGTCCCTCACCCCTGCGCCCTCTTCTCAGCCCCTCTGCCTTTAGCCTGTCCAAACTGCCATCATCCACTTGGGACCAGTGACAGCCCTTCAATTTCCTCACTGTCCCCAGGTGCTACCCCATGACGGCTGAGGGTGCATTTCACTTGAATATCATCGGCCATGCCACTGCCTTGCTCGTGGTGCTCCCAGCTGCCCCCCAGGACACTGCCCGGGGAACTCGCCATCACTTCGATCACGTGCACCTGCTGCCCTCTGTGCACAGCCTCCCCACTGGCGCCCCCACCCTACCCTGCCGCCTTCTCCTCCTGCTTGCAGGAATCCTGCCTCCCTGTCATCCCAGGAGGGAGGATGGCGCCCGTGGTGTCCCCTGGGCCCCAGAGCTGGCAGCTGTTGGGCCTTGAGAGGCCCCCAGACATGTGAAGGAGCTTGCAAGGCGTCCGTCATTGGAAGCTTGTTGGCTGCAAGTTGGCCTGGTCAGGTCTTGATGAGCCCCCGGCCCTTGCACCTTCCTGAGGGTTTTGTGGGAGAAATGGCCAGCTCCTTCTGGGGTGGCTGGATTCTGAAAACACTTTTTTTTTTTTGGTCCGACACTTTGTTACTTTAAAAAAGGAAAAGAAGGAAGACAATCCTTGTACCTCAGACTGTGATGTTTCACCCTTTGTGCAATTCTGAAAATTATAATTTTCTATATAATTTTCCCGTAGAAAAGCAGAAGTTTTCTGCAAATACGGCTTAAATATTTCATGGCAGTTTTAAGAGGTCCCAAACCTCTTGTAATGACTCAGCTTTTATGGAATTTGAATGAACCGTAATAATTGAGTAGTTCTCCTTTAATGCGCAGCCCCACCAGCCCCAGCGAGTTGCTCTCATCTCTTGTGTCCCTTTGGCTCTAAATCCTGATGCTGTGTGCAGGCTGGCAAAACAAACCTTGAAAAGGTGGATTCAGTCTGAGGGCTTAAATAGCTACAGGAAAGAACCCCAGCCCTTCTCTCCCAGAGCTGAGTGCTCAGGGATGAGCCTGGGCTCCAGAGGCTCCTACCCTGGAGTCCCAGCAGGGATGAGCCTGGGCTTGGAGCCAGCATGCGGGGCTCCAGGGTCAGTTTCCCCATCTGGGGCATGGGTATGATGCAGTCTCACAGGGGTCTCGTTGAGACCAAAAGAAGGCTGGGGCCAGGCGCTGTGGCTCATGCCTGTAATCCCAGCACTTTGGGAGGCTGAGATGGGCAGATTTTCTGAGGTCAGGAGTTCGAGACCAGCCTGGACAACACGATGAAGCCCCGTTCCTACTAAAAATACAAAAAAATTAGCCGTCCATGGTGGCGGGTGCCTGTAATCTCAGCTACTTGGGAGCCTGAGGCGGGAGAATCACTTGAACCTGGGAGGCAGAGGTTGCAGTGAACCAAGACCGCGCCACTGCACTCCAGCCTGGGCAACAAGAGCAAAACTCTGTCTCAAAAAAAAAAAAAAAAAAAGAAGGCTGGTCGGATGCTGGACTCTGAGATGCCCCCAGGGAAGCTGTTACAACTGAAGGGCTTGCATGGAAGGCTGGGAGTGAAGGCTGGGGAATATCTGAACAGGAGCAGAAGGGACAAAGGCCTCGTTAAGTGTCCTGCTGGCTGCACAGAGAAGGACAGGGCAGGCCACAAACACTCGCGAAATCCATCCTTCGGGCCCTGGAATTGGGGTCCTCAGCCTGATACCCATTTATCCATTGGGCGACGATGGGCCAATTCGATTGCCCACTGGCAGGTATCCCCTGGTCTCCCTGCACTGGTGAGCTGCCCCATCCTGCCCTCAGGCCAGTCACAGGACAGAGTTAGCTCTGGACAGTCCTCAGATACAAGAGGGTTGGAGCCCTTCACTCCACACAGTGGGACTCTGGGGCCAGACAGAGGGCAGGGTCTGGTGCCAGTTCATGGCGGCAGGGCCTCCTCTGGACTCTGGCCTGCCCTGCTGCCTCTGTATCTATTCTACCAGCCTCTCCTGCTTTGACCATACTAGCATTATAGCCTGTTGTACTATTCACTTTCAAAATTTTCTTGGAAAATCTCAAACATCTATTCTTTCCTGTAAACTTTGCAATCAGTTTGTCCAGTATTCTCTAAACACATCACAAACAAATAGACAAAACCAAACCAAAAAAGCAAACGACCAATAAACAACTGACAAAGCAGGAGCATAAACAAAGATCCACCCAGACGCTGATCAAAAGAAAACCGTCATCCCTGCCCAAAGCCACAGCCTCTCCAGGAAGATGACGTAAGCAACAAAAAGTGGCACAAACACGCACTCATGCTTTCAAGTAACCCCCAAATTTAAGAAGAAATAAAAATGGAAACTTCTAGAAAACTGGTAAAAAGGAAAAGAACTCACATCAAAAACTGATGGGACACATACCAAACCACAATTAGGGAAAATGGGATCACATTAAATGCTCTTACTATTAAAGAGAAAGCCCAAGCATAAACAAATTACTTATTCCTTTCAAGAAGTAAGAAAAATTACAACAAAAAGAGAGTGTTGGCTGGGTGTGGTGGCTCATGCCTGTAATCCCAGCACTTTGGGAGGCCGAGGTGGGTGGATCACTTGAGCTCAGGAGTTCGAGACCAGCCTAGGCAACATGGTTTAACACTATCTCTACAAAAACAACAACAACAACAACAAAAGTTAGCCAGGTGTAGTGGCATGTGCCTGTAGTCCCAGCTACTCAAGAGGCTGAAGTGGGAGGATCACTTGAGCCCAGGAGGTAGAGACTGCAGTGAGCCAAAATCATGCCACTGCACTCTAGCCTGCGTGACAGAGCGAGACCCTCAAAAAAATAAAAATAAAAGTAAACTAAAAATAAAAATAGAGTGTTCATAGAAATAAAAGCTGAAATCAATAAACTAGACAAAAATAAGAGATAAATTTATTCTTTGAAAAGAGGAATAAAACATGAACTGTTGGCAAATCAGATTAAGGGAAAGAAACACATCTCCAACATGAAGAACAGAAACAGATAAAACTCCACATGTAAATGAGGCACAACTACGCATATAAAGCAGGTGTAACTGCTGACAAGACCATGTATATAACGAAGATGATGCTAAGCAGATGTATGTGCAGGTCTTTGGCAACGTACTGAACGTGTAAGATGAGTTACACTCCCACAGGGCAAAACTGACCCGAGAAGAAATGGAAAACTAAAACAGACCCTTGACAGAAAAGGGATTGGAAAGGGAATTAAAGTGTATTCTTTACGATGACAGGAGCTGTGGAATATGTACAGGGAAGTTCAACGAACCTTTCAAGAAAAGTTATTTTGAGTGTTACAGGTGATGGAAAAAGTGGAAAGCCCACCAACTCATTTTATAAAATAATACAATTTTCTTAACACAAATAAATCTGAAAAATATGTCACCATAAAGGAATTACAGATGCAAAATTTCTTGACAAAACACTGAGAGTAATCAAGTCCGACTGTGGCTCAGTGTCCACCTTGTGGGCCCCGCCGGCCCTAAGCTGCTCGGCTAGCTTTGGGCATATGTGGACCCGGGAAACTTTTAGAACCTGTGACTGAGGCTGAGTTGAGCCCCCACAGGCGGGTGAACTGCAGGGCTGGCACTGGGGATGTGGGGAGCTGGGGGGGGTGGGTGTGGCACGTGGGCATAGCGAGGAAAGGAGGCCTGGGCAAGAGTCCAAGAACGCCGTGAGCTTCCCTGAGCCACGGAGGCTGTGACCGGGCGCCAGTCCAAGGGTGGCATGGGGGGCCCTTTCTGAATGGGCATGAGACTGTGGGTGATGCTGAGTGAGTGCCAGGCCTCCCGCCTGCTCAGAGACCTGGCCAGCTACTTGGGCACTGCTGCTGCGTTCCGTGCGTGTCCTGACGCCACGGGCTGGCCCTGCACGGCTGTTCTATCGAATTCCCAGGGTAGCCTTGGAAACGGGGAGGGATTTGCTCTCAAACAAGAATCTTACTGTTTGCATAGCACAGCCTACCATTTAATTAGAAAAATATGTTTTTAATTAACTTTCTCTTGACAAACACATTGGCTTATGTGAAACGGGAAAAACCAACCCATGAAAGTGAAAGAAGTTGTGTCAAATGCAGAGCTGGCTCTAGACTGTGCCAGGAGCCTGGCAGAGCCAGGAGAGGCGCCAGGCCTGCCCTACTGGACCCTAGCACCCCCTGGCTCAGCAAGGGGCACGGGGCAGCAGGGAGCATGGCTGTGTTCCCAGCCCCCTGGCTGGCTAGAAAATTTCAACCCTGAGCTCTCTGCCTGGGTTTGCTGTGTGTCAAAAGTGGGGGCCTCTGGTGACTTAGGTGTGTCTGAATCCAGAAACCCATCACAATGACCAATAGATTAGAAAAAGTTGGGAAAAACTTTCCTGAGAGCTGGAGACCAGGGACTTGGAGGACTCTTGAGGGCAGATGAAACCAACTTGGCCTAAAAATGGGTGAAACAGTAATTGCCAGAATTGTAAGAAAACATTGACACAACCATGATAGATTTTAGCACAGTTCACTAAAAAAGTTGAGCAAATTCTACACCAAGCAGAAAAATGCATACAAAGTTCTGATCAATGTCAGAGGCGTCCTCTGCACTCATGTGTGGAGACCCAAAGTTGGACCCTCATGCCCCCCTACCCTGACTCAGAAGGGGGAGGGCTGGAGGGAACTGCAGGGGTGTTGGGGAGGCAACGCTATCCCACCAGGACCTCAGAGAAGAGGGTTTCTGTGGCTGGGGGACCCGGGGAGCCCTCCATCCCTGTGAGGCAAGCAGCTGGGGCGGTGGAGAACCACACCGTCCGTGTCTGTGCACCAGAGAGAGCCGCTCCCCCCTGCCCACTTCAGGAACAGAACAACTCTGGGAGGGCCCGAACTCCACCGCTGGCTCCCCACATTCCCCATGGCTCCCTGTGGCTGCGGGATCTTGGAACCCTTCTCTCTGCCTTCCTTTTGAGCCTGAAATATTGGGATGGGGACACATAAAGTCCCTGATGGGTTCCTCTCCACTTCCAACTTCAAACAAGGCCAGAACTCCTTTCTTTAAAGACACCCAAAGGAAAAAAAAATCACAAAACTAGTATCCACTGGAGTTTCAGAAAATAAAGTCGATCTGAGGAATCAGATCTGAGAGTCTCTAATTAAACAGAGAAGTGAGCTACTGACACACATCAGAAGATGGTAACTGGTGTTCTCAAGGTGAGGACAGGACAGGGGTCTTGAGGTGGACAATCCACAATGAAAACTCAGGCCGAATGAGGCCACCGTGGGGGCAGAAGCAGCAGATGAGACGCAGCAGATCCTGAGATTAGCTGAGTAGGAGTAAGACCTGAAATTCTCCTGGGACCTTGGGGAAAACTGAGATGACAAGGAGAAATTCAAGACTGAAGCCAGGAGGACAGGTCCAGGGGGTCAGTATTGGGACACTGAGAATTCCAGGACAAAAGAACAGAGAAGAGGGAGAAGGAGAAGAGATGTTTTTTTACAGTGGAAGGAACCTCTGTAAACAGAAGGTAGATTTGATTCTGCAAGTCGGGAGGGCTTGCCAGGGTAGGTAAAATAATGAAAGGGGCCGACACGCCCACATTTTGGCGACACTTTTGAATTTCAAAGACAAGGAGGCCTCTGGCTGCCCCTCTGGAAAGAGCACTGACAAGAAAAACACAAAGAACCCAGGGAATCCGCACATTTCTTGAACCCATCTGAACTCAAGTTCAGAGGCAAACAAGGAGCCTGGAATCGAATGAAAACCAGGCCCCTCCAGGAGAGATGCCATGAGCGGCCCCACCCATCATACCAGCCGCAGGGAGTTCACCAAAGCTGGTAACACATTGCTCGGACCCATGTGGCAGGCAGAGCCCTCAGAGGGCCCCATGAGCTCTGGCCCTGACATTATCTTGTGATTACGTTGGACTCATGGCCAGGGGACTTTGTGGATGCGAATAGTTGACTCTGAGTTAAGCAAAGGGTGACCACCCAGGCGGGTCTCAACCACTCACGCACACCCTCAGGTGTCGGCAGAAGGGAGCCGTGAGGTGTGAGCCACGTGGAGATGGGGGGCGTGGGGTGCAGGCGCTGCTGCCACACTGTGGCGCAGCCAAGGAAGCCCCTGGCTAGGGGTGGGGAGCCCTTGGCTGACCGCCCAGAAATGAGGCTCCGCCCGACAACGCAAAGAGCTGGACTCGCCACACTGGGATGAGCCCGGATGCCCCCAGAAGCACCTGGATGAGCCCAGAGGAGGACTCTTCCCCGGGGCCTTGGGTGGCCCGGCCCACCCCACGACTGTGAGACCCAGAGAGGAGATGCCAGTCACACCATGCCAGGCTTCTCACCTATGGGACTGGGGGCTCAAAAGTGGGGTTAAGTCATCAGTAATTTGTTGCAAAAAGTAGTGCACCAGGTGTGGGCTGCTGTGGGTACAGAGCCCTGGGGTCCACAGACACCAAGAGAAGTTCAACCTACAGGCAGGAGAGCCCAGAGCCCCTCTGGGGGGCAGGTTTGGAAGAGGGGAGTGTCCAGAGCAGGAAGTTCTAAGGAACAAAAGTCTTGGCTCCTAGGGCACAGGTGGAAGCAGTGCAGCTGGGAAGGGAAGGGATGAGACCCTCGGCCCCTGGAGGGGGCAGGGCGCTGTCCTGGCCCAACCATAAGATGCCCTGGATGCAAATGCTAAGGGAAAAGAGGATGAATAAATCATCCCTGCCATGCAAGACAGGACAGGCAGGAAAGACACATGGAGAGGAGAAAGTGTGCTATGAGCAACCTAAGGAAAAACAGAGCATGGGTTATCACAAAACTTCTACGTGGGACAAAGTCCCCCAGAAGAGGCAGAGACTCTAAGGTGGGATTGAAACCAAAGCCAGGCCAATGAAACGAAGGCTGAAAACACAAACACCAAAAAAGCAGGGGCCAAGAGGAAGACAAACAGCAGTCACAGGACATGCAGGCCACGCAGGAAAAGTTAACCAAGAAACTTCAAATTCGAAGAGTCAAGAAATCTAGAAGTCAAATACCCTTGAAAATAAAAGGAGACATTGACAAAAAGAATTGTAGTGGGAAAATTCAACACATCATCCTTAGCTTTGATAAATTCAGGAACTGGATCATATGTGGCCTATTTGAATAATGCATTTGTAAAGGTTGATTTAAAAGGTCTATTTCAGAACTGGGCATGGTGGCTCACGCCTGTAATCCCAGCACTTTGGGAGGCCGAGGTGGGCAGATCATTTAAGGTCAGGAGTTTAAGACCAGCCTGGCCAACATGGTGTGAAACCTGTCTCTACTAAAAATACAAAAAATGAGGTGTGGTGGCAGGTGCCTGTAATCCTAGCTACTTGGGAAGCTGAGGCAGGAGAATCACTTGAACCTGGGAGGCGGAGGTTGCAGTGAGCCAAGATGGTGCCACTGCACTCCAGCCTGGGTGACAGAATGAGACTCCATCTCAAAAAATAAAATAGAAGGTCTATTTCAAAATGTGTAACCTGTGAACAGAGAACATTATTTTTGCATGCACGTGGGAGACATACATGTGACTCTACATATAAAATGAAACTTGGCCCAGCTCAGCCCACTCCAGGTCCCCTGACTTCTCAGGTGCCCCCATCTTCTGGGCATCTCACAAGTCCTGACCCCATCCCTGGCCAGGCCGCCTGGGTGTTTCCACAGACGTCTCTAGTCTTATTGCCCCAGCAGCTGCCACCAGAGGGGTCTTTCCAAAACAGAAATTTCCAGACTCCTGGCTAATGAGGAACTTGCTCTCTCTGCAGCCTGGCCTCTGCTCTCTGCCCCCTCCTCTCTCCCCTGCAGAAGCCACCTCCTCAGAGGCTCAGGGCCTACTGGGGACTCAGTGCCTGCCTGCTAGTCTGAGGGCTGACAGCCCTCTGGTGGCCTCTGAGGGCCACCAGGCTCCGGGGCTGAGCCCCTCGTGGAGCAGCGCAGGCCTAGCCGGCTGCCCTTGGGGCCCTTCTGCCAACCTGCAAGGCCGTCCCTCCTGATAGCTCACCCAGGCCTCCCTCATTGGAGGGACACTTGGAGAGGAGTGGCTCCCCGGTCTCTGTGCCCTGTCCCCTCTGCACTGTGCTGGTTCCCTCTCTCCAGAATGGGTTGAGGGATGCCTGGGGACAGTTGCCCTGGGGAGCCTCAGCCAGGCACCTGTTCTCTGGCCGCTGGGGCCTGCAAGGCAGCTCTCTGGAGCGGAACAGTTGTCCCCTGGCCCAGTCCTGACAAGAGGATCTCAGGACACCCCGGGAGCTGCTTGGACCTGTGGGGCTGGGCTGGGCCTGGGGCTCCTTGTCAGCACTGAGGACCAAGGCCTGGGCCTCCATCCCCCACGGCCTGGCCGTTCCATTTCCAGGCCCAGGCTCCTCACCTGAAAACCTCAGACCCAGTGGGCGCCTCCCCAGCACAAAACCTGGCGTGTAGGGACACTGACTTCGGCCCTTCCTGAGAGGCCCCTTCTGTGTCTGAGTCACACGGAATGAAACGTGGTCTGAGAGCAGGACAGTGTGACCCTATAAAGAGCCCCAAGGCTGGGCCAGGGCCGCCCCATGCCTGCCAGTGTGGCCTCAGCAAGAAGAAAGGGCCTAGACTTGGGGCTCTGCCCCCCACTCGCTGTGCCACCAGGGCCAAGTCCTCAGTTTCCCCAATCTGTAAAACAAGGGCTAGAACCACCTTAAAGACAGCTCTGCTAAGGACGACCCCAGTCCTGATGACCCCAAAGCCGCCTGCCACAGCCCAGCCTGCACCTCTGCCCCAGGGCCCCGCTGGGCTGGCCCACTGGCTCCAGCCCTGAACACCCACAGAAGCCCTTGCAGACCCTCTCTCCCACCTCCCGGCCCTGTGGCCTCCCTGCAGGGTGTGAGGGTGACGGAGAGGCCTTGTTCTTGTGCCCCACCTGGGACCCACCCTGCCGCCTGCCCCACCTGCAGCCGCCGCTTCTCCTGGCCTGCTGCACGCACGCTCGCCAGGTGCTCCATCTCCAGCCTGCGGAGCGCCTCCTTCTGCAGGGAACGTGCTGCCCGGGCGCTGCTCAGCGCGCCCTCCACCCGGCGCCGGCCTGTGGGGCAAGCAGGGTGGCTTGAGGGGCTCCCATGCCCCTCCTAGGTCACAGGCAGGCATTGCAGTGCTCCTGGACTTGAGTGACCGGTTCCCACGTGGGAGTGGGAGTCCATCCTCACTGCTCAGGAGTCCTGGGGCTGCCCCAGGGTCCTGGCTTCCTGCCCCTCCTTCCCTCCTGCCTCTTTCCTTTAATTGAGGGGCAATAAGCAGATAAACTCGTGTGTATGAGGCAGTGGGGGGCACAAGGGGCCTCTCTGAGGGGGGTGACAAGGGGCAGGGCCTGCCCGGGGAGAGCCATGTGGCTGTCTAGGGGAGAGGGTGCCAGGCAGAGGGCACAGCCAGGGCAAAGGCCCCCAGTGGGAACTGCAGGAGGCCAGGGTGGGGCAGGGGGGCAGAGGATGCTGGGAGCCAGATCGGGAGGGCCCTGATGGGCCTGTGGATGTCACTCCTCTGTGCTGGGGAAGTCACTGCTGAGAACTCCGATGCCAAGCGCTGACCCAGCCTTGCCAGGCCTGGTGGTTTGGGTGTTGCCCCCAGGCTCCCTTCCGACCAAGCTGCCCCAGGGGCCGAAAGCTTATAGCCGGCAGTGGTGGGGACATGGTGGTGCCACTCTCACAGCCACTCCCAGGGTGGGCGGGGCAGGGCAACGGAGGTCACCTTCTTCCGCCTCAGCCAGGGCTTTCTGCAGCTGCCCCACGCGGCTCTGGGCCCGGGCACACCTGCACTCTGCCTCGCTCAGCCGGCTGCTCAAGGTCACCATCTGGACGCGGGAGTCATCCTGGGCAGAAGGACTGAGGTCAGCAGGGGCAGTCCAGCGGGCAGGTGGAGGGCCAAGGTGTCTGCTAGAGGGTCGGGGCCAGCTGGGGCCACTCACAGTCTAGCCTGCAGGTGTGCAGGGCAGGGCAGCGGGTGGGGTGGGCCGTGGGCTAGGGGAAGGTGGTCACACTGGGAAGCTGAGCTGACCTGCAGGCCTGGGGAGGTGGAGGTGCCCAGTGAGACTCAGCCTAAAGGGTCCAGGTTTCAAGCACAGGTGTGGTGTGGGAGAGCTGGCAGGTGGCGGCCCACAGCCTGTGGTCAGGGGGACCGGCAGGGGCTGCCCCTGGCAGGACTTGGGGCTGAGTGCAGACGGGACCCTGCCCCCTGGGACTGGCAGCAGTGAGAGGGTGGGGCTGAAGGGAAGGAGTGTGCACGGAGGACCCCGGCCAGGGCTCAGGGTCTGCCTGTCTTTCCCATAGTCCTGCCCACTGGAGTCACCCAGCGAGGTGGGAGGGGGCCGCTCATGGGTGGTTCTGTGGGAGCCCTAAAGCCAGGAGCAGCCACTGGGGAGCTTGGCCCCACCGGAGGGGTCTTCGGGAGCACTGAGGGGAGCTTGCTGGCTCTGTCCTGCAGTTGCCCAGCCCCGGCAGCTCTTCAGGGGTGGCATGAGTTGCAGAATGCCCTGCTCTGGGCCCTGGTGGGTGTCACAGTAGGGCCTGGCTCCAGGGGCTTTTCAGCCTGGTGTGAGGAAGGGGGCGGCCTCCAGCCACCCGAGGCTCCTGGGCTTGGGGGACACGGTGGTGCTGGTGTTTATCACAGCAAACAGGACAGCCTGGACACTGACCCTCAGCCCCAGGGATGTGCGGATGGATGGACAGCAGGTGTTCTTCCCAGTGACCCCTGGGGGTGCCGGGAGGACCCCAGCCCCATTACCCTCTCCCGCTGGGCTTCCCGGAGCTTCTGCACAAAGTCCCGCAGGACGTCCTGCACGGCGGCCACATCCATGAGCGCTGAGCTGCGGCCTCCGCGTGTGGGCGAGGGCCATCGGAGGGGCGAGTGGGGCCTGGCTGGGGGGCTGGCACCCTGTTGCCCAGGGAGAGCCTGGGAGCCGTCGGAGCCTGCGGGAGGTGACAGCGGAGGGGTCGTGGACAGGATCACAGTGACAGATACACGCCCTTCCCCCTTCCTCTCTGCTGCCCCAGCCATGGAGCTTGGGGAGCCGGCCACAGGCTCCTACAATTGCCTTTCTGAGTCCCTCACTGTGCGAGTTGTGAAGCTTGAAAGAGAGGTGCCAGGCCAGGGTCTGAGCTGGGACAGGGGCCTGCCTGCCTCCACTGAGGACTCTGACCTTTGGTGAGAGAACCAGGCTGCTCTGGGGAGGCCCACGGGCTGTGTCTCTGGAGCCCCAGGCCACAGCAGAGTGTGGAGCACAGCCGGCCCAGCTGGGCCTCCACGTCCCGTCTTGCACCCTCGGCCTGGGCCAGCTCCTGCTCCAGGCTGTGGATTCGGTGACAGGCCTGGTCCAGGCGAGCCTGGAGAGCATCAGCCACACCGCTGGCTTCCTGCAGCTTCCTGGTGACACTGTGCAGCTCTGCTCGGAGGGTCTGCTCAGCCCCCCGGCTTTCACGGAGGTGCTCCTGGAGCTGCTGTCCATGGGCCTCCCCTGTGGCCTCCACCTCTGCCAACTTCCTCTGCAGTCCCAGGACCTGCAGGAGGGATGTTGTGGTGCGCCCGTGGGAGACAGTGAGGAAGTGGGGTGGGCCCCCTCCCTCTGCTCCCCAACGCCCAGCTCCTTCCCTTCTGAGCACAGGCAGCCCTCCCACCTCCTTCCGGGCACCCTCGTGCTTGGCCTCCGCCTTGGCTGCCTGCCTCCGCAGCTCCAGCACCTCCTGCGAGCACTGTGCCTGCAGCTCACGGGCATCTCCACTCCTCCTCCGGTTCTCGGCCTTCAGCGTCCTCACCTGGGAGTGTGGGGCCGCACGGACAGGGTCACTGGTCTCTGTGCTGGAACCCAGGCAGCCTCCCTGCCTCCTGCCTCTGCTCACATGTCCCTTGAAGGCAGCTGGCCACCCTCAGGGAGGCTTGGGCTAAGGTGCCCCCAAAAGACCTTGTCCTGGGAGTTGTCACCCTCAGCCACTCTGCAGACACCTACCTGGGACCTCCTCGGAACCTCCTCGGAGGACCTGGGACAAGGAGGAGGCTCAGGTGGGGCGGGGTGGGCACTGATTAGGGAGTGTGGGCAGTGGCTGGGGTGCACTGGAGCCAACTGCCCTGAGGCCGCCATGATGGGAGGGAGTCAGGCCTCGGGGGGACCTGGCTTGCCAGCACCCTGCCCTGCAGAGGCCAGGCCTCCCCTCTAGCCTGCCTGAGCTCCCGAGCGCCACCGGAAGGTGTTGCATGTAGGATACTTCTGTGTGCTGCTGTGCATGGCTCCCTTCCTCCTCGCTAAAGCATTCCTGGTTTTGCCCTCTCCAGTCTTGTCATCTGCGCCCCATGGGGACAGACCCAACCAGGGGCCCTGTGAGCCTGAGCAGGGCATGGCCCAAAGTCTGGGGACAGAGTGGTTCAAAGGCGGCAGCAAGGCCAGGGCTGGGGGCTCCCCTGGGAGGAGCCGGGACCCACCAGGTGGGAGGGTGCCTGGTTGGATGTTGACCTACCTGTCTGTGGAGTTCCCGGAGCTCCTGACGGGCGTCCTCCCGCGCCTGCTCCAGCTCCCACAGGCGGGCCCGCAGTGCACTGGCCTCCTGCTGCAACGCCGCCTGGGCCTCCTCCAGCACGAGCAGCTTCTGCTCCTTCTCCTCCTTGGACCGCTTAAAACTGATGAGGGTGCCACAGGCTGGGCCCCCCGCACCTCCTGGGGGGGCCAGCACAGCTGCCCAGCAGGTCTGCCCAGCAGCACAGCTGCCCTCCCCTAGTGAGGCATTGGCCCCAGTCTTGACTCTGCACAGTGTTCTCAAACTCAGCCTCTGCAGGGCTCCCTGTCACCTTACAGACATATGTCCACCCAGGTCCCAGTGCCTGGCCGCATGGCCCCTGCCCACTATCCACCTCTTCAGCCCCTCCTCACCTCATCCCTCCCTGTCTCCCCCTCTCCCTCACACTCCCGGACGCTCAACATCCAGCGCAGCCTGGCACCTCTGCCACCTGCTGTGAAGGCTGTGCCGTCCAGCCCAGCTGCCCCACAGGGGCCTTTTTAGAGCCCCAGCCAGGCCCTTGGCCTCCCTCTGCTCCCCAGCTCTGCACCACCTCCTGGAGGCCACCTGTGACCTATCTTGCCTGCTGGATGGGAACTCCCTGTGGACAGGGACAGGTGTGTCCGTGTCCTCAGCCATCCCTCACACTGGCCAGCATTGCAGACCTCTTGGACTGGGCAGCGGGAGGCCTGCTTGGCATGTCTACCCCACCATCGATGGGGCTCAAGTCAACAGGACGCCCCTGCCTAGCCCCCTTGCCCCGTCCTCCCTACGGCCTGGGTGGGCAGCAGGCTGCAGGGCACCCCCAGCTGCTCCTGGGTAGCCGCCATACCTGGCCTTCTCCTGCTCGGCCCTGCAGATGGTGGCCCGCAGCTCGCTGTTGAAAAGCAACAGTACGTCCTTCTCGCGGGCCTCGTCGCTCAGCGCCTGGCGGGCCTCCTGGGCCTCCCTGTGCAGCCCCTCCCGGCTCTCCTCGACGCCCTGCAGCTCCTGGCGCAGTGCGGCCAGTCCCTCCTGGGCCACGGTCAGCTGTGCCCGCAGCCTCTCAGCCTGGGGAGGACCGTTCAGCTCTAGAGGCCAGCTGGGGATCGCTGCTCCAGGGATAGCCACAGGGGCCTGTGGCCTCTGACGTGGTGTGGCAGGCACAGGTACCCTGCCCAACTTGGTCCCCATGCGCTTTGCTCACCCCATGGAGCCACCAATCCCTACTGCTGCGGAGGCTGCAGGGTGGCTTCCACGGGCTGAGGCAGGGCCAGCCTAAGAGCCCAGAAGACCCCACCTTGATCCCCTGGGCCTGGCCCCACCCTGCAGCCTCCCTGGACCCCCAGGACGCTGACCACTGGTAAGCAAGGCCTACCTGGGATACGGCTCAGCACACGTGTCTGCACTGTCACCGCCCGGGGCCCTTCCCACCTCCCGCCCCCAGCGTCTTGTCTTCTCCTTAGGTGACAGTGTGGTGCCCAGGCTGCTGCCTGTCCTAGTGTGGGCAGCAGCCTCAGCAGGCAGGCTGGGCCTGACCCTGGCACAGTGATCCCAGCCCAGTGGCCCTGGCACAGTGGGGGCTCACCCACTCCCCTGGCCCTCCTTCCCCTGTTGGCATGGGAGGCAGTGGGAGGAGGATCTCTGGCGATGGGGGGGCAGTGGGAGGAGGGTCTTGGTTCCCCGCTCCGGACACCAGGCATCTCACAGTGCCCGGGGGAACCCAGGGGTGGGGTCTGGAGGACAGTTGCAGCCTGGCAGGAAGGCCCTCCCCAGCACCTACGCTCTGGGGGTGGGGACTTGCTGGGGCTCGGCCCTGGCGCCCAGTCTCCTGCCTCCCAGGTCTGAGCTCTGGGCCTGACCAGAAACCCTGGAGAAGGCTCCATTCCGGCTCTCGTGTGTCCCAGAGGAGGAGGCGGAGGTAGCCAGTGGGGCATGCCCAGAGATGGAAGCCACAAAGAGTCCGCAATGTCAAGCCGCTGGCTTGCCAAAAGCAAACCCCTCTTTCTGGCTGTTTTCACGGGATATTGTCCAGGCCCCCGGCCGGCCTGGCTCCCGAGGCTGCCGCTGTTATTGTTGTTCTGTTTTTGGGAAGGGCCAGAGCCTCCCCTCCGCTCCCCTCCACCCCCACACGTGGGAGCCATGACCGTGCTGAGCATTTTCCGCCGAGCTCAGCAGAAACCCGCCCAGAAGGTCAAGGACCAGCAAAAGGGCCCATGCATCATAAAAGAAACTGTTTTCATTTCCCAGCGCAGAGGAGATGAAAACAAGCAAAACAAATGCAGGGGAGGGCCTGCCCCCACTCCCGCCCCCACCCCACCCGCTCCCTCTGCCTCATGAGAACAGCCATCCCTTTTACAGGAATTTTACAGCCAAATCACTTAATGTGATTATAATAATTATTTCTTTGCTAGAAATTGTATAAACAGCCTCTTTTAAAAATCTCCTGCAGGGAGGCAGCTCCAGAGCTCTGCAGGGAGGAGGGCTGTGGAGGGAAAGCAGGGGAGGGTGAGTGTGTGTGAGTGTGTGTGTGTGAGGTGTGTGAGTGTGTGTGTGAGTGTGTGCGTGTGAGTGTGAGTGTATGTGTGTGTGAGTGTGGGTGATGTGTGTGTGAGCTGGTGCAAGTGTTCACTCTGTACGTGGTGTGCATACGTGTGTGTGCATGCATGTGTGTGCACGTCTGTATGCCTGTGTATGCACTATGTGTGTGTGCATGTATGTGATGAGTGTGAGTGCATGTGTGTGATGAGTGTGTGTGTGAGTGTATGTGTGAGTGCATGTGTGAGTGTGTGATGAGTGTGTGTGTGTGAACCAGTGCAGGTGTCCACTCTGTATGTGGTGTGCATACATGTGTGTGCATGCATGTGTGTGCACGTCTGTATGCCTGTGCGTGCACTACGTATGTGCATGTGTGTGCACACATGCGTGTGTGTGCTTGGTGCACGTTTCTGTGCACGCCTGTGTGCACTGTGTGGTGTCCATATGTGATTCCAGCATGAGTGTGTGAGTGTGAGTGCGTGAGGCTTGTGTGTCTGCATTCAGCATGCACGCACCACTCTGAGTGTTGAGTGTACACAGGTGTGTGTGGTCTCACTGTGTGGATGATGTGTATGCATGTGTGTGCACACGTGTGGACCTCAGGCAGGGTCTGAGCCTGGAAGTTCCTCCAGTTTAAAGGTTGTGAAAAATGTTATGGTTTCCATGGTGACCCTGGGCCAGCCTGGCGCCTGGAAGGGCTCTGCTTGCTTTTCCCTGTGATCGTTCCTCTTGTCCCCCTCAACCATCCTCACCTTTTAGCCCTACTCCCTTTCTGGGCACTCTGCTCTGTTCTGGGAGCCCCCGCTCCCTTCCGGGGGCTGCTCCTCTGAGAGCCTGACCTTCCCATGAGGCCTGCGCTCCCTTCCTTGAGGCCAGCGGAACCAATGCACCCCCACCCTCTCCACACCTCCCCTCCCCCTCCCCCTGCTGCCCCCAGTTTTGCAATCTCGTTTTGCTTCCCCGTGTGGTCGCTGACCGGGGCTGACTTTGAAATCTGTTGAAAGGAGACCTTTCTCCTTGGGGCCAATGTAAACAGCCGGTCATGTTAAATCATGTTCTCTTCCTCTCTCAGCCTGCCTCTCGGGGGTGCTTGGGGAGGGCTGAGCCCCTCTCCTCACTCTCCCCTGCTGGCCGGCCCAGCCTCTGGGGCGTGGTGTGCGCCAGCCGTTCGCTCCAGCACCAGGTCAGCTGCGCAGCCCCCAGCCTTGGCAAGCAGCCCAGGGAGTGTGCGAGGCCGCCCCGTCCCGTGGGCCCCGCTGGGGCTCCAGCTGACCCTCCCCTCCTCCAGAGCAGATCCGTGTGCCCTCCTGCCCTCGCCACACACAGGCGTCCCCCCGTCCTGCCAACCCGCCTCAGAAACGCCTCTCCAATCTGCCTGCCCGCTGAGCCCAGGCCAGCCTAGCCCTGGCCACTCTTGCCCCCTGCCCACGACTGTCCCCCACCCCACGTCACCATCACGTGGCTCCTGGGGGCCTCCATGTCAACCTCAGGCCCTTGGCCAGGCCCAGGCCCACCCCGAAATCTCCACTAACCCACTTCTTTTCTTGCCCGCTGCCCCAAATCCAGCCTCCCCCACCCTAGTGTCCAGCCCAATGAAGTCCATGCCTCCTGCTGTGTGGGCAGAGCCCAGCTTGTCTAGGGCCTCCCCACGCCTCCGTGGATGGCGCGATGGGTCTCTTGGCCAAGGGTCCGAATTCCCCTTTGCTCCAGGTCATGCCTGTCTCTCGGGAGGGCTTTGGGAGGCAACAGCTGCCCCAGTGCCTCCAGAGTCAGGCCCTTCCTGACTCCACTTTCTTAACTGTGTGGAACGAGGGGGCTGGCTGGACTCCCGGAGCCTTTGGCTGTGTGGCTCTGGCCACCCTTTCACATGCCGGCCCTCCCAGCGGCAGGTGTGCCCCGCCAGTGCCCTGGGAGCTGGCAGGTGTGCTGTGCACCTTCCCAGGACAAGCAGGGCAGCAGGAGCCGCGTCGGGACCCATGGCAGCCTGCAGAGAGCTCCCCTCCCACTCAGCTGGCACCCTGACTCAGCCAAGTCCACCTGACTCAGCCAAGCCCACTTTCACCCCGAAGTCAAACTCACCCCTTCAGGAGGCTTAGAAATGTTGCCTTCTTTTCCCTGAAAACTGGTGTCAGCTTCCCTTAGCCAATGGCCTGGGCCAGGCACCATTTCATCTGCTCTGAGAGCCTGGGCTTGGCTTAGTGCGTGGTGTGAGGGTCCCTTGCCCCACGGCCCCTGTGGCTGTTTGCCTCTTCCTAGTCCCAGGGACTACTCTTCCATTCTCCGTGGTACAGCCTCTCTTTCCTCCTGGCACCCCCACTCTCTCCTCTCTTGGTACCTGCCCTGCTTTCTCCTCCCCTCTGGCATCCCCAGGATCCCCCCAGCCCTGCCCCTCACCTCTCTCTCCACATCGCCCCGCTCGGCTGCTAGGTCCCGGAGGCTCTCGTGTAGGGCCGTGGTGTCCCTCTGATGGGCCGTGATAGCGTCCTCAAACTGGGCCTGGAGGGCCTTCAGCTCCTCAGTCGTGGCACTGATGGTGGCCTGCGGGGAGAAGGGAGCCCATAGTGGCATCAGGGAGCTGGGCCCAGCAGTGGAGGGTGAGGTAAGGCCAGGACCCTGGAGCAGGAGGCGTTACAGTGGCCGAAGAGGGGGAGCTGGGTCCTGCTGATCATGCAAGCCCCAGGGTAACTGGCCTTTGGTTTCCTAAACTGTCAAACAGGCTGCTGGGATGAGGAGACGTCCACCGCCCCTGACAGCTGTGATGTGTGAATGCCCATGGACACAGCAGGAGGCAGCCCCTCAGCTCAGCCTGCGCCCTGGGGCAGGGCCCATCCCTTCAGGGACCACCACACACTGGGCAGCTCTACCCTCCATCTGGGACTGAGCTCAGCTGGAGTCGGCTCCCTGTCGCCCACACCACCCGAGGTGTCCTCTCGGGCCTTGGGGCAGTGTGGCCAGCAGGGATCCTCGGGCCAGGAGGCCCCAGGTTCGGCCCATGGCCCCTTGTTCATGGACAAATGCCACCTACTTCACCCCAAGCCCCAGGCCCCTCGGGACACCACTCTGCTTCCTCTCAAGGCCCTCCCCACTGCACCCCTGCCCAGGTTGCAGCTGCAGGGCAGATGGGGCTCAAGGGGGTCTCAGCTTCCTGGGCCTCAGTGTCCTCAACATGAAGGGTCAGAGCCCTGCCCTGCTCAGGCTCCACATCCCTGGGCTCAGGGCACTGGACCAAGCCTCCGGGCAGCAGCAGGCGGCTGGCAGGGGGCGGCTGGTGTGGGATGGCTCCCTCCAGAGCGGGCTTTGTGTTCCTGGGGGCACAGGTGCCCACACGGCTGCCCCTGTGCCAGATCTTGGGAGCCCCTCCTGTCCACCTGGATTCTGCTAGGGTTGGGGCTCCTGCAGCCTGTGCCCCCTGCTTTTGGGAAAGGAGCCATGCTGCTGCCTCCTGTCCTCATTCTCCACAACCCCCTCTGGTCTCTCTGGACTGACAAGGGCCATCTTGGGTGACCAGGCCATGGCTCTGTGCCTCAGCATGCCCCAGCACTGTCAGTGATGGGTGCTCCTGAGGCCTGGCTGCAGGATACCCCTGTGAGGGCCTCGGGGACACGGCATCGGCTGGGAGCCCGGCGGCAGTGGTGACTCAGCCTGGGGGCGCACGCTCTCCTGTCATCTGGCGCCTGGTGCCCTTTGGCCGGCATTCCTCTCCTCTCGCTCCTCTCAACAGTTTTAATTCCATTTTTTGAGCTGAGGTGGCAAAGGGACCCTTAACGAGCTCCCCAGGGAGGCCGGCTGGCTGGTAGGCCTGGTCCCGAGTCCGGGGGAGACTCAGGGCCAGCTCAAGAGAAGGCTCCAGAAGCCAGCACTGGCTCCAGAGAAGGCCCCTCTGTGAGCCAGAGGCGTCAGCTCCCAGGGCCCCAGGAGGGCTTTCCTGGGTCCCTGCCCACGGGGTGGAGCCAAGGGAGCTGCTGGGCCAGTGGTCGGGAGGAGGGAGGGGCACAGTCACAGGCCCGATGCCAAGCTTGGTCGTCCTGGGCCCCGTGGAACCCTCCAGGCCTCAGGGGCAGGAACAGAGCAGGGTGGGGCTTCGTGGAGTGAGGGGCAAGGCTCCTCTGGGCTACCAGGAGCTCCTCTGGGCAGCCCTGCTTGGAGGGACTAGGAATCCAGGTTGTGGCATCAGGCAGGAGGAGGCGAAACGACACTCCAGCAGCCAACTCCTCATTGCAGCGCCCTCTCCCGCTGCATAGTGCCCTGGGGATGGGGCACAAGCCCTCCATCCTGGCTCCGAGTCACTGAGCATCCCCCAAGGCCCTGCTACCTGGACTCCCCGGCCCCCCACCAGGTGGCCTGCGAATGCCTCTGTGCAGTCAGTGAGAAGGGCTCCCGTTCAGAATGGGCACAGAAGGGGCCTGCCTCCTGCGCCTGGCACCATGGCCTGTGTTCTGTTCACTGCACACTGAGCCATATATTCAACGCCAGTCAGGTAGGTGTCCAACCCTGCGTCCTTGCCAGGGACAGGGAGGAAAAGGCTCACCCGAATTTAAAATAAGCCAAGTACGGGAATGAACGGCCTCGTCACTGAACATGCTGGGAGCTGGAAGGACAGAGGCAGGAGGCAGGTGTGGGCCGAGCTAATGGGGCGTGTGCAGCCAGAGAGGGCAGAGAGCTGGGGGTTGGCGATCAGCCTCGCCCTCAATCCTACCTGTTGCTGGCAAGGAGAGGAGTGGCGTCCGGTGCCTTGAGCCCATTCCCTCCCTGCCCAGGGCACCCTCGCACCTGTGTCTGTTCAGGGCCAGCCCCTGCCACCAGGACAGCAGCCCCGACCTCAACACAAACAGCCCCTCCTCAGGCCCCCTGGGCCCTTGGAGATCCTGCTGTAGCTCCTGCATCTATGTCCTATTGCTGGGCTCTGGCCACCCCCCGCTGTGAGCCAGGCCCCCATCTATGTCCTATTGCTGGGCTCTGGCCACCCCCGGGAGCCAGGCCCCCATCTACGTCCTATTGCTGGGCTCTGGCCACCCCTGCTGTGAGCCAGGCCCCCATCTATGTCCTATTGCTGGGCTCTGGCCACTCCCTATGAGCCCTGCCCAGTCTCTTCATCTCCGATGCAGGACCTGGTGCCATGAAACAGATGGGCTGAAGCCTTGGCATTCTGCAAGCAATAACAGTGGGTGCCCAACCTTGTCCACGAGCTGGAGGCACAGGCCTCAGAGTCCTCCTCCCCAGAGCCCTCCTCCTCAAAGCCCTGCTCTCCTGAGCCCTCCTCCCCAGTGCCCTATTTGCCGCTGCCTGCCCAGCCCCCTGGACTTGGGCTCCAGGGGAGGACTCAGGGGTCCCAAGTGACCCCCGCTGGCAGCCTGCAGCAGCCTTTGTGCATGGGAGGGCCTCTGTTCACTGGGTGAGGGTGGGCGGCTGTTTCCTGGGGGGCTGTCCTAGCCCCTCCGCGGACGCCTCTCTCCTGGCTCTGCTCAGGACTCAATGTGGGTGTCCTTTCCTGCCGAGAGTTTCCTCTGGTGCAGGGCCAGCTGCCTCTGGTTCAGTTTCTCCTTTGGAAGGATCTCTCTGGTGAGTGAATTCCACGAGGCTGGTGCCCATGTCCCCAGCTGTGCTTTTCTACAAGCAGCTCCAGTGCACAAACAGGCTCAGCCACTCGCTGCTGCTGGCTCATGGGAGGCCCCCAGCTGGGCCAGGCCTCCCCTCTCTGGCCCCTGCCAGCCCTGAAGCTAAGGGAGACCTGAGCCAGGTAAAGTCGTGGTGCCCACTGCTTTGGCTCACTCGGACCTTTCCTGCCCATTGAGTGCCCCTCCCACCGGAAGCCCTGGAGGCACCTGGGGGAAACTGAGGCTCAGGAAGGGAGGGGATGGAGACGGTCATGCCACTGGGACCAGGCCCCCTGGGGTCTGCCAGCACCTGCTTGGCTGTGCATGTGGCTGGGCTGCATGGGGCTGGGGCTCACCTGCGCTCGCTCCTGCTGGCTCTGTGCCTCCTGCCGTACCCGCTCCAGCGCCCTCCTGGCCCTGGAGAGCTCCTCGCTCAGAAGGCTGCGCTCTGTTTCTTTCAGGGACAGGGCCTGGACAGGACAGGGTATGCTTGTGAGAGCGTTGGGGAGTCTCGGGGGAGGGATGAGGCCTCCTCTAAGGAGAGGCTGTGGCAGGATGCCGAGTGCAGAGCCTCTCCTGGACATAGCATGTTCACGTTCCTGTCTGCACATCCCTGCCACTGGAGAGGAGAGGCGGCTCCCACAGAGGCAGCCCTGGGCCCTGGGCCCTTTCACCCTCTGAGCGCCTGCCCTCTGTCCGACATCGTCCCACCTCTGTGTCTGCGCTTAGGCACGTCCCTGGGGTATCCTCCCCTTCCTCTGCCTGTCCAAGATCCTGCCCTTTCCATGCAGTTTGGGGGTCTTCATGAGCCACCCCCATCCCTCTAGGCAACACTTGCTGCAGTGCAGAGAAGGAAGCTTAAAAGCCCGAAAATGCTCCATCTCCCTGATGGTGTGGGAGAGACACCCTCAGCTCCAAGGGCGGCATATGCTGCTCCGCGGACCAGGCTGTGGAAGCAATGCCTGTCAAATCCACACATGTATATTCTCTCTATGCCCAGGCCCATTTGGGGGAGGGCAGCCCAGAGACATGCGTGCACCTGTGTGGGCTGACCTATGCACAGTGTCACCAATGTGTCACCAATGTCTGTGACACTGCCGTAATGGCAACAAAGCTGGAGGCAACCCAGACACCCATGGAAGGAGGAACAGCCGGCCACAGGAAGACCCAGTCCTGGCAGCTCAGCACGCAGCCCAGAAACAGAAGAACAAAGCTGCAGATACACAGCTGGGAAAGGCCACCGAGATGCTTTGATAATTGAGAAGAGGAAAGCCCAGGAGCTGGCGTGGACTTTTCATTCCCTTTGTATTAAAAATGCAGTGCTGGGGAGGTAACGCTGTATATTTCTGTTTGCAAGCAATCTTTGGAGGGTGTTGCATAACAGAAGATGTATCAGGTCTTTGTCCTGGGTCCTTGGAGGAAGCTTCTAAACCCTGGGGGTTTCTCAAAAGTGTGGAGTGTCTGCATTATTCCTGGCGGGCCTCTGGGACCACACCTGAGTTTATGCTAATGAGGTGACTCAGGGTGGGCTCCTACTGAATTTCAGGATGGGGACTGTCTGCTGAAACACCATTATTAGAGGGTTGGGGCTTTGAGCCACGGGATGTCAGCCCAGCCTCCCAGCAGTCAGAGAAGTGGGCTTCAATCACATAACCAGTCACTCCACCGATCACGTTACACAGTGAAACCCCAATAAAACTCTGGACACCAAAGTGCAGTGGAGCCTCCTGGCTGCTGAGCACACCGGGGTGCAGGAAGGTGCTGGGCTGGCTCCACGGGGAGGGCGCAGCAGCCCCTGTCTGTGACGTGCCCACCTTGCCCGCGTGTCTCCTCTTCTGGCTGGTCTCGAATTCCATATTTGATAATGAAACTCTAAGAGTAACAAGAGGCTTTCCTGAGTTCTGTGAGTCATTCTAGTGAAGGGCTGAACCTGAGAGGATCATGGGAACCCCAAACTTGTAGTCAGGTGGTCAGAAGTGTGGGTGGCCTGGAGACCCCCGGGCTTGTGGATGGTGTCTGAGAGACGGCGTCCTGTTG
This sequence comes from Nomascus leucogenys, assembly GCF_006542625.1. NCBI lineage: Eukaryota > Metazoa > Chordata > Mammalia > Primates > Hylobatidae > Nomascus > Nomascus leucogenys. The sequence continues at coordinate 141,298,866 of NC_044402.1, read as the reverse complement.
AGGACCGTGCCCTGTGGGGTCTGTGCTCTCTGGGTCAGAATTGCATGGGCCGATTACAGAGGAATCAAAGAGAAAGGACAACTGTTCCCTGAGTGGCCTAGTGAAGGGGAGGGGCAGGAGTGGGGGACTTTTCATTGAATGGCTTTCTATATTCTAAACAATTTTAAAAATTCTTGCTCCCCTTCCTCCCTCCCTTGAGGCCCTGCTTATTTTGCTCAGCTGGAGGCCGGTTGGCTATTTATGAATCTGCCCTTGCTGGACTGTAAGGTCTGCAAGGGTGGGGGCCCTGTCTCTCCCTCCTGTGCCCCTCATTACTGGACACAGCAAGGGAGTGTTTATTAGAATTTTAGGCAAAACTTCATCAAATACAGAAGTGTGGCATTCTCTTGGGTGAGGGCTTCGCTTTGCAGACAGGCGTGGGCAAGCCGCCATTCAGACACAGTGGGTCAGAGAATGGAGGGTTCCGGTGGAGACAGCCCCTCCTGGGTCAGCGGCTCCAGGTCTTTGGCTCTTGCTCCACATATAATTCCTCTTCTTTGTTACAGAAATAGATCCCCAAAGACTGTTTTGTGACTGGGTCATCACAGGTTCCTCAGGGAAGTGTGGGGAAGTTTCCTGCTAGACCCCGCAGCCCCACTTCTCCACTCAATTTCTCCACACAGGCCGCCTAGAATAAAGGGCAGCTGGCCTAGCAGAGGTCCCCGGAAAGCTCACTTGCTGCACCGGCAAGGGCTCCCCACAGGCCAGCCCGTCTGTGCTGTGCCCCTGGGGTGCCCCTTATTGTGGTTCTGCTGTGGGTCCAGGGGAGGGAGGGCACTAGCACATGGTGTCTGTCTGCCCTCTTAGCCTGCGCTCCTGTTTTTTTTTTTGAGATGGAGTCTCGCTCTGTCACCCCAGGCTGGAATGCAGTGGCGTGATCTCTGCTCACTGCAATCTCAGTGAGAATCTCCTGGGTTCAAGCAATTATCCTGCCTCAGCCTCCTGAGTAGCGGGGATTACAGGCACCCACCACCACAACCAGCTAATTTTTGTAGTTTTTTTTTTAGTAGAGACAGGACTTCACCATGTTGGCCAGGCTGGTCTTGATCTCCTGACCTCAGATGATCCGCTGGCTTCAGCCTCCCAAAGTGCTGGGATCATAGGCATGAGCCACCAAGCCTGCACTCCTGTTTGACAGAGGTCCCCTCTCTTGGAGGCTGTGTGTGCCACTGGGAAGCTGGGATTAAATAATCACATGAGAACAGGCCACGTTGCCCAGTGGTTGGTCTCGGATGGGAATGAAGGGCTGCATGGGGGCCTTGACGGGCCACCCACTCCCCAGATGTGTTGCTTCCCCTGGAGCGTCTTTTCTCATATATCCAATGGGAATAATATCACCACCTCCCAAGGGGCTTTGAACTTAGCTTTCTCCTCCTTTGCCTGGCTCTCAGCCCCTCTTGCGTGGACCCTGCCTCAGCCTCTCCCCAGTCTCCTGGCCCCAGACTCTTTTCTGCCTAACTCCTATCATAGCACCCCTGCTCAAGAACATCCACTGGCTCCCTATCACCTGATGCTGGCGCCCAAGGCCCGTCCCAGCTCCACTGCACACCTCTCTCACTGCTTCCACTCACGTGCAGCCTGGCAGCTGTGCAGAACTTCATGCAATCCCCAGACATCCTGCCAATGTCCACGTCCTCTCCACTCAACACTACTATTCCCCCTGTAAGGCCTTCCCTTCCTCTATCTAAGGATGCAGAGTAGTGGGGCAGTTAAGAGCACAGAGCTCGGTGCCCAGCAGGTGCACTGCACAACCCTGTGCAAGGCATTCAACATTTGTGGACCTTAGTTTTCTCACCAGTAATATAGGGATAATTAGAGCATGTGCCTCAGAGTGTTGCAGGAATCAAATATTAAATGCAGAGAGTTTGACAATAAATCTTGGCTATTTTGGCTACTGTAACTCCTCCTGCATTTTGTCTTTTTTTTTTTTTTTTTTTTTGAGAAGGAGTCTCTGGATCTCGGCTCACTGCAACCTCGCCTCCTGAGTTCAAGTTATTCTCTTGCCTCAGCCTCCCAAATAGCTGGGATTACAGGTCCCCACCACCATGCCCGGCTAATTTTTTGTAGTTCTAGTAGAGACTGGGTTTCACTATGTTGGCCAGGCTAGTTTTGAACTCCTGACCTCAAGTGATCCACCCACCTCGGCCTCCCAAAGTGCTGAGATTACAGGTGTGAGCCACAGCACCCGGCCTGTAATTTGTACCAACATCTTATAGTCCTTATCACCCCACGTGACACAATGTGGACGTGTTCATGTGTCCATTCCTTTCACTCGACAGTGAATTCTTCAGGGTAGCATGATATGCTAGAACAGCCTAGACTCAGGGTAGCTTTTATAGGGCTAGTGGCTGAGTCTCAACTGCTGGTGGGATGGAAGGATGGCCAGATGTGTGGCTGGTAGTTGTGTGCTTGGCTTGGTGTTTGAGTTGGATACACTGATGGATGATTGGATGACAGGCTGGTTGGCAGATCCAGGTGGATGGATGAATAGACACATGGATGGATGGTTGGATATGTGGCTCGACAGCTGAGTTTGTGAACAGATGAAAGGATGTTAAGTGGATGGATGGATGGATGGTCAGATGGGTTGTGGATAGCTGTGTGGATGGAAGGTTGGGTGCATGGATAGTTGAATGGATAGTCAAATGAACTGATGAATGATTGCATGGATGGTGAGGTGTGTGGATGGACAGCTAGGAATGTGGATGCATGGCCATATATCTGGGTGGATAGAAAAGTGTGTGGAAAGAAGAATGGATATTCAAGTGAGTGGGTGGATGATGACAAGTGCGTGGAGGGACATTCAAGTGCATGGATGGATGGGTGGATAGATAGATGAATGGACAGATGGATGGATGGATGGGTGGTGGGTGGGGGGGGGGGGGGGGGGGGGGGGGGGGGGGGGGGGGGGGGGGGGGGGGGGGGGGGGGGGGGGGATGGGGGATGGATGGGGTAGGTGTGTGGATGAGTGTATGGATGGATGGATGGGCAGGTGGATGGAGGATGGGAGGGATGGGATGGATGGATGAACAGGTGGATGGGTGGATGGATGGATGAGGAGGTGAATGGGTAGATGGATGGATGAGCGGGTGGATGGGTGGATGGATGGGTGGATGATGGATGGATAAATGGATGGATGGGTGAATGGATGGAGAGATGGATGGATGAACGGGTAGGTGGGTGGATGGGTGGATGGATGGATGGATGGGTAGGTGGGTGGATGAATGGACAGATGGAGGGATGGATGGAGAGATGGATGGATGAACGGGTAGGTGGGTGGATGGGTGGATGGATGGATGGATGGGTAGGTGGGTGGATGAATGGACAGATGGAGGGATGGATGGAGAGATGGATGAATGGATGGGTAGGTGGGTGGAAGGATGGATGGATGGGCGGATGGATGGGTGAATGAATGGACAGATGGCTGGATGAACAGATAGGTGGGTGGGTGAGTGGATGGATGGATGGATGGGTGACTGTCCATCGTGACTGCTGTGGAAGAACAAAGCTGCAATAGCAGTGACCTGGAAAGGCTGCACCTGCCTGAGGTGTGGCCACATGCAGCCCTTGTGCTGGGCCAGAGGTGACAGGTGCAGTGGGTGTGAGCAACCCTGCTGCCCCCAGACCCCACCATCACCTGTTGCATCTTGTGCTCCAGTTGGAGAAGGCTCTCGTCCCGCTCCTGCTTCAGGCTCTGAATTTCCCCCTTCAGAGCCTCTCTCTCGGCTGCACTTTTTGTCACCAGCTCCTTCTCCTGCTCCAGCTGGCATCTGGCTACCTCCTTCTCCTCTGCCAGGGTCAGGCTCAGGGTCTCCTGGGCCAAGGTAAAGGGATGGGCTGTGAGGTCCGGCAGGTGAGGCCAGCAGTTGTCTGTGGTCCTGAGTGGGACCTGGCCCATGGGACGCCAGGGCTGATGGGCCCCAGGGGCTGTCCACTCCAGCCAGCTGCACACCCCCCATGTCTTCCCCTCAGGGTCACCAGAGCAGGGAGGGCCTTTCTGGGTCTCAGCACCTGTCATCCCATATTGATCTATCAGTTTGTAAACCATTCCTGAGTCTCTGCAGTGCATCTGCCATGGAGGGGTGTAAAGACATGTCAAACCAGGCTTCCAGAAGCCTGTGACCTGCAGGACAGCTCTAATGAGTGTGGGGCCCCCTCCAGCCCTTGTCCTTCAGACTGCACCAGACCAGCCAACAGCCTGTCCAGCCTCTTCCATGAGGGAGGCCCGCCCCAAATACAAACCCAAGCCCAATGCGAGGGCTCCACGGGGAAGGCCCTGGGTGCCCACGTGAACTATAAAGAGTGAGCCGGTCCTTGCCCGGCCTTCCCTGGCCAGGCACCTATGTCGCCGAGCTCAGTCTTTCAGGACCCCCTCCTCCCAAGGGCGTGCCATTCCCTGGGACCTGGTGGCCTTCTAGGAAGCTACTGGTGGGCTCCTGGGAAGCAGACCTTCTCCCTCTGGAGCTGTGCCAGGGCCTCACGGTGGGCCGACGCCTGGCTCTCCAGGGCCCGCTGGGCCTCCTGCTCCTGCTGTGCCACCTGTCGCTGGAGCCGCCCCGTGTCCTGCCGCAGCTTCATCTCCTGGACCTCCCAGTCACTTTGTAGCTGCTCCATTTCCACTGTGGGTTGATGGGTAAAGTGCGCTAGGGCCTGGCACGTGGGCCCCTGAACCCTTTGGGACTCCCTAGACAGTGACAGCCTTGGGGGCGACCACTATCCACTCCAGGCTCCGGGAGTGGGTTGCCAGCACATTGCAGGGTGGGTGGAGCAGGGTCAAGGCTACACGCTGACCCTGTGGCCAGAGCCCAGTTCTGAGCCTCAGGCCGGCACCAGGTGCAGCCTGGGCAGGGTGTTGCTGGTCCTTATGGGCGAGGGTGGCCCAACTCGCTCAGTCACATGAGCTCCAGGCTCACGTTTGTGCCCCTGTGGGCTCCAGAGAGGGGGTGCAGCACGTGTGGGCACTGAGCTCCATTCCAGGGGCCGCTACATGGCTGACTTTCCGGGAAAGAGCTGAGGGAGCGCCCTTCGAGCACCTTGCAAGGCCTGCCGAGCGAGTCCTGCACTCCGGGCCTCCTCCTCCAGCTGCTCCTGCAGCTTCGTGGCCAGCTGTTGGGCCTCAAGGAGGCTGCTCTCCAGGGAGTCCCTCTCTGCCCTGCAAAGGTGCAGCAAACAACGGGCAAGTCATCCCCAAGATCCTGGGTATAAAATGCTCTCTATAGCTTTACACGGGTGTTAATGAGACTCAGCTGAAATGCAAATAAGTGGAAGAATGTTTTAGAAATTATGGTGCATCTCTGGAGCACCATGTGCTATTAACAAGGATGAGGAAACTATTTTCTATTCTCATGTCATGAAAAGAGTCTGCCCAAAAAGCCACACACCCAACTGGACCCCCACATGCAGCGCGATTCCATCATGCGAAAAGCCTGCTTGGTGCATTTGTGCATGGAGATGCCGCTGCTCAGAAGACACCCGGAGCACACACCAACACACAGCAGGGCCCATTCCTGGGAGGGCGGGTGATGAAAGACCTCACATTTCTAACAGTTAATTCATCAATGGTCCAACCATCAATGGCAAGTTTCATTCTTGCTGTTCACTTCCCTGTGCTGGGTGTTTATCCGTGAACAAAGCAAGGCATCAAACAACACGTACAAACACACCACAAAGACTCAAACACAGACACCCATATGAACACACAAATAGTAGGTGCACAACCCCAGATGAGGTCCGGGCGGGCCATGGGCCACGGGGACCCTGGCAGCTGCTGATCAGGCCCTGCCTCCATTTCTCTTCCATCTTTCTGGCCACCGCTACCCCCTTCATCAGGGGTGGAGCACATCCCAGCCTTCTGGTGCTCGCCAGGGCTTGCAGAGGGAAGTCCTCTGGGCTCAGGTCAGAACCCCCAGAAACCTCACTCTGCTGCACGCTACTCTGCTCGCCCTCCAGTCCCTCCTCCCGTAAGTGTCCTCATGGCCCCCATCCCACACACCCAGGCTTTAGTGCTCTCTTCACGGGGCAGCTCTTCCCACTTCCGCGTGTAGGAAACCCTCCCTTCAAGTCAGCCTGGAAACCCCTCCTCCTAGAGGCCCGCCTGGTCTCCTGTAAGGGATGTGGCCTCTGCTGCTCAGATATTGGACGTCTTTGCCTGAAGCTTGGGTACCTGAGCATGTGCCCAGCCTCTCTCTCCATGGGGGCCCAGGAGCAACTTCAGGGTCTCCGCCATTGAGCCCCTGGACTGGAGGCCTGGCCCCCCACAGGGTGCTCCGAGCAGGGCAGGGCTGCTTGGGGTGTGGGCCGGCGGGGACCTTGGTCCATCTTGCTGGCTGACAAGCGGGCCAGGACTCCATGAAGGGAGGGAGCAGGTCCCCACTGCTGAAGCCTTGTCAGGGCCTGAGGATCCGAGAGTGGAGCCCTTCGTAAAGGAGACCCGTGGGGAGGCCTCATCAGAAGCGAGGAGCTGCAGCAGGATTTCCCGCACTCAATGGTCCTGAATGTTACCTGTGAGCTCATCAAAATGGCAGCGTCCACGCTCTCCGGCCCCACTGGGCCAGTCAGATAAACACACAGAGTGTGTCTGGGCAGATGTGGCTTCAGGTCAAGCCCCTCTGTCACCAGAGGCTCAATGGGCCATCAGGACGCCCTGTTCAGTGGCCTGTGATGCTGGGGCCTGCAGGGCTGCCATGTGCAGGGGACCCGGGTGAGTGGCAGGGCTGAGGGAAGGGCAGCTGTCAGGGCAGCACCCAGGCTGCTGAGGGCTCTGGCTAGGGCCTGTGTTCTGGGCAGCAGACCCTGCCGGCAGGAAAGGGACCTCCAACCCGGTCCTTGGAGCACCCAGGGCCCAGGAAGGAGCATGGGCAGGAGCCCAACCCGCAGCAGCTTCCCTCAGGTTTTCCTTCCCGATTGCTGTGCAAGCTTTCATTTGGAGAAGAGGTTTGTCTGCGAAGAAGCTCAAGGATCCCAGACTCCAAGGCTTCTCATGCCTCCCAGATTCTAGAATTCCAGGAGGAAATCTTTTCAACAAAAATACTTAGCAGTGCCTGAGCAGGGCCCTGAGCAGGGCCTATAAGGCACAGAAGCCATCAGCTGTTGGGTTTCGGCAGAGGCTGCAGGACCCATTCGGATCACCAGGCAACAGCCTACACACATCCTGTTCTTGCCTGTGAGTGCCCGTCCCAACTTCTGGGAGTTGCCCTGAGGGCCTTTGGGCTCACCCGCCCACACTCTCCACCTCATGTGTCCCTGGGCTGACCCTGCTCCTGGCTCCAGGGATGGGTGTGCAGCCCAAGCCTGGGATCAGGCCCTGTGACTCCCGGCAACTAGGATTGGTATAGGGATGTCACACAGCTCAAGATGGCCCATGGCAGCCACTCTCGGGCCTTGTAGGGAGAAGGGTGCTCTGTGTCTGCTGGAAGGGGGACCCTGGGGTGGCTGCTGGCCATCTTGCCACCTCTCAGAGTGAGCCTGCCTGGGAATAAGATCTCAGAGTCAAGCTGTGCTGAGGGAGGGAGAAGCAGGATTCTGAGGGCACTGTGGGAGTGCCTGAATCCAGCCATACCTGAAGCTGGTTTCACCCTGAACTCCTCAGCTCCATGAGCAAGACATTCCACATCTGCCTTCCACTGGTCTGAGCTGTGTTTCTGCACTTGCCACCACCTCTTTCAGGAAGGTGACCCCAGCGCTTTCACTGGGTTGACCTCTTCTAGATGCCCTCCCCCAATCCAAAGGCACTGTGCTTGCCTCACTCACAGCCCATTTCATGTGCACACACTCCCTCCCAGTCCTTTGTCATGGTGTGAGTGTCCCCATACCCTGCCACACTGCAGACTCTCTGCAGGCAAGGACATGTGGGACATGCCCTGACTGGCAGGCCTTTGCACACCTGAGATCAGCTGCCTCTTCAGCTGCGAGCCGGCCCTGCCTCTCCAAGGCCTCCTGTTTGGCCAGCAGCTGGGCCCGCTCCTCAGACAGAGCATCCTTTCCTTGCAGGGCTTGCTGCAGAGTGTCCATCTGGGCCTCCTGGTCCTGCAGGCTCTGAGCCAGCTGCTCCTCCAGGGCCCGTTTCTGGCATGTGACCTAGGGGAGGTGGGGAGGGGACAGTCGGGAGAGAAAGAGAGTAAGTGGGTGGGTGAGCATGGGCCTCTTGAGGGGAAGAAAGGACTTCAGAAGAAGTGATTTTATGCAGAATGGCACGGAGGTGAAAGTGGAAGAAGTGGGTGGACCTCAGAAACACATGTATGTTTTTACAATAGAGGGGGAATCCACTCAGGTACCCTGAGTGGATGGGGATGGTATTGAGCTGGGCACTCCTAGGTAGGAGCCAACTGTCAATCTAAGTGGTACCATTTGTTTGTCCTCCAGTGTCCAGGGTTCAGGAAATACTGCATATAAATGGCAATAGAAGGTAACAGAAAACTAGATTGCTGCAGACCAACACTTCCACCAAGAACATCATAAAAATCTAGAGAGAATATATCACAAGAATATGCAAGAGACCTCAGACAGCTGAAAAGACAGCTGGGACTGAAGGAGTGAAGATCTTGGAGAGAAGGGAGACACAGAGGAGTGAGCCCAGCATTTGGTGTCTCCTCTTCCTCAAGGCATTTGCTCATTTAAGAGTTTGGGCTGAAAAATTGAGATGCCAAGAAGAACTTCTGGCAGTACCATGGCCTGAGGGGGACAAAAATTAGGGTTCAGAGCCACCAAAACAGAGAGGCTCTGATAAATATCACAAGACATCAAGTTGTATTCACAGCAGGGCTTGACCCTAGTAGTAGTGGTGAATCAGAAATAGACCATCCTTCATAGACGCTGAAGCTCAGGTGTGAGTCATCCCAGTCACTGACTGGATTACAGTGACCTTCTACCTTCACTGCCTGCCAGGGTCAAAAGTAAATTCTGGCCAGGTGAGGCGGCTCACGCCTATAATCCCAGCACTTTGGGAGGCCAAGGCAGGCAGATCACTTGAGGTCAGGAGTTCAAGACCAGCCTGGCAACATGGCGAAACCCTGTCTTTACTAAAAATACAAAAATTAGCCAGGCATGATGGCACACACCTGTAATCCCAGCTATTCAGGAGGCTGAGGCAGGAGAATCGCTTGAACCCAGGAGGCAGAGGTTATGGTGAGACAAGATCACGCCACTGCACTCCTGCCTGGGTGACAGAGTGAGACCCTCTCTCAAAAACAAACACACAAACAACAACAAGAACAAAAACCCTTTCTAGAAGAAGAATCGCATCGTCAAGATCCTCAAATTATTTCTATAATTTATTATATATAAGATTGACTATTTAATCAAGATCTGGCCTATCAGGAGACAGGACCACATGACAAAAAAACACAAATAAGAACAGAAAATAGATATAGATCCTCCCACCCTGGTTATCTAGATATTGGAGTTATCAGACACAAACTTTTAAATAGCTGATTAATATGTTCAAGAAGATGGATAGCAAGATGTAAAGTTTAACAATAGAACTGGATACTAAATATAAAAAAGACAATTTAAAATACAATAACCAAAAGTTAAAAAAAAACTAATAGACAATGGCAGATTAGACAGAATAAAAGAAAGGACTAATAACCTGGAAGAGAGACAAAAGAATGTGTTCAGACTGAATCATAAAGAGAAAGAAGAATGGATAGAAAATACACAAGAGTGTTATCGACATATAGGACAAGCTAAAAATGCCCATCATATGTGTAATTACAGCCTCAGAGGGAGATGAGAGGGCATATTTGAACAGATACAGGCCAAGAATTTTCCAAATCTAATAAAATACATCTAGCCATAGACTTAAAATGAGCTGTAACCCCCAAAAGGATAAATTAAAAGAAAATGTCACATATATACAACTTAGTAAAGTTTCTGAATACCAAAGATAAAGAAAAATGTTTCTTAAAAAAACAAAGGTTTCGAAAAAGACACATAGCTGTGAAATGAACAAGACTGACATTTGCTTTCCACACCACAGTGAAAGCCAGAAGACGATGGAATGACTTCATTAAATTTCTGAAAGAAAATAATGGCTATTTTAGTATTCTATACCCAGTGAAAACATTCTTCAAAAGTAAAAACCAGGACTTTCTGCTTCTGATAATGGTGAGGTGGGTTGTTGAAGACCAACCCTCCCACCTAAAGCAACTAGAAAAGCGATACAATATACAATCCAATAATCTGTTTAAAAGTGTTAGAGAGACACTAAGGCAGTCAGGCCCCAGGTGTTCAGGCTACAGAGAGAAATATATTAAAGTGAGCCTGAAATTTTGACTACAACAGATTTCCCCGTTAAGGTATCTGCCAAGTCCTAAGTGACACGGTGTGTAGAGCCTCAGTGTCCAAGAATAAATCTTTAGGCCGGGCTTGGTGGCTCATGCCTGTAATCCCAGCACTTATGGAGGCCAATGTGGGCAGATCACCTGAGCTCGGGAGTTTGAGACCAGCCTGGCCAACATGGTGAAACCCCATCTCTATTAAAAATACAAAAATTAGCCGGGCATGTGCCTGTAATCCCAGCTACTCAGGAGGCTGAGGCAGGAGAATTGCTTGAACCCAGGAGGCGGAGGTTGCAGTGAGCCGAGATCGCCCCATTGCACTCCATCCTGGGCGACAGAGCAAGACTCTGCTTAAAATAAATAAATAAATAAAAGCTTTAGCTAAAAGACTGGGAACATGGCCTAAGATTGCAGCAGGCTTGTGAGATTGAAGAGGTATAACTTAGAGTTCAGATATACCAAAGCAGCCAGGGAATGAAAACAAGAGCAGATATCAGAGAGCAAGGAAATGCCTTGAGGTGAGCCTGAGATTCTATATTGTGATTTTTAAAAAGTGGTACTGCTGGCTGAGTGCATAATCCCAGCTCTTTGGGAGACTGAGGCAGGTGGATCACTTGAACCCAGGAGTTTGAGACCAGTCTGGGCAACATGGCAAAACCCCATTTTTACAAAAACCACAAAAGTTGGCTGGGCGTGGTCATGTGTGCCTGTAGTCCCAGCCACTCAGGAGGCTGATGTGGGAGGATCGCTTGTGCCCAGAAGGTCGAGGCTGAAGTGAGCCATGGTAATGCCACTGCACTTCAGCCTGGGCAGCAAAGACCCTGTCTCGGAAAATAAAATAAATGGTACTGCTTTGAAAAAGTATGTATTTTTTATAATTCAGAAGTAGTAAAGGACCAGACTGAGAATCCGAACAAAAAAATAGCAGCTGAGAGTCTGGGAAGTCAGATAGGACTTTTGGAAGTCCTATCTGAAATAAAGATAATAAATAAAAAGAAAATAAAACCTGGAGTTTAGGGCTAACTAAAGAGGAGGAACCCTGGTAAACACCTGAGATTTCCAATTAGGAGCACAGGAGAGTTATACCCTGGGATAAGCCAGAAATAGACGACTCCTCACAAAAGACTGAAGTACAGTTACAAAGCAGCTAAATCCTGGACTGGATAAAGGCGATTTATCCCTATTCCGATTTCCCAAAGTCAAAAGCAAATTCCCTCTAGAAGAAGCTTATATCATTCAAAGCCTTAAATTATCTCTATGAATTATATCTACAAAAACACAGTCTGTCATTCAATCAAAAATTATTAAGCATAATAAAAAAGAAAACAAAAAATATTAAGCATACTAGGAGACAAGGCCAAACTACTGAAAATACATAAATAAAAGACAATAGAAATAGCTCATTAGGGGATCTAGATGTTAGAGTTATCAGACAAAGACACAAAAAAGTATTGTAATTAATACGTTTAAAAACATACTCAAGAAGGTAAAGAATGTTACCAAATAACTGAAATGTTTGTGAAAAGATGAGTGTGTCTGTGTGTGAATGGTTAAAAATAATTATTTAAAAGTAAAAAATATTAATAAAGTAATGTACAGTTTATAACAACATGCACAGAAATAAAATATAGAACAACAAGAGCAAAAAGGATGGAAGAGATGTCTTAGTAAAGTGTGCTGCTACAGCAAAGTACCTGAGACTGGGTAATTTATACAGAACAGAAATTTATTAATTTATCTTCTCACAGTTCTAGAGACTGGGAAGTCCAAAATCAAGGTGCTGGCAGGTTCAGCTGTCTATCAAGGACTACTCTCTGCTCCCAAGGCTGTGCCTTGATGCTGCATTTTCTGGATGGGAAGAATGCTGCCTCTTCACATGGTGGAAGGCATAAGGGAAAGTGAGACACAAATGATGCAGGAAGCCCCTTTCGTAAAGGCTTTAATCTCACTGATGAGAGTGGAACCCTTATGGCCTAAATCACCTCTTAAAGGTCCCACCTCTTAATACTATCACAATTAGTCATTAAGTTTCAACACCTACATTTTGGAGGGGACACATTTGAAACATAGCAAGGGATAAATGGAATATATTGCTGGAAGGGTCTTACGTTGTTTGTGAAGTAATACAATATTTGGATATAGACTGTGCATATCATAATTTTAGGGTAATCACTAAAACTAACAAAAAGAAACACAACTAAAAACAATCAATGGAGAACATAAAATGAAATACTAAATAAACATGCAGCTAACCCAAAAGAAGGCCAGAAAGGAAGAATGTAAACATATTTTTAAAATATGAGACAAACAGATGGCAAATTCCAAGATGTAAATAAAGCATATTAATAGTTACATTAAATGTAAGTGGTCTAATAAACACTCTAATTAAAGATAGAAGTTGTCAGAGTAAATATAAAGGCAAGATCCAACTATGCCTTTGACACATGCTTCATTTGTTAATTTTTAAATTTTTTTATTTCAATAGGTTTTTGGGTAGCAGGTGGTGTTTGGTTACATGAATACGTTCTTTAGTGGTGGCTTCTGAGATTTTGGTGCACCCATCACCTGAGCAGTGTACACCATACACAATGTGTAGTCTTTTATCCCTCACCACCCCCAACTCTTTCCCGAGTCCCCAAAATCCAATGTATCATTCTTACACCTTTGCATCCTCAGAGCTTAGCTTCCACATGTGAGTGAGAACATATGATGTTTGGTTTTCCATTCCTGAGTTACATCATTTAGAATAATAGTCTCCAATTCCATCCAGGTTGATGTGAGTGCCATTATTTTGTTCCTTTTTATGGCTGTGTAGTATTCCATGGTATGTGTGTATATACATATATATATATCACATTTTTAAAATCCATTCATTGATTGTTGGGCATTTGGGCTGGTTCCATATTTTTGCAATTGCAAATTGTGCTGCTATAAGCATGTATGTGCAAGTATCTTTTTTGTATAATGACTTATTTTCCTCTGGGTACATACCTAGTAGTGGGACTGCTGGATCAAACAATAGATCTACTTTTAGTTCTTTAAGGAATCTCCACTGTTTTCCATAGTGGTTGTACTAGTTTACATTCCCACCAGCAGTGTAAAAGTGTTCCTTTCACTGCATCCATGCCAATATCTATTATTTTTTGATTTTTTGATTATGGCCATTCTTGCAGGAGTGAGGTGCTATTACATTGTGGTTTTGATTTGCATTTCTCTGATAATTAGTGATGTTGAGCATTTTTCCATATGCTTGTTGGCCATTTGTATATCTTCTTTTGAGACTTGTCTATTCATGTCCTTAGTCCACTTTTTTGATGGGATTGTTTGTTTGTTTTTCTTACTGATTTGAGTTCTTTGTAGATTCTGGATATTAGTTCTTTGTCAGATGTATAGATTGTGAAGATTTTCTCCCTCTGTGGGTTGTCTGTTAACTCTGCTGATTTTTTTTTTTTTTTTTTTGCTGTGCAGAAGCTTTTTAATTTAATTAAGTCCCATCTATTTGTCTTTGCCTTTGTTGCATTTGCTTTTGGGTTCTTGATTATGAAGTCTTTGCCTAAGCCAGTGTCTAGAAGGATTTTTCCGATATTATCTTCTAGATTTTTTTTTTTTTTTGAGACAGAGTCTTGCTCTGTCACCCAGGCTGGAGTGCAATGGCATGATCTTGGCTCACTGCAACCTCCGCTTCCCGAGTTCAAGCAATTCTCCTGCCTCAGCCTCCCGAGTAGCTGGGATTACAGGTATGTGCCACCACACCCGGCTAATCTTTGTATTTTTAGTAGAGATGGGGTTCCACCATGTTGTCCAGGCTGGTCTCAAACTCCTGACCTTGTGATCCGCCCACCTTGGCCTCCCAAAGTGCTGAGATTATAGGTGTGAGCCACTGCACCTGGCCTAGCTTCTAGAATCTTTATGGTTTCAGGTCTTAGATTTAAGTCTTTGATCCATCTTGAGTTGATTTTTGTATAAGGTGAGAGATGAGGATCCAGTTTCATTCTTCTACATGTGGCTTGACAATTATCCCAGCACCATTTGTTGAATAGAGTGTCCTTTCCTTACTTTATGTTTTTGATTGTTTTGTCAAACATCAGTTGACTGTAAGTATTTGGGTTTATTTCTGGGTTCTCTATTTTGTTTCATTGGTCCATGTGCCTATTTTTATACCAGTACCATGCTGTTTTGGTAACTGTTACCTTATAGTATAGTTTGAAGTTGGATAATGTGATGCCTCCAGATTTGCTTTTTGCTTATTCTTGCTTTGGCTCTGCGGGCTCTTTTTTGGTTCCATATGAAATTTAGGATTTTTTTCTAGTTCTGTGAAGAATGGTGATGATATTCTGATGGGAATTGCATTGAATATGCAGATTGATTTTGGCAGTATGGCCATTTCCACAACATTGATTCTACCCATCCATGAACATAGGATGTGTTTCCATTTGTTTGTGTCATCTATGATTTCTTTCAGCAGTGTTTTGTAGTTTTCCTTGTAGAGAAGTCTTTCACATCCTTGGTTAGGCATATTCCTAAGTATTTTTTTTGCATCTATTGTGAAAGGGGTTGAATTCTTGATTTGATTCTCAGCTTAGTCACTGTTGGTGTACAGCAGAGCTACTGATTTGTGTACACTAATTTTGTATCCCGAAACTTTGATGAATTCATTTACCAGATCTAGGAGCTTTTGGGAGGAGTCTTCAGGGTTTTTTAGGTATATGATTATATCATTGGAAAACAGTGAGAGTTTGACTTCCTCTTTACTGATTTGGATGCCTTTTATTTCTTTCTCTTTTCTGATTGCCCCAGCTAAGAATTCCAGTACTGTGTTGAATAGAAGTGGTGAGAGTGGGCATCCTTGTCTTGTTCCAGTTCTCAGGGGGAATGCTTTCAACTTTTCCCCATTCACTATAATGTTGGCTATGGGTTTGTCATAGATGGCTTTTATTACCTTAAGGTATGTCCCTTCAATGCCGACTTTCATGAGGGTTTTAATCATAAAGCGATGCTGGATTTTGTCAAATGCTTCTTCTGCGTCTATTGAGATGATCATGTGATTTTTGTTTTTAATTCTGTTTATGTGGTATATCATATTTATTGACTTATGTATGTTAAACCATCCCTGCATCCCTGGTATGAAACCCACCTGATCATGGTGACACACACTTTAAATAAGCAGACACAGACAAGTTGAAAGTAAATATTTGAAAAGGATATACCATGGAAACACTAAGCATAAGAAAATGGAAGTGAATATATCAATATCAAAAAAGGAGATATCAAAAAAGAGTATTGCTAGAGATAAGAGGGGATGTTTTATAATGATAAAAAACCAATTCCTCATGAAGAAATAAAATACTAAATACATATACACCTAATAACAGAAATTCAAAACACATGAAGCAAAAATTGACTATGGAAGAAACTAAGGGGAGATCTAGGGGAAGAAACAGACAATTCCATTATCACAGACAGAGATTTTAATGCCCTTCTGTCACTAACTGATGCAGCAAGTAGACAAAAACAACCAACCAAAGAAATAAATCAACACACAAAAAACCCCAGTAAGGACTTAGAAGATTTAAACAGCACTACTAAGCAACTTGATTTAATTTATATTTATAGAACAATGCACTCAGCAATAGCATAATACACATTCTTTTGACATGTTCAAGATAGACAATAGACTGGGACATAATACATTTAAATTGATTCAAATAATATGGAGTACGTCCTCTGATCATGATGGAATTATATTAGAAATTGATAACAATTAGACTTTTAGAAAACCCTATTTGGAAGCTAGGCCATATATGTCCGAATAATCCACGGGGCAAAGAATAAATCACATGGGGAAAGAGAAAGTAGTATGAATTAATTAGTAATAAAAACACAACATGCAAAATTATTAGGATGCAGATGAAGAAACAGACATAAAAACAAATAAGAAATTGGAATAGATTATATACCTGTTAAAGAAATTGAATTCATTATCAAATGCTTTCTCACAAAGAAAACTCGAGGCTCACATTATTTCATTAGTGAATTCTGCCAAACATTTAAGAAATAAGTAATACCAATTTCACACACACACTTTCAGGAAATAGAGGAAGAGAGACTACTTTCCAGTGTATTTTAGGGGGCCAGCACAACCCTGATTCCAAATCTGATGATTCCAAGGAAAGAAAATTACAGAAATATTACTCACAAATATAGACGCAAAAATCTTTAACAAAATATTTTTTTTTTTTTTTTTTTTTTTTTTTTTTTTTTTTTTTTTTTTTTTTTTTTTTTTTTTTTTTTTTTTTTTTTATAGACGCAAAAATCTTTAACAAAATATTTTTAAGTTGAATAAAAATATATAAAATGGATACTAACTCATGACAAAGTAGGGCTTATTATGTGTGCAAGTTTAACATTTAAAAAATTAATCAATATAATTCACTACATTAACAACACAAGGAGAACAATGACATGATCATCTTAATAGTTCCAGAAAAAGCATTTAGCAGAATCCAGTACCCATTTATAATTTTTTTAAAATGTCAGCATACTAGGAATGAAAGAGAACTTCCTTACTCTGATAAAGGGCATCTATGAAAAGCCTACAGATAACATCATATTTAATGGTGAAACATCAAATTATTTCCCCATGATTGCCTTGGGTGGAAGTATGGCCACTCTCACCACTGTACTCAACTTTGTTCTGTAGGTCTTAGTGCAATAAGATAAGAAGAAGAAATAAAAGGTATTCAGAGAAGAAAAAAAGTAAAACTATTGTTACAGATGAATAATTGTATAAACATACAACCTTAGTACTTATAAGTGAATTTGTCAAGGTCACATGACTCAAAATAAACATATGAAATTGTATTTCATATGAAATTATATTTCTATAATAATGAACAATAAGAAAATGACATTAAAACAGTAATATAATTCATGATATAAAAATCCAGAATTAACCTAATCAAAGATGTGCAAGAAAACTCTACATTGAAAACTACAAACATGGATGAGAGAAATAAAGACATGGAGAGATATACCATATTCATGGATATAATATTCAATATATTTAAGATGTCCATTTCCTCAAGTCGATCTATAAATTCTAAACAATTTTAATCAAAGTCCTAGCAGGCTATTTTGCAGGGGAGGAGGGAAGAAGAAATTGACAAGATGATTCTAAAATGTATACGCATATGCAAAGGATTTAGAACAGCCAAAACAGTCTTGAAAAAGAACAAGGTGGATGTGTGTACACTACTCAATTTCAAGACTTACTAAAAAGCTATCATAATCAAGACAGTGTGGTTTTGGTGAAAGAATGAATAGATTGACTTGCACAGATCAACAAATCCCACATATATGATCCATTTATTTTCAACAAGTTGCCAAATTTAATCAAGGACAAAAGGAGAGACTTTAAAAAAATGGTGCTGGAAAAACTGGGTATTAGTATGAAAAATAATGGACCTTAGTTCTTACATCACACCACACACTTGTGGTTCTCACACTTTAGTGTGCAGCAGAATCCCAAGGAGGGCCCATTAAAATCCAGATTTCTGGGCCCCGCCCACAGAGTTTCTGATTCATAAGTTTTGTGTGAGGCATGAGCATTTGCATTTTTAACAAGTCCCCAGGTGTATTAGTCTGTTCTCACCCTGCTGTAAAGAACTACCTGAGACTGGGTAATTTATGAAGAAAAGAGATTTAATAAACTCACAGTTCACAGGCTTAATAGAAAGCAAGACTGGGAGACCTTGGGAAACTTACAATCATGGTGGAAGGTGAAGGGAGAAGCAAGCACCTTCTTCACAGGGCGGCAGGAGAGAGGGAGTGGAGGGAGAAGCGCCACACACTTTTAAACCATCAGATCTTGTGAGAACTCACTCAACATCAAGAGAACAGCAAGGGAGAAATCTGGCCCCATGAACAAATCACCTCCCACCAGGCCCCTCCTCCAATTTGACATGAGATTTAGGTGGGGAGACAGATTCAAACCATATCACCTGGTGATGTTTATGCTGCTAGTCTGGGAAGCACACGTGGAGAACCCCTGCTGTCCATAAAAATAAACTTTAAATGGATCATAGATCTAAATGTGAAAGCCAGATGAAAATGTAGGAGGATATCTTCTTGTCTTTGGGGTAGGCAAAAATTTTTCAGACAGAACCTGGAAAATACTAATTGTAAAACTAAAAAAAGAAATAGATATATTGGAGTTTGCCAAAGTTAAAATTTTATGTCCATCCATAAAAAATATCATTGAGAAAATGTACAGGCAGCCACAACCTTGGAGAAAATATTCATAGGACATGTATCTGACAACGTACTTGTATCCATGATATATAAATTCCTGTATATTCATAACCAAAATGCAAAACCCCAGTTTAAAAAATGAGAAAAAGATTTGAACAACTGATAAAATAAAGAATACGAATATCCAATAAGTGCATGAAAATGTGTTCAATATCTTCAGTTATGAGCGAAATGCAAATGAAATCCTCAGTGATGTATCACTTCACACATATAGAATAGCTAAAAAAACAAAAAACAAAACCCCCCAAAAAAAGACAATGCCAAATGTCGAGAAGGCAGAGGAGCAACTGGAACTCTCCTACACTACTGGCTTCAGCAAAGTGATTGAACCACTTTTGGAAAGCTGCCTGCTTTTTCTGAAAGCTGCTTGGTTGTTCCCAATAAAAGTTCAACAGACACCTATACAGCGAGTGCACAGTTTTGCTCCTAAGTAGTTAGGAAAAATAAAAATATATGTATGTGACTTGTACAAGGTTTATAGCAGCCTTGTGCATCACAGTCCCAAACCAGTCGCCTCCCAGCAGGCCCCTCCTCCAATTTGACATGAGATTTGGGTAGGGACAAAAATCTAAACCGTATCACCAAGTGTGTGTCACTTGGTGATACGTAAGTGCAGGACAATGCAACGTAAGTGCAGGGCCAAGGCAGAAGAAGGGAGTCACATCACTTACATAAGGGACCTGGACATAAGCCACAATGCTCTTTGTAGGCAGGGTTCAGGCAGAGAATTCACATCACCTGGGTGCTTGTCCCAGTGATCTGTAAAAGTGCCCTTCGAGGCAGGACCAAGGAAGGACCTTGTAGGCAGGACCAGTATTGGAAACGTTGTTGCTGGACAATACAAATGTCCAGCAATAGGTGGATGAGTAAGCAAATGTGGTTTACTCATCCCAAGGAATATAACTATGCAGTTAAAAAGAAAGGGCTTAGTGATACACTGAACATGTATGGGTCTCACAGACTTGACGCTGAAAGAGAGAAGCTGGACACAAGAGCATCCGTACTGCATGGCTCCATTTATAAGGAATTCTGAAACAGGTGCCTCCAGTCCGTGGCGCTGCACATCAGAGCAGAGGTCACCCGGGTGGGAGCCGGGGGCTTTGGGCAGTGGCTGAAGGCACACGGGGGAACCTGCTGGGCTGACAAAAATGTTCTATGTCTTGATCCTGGTGGCGGCCACCCGGGTTTGTACAATTGTCAAAACTCTTTGACACTGTACACTGACTTATTAAATGTCAATAGAAAAAGAGGAAAAAGATGACCCCAAAAAAGGACAAGACAGAATCTGAAAACGGAAGGAGGGTTGAGCTGTCCTGAATGCGACAGGAGCTGTGGAATCTGAGCCACAGGGGCTTGAAACTCAGCATGGACAGGGTTTCCGCACGGACGAATGAGGCAGGATTGGAAAAAACCAAGACTGCTTTTTTCTCCAGTGAGTTGAGCTTCCTCAACAAAAGATGGGGAAATTGGGAATGAATGTGTGAGGCACCAATGAATGCGCAGTCGCAGAGTTCAGCTGTGTGGATGTGGACCAGGGAGAAACAAGACAGAGGAGGAAAAAGCAAAGCTCTCTAAGGGCCCAGCGTGCAGAAGTCACTGGCCTGAGGCCCGGGCTCCCCTGCCAAGTGGTGGGATGGATATGGAGGCCAGGCCTGATGGGAATCTTCTTCTCTGCATACCCTCCCCCTGCCTTCACCCCCACGGGGAGCCCCCACCCCCACGGGGAGGCCAGCACTTGGCCTGATCTGTTACCAAGACAGAAAGAGCTGATGTGGGCATCCTGAGCCTGCCTGACTCACAGAAGTACCTTAGGCAGGACCTGTGACCCAGCTGCATCCCAGACGGCGGCAGCCTGCCCTGCAGACGTCCTCACCTGGCCCAGCTGCTCCTGGAGCTGGGCATTCTCTCGTCCCAGCAGGGCTGCCCGCCCCTCTAGCTGCTCCTGCTGCTGCTCCAGGCGTCCGCAGGCCTGCTGCAGGCCCCTGTGCTCTGCCCGCTCCCGTGCCAGCTGCTGTTCCGCCTGTGCCAGCTGCTCCCCAGCCCGGGCCCGCTCCCGCTCCAGAGTCTTCCGCTGTTCCCGCAGCTGGTCCCGCTCCTGCTCCAGCTGCCACCAGGTGTTGGGGGCTCTGCATCCACTCCCCCAACCCTCGGTCCCTGTAGGCCAGCCATCCCCAAGGCCTGCCCCAGGGGCACTGTCTTCCCTCCCTCAGACCTGGCCAGAGCTAGTCAGGTTCCCTTGTCCCCAAAGCCTCGGACCAGGAGAGGAAGTGATCTGGGAGGATGGAAGGAAGGCCTAGGGCTGGGAGGCCCACAGCCACCTGGGAAACAGGTTCCAGCGAGGCCCGCCCCCACTGGCCCTTGTCTCACCTGGAGAGCCAGGTGGTTCAGGGCACTTTTGTCCTGAGCCAGCCCCTCCATCAAGGCGGCCATTGCGGCCAGGGAGTCCCTTTGCTCCACTCCCTCCGACTTCAGCCGCCTCACAAGAAGCTCCAGGTCTGCATTGCTGCACTCGGCCTGGGGCAGGGAGGGGGATGCCAGGGAGGGAGCTTCAGCTTCCAGGACAGGGCTGTTGCCGCTGGGAACGGAGTGAGCCCTGAGCCACGGAGATGTGCAAGCCAGAGCTCTTGGGCGGACATGGCGGGAAGGTCGCCAAGTGGGGAGGTCTCAGGGCCAATGGTGGCTCCAGGCACTAAGGCTCCAGCCAGAGGAGGTGGCTGGTGGGCCAGGGAGAGGCCACGAAGAAGCAGGCGTGGCCGGCAGGGTTGAGAGCAGCTGGGCCAGGCTGGTGCCTACTGGTTGGGGACAGGAGAGGCCTTCGGTGACTTTGGGATCTCTGGTGAGGGGCTGAGGGTCTCGGCAGGCAGGAGAGAGGGAGTGGGAGGCCAGGTCAGTGAGGCCAAGGTGGGTGGGGGCAGACGGGAGAGGGGGCGGGGTTGGGGGGAGCAGAGTGTACCCGTGCCAGGGCGCTGCGCAGGCCCTCCCTCTCACTCTCCATGATATCCCGCTGCAGCTGCGCGGTGCTCAGTGCCTCCCGGGCCGATGCCAGCTCCTCTCTGAGCCCGGAGACCTTCTCCTCCAGCTGCTGCAGGCGGCCTTGACTGAGGCCCCAGACCAGAGGGCGGGAGGTCGCTCAGGGTGAGCAGTGGCTGCCCCATGGGATTTCAGGCAGGCGACTGCCTGCAACGCCCTCCAAGCCCAGGGAGGCCCAGGAGGATTATGGAGTCCCTGGAGGACCAGGAAGGCAGGGAGCCCTTTGCTTCCGGATTTCATTTCTGGGGCAGGGGAGGTACAAGTGCCTCCGGAGGGACGGGAGGGGTGGGGCCCCACATCTGATGGGCCCACAGGGTGGTGGATGTGCACCCAGGTGGGGCACTGGGCCAGAGGGAGTGAGGGTTGGTCTGGAGGATGGTGCAGCCTGGGGAGGAGCCTGGAGAGCCCCCACCCCTGCCCTGTTAGGGCCGCCACCACACCCTGAGATGAGACAGGTGAAGAAGCAGACCTGTGGCCCAAGGCCAAGTGGCTGATGGTGACAGAGTGGGGTCTCTTCTGTGGTAGGGGCCCTGCCCACCCAGCCACGGCCGCGCACCTGGTCTTCAGTGCCCTGCAGCTCCGTTCCCTCCGCAGAGCCAGCTCCTCCGTCCGCTCTGCCTGCAGCAGGAGGCTTCTCTGCAGCTCCGCGGCCTCGGCCTCCAGCCCCTGCTTTTTCGCATCTGCAGCGTCTGCCTTCCCTTTCAGCTCCTCCACCACCATCTCCAGAGCAGCCTTCTCCCTAGGGATGGTGGGGGCAGAGTTGGGGCGGCCCTGGACACATTCAAGGTGCATCGCGTGCCTTGGTGGGCAGTCGGGGCTGGGTGTATGCCAGCTCTGAGACTGCGTGGGCAGAGGGAGCCCGAGAAGCACACAGGGTCTCACTGGCGGGTGTGTCCCACCCTGGCCCATGCTCAACTGGTGCTCACAGAACTCTGCTAGAAGGAAAGGACCCCTCCCCGGCTGGCAACCCCTCCAGCTCTAGAGGTGCTTGTCCTGACAGCAGCCCTGGGCCCTCGGGATCCCACATACCCTCTGCAAGGCTGTGCAACTCCTTCACCCCGTTACCTCCCCAGGAGCTTGCAGGACGCCTGACACTGCTGCACCTCGAGCCTCTGGGCCTCCAGCTGGCCCCGAAGGGCCTCTCGTTCCCGTGCCTGCTCCCGAGCCCGCTCCTGCTGGAGCTTCTGTGCGGCCCCCAGCTCCTGCCGGCTTTCGGACAGCTGCTCCCGGAGCCCGGCCACCAGTGCCTGGGAGGACTTCAGCTGCAGGCACAGCTCCTGCTCAGGTGGGGTGCGGTGTGGGCCTCTCTGGCCTAGGCAGGCTTTGCCCACTGAGGCCCACCAGGGCTTGCGACTCCCCAGAAAGGACGCCCCCGACACTGAGGCCCCTCCCTGGGGCCATGGGGCTCAGGGGCAGGCCCCATAACTACGCTTCAGCCTGAGGGGCTCATGTTTCTGCCCTCAGGGAGACAGGGAGACAGGGAGTCCTGTGGGCTGTGGCTGCCCACCTGTTCCCGCCGCCACCGCCTCTCTATGGCTGCCCGCACGGCCTGCAGTGCGGGGTCCAGGGCGACTGGGGAGCTGGTGTGTGGTGGGGACGCCCCTTGATGGGGGGGATGTGGCACGCTGGGGGCTCCTCAGCCGGCGCCATGGCTCCCCCAATTCAGTGATGCTGCCCCCTGCCAGCTCCAGGCACCTGGTGTCCTCCTGGGCCACCTTCAAGGTGCAGAGAGGAAGGGATAGAGGGGCCCAGAGCACAGGGCGGTGATTTGGTGGGGACCGCGCAGACAGTCCTGAGGGTCCCTGCAGGCCACCTCCACCTTTGCCACCGGGAGGACAGGCGAGGGGCCGCACCTTCCTGACGCGCCTCAAAGTGCACTGCAGGGACCCCACTTTGCCCTGCAGGCCGTCCGCCACCCCCGGGCCGCTGCTGCACTAGGCTTCCTGTGGCAGGGGAGACTCCTGAGCAAGGGTGACAGACCCCTGCCACATAGCCACCCCCATCCCTCCCACCAACCAGGTTCTGCAGGTCGGTTCTGAGGGCAGTGATGGTCTTCGCCTTCTGCTCATTCTGCTCTGTAAGCTTCTCCACCAGCAGCGTTTGCTCTGAGAGTCTGGGAGGAGTCGGGGGGTGGGGGGGTGAAGGGCAGGGCCCAGAGGACGGGCACCCATGCATGCCCTGGCTCTGCCCGGACTCCTCCGTGTGGTGGCCCCCCTGCCGGTGCTGGGTGATGCCTCTGAGTGGCCTCTGTCCCTGGTCTGAGCATGTGTCTCTCCTGCCACAGAGCCTTCAGCGGTTCCCACAGTCTCAGGAGTGAAGGCCCACACCCTGACCAGCTCTTCAGCCTCAGATGCAGTGGCTGCCCCGAGGCTCTGCCCTGTCCTTGTGGCACAACAGAGGGAGTGCCCACCACAGGCCTTTTCTTGGCCAGTCCTTCTGCCTGGAGCACCTGTCACCATCGGTCTAACAATAAGTGATTTTACTGTTCCTTCCTTCCCAGGACCCACCTTCTTCCTAAAGACCCCAGGTCCCCCTTCCTGTGGCTCAGGCCCTGGTGTGCTGCCCCTGCAGCTGGACGGCACTGTTGGGCCCCCATGTCCTGTCCTGCTCATCTGGGGCTGGATTGTGTGTGTTGGACTCAGCTGGACCCCCTGAGGGTAGGGAGGGCTTCTGCCTGTCAGCCTGGCGGGGTGTTTGTGGCCAAGTGGGCCCCGGACCCTGGGTTGTGAGGCGTCGGCCCCATGGCCAGCAGGTTAGACCTCCACTGGGGAGCCGCCTCCCCGCTTTCTGCTGAAGCTGCCCTCAAGAGACCTCTGAGCCCTCCATGTGGGTGGTGGGTCCAAAACCTTCCACAATCACGACGGGGCTCACAGACCCCCAGAGAGGGCGTGGGTGTCCTTCATATCGGGCAGGAGGTGGCCTGGTCCCTCTTCCTGCCTCGGTTTTTAAACGATTTACCTAAGGTGAGCTCTTGCCCCTGGAAGAATGTTCCTGCTTTAAGCCTGAAAACTCCAGTTCTGGATGCTGACCCCCAGGATGCAGTCCCAGTGAGTTCCCTGCCGTGCTCCCTGAAACCCTCACTGTAGGAGACCCCAGTGTCCGCCTCCTGGGCATTAGGGGAGTGCCCTGCAGCCACTGGGATGGTGACTCTACAGAGTGTGCACCACCAGTGACGGCAGGGCCCTACCTGCCCTGGAACAGTGTGACCACATCTGGGATCCACAGCTGCTCGGCAGGCTGGATGGGCCCCGGTCCCCCGGGCCCTCCCTATGCAAGCCTGCCGGCCGTGAGCTCTCACCTGGCCTGGAGCGCCACCTTCTCTGCGTCCCAGCGGCCCTGCAGATGCAGCATCTCCCCCACCTTGTCGCGAAGCTGCTGCCCCAGGGTGCTGGCCGTGCCGCTGGCCGACAGCCGCAGGTTGGAGTCAAGGTTTAGGCAGGCGGTGTGCAGCCGGCGGGCCGTCCTGGCCATGTCTGCCTGCAGGTCAGCGAGGCCCCTGGGAGACAAGGGCAGCACCTGCGGCTGACTCAGGACCCATCTGCAGAGGGAGGGCCTGGTCCCATCAGTCCCACAGAGGACTCCCTCCTTGGCCGTCCTCAGGAGAAGCCCCCACTGCATGGCACTGATTGTTCCCATGTGTCACCAAACACCAGGAAGGCAGCTGGGGAGGAGTGAGCAGGGGCAGGGCCAGGTTGCACACTTCAGGCTTCAGCAGCCTTCACTAAATCATCGACCCTCTGAGCCCCCGACTCCTCCTGTGCAAGGGGCTGCTGCGTACCTAAGGGCTAGCAGGGTGGTACCAGGACGGACCTCCAGTGTGGCACCCAGCAAGGGCTGGACAGACTCTAGAAGCTCCATCCGGGTAGGTGTCCCCTACCCCACAGTGTCCTCTTCACCCCCCTCTCATCTCTCCTTGGCCTGTTTGTCCTTCTCCCCCATTGCCCTCCTAGGCCGCCCTCATCACTACTCCCACTGCCCAGCCTGAGGCCCAGCCAAGGCTGGGTGAGAAGCCAGCAGGCCAGGGCTACTGCACCCACGGGAGAGCCCACCCTGGGCACTGCTTCCCCCCCTCCCTGAAGGGGCCTCAGCTCCCTGCAGCCTGGTGCCTGGCCCCAGGTGGGGCGGCTGGCACTCACCTCTCAGCGGCTGCGCGCAGCTCGGCCAGGTCTGCCCCCAGCACCACGGCCTGTCTCCACAGGAGAAGGAGGTCCCGGGGCTGCCTCAGGCCCCCTGGCCGGGTCTGAAAGCAAGAGGCCTCCTGTCTACCTCAGGCTGGGGCGCCTTTACCCTCCCTGAGGCCCACTCTTTCCCAGGTGCCATGTCCCTCTCCATGGGGGCTGGAAGTGGACCCAGCATCCCAAAGCCCCCATATCTCACAGGCAAATGAGCCCTAGGCTCCCCCAACCCCACCCTGGGGCCATACTGTGCCCCTCCCCAGGAGATGACCTGGGGACATGACCACATCCAGCCCTCCCAGGCCAGCCTGTGTGCATGGAGGTGGGAGGGTGGGGTGCGTGGGCCCCTGAAGAGAGAAGATGCTGACTCAGTCGCAGCTCCCCAGCTACTCTCAGGAACTGCCCAGGCTTAGAACACCCAGAACCAGGCCTGGTCCCCTGCTGGGGCAGACACTTCTGCAGCACACGGCTCCTGCCCTCCCACTCCGATGGAAGAGGATGGGCTACCTTTCTCCAGTACAGTCTTTCTCCTTACTCTGGAGGGTTCCTGAAGATGTCCAGGTGTTGGTCTGGCACTTCGAAGGTGCCAGGGACACAGAAGCAAGTTAGAAGCCTCTAGCACTGGGGCCTGAGGTTCAGCAGAGAGGAGAGTGGCAAAGCTACTGAAGTTAGAAGCCTCAGGACTGGGTCCCCCGTTCAGCAGAGAGGAGGGTGGGGAAGCTACTGAAGTTAGAAGCCTCTAGCACTGGGTCCCCCTTTCAGCAGGGACGAGGATGGGAAGCCATGACCGAGACAAGGCCAGTGATTAGGCTGTAATGGAGCGGAGTGGGAGGACTCTGTGTGGGGGCTGGAATGGGGGGAATCGTGTGTGCACAGTGGTTCCAGCCTTGCAGGGAGCTAAGATGAAAGCCAGAAGTCTCAGAGTCTCCACACCACCTTCTAGGCCCTGCACTCGCCTTCTCCTGCTCGCCGACCTCTGGAACTCGGGGGGCTACTGTGTTCCTACCACCTCTCCCTGCCTGTGACAGTCCCACCCCTGCTCCTCCAGGTTGCCTTCAGGTAGAGAGCACTCACATCCTGCCCATTCTCCAGAACCCCCACAGAGGACCATGACCAGAAACCAGCGGAAACAATAGAACGAGACCTTGAAGAACTTCAGGTATTAGATCATCTCACCTTCATGAAGCTTGCCTGACCCCCTCACCTGATCCCACACCTGAGGTTCCCCCCAGCTGAGCCCATAACACCTGGCCGTACACCCTCCAGAGAACACATCCCTCTGTGTCCATTCCACCTGGCTGTACACCCTCCAGAGGGCATGCCCCTCTGTGCCCATTCCACCTGGCCATTCACCCTCTGGAGGGCACAACTCCCTGAACCCATACCTGGCCATGCACCCTCTGGAGGGCACGACTCCCTGAACCCATTCCTGGCCATGCACCCTCTGGAGGGCCTGCCCCTCTGAGCCCATTATACCTGGCCATGCACCCTCTGGAGGGCATGACTCTCTGAACCCATTCCTGGCCATACACCCTCTGGAGGGCGTGCCCCTCTGAGCCCATTACACCTGGCCATGCACCCTCTGGAGGGCACGACTCCCTGAACCCATTCCTGGCCATACACCCTCTGGAGGGCATGCCCCTCTGAGCCCATTACACCTGTCTGTACACTCTCCGAGAGCATGCCACCCCGTGCCTGCTATACAGGGGTGGACGCTTGCTTCAGCCGCACCGCCTCCTGCACTCTGTGTTCATCACAAGAGCAGGCTGAGATACTTCCTGGCAACATGGAGGCGAGGCTGCCAGATTAACCTGCCGCTTAAACACCTGAGAGTCCAGATTAGCCTCTTCCTGAATGCAGGGCTGGGGTGGCCGGAACGGCCGGAACACTGAGGCCAGGAGTTGGTGAAGCCACAGACATCGGGGAGTGTACGCAATTTCTTGCTACACACACACACACACACACACACACAAACAAAAAAAAAAAAAAAACCAAAAAAAAACCAGGCACATATGACCCTGCAGGAGATTATAGGGAAAACTGCCTGTCTGGAATGTTGGAGTTAAACAGAGAAAAAAGTCTTTCTCGTGGATATGGAACGACACTACATAACCAAGATAGTCTCAAGAAAACTTAAGCTGAAAATGTACTTCAATGTGGCCCCAAAGACTGTTAGAGCCCCTCGGCATCTATCAGAAGCAAATAAAAACCCTTCCTAGAAAATACTATATTCATCTCAGGTTTCAAAGAAACTTCACAAAGTTCCAAGGAAAATAAGCAGCTCTTAGTTAAAAAATAAAAAAAATCGCCAAAGGCACAAGGAAACAAAGGACCATGGTCAGAAACCAGCAGAAACAATAGAACCAGACCTTAAAGAATTTCAGATATTAGATAGTCAGACACAGGCTACAAAAAGACTATTTTTAACATGGTTCAACAAATAAATAAGAGGCTTGAAAATGTGAGTTAAGAAGCCAGGCGAGGTAGCTCATGCCTGTAATCCCAGCATTTTGGGAGGCTGAGGCGGGCGAATCACCTGAGGTCAGGAGTTCAAGACCAGCCTGGTCAACATTGTGAAACCCCATCTCTACTAAAAATACAAAAATTATCCAGGCGTGGTGGCACACACCTGTAATCCCAACTACTCAGGAGGTTGAGGCGGGAGAATCGTTTGAACCTGGGAGGTGGAGGTTGCAGTGAGCTGAGATCGTGCCACTGCACTCCAGCTGGGTGACAGGGCAAGACTCTGTCTCAAAAAAAAGAAAAAAAAAGAAAAGAAAATAGAAAATGTGAGTTAAGAGTAAGCTATTTAGTATTTGGGAAAGAATCAAACAGAACTCTTAATGAGGAAAAATACAATATCGGCAATTTAAGCTAAGTAGGCAAATTTAACAGAGATTAGACATCAGAAGAGAAAACTGATGGACAGGAAAGGAAATTTGAAGAAATTATCTAGAATATAGTCCAGGGTAATAAAAAGAACAAAATCGTGAACTGTGCCTGGGAGACAGCGTAAGAATGGCTAACACACGTCTAGCCAGAGCTCAGAGGAGGGGAGATGGATGATGAGCACCGGCAATGTTTAAAGAATATTGACTTCCCCAAAATAACAAGCGACACAGAGGTTCCGCGAACCCTAAAGCGGGATAAACAAATAAATCTACACGCAGACACAACACAGAGACACGGAACAACAACCAAGTCGGAGCAGGGGTCTTAAGAGCAGCCGGTGAGAAGCCACGTTACCTTGATAAGGGGCCAGTCAGAATCCAGGCAGCCTGGAAGCTGACTTCTCAACAGCAGCAGCGGAGAGAGAAAGAGAAAGCGTATCTTCAAGGTGCCGAGAGAAAGCAGCTGTCAACCAGCGAGAACAGCTCTCAAGGAGAAAAGGGAAATAAAGACCTGGGTGATCGAATGCCAAACTGAGCTCAGGGACCCTCTCCTTCCGGCATTTGTTCTCACACAGCGGAATCCGCTCCTGTGGTCCTCAGGCGACCTGCCCAGTGGTCCGAGGACGGGGACCAGGCAGTGGGAACATGAGATCTGCCTCAAACGCCTCGAGCCAGAAGGCCTGGCATAGGCGATGACTCCTTGCTGATAGCACGGCTCCGGCTGACGCTATGCAGAGGCCGGCATTCCCTCTCGGGGTGTAAACCTCGGCTGGTTTGTCTGACACCCGCCTTTCAGGAGCAGCAGCTGTGGGGGGCTCGGGGCTGGGACCTGGCCCCTACGGGGGCGAGTGGCGGCCCCTCTGGGACAGGCTTGTCTGAGGGACGTCTGTGGAGGCAGCCTGAGGCCAGAAACGTGGCTGCCCCTCCGGCTCCTGCCTCCTATTGGCGCAGCACATCTTCCGGGGGCCCGTCGTCCTGGGGAAATCCTTGCCCGTGGTGCCCGTAGCGTGCAGGGGCTGGGCGTCCAGGCCCCCTTTGCTGGAGGGCTGTTGGGAACACCTTCAGGCCCTCAGGGACTGCCTGGCTGGAGAGCCACGTTACCCAAGGCCACAGCAGCTTCAGGGGGTCCCACGACCATGGAGAGATCCGAGCAGGGCATCAACCCCTGGACGTCTCCCTCCTACAGGGGCTGGTGCCTGGCGCCCTGTGCCCTGTGCCCTGACCCCCTGCATGCCTCAGGGTTTCAGAAGTTGGACTGGGTAAGGCTGCAGGGGAACCTGGGGGGCCACGGCCAGGTGCTGTGAGCAGCGGTGCAGCCCCAGGCTCCTTCCAGGGTCCCCCCTCCTGAAGTCTGGCCAGGAGTTCGGTCTATGGAGACAACCTGCCCCTCCAAACAGGGTGGTTCACACCAGAGCTGGGATGCGGCCCCAGTGCCCCATTCTGAGAGCCCTGCCCTCCTTCTCTGGGTGGGGGGCAATAGGGGTGGACCAGGAAGTGCCTCACTCCACAGACTGCTGTGGCCAAGCCGGGTTAGGGACATGGTGTGGCAAGAAGCTGTGGCCTTGTCCCCAAGAGGGAGAGCCACTGAGCCAGCGCACCCTCACCAGGTCCCTGCCTGCTACCCAGCCATAGGCACCCAGACAGGCGGCCGTCATGGGGTGGGCAAGGGTTGAGGGAGCACCTGTCTCTGGGCCCAGCGCCTCAGCTCCAGCTCGCCCTGCAGGCGCTGCACGCTGCCCGTCATCCCCGCCAGCTCCCGGGCCAGCGCGTCGTTGGCCTTCTTCATGTGCTCCAGCTGCTCCCGCAGGAGCGCGTTCACCTGGCAGAGGCCGGTGCTCCTGGACAGACAACCCACAGGGCATGGTGGGGGTAGGCAGCCTCTCCTAAGAGAGGCACTCAGAGTCTTTAAGTCAAGTGGCTTGAATGGAGCCCCAAACCCTCTGGGCCCAGCTAACCCCGGCTCAGGTTCACAGCCCCTGCTCTGCCCCCATCTGCCATGGGCCCCACAAGGGACCCCTAAACCGAGTGCCAGCATCAAGGTGGCTCTACCAAGTGCCACCCCAGTGCCCTCCTGCCTTCCTGCGATATCTGCCCTCTGTCCTCCCCCAAGCCCCTGCCCCTAGCTCTCCTGGCTCTGGCTCTGGCTCTGCAAACTTGGCCCGCCCCTCAACGCCCGAGACAAGGTGCCGGGGGCTGGGAGGGAGGTGCCCTTCGCCGGGCGGGGTGACGCGGAGAGGGAGTCGGACATGCCCGGGGTTGGGGACAGCCTCTGCTGCACCCTGGGGCCTTCCCCACCATGAGTAGGTCCACACTTGCTGCAGTAGGGGTGCAAGTCCTCCAGGTGGGTGGACCTCGGGAGCCGGCACCCCCGCCAGGCCGCCGTGGTTCACTCACTGCTCCTCTCTGCCCGCCGGGCCTAAGCCTCCTCTTGGGTTATTTTTCTTCCCCCTCAAAACTGGTTTTCAAAAGTTTCTCAGCACTCTGATTCCTTTTCCAGATTCCTGGAGGATGAACCAAATGTGGCAATATTCTACAGACAGCTTAACCTCCCCAGGTCTGGGAGACTGGTGGGCCTTGGTTACTGTGGGGGGCTGGTTAGTGTGAGGGGCTGGGTTAGTGTGGGGGGCTGGGTTAATGTGGGGGCTGGGTTAGTGTGGAGGCTACGTTAGTGTGGGTGGGGTTGGGTTAGCGTGGGGGCTGGGTTAGTGTGGGGGCCGGATTAATGTGGGGGCTCCGCTAATGTGCGGGTCTCGGTTAGTGTGGGTGCGGCTGGGTTAGTGTGGGTGGCGCTGGGTTAATGTGGGGGCTGGGTTAGTGTGGAGGCTATGTTAGCGTGGGTGGGGTTGGGTTAGCGTGGGGACTGGGTTAGTGTGGGGGCCGGATTAATGTGGGGGCTCCGTTAGTGTGCGGGTCTCGGTTAGTGTGGGTGGGGCTGGGTTAGCGTGGGAGGCTGGGCTGGTGTGGGGAGCCGGGTTGGTGTGGGGGGCTGGGTTAGTGTGGGGTTTCTGGGTTAGCGTGGGGGGCCAGGTTAGTGTGGGGATTCTGGGTTAGTGTGGGGGGCTGGGTTAGTGGGGGGCTCGGTTAGTGTGGGAGCTCAATGTGGTGGGGCTGGATAAGTGTAGGGGGCTGGTTAGTGCGGGGGCTGGGTTGGTGTGGGGGGCTGGGTTAGTGTTTGGGGGCTGGGTTAGTGCGGGCAGGGTGGGGGCCGGACAGAGGCCCCCTTGATAAGCCCAGGCATGATACTGTCAGCGGCATCTCAGGGTGTGAGAGTGGGTGATCCACACACTGGACTCAGGTGTGGCTGGTGGCCCGGGTCTGTTGCCAGGGTCCTAATGTCAGCGCTCACTGACAGCGGTGGTGGGGGGGGGCTCTGTCCCTCTCTGCCACTCCCTCCCTGTCATTCATGAGGCTCTGTCTCTCTTTGCCGCTCCCTCCCTGTTATTCATGAGCCAGGTTGACCTGTGGCAGGGAGGATGGCAGAGCGTGGAGAGGCTGCCACGTGGAAGGCTGGCACCAGTCCCGTCCCCCATGGTGAGCAGCCGCTGCTCCTGGCGTGTGGAGTGGGGGAGGGGTCTGATAGCGATGAGTACAATCGTGATGCCGCTACTGTAATAGGGATGCTGCTGAGCCGCTCAGAGGCTGGGACAGCATTGCCTGGTCGCGTGAGAGGCCCACGCTGAGCCCAGGAGGCTGTTTCACTGTTTCCACTCGGCCTGGGCTCTCCCCACAGCAAGAGGGAGTGCACTGCAGGCCCCCACACTGCCCAGCCACTCAAGTCAGTCCCCGATCCCAGCTGCGCCTCCTCCAGCCCCCTGCCCTGCCCTGCCAGGCCGTGGAGGCCTGGGTTGACTCCTGCAGGGAAACTGAACTCACAACTGCTTTGGGAAGAGCTGTCAGTAGCCCCAAGGCACAGAGGGTCCCACTGCCTCTCGGGAGGATGGCTGTGCTTCCTGCAGCCCTGACTGTCCCCCACCTGGCCTCACCTCTCCTCGGCAGCCTCCAGACGGCCAAGGGCCTCCTCCAGATCCACGCTGTGCTCCAGCTCCGACCTCCGCAGCTGAGCCTCAGTGGTCTCCAGCCGGGCCTGCAGCTGGGGAGGAGCAATAGCCCACCTGGTCTGGCTGCTCCTGAACCTGCCGGGCAGGGGCTGGGGCATCTTGGGCACAAAGCCTACCCTGGTGGGGAAGAGAGGGCTCCCTGGGGCCCCACAGCAGGGGCTGGGGTTGGGTATGGTGAGGCCCAGGCCCTTCCATACAATGAACCCAATAGGCGGCCTCCTGCCCTGTGCCAAGTGCCCATAGCTGGGAGAGGAGGGGAGGGGCAGGGGCACGCTGGGTTGCACTGATGTGCCGATCCCATCAGGCCTTGAGGACAGTGTGAGTATGGTGGCCCAGTGGGGGCACGGCTCTGAGGGCCGCTGGAGCATGCCCACATTTCATTTACAGATGGGTAAACTGAGGCCCCACTGCCCCAGCTACCTGGGCAGCCCAGCCATCAGGGCAGGGGGAGGGGCTTCAGGGCTCCATTCAGGCACACAGGGGCAGGATGGAAGGTCACAGGGCTGTCTCTGGGGCTGCCCCCTGGAGAGTGAGTGAGTGTGGTTCCCCTCCAGCTGGGCCTCCTGCCTGAGTCCAGCACCTTACCTACAGGGGACAGGACCACACCCACCATGATGTGGGCCCACTGCCCAGGGCCACTCCCACTGCCCAGGGCCGCTCCCACTGACCAGGGCCACTCTGCCATCACTGGGCCAAGACTGAATTGGGGCCCCAGAAATCAAGGGCCAAGGATGGCCCAGGCGGAGGGGTGGACGGGAGGGCAGCAGGCCTGGGGCCTCAGCTGTGGCTGTGCCTGGGCCGAATGCATGGGAGAGCAGAGGGGCCCCTCCTCAGCCACCAGCTGGAAGAGAAGGGGGCGTCGGAAGACCCTGGAGGAGCTGGGTGGGGTCTGGGGATGCCACCCCAGGGTGGAGATGCCACGGTCAGGCACTCTGGCCACCCAGACCCCATTCCGCCTGTCTTGGGGGTAACGTGGAGTGAGACCCAGCCTCCTGGCACCCACACTTTGCCTGCTGAGCCGCCTGGGAGCTGGCGTGCACTGGGCTGCTGGCGAGTTTGGATCTGACTCACGCAGCTTACTAATCTGTCGGCAGCATTTCTGCGGCTTCTATTCCCACCAGCCTGTTCCCAACATCTCCCCACCCTGTGCTAGGAAGGTGCCTCCCCCAAGGCCTCCCCACAGCTGTAGGGGCTCCCAGGAAGAGTAGGCTGGCTGGCAGCTCATGGATGTGCTGGGGCCCCCATCAGGTGGGGTGGACCCCAGGTCCTGCCCTCAGGGGCTCCCAGGGGTGTCAGCAACAATGGAAATGTGTTTCCCGTGTGGGGGTCAGGGCGTGATAGAACTGGGTGGGGAGCAGAGAGTGGGCCCCTCGGAGAACTGAGGGCACCGCTGTGGGGCTGGTGCTGCCATGATCCTGGGAAGGACCCTTCCAGAAGGTGAGGCCCCCTGGGGACCCCTCAGGCATTCAGTACTGGCCATTGGTCACGTGACTAAGAAGGGGCCAGATCTGGTTCAGGGGTTCAGATCTCAGCCCCAGTAATGGTGGTGCGGCCTGGGTGACCGCTGGCTGGCTCTGAGCCTCGACTTCCTTATCCGGAAAGTAGGGTCATGTGACCTGCCATGCAGAACCGGGGAGCTCTGAAGATGGCGTGGGTGCGGCAGGGGCCCTGAGTCCCCCACAAGGTGGGCTGGACACCGCACTCCACGCACTGGCTCCTTGCCAAGTCCTGCCTCAGAAGCCAGCATGTCTTGGAGCGGCCGACATAGGAGAGAGGCTCTGGCCTAGCAGGTTTCTTGACCTTTCTGCCTCGGTTTCCCTGTCTACACAATGGGAGGCCCTCCCCAGCTCCACATTTGGTGACTAAATATGCCTCTCGCTCACCTCACAGGTGACCCTGGAAGGCACCACAGCCACCAGGGGACCAAAGATACAGCCCTGCCTCTGGCCCCTGTCCTCTGAGGTCCAAGCGGCCCCGGCCAGCCTCAGTTGTCAGGAAAGGGCCAGGGGACTGGGGTGGAGCCATTTCTCTGCGAGCTCCATCTGGGGTTGGGGTCGGTGCCTGCTGGCCTGCTTTCCTCTGCTGTGCAGGTGCCAGCTTTGTGCCAATGCTGGGCAGAGCACTGGGCCCCGCGAGTCAGGACTGGCCAGGCCACCCCACAGGGCTCCCGGGCAGGTGTGGGGACAAGTCAGTGCCTAAGCTGGGTCGCGAGACCTAGGGGACACGCTGGGCATCAGAAAGGCCTGGGCACGTGCTGCTTGGCCTCCCACCTCTGGCCTCAGTTATCCCATCTGTTGCCTCAGTTTCCCCGTCTGTTGCCCAGGGTTTGAATGTCCCCTGGCTGACACTCTGTCTTTCCCAGTCTTAGAAATTGCCGATGGTCCCAGGCTCTGACTGCTGTCCCGACAAGTGACCCCTTACGAAGGGCCAGGCTGCTCCCTCCCGCCTGCCCTGAGCCTGCTGCACACACGCACCTGCTCGCTGACCACACGGCACCTGCTGGCCAGCTCATCTCGCTCGGCACTGGCCTGGGCCAGCAGGTCCCCCAGCCGGGTCAGCTCCTCCTGCAGAAGCTCGTTCTCCTCTTGCACTCGGGCCACGGTGGCTGTCGGCTCCTGTACCCCTGCTGCACGGTACCTGGGTCAGCCCGGGTGGCCAGACCAGGGCCCACCTGCACTCAGCCTTGTGCCCTGTCTCCACGGTGGGACCCTGGGCTGGCCACCAGGCTCCAGCTGCTAGACCTGCCCCCATCTCCTGGGAGGGGCCCCAGCTCTGAGCTGGGGACCCTAACATAGGGAGGCAGACTTCACACTCTGAGCCCCACTTCCTCTCATGTTAATTGGAATCCTACCACCTCCGAGCACCTGGAACCCCAATGCAGACCCAGGCCCAGGCCGAGCCCCAAACAAATGGCAGCAGAGTGTGTGGGCGGCCTGGACGCTGGGCACTCACCCTGTCTATGAAGTTGTGAGCCCTGTTGCTTCTGGGGGAAGGGACCTGGTCCCCAAGTAATAAAGCGCTTTTGTAAATACACACACAGCCAGTTCCCCAGGCCTGCAGGAGGCCAGACAGACCCTGGGAGAGAGGGATCCCTGGGACCCATGCAGGAGGGAGTCCTGGGCATACACAGGACAGGCGGCCTGGAGCGGGTTCCTCAGCCGCCAGGTGGACAATTGGAGGCAGCGCAGGGGCCTGGGGCGGGTGCAGGACAGGCAGAGCCCAGGGGGGTGGGCGTCTGTGCTCCCTGAGTGCCAGCGTCCGGCATTTCCACGCTGAGGAATAAACCAACACCAAGGAAGCAGAGACTCAGGTGGCCACAAGTGTGCCACACAGAGGCAGCCCTGCTCAGGCCCTGCTGAGTGCCCTGTGGGTATCAACATGATGCCCTGAGGGTGGCCCTGTGGGGGGTGGGGCCAGCCCCGGGCCCAGGACTGTCCTCCACGCTGTCACCTTGGCCAGCCCCGCTCCCAGGACTGTCCCCCATGCCATCACCTTGGCCAGCCCCGGGCCCAGGACTGTCCCCCACGCCATCACCTTGGTCAGCCCCGGGCCCAGGACTGTCCCCCACACCGTCACCTTGGGGTGGCTCCTCACTCAGGCTGCCGGCCACGATCTCACGGATGCGGGTGGGCACGGGGGTGGGCGAGGCCTGCCGGCCTTCCCCACGCACGGTCAGCGCCCGGTCTTCCCTGCTGGCTGTGGGACTCAGAATGGTGTCCTCCAGTCTCTGAAAGACACCCCCAGAGATACCTGGAGATGGCAGCCCCCAACAGCTGCCAGGCACCCTCTACGATCCCACTGAATGGGAGCCACCACAGGGCCACCCCAAGGCAGCAGAGTGCCCTGGAGAGGACAGGGCGAGGCTGGGCAGGTCACTCAGGCGCATGCCTTGGCTCTCCACCTGTGGAGTGGGGCTGCGCCTGTCCCCAGGTTCTGGAGAGGAGGACCACACCCAGCCAAGGTCAGCAGGAGCAGGTACTGCGCTTGGGGCTCTGCCCTGTCTTGGTGGGGGCTGGGCTGAGTGCTGGCTAAGCGGTCACCAGTCCCCTAGGGGATGCTGACAGGCAGGTTCCTTTGCCTCTGCTCCACAAGAAACCCAACATCCTCGCCCACCTGGAGCAGGTGGTCTCACAGCTTGTTTGCACGGTGGGGCCAGAGGAGGGACCTAGATCCCACGCAGCAGTCACAGAGCCCAGTGTGTGTGGGCGGGGGGGGTGGGGGCTGAGGACAGGTCAGAGGGGCTGAGGCTGAACCCATGCTTCTCTGCTCAGCTGCCCACTGCCCTCCGCAGGCTCGGTCCATCGGGAGGGTGGGCAGGCCCGGGACTGCACGCTCGAGGCTCCGAGGATGAGCAGGGCCCGTGGAGCCCTCTCCTCCCACGGCTGTGAATTCTGGGTGGAGTCTGGGACTCCCATCCTCAGGCTGCCCTCAGAGGGCTGCGTGGGCCGGGGCAGCGAGGGCAGCGAGGACAGCGAGGACAGCCTTCCTTCCCAGGTGGTTCCTTCACGAAAGCCAACTGCCAGGGAAGAGGCTCCAATAGGCCCAGAAGTGGGCAGGAAGGCCCAGGACCTGGGCTCACACTCGGGAGGTGTTTGCTGAGTGACTGCCCTTCTGCCCCAGGAGCGCCTGGGTGTCCTGGGTACCCCAGCCTGGTTTTGAGGGTCTTGGGCTCTAATGGCATTTTGCCGGGCAGGGGCACAGCTTGGGGAGGGCTGGGACCCCAGGGCAGGGGACTCCTGCCAAGTGGAATAGATTACTGACTGTGGGCAGGACACACAGGCCGCCTGTGCCAAACCAGCAGAAGCCCAGGCAGGTCCTGCAGGAATACTCAAGGCCACAGCTGTCCCCGGCCTGCTGCCTTAAGGAATACACAAGGCCGCAGCTGTCCACGGCCTGCTGCCTTAAGGATATCTGAATTTCAGGCAGTGAATTAACTACTAAAGGGTGACCGGATGCTTGCCAGGGGAAGCTGGGATGGGATATCCACTCCTAGGGGCTCTCCAGCATGGCACCCTAGAGTCCCAAGTCCTCCTTGCCTAGCTCCTACACCAGCACGGAGGACCCCTCTCCCTGGAGTCTGCAGAGCAGCTCCCCCACCTTGTGCCTCCTGGATCTTCCTCCTGACCAGGGTCCTCGTGGGTGACCACCGAGCTGCCTCCTGCCTCCCATCTCTTGGCCCTCCCTGAGACCCTGTTTGCGTCCCCGGACTCTGACCTCAGGCCTGGGCTGGTGGCTGTGCCCTGCTCCCCCACCCTGGCCCTCCTCCCAACCCCAGCCAGGCCTTCTGCACCTGGTACATGCTGTCCGGCTATCTCAGATGCTCCCTGGACACAGGCCTCCTCCTCCATCTGCACCCCAAAGATCGCGGCCCCCCTCGCCGGGGTTGGAGTGCCACAGCAGACCCAGGCTCAGCATGGCGCCTGGAGAGGCCCTGTTCTGATCCTGCTGCCCTGTGAAGGGCAGCCACTCAGCAAACGCCTCCCCGCTATCTGCTGAGGTCTGGGGCCAGCCCGCCATCCTCCCGACAGCCCGTGCACCAGGGTCTGCCTCTCAGTCCCCTGGGAGGTCTTGGGAGGCCTTCACTGCAGGTTCCCCCATTGCCTCTTCTTCTGGAGGGAGTAATGGGCCCCCCTTGGGAGCAGCAGCCCGGTGGGGGAGGGGGAGGGAAGTCCCTGCTCCTCCTCCTGGGCCCAGCTGGGACCCAGGTGCCAAGACCACCAACCAGGAGGAGAGCTGCTGGAAGGGGCTCAGCCATTCTGTTCTAAAACCGTTATTTTGCACAGCGGAGAACGGAGGCCCAGCAGGGTGGCAAGAGGCACCCCAGGCTCCTTGATCAGAGACCATCAGGCTCCTCTCAACACCCCCAGGCCGGGAAGGGCTCTGCCCCGCCCTCCCTCCGCCTGCTCAGCAGCTCCCGCCCTGCGCTCCCCCGGGCATCGGCGGCGCCACCCGCTAACGGGAAGGCTGCAGCGCGGCGTAAACTTGACTCATTCCTAACATTTACAGAGGGTCACTTATTAGCGGGACGTCCCGAGAGGCGCTGGGGCGTAATGGGTTCCATCTGTGGACGGGTGCCTGCAACGGGCCGCGGCCCAGCTGGAGCCAGAGGGGGGCGCGGGGAGCGCGGGGGGAGCGCAGGGGGCGCAGGGGGTGAGGAGGGGGCGCGGGGGGAGCGGGGAGCGCAGGGGGCGCGGGGGCACAGGGGGAGCGCAGAGGGGGGCGTGGGGGACTCAGGGGTCGTGCAAGGGGGCGGGGGACGCAGAAGGGGGCGCCGGGGAAGTAGGGGGGGAGCAGGGGGGCGCAGGGGGACGCAGAGGGGGGCGCAGGGGGCTTAGAGTGGGCGCGACTTTGGAGTGTGAGGGCAGCGCCGCCCCCATGGAACCACCCGGAGGAGAGAAGGGCTGAGGGAAGGAGCGAGCAGGGGAGAGGCAGGGATGGGAGGGGAGGGTAAGGAAGGGAAGGTGGGGGTCGGCGTGTCCGGAGGCCTGTGCCGCCAACCTAAGCGCTTAGGACCCCGCCGAGGCTGCTTTCTTCCCCACGGCTCCAGGGTGGTCCTGAGGGCCTGCACCGCCCACTCCCCAGGCCCCTCCCGGGGGCTCTGCCACCTGCGCCAGCGGGTCCGGGCAGGGCGTCCCCTCCGCGACCTGTGGGTCCTTCTGGGCCTGCCGTTTTCCCGCCTGGGGCCTCTGCGGGGTGGGCCCAGGCTGTGGCCCAGCGTCCGCTGGAGGTTTGTATTCTAGAAGGCCTCG
Organism: Nomascus leucogenys; assembly: GCF_006542625.1. Lineage (NCBI taxonomy): Eukaryota > Metazoa > Chordata > Mammalia > Primates > Hylobatidae > Nomascus > Nomascus leucogenys. The sequence continues at coordinate 141,259,337 of NC_044402.1, read as the reverse complement.
CGGTGGGAGGGAGCACCAGGGCTGGAGGTCACTTTCCCCTAAGGCTCCAGACTCACAGTTGAGCCCTGCCCGTATCTCTTCCTCCTGCCCCCAGCACCCTCTTCAGCTCAACCTGCGTTAAAGACCCCAGGGAGGTCACAGCCCCTGCATGGAGCTACCCTAGGGGTAACTGGCCCACTCAACCCGATCCTGGCCCTGAGGGGGGTGGCCCAGCAGGGAGAGCCAGCGGGTCCTCACTGCTGCGCCACCCCATTTGGTTGTGTGGAGAGGGACAGCCGAACCTTGGGGGAAATGTGGGCTCCCCGTATCTCTGCCTCTGCAGGGTCAGAGCAGAGCTCCCCTCTAAAAGAGTTGGACTGGGGTCCTTGCTATGCCACCAATAAACAGAGACCGTGGGTGTGTTTCCCCCCACCTCATGTCCCCATCTGTGAAATGGGAGCGTTGGCCATCCAGGCCCTCCTGGATCCCAGGGCTGGGGGCTGGGGCTCTGTGAGGGTGCAGTGGATGGACCACGTATGGCCTCAGCTGCCTGCCCCCAGCTGGCCACCAGCCTCTGGGGAATGCAAGCTGCTGGAATCTTGCCGGGAGGCAAATGACCTCCCACCCTCTGATGGAATCAGAACTCTCCTGTGGATCCAGGGTCCCACCTGCACTTTGGCACTTGCTGGGGACCGGAGGTTTCAGGGTTGCTGCCAGGGCCTCTCCTCTTACACCCCTTCCCCATTCCAGGGTCTTGGCCAAGATCCTGGAATGGGGGGCCGGGAGGTCACCTTATCATACTCCATGCTGCAGATAGGGAAACTGAGGCCAGGGACACGACCCCAGCTCTCCACTGGGGTGGGGTGGAGTCAGAGCGCACCTGCCAGCCTGTACTGCCTGCAAAAGTCTTCCGCCTGCAGGGAGGGCGCAGGGACTCTAGGTCTGCACCGAAAAACCAGAGTCTTGGCTTTATCTGAAGGCCACACTCTTGTGCTGATTCCCACCCCTGCACCTGGGGCATGACCTTGGAGATGCTGTCAGGGGTCAGAAGCCTTGGAGGGAAATCCCCCACACCCTTGTCAAAGCTGGAAGCAGGCACGGTCAGGGGCCTGCTGAAGCTCAGACCCAAGGGTCACTGGCCCCACCAGCCTTCAGCAGGCCCACCACCCCTGTCGTCCCGTCGTGCTCGGACAGCTGCCTGAGCTGGGGGCAGGAGGGGGACGGAGAGGGGGAGCATGTTCATCGGGACCCCCTCCAAACCCCCAGCAGGCTCCTCGGTCAGCCTGGGTCACCCTCATTGAGGGGTGGAACCCTGAGTGAAGGGTGGGGTGGAGGGCGAACCTCCTGAGTGAGGGGTGGGATGGAGGCAGCTCCCAGCCAGAGGGTGGAGGGTGCCTTCCCTGAGCTCCAACAGTGCGCCCGTGTGGCCGTGAGGAGCGTTGCAGGGGGCTGCCAGGTCTTGCTCTTGTAGAACGGAGGCTGGGGCTGGGGGTTTGGACGGCGTCAGGGACCAGTGCTCAGTGGAAAATGAAAGATGTGTGTCCACGAGAGTGAAGGCGCACGCCAGCATCGGCCCGCAGGGTTCTCCGCACTCTCCACTTGCAAACGTTTTCACATCCATTGTCCTGACCTGCAATGGAGGCTTCTGGCCTCCACCTTAATGGGTGAGGAGGGTGAGGCTTGGCACCTCTGAGACTTGCTCAAGGGCACCTGCTTAGCAGCAGCGTTAGGACCGGGATCCCAGCCTTGGGCCCCCACTCACGCACAAGGCTGGTCACTGATGAGCCTTCCCAGCGGCGGTGTCTGGACTTGGCTCCGCTGCAGTTCTCCTCCCCTGTGTGCCCCCTCCCCAGCCTGAGCAAAGGGCAGGGAACCACGCAGCTTCTGGGCCGGGCAGCAGCCCCTTTCCTCCTGGGTCTGAGCCCAGCCGTGCTGCGGCTGCTGCCTTTCTCTCCCGGGCCCTCCATGGCCCTCCCAGCATCCCTGGGTGGGGAAGTCTGGCCTTGCCAGGAGCAGGCACAGCTTGAAGAACACATCTGAAGACAGGGCCTCCGGCCAAGTCCAGCCACCGGACGTCTGCTTGCCGTCCTTCCGCAGCCCGGTCCGCCGCAGAGAGGGCCTTGGGCTGGGTGGCCTCCCGCCAGGCTCCATTTCCTTAGGAAAAAGAGCTTCTCTGTGCCTGGGATAACACCTGGCCTCCAAAATGCTGTATTTCAGCAACTGCTCAGCTTAAGTCTCTGTGTTTGTGGAGCACACTCTGGGCCTGGGCATCACGGAACATGCCTCTGTGGGTGTCAGTTTGCTCCTCAGGTGATGATAAATCTAGGCCACCCCTGCAGGCAGGACCCCGGCCGACCAGGCATTGAGGCAGGGATTGTGGATGGGGAGAGACAACTTCTCATTTCCTTCTATGCCCCCAACACAATGCTTGGCACACAGACAGGCTCAGACGCAGCGCACTGCTCGGAAGACTGAGAGCTCAGCTGGAACTGCCTGAGGTCGGAATCACCAACGGCAAAATGACTCAGAACAAGGAACTCGAGGAGGGCAAGGACCCTGTCTTTCCTGTTTGGCCCTGTGTCCCTGGTGCCCACGCAGGCTTCCTGGGGGAGGTGGGATAAGAAAGAACCCACCAGCTAGAGAGCCCGGGCACTGTGTCCATGTGGAGGGAGCTGTGGAAGCAAAGGTGGGGGGCGTGCATCTCCAGGGGTCTGTGCAGGGCCTGGAGGAGGGGCAGCAGGGATGGGGGTGAGTGGGGCAGAGGAGGAACCTGGAGCCAGACTGTGAGGGCCTCGAATGTTCTGTAGAGGATTCTGGGACATGATCCTTGGACCACAGGGCTAGTGGGGTTTCCTGAGCGGGAGGATGGGCCCGTGTCATTAGCACAGTGGCCCTGGCTGTGCCTGACAGGGCCTGGATGCGGCCTGGGAGGTTTGGAGATGGGCTGAGCATCTGCCTCTGGCTTGCTTGTGACAGTGTGGCGCTCGGTGACGGGCACCATGGCCTGGCTACTTGGAAACCATCCACCGCTCCTGTCCTGTGGTGGGGACTCTAGACTTGGGTCCTTGGGATCTCCTGAGTGATAAGCGTGTCTTTTGTTGGCCTGTGGGATGACTGATGGCCAGGGCCCCTGGATAGCCGCAAAGTAGGGGCTGGTTACCAGAAAGACCATGGCACGATTAGAGCATTGGTGCTTTCAGCCCCACACCCCGACATCTGGGGAGGGGAGAGGAGCTGTCTCTGGAGCTGATCCCCAACGGCCAATGATTTAATGAATGCTGCCTACTTAATGAAGGTTCCATAGAAACCCTAAACCACAGGGCTGGGCAGGCTAGGCTGCTGAATACAAGGCAGTGCTCTGGGTGGTTGGTGTGCCCAGGGGCCTGGAGGCTCCATACCTGCCCCCTGTACCTTGACCTGGGCACCTCTCCTTCAGGCTAGTCCTGAGTTGTGTCCTTTATAATAAACCAGTAATCAAATGGGAAAGTCACTTCCAGAGTTCTGTGAGCTGTTCCAGCAAATTATCAAGTGGCACAGGGAGTTGTAAGAACCCCTAATTCACAGGCAGTCAGAGAAAATACGGGGGGCCCAGGACTTGTGATTGGCATCTGAGGTGGGGCAGCTGTATGGGACTGAGTCCTTAAACTGTGGGTCTGTGCCAGCACTGGATGGTTAGGGTCCGAACTGGATTGAATTGTAGGACAGCTAGTTGGTGTCCAGAGAGGTGGACAATTGGCTGGTGTCAGGAAAAACCCACACATTTGGTGTTAAAAGTGGTGTGAGTAACAACAGTTCAGACAGATAAGCCTTGCTTGGAGGGAAGTGCGTACGTTAGAGAGGAAAAGAAGTGGGAGGGTAAGACGGTGCGGTTACTATGGAAGACGGCATGATGGGTCTCCACAAAGTTAAATGTAGACTCTCGGCGTGGTCCAGCCATCCGCTTCTGGGCATCTGCCCGAAAGAATTGAAAGCGGAGGCTCGAAGAAATATTTGTGCCCCGAGGTTCACAGCACCATTTTCACAGCGGCCGACAGGCAGAAGCCACCCAGGCGTCCATTCAGAGATGAATGAATAAACAGAGTGTGGTCCCTCCATGAGTAGAATATTACTCAGCCTTAAAAAGGAAGGAAATGCCGTCGCCTGCTACAACATGGGTGGACCTCGAGGGCGTAATGCTCAGTGAAATAAGCCAGCCACGAAGGGACAAATACCATCTGATGCACTTAGACAAGGCTGCTAGAGTCACCAAGTTCATAGAGACAGAGAGTAGGATGGCGGGGGCTGGGAGAGGGGGGATTGGGGCGTGAATGTTGAATGGGGGCAGAGTCTCAGTTTGGGAAGATGAAAGTTCTGGGGCCGGGTGTGGTGGCTTACACCTGTAATTCCAGCACTTTGGGAGGTTGAGTGGGGCACATCACTTGAGATCAGGAGTTCGAGACCCTCCTGGCCACCATGGCGAAACCTCGTCTCCACTGAAAATACAAAAAATAACTGGGCATGGTGGCGTGTGCCTGTAGTCCCAGTTACTGGGGAGGCTAAAGCACGAGAATTGCTTGAAGATGGGAGGGCGAGGTTGCAGTGAGCCGAGATTGCACCACTGCACTCCAGCCTGGGCGACAGAGAACGACTCTGTCTTAAAAAAAAAAAAAAGTTCTGGACATGGATGGTGGTCATGGTTGTTCAACGCTGTGAATGTGCTCAGTGCCACAGAATTGTTCCTAAAAATGGTTAAAATGGTCAGTTTTGTGTTATGTATATTTTCCCACAATTTAAAGAAAAATGAAATTTTTATTTTTTAAAAAGTTTATTTCATTTTATTTTTTTGAGACAGGGTCTCGCTCTGTCTCCCAGGCTGGAGTACAGTGGCACGATCTTGGCTCACTGTCACCTCTGCCTCCTGGGTTCAAGCGATTCTCCTGCCTCAGCCTCCTGAGTAGCTAGGATTACAGGTGCCTGCCATCACGCCTGGCTAATTTTTGTATTCTCGGTAGAGACGGGGTTTCACCATGTTGGCCAGGCTGGTCTCAAACTCCTGACCTCAAGTGATCCACCCGCCTTAGCCTCCCAAAGTGCTGGGATTACAGGTGTGAGCCACTGAGCCTGGCCAGAAAAAAAGAAATTTTTGAAAAGGCTGAACAATCAATGAGTCAAGCACATATTTCCAGAAGTGAGATGAAGAACAAACCCAGAGAAACTGAAAGCAAAGGAAGAATGCATATGTAGGTTAAAGGAAGAATGCATATGTAGGTTAATGAAACACGAGATAAGAATACTATGAGGAGGATCGGTACGCGGCTAGTATCAGAAACGAGAAATGGGATGCCACTTCGGGGCAACCACTTCCTCCCCACTGTGCCCAGGACTGGGGTTCTGGACCCAAGGCTGTCTGGAGTCCTGGGAAATCCCTGTCTCGCCTGTCTCGAGCCCCCCAGCAAAGAGGGACAGCTGGTTACCCCACGGATCCTGCAGACATCCAAAAGACAGGAAGAAGATATTGTGAAGAACTTTTGCCAATAAACTTGAAAATTTAGATGTAATGGACAATTTCCTAGAAAAATAGCACAAATCAAAACTCAAGCCAAGGAACTGGAGTCTGAGGAGCCCCCAGCTCTGCGGGGACTGGGCTTCCTGTGCTGGGTTCCTCGTCCGGGACCCTGCGCCGCGCTTCTCCATCAGCTGCGGGTCTGGGTGCTGGAGATTCCGAGGAAGGGCACACCCCATCCCTCGAGGCAGCCACAGATGCCCCCACTTCACGGGTAATTTCAGGGGGCTTTGCGCTCCCCAAGTCCGACTTGCTCACCCCAGGGACAGAGGACGAGAGTTTCCAAGCCTGCCCCTTTACATCCAGTTCCAGCTCTGGGGTGGGGGCATTCTGAGGTGCTGTGCAGAGGTTGTGGGGGGGCTTCCAAAGGAGGGGAGAGCAGCTGTGGCCGGAGGAAGAGGGATGTCAGAGAGGCTCCTCCGGGCCTGGGAGCATGTTCACCATCCATCCAGAGCCACCACCCCTGGTCACGGGGGAGCCTCCTGCATCCTCAAGCCACAGCCTTCCTCAGGCCCTGCAGTCTCCCAGGCTGTAGCTGGAGGGTGGAGGGTCCCTACGGTTCTGCCGCCCATCTGGACAGCTGATCTGAGTGTCTGGTGCCTGCCTGCCTGCTCACTCTGGGGTAATGGCATCAAGATCTTAATCACTACAGCGAAAATAACAGGTGTCGGCAGGGCGGGCAGAGCTGACTTCGTTGGGGCCTGTGTAGCCTCCAGATGAGTTTCCCGGGGACAGTGGGAATTTGGGGGCAGGCAAAGCAAAGCACCTCTCAGCTACATTTGCACAGCGCTCATTCCCCTGCCTGATGTCAGCACTGGCCTGGGTTTCCCCCTCAGACCAGCCGCTAACCACAGCAGCTCCCTCCAACCCTTAAGCCTCAGCTTTCCTGACATCCGAGGGGATGAGAATCCTCAAAGGGCTGCAAGTGTCCTGTAAATGTAGTGTGCCGGCTCTCCAGCCTGCATTCACTAGCCCTGCTCTCAGAACTCACGGAGCTGACACCCAGGCAGAGCTGGCGGAGCTCCAGGTGGAGGACGTGGAGGTCACCGCAGGTGGAGGAGGTAGAGGTCACCCCACGACACCTCGTTGTCTTGTTGCATCACCTGATTCAAATACCCTGCCCTCGAGTCCTCGTGTGGCCCTGTGTGTGAGCAAACCCTGCATCTACCCTGTCACTCGGTCACCTGCACCAGCTGTGGCCATTTCTCTTTTCAGGTGACCCGTATTGTTTGGATAGGGCCATGTCAGCCTGCCGTGGCATAGTTCTGAGATGCTGAGAGCTGGGTTAACAAGCAACCGTGAGTAAGCCAGTTCGTCAGGGGTTCCCTGCGATCCCAAGGGGTCCGTTGGAGGTGGGGCAGCCTGGCTGCGGTGGTCAGCAGCAGGTGACGGCAGTGCAGGGAGGAGGGATGTCTGAGGTGGGACTGCAGGCTGGTCTCTAGGTGGGCTCTGGTAAGTAGGGAGGCAAGGGGAGAGGGACACGGGACAATTCCCAGCCACTGTTGTCATGCACCAGGTGCTATGAAGACAGAACCAGAACATCTGGAAGCCACAGAATAGACACTAGGGCTAAGCCACAGCCTCCCACAAATGTGCAGCAATGGGAACACCACCCCAGAGAGGCCCTGCTGGCCCCCACACTTTGCCATGGGAGGGCAGTGAACGAGGTCCCAGAATGTCAGCACCGAGGGCGTCTGGCCATCCCCACCCCAGCGTGCAGCCTGCAAACCTGTGGCTGCCAGGGACGCTGGCCACCTGAACGTCCACAGCCAGCAGCAGCCCCAGGGTCTCTCTCCACCCTGCAAACCTGTGGCTGCCAGGGACGCTGGCCACCTGAACGTCCACAGCCAGCAGCGGCCCCGGGCTCTCTCTCCCCAGGCTGTCTCTCCTGGCTGAGGGCTGCCTGTGTGTGCGTGCAGGTGTGCCTGCTTGCATCCGTGACTGGCTGCACGCTCAAGGCAAACACGTGAGCAAGTGCAAAGTGCCCCGGGAGCCAGGAAGGTGCCTCCTTGCCATCCCCTCTCTGTGCCGCATCCCTTCCAAAGAGCCCTGGCAATCTGCTCTCAGGGGGGTGCAGGGAAGTGACCGCCCCACTGACCTGGATCACGGTGTCCAGCCCCAGTAGGGGCTGTTGGGAGGCGTCCCCATTGCCAGGCTCACTGGAGGCAGAGCTCATTGCAGCCCAGAGTGCAGGACCCCAGAGAAGGCCGGGCTCTGCTACCTGGCAAGTCTCCAACTAGCCAGGGTCTTCCTTGGTGCACGGGCCCCACACCTGTGTGGCACCTGGCTCTGCAGTCCTGTGTCCCCAGCCTGGGCGCCCAGCTGCCCTCACCCTGTGGGTAAGACAGTATGGCCAGCTGAGCCCGTAGGTGTTGCTGTGGCAACTGGGACGCTGAGAGCTGGGTTTCCCTGGAAACAAGAGTGCAGGACCCTGCTGCTATGGGGACAAAGGAACGCTGTTGGCTGGAAGCAGTTTTCCCTGGAGACCTGGAACGCCCTGGGTGAAACTGTCTACCTGAACAATGGCACCTGGGAGGGGCTGGCCTTTCCCCCAGACACCCCCTCCCACATTCGCTCCAGGGGGAGCCGTGTGCTTGCTGGACACACGGCAGGCAGAGGCAGCACGCAGATCACTGGTCTTCCTTGATCTGGACTCATGAACTATAACTATGACTTTTAAAAAACATTTGTCAAAGAACACAGTGGTCGTCACAGGTGGTGGGCTGAGGCCTGGAGAGGGACGCTGCCTGCCTGAGGGGCAAAGGAAGCTCGTCTTCCGGGCCTTGTACCTGTGAGTCCTTCTGGAGTCTGACTCCTGCTAGAGCCCTTCAGAGTCACCTGCCCATGGGTCCACCCTTGCCCCGGGAAGCTGCACTGTTTCCCACCCTCTGGAACCGGAAAGGACTGCCAGCCACCCTGTCCGAGGGGGAGCAGGTCCTGGTCAGCATGCGTGGTGGAGGGTCTGCAGAGCTTGCCCACGGCTCCCCACCCCAGGGGCTGTCAGGGGCTGTCCGGATGCCAAGGCACGGCAGCTTCCCATAGGTGAGGCAATGGGAGGGAAGTAGGGCCATGCCTGCCACCTCCAGGCCGGCTGTCCCTGCAGACGCAGAGCTCTGTGGCTCAGAGCCTGGGCCTCCCGGGGCCTCAGATGAAAGTCAGGTGCCTGGCAGGCAGCCATGCCAGCGTTTCTGCCCCATTCCACTCCCTGTGGGTGCCAGCGTTTCTGCCCCATTCAGCTCCCTCTGGGGCTCCTCATTCTGAGCTGGGACCTCCTTGAGCTGATGCTGGCAGGAGTCCCTCTGGGGAAGAGACAGCCACACAGGTGGGCCCTGCAGCAGGAGTGGCTGCCCTCCCATGAAAGGCTGCCCTGTTCAGGGGCCTCTGGGGACGGGTACCTCTCCGAGTCTCTCAGAGATCCAGGTTTTTGGAGCCAGCTCAGGAGACTGGGAGGCAGCCTGCTCAGCAAGACCACAGTGGCCCGGGCAGTGGAGGTGGATGCTGACTTAGGAGACCAGCATGTTTGTCCCTGGGGCTGCTGAGAGAGGGCCTGAGGGCCCAGGCCACCTCCTCAGAGGCGAAATTCAAGAAGCAGAGGCACCTGTACTCAAAAGGAGCCCTCCCAGAGAAACGCCTGTGCTCTGTTCACCCCCACTCCTGAGGACAACCTCCAGGGTGACCCTGCAGGGACAGGCCAGGCTCTCTGGCCAGACATAGCCCCATGGACATCGGGGCTGGGCTTCACTGGACAGTCCTTGGGGTGCTAGGGGCCTGGTCAGTCCTTCTGAGCCTCGTGCTTCTGGCCCAAGCATGACCTCTGGCTCCAGGTCCAGACTGAAGACCCCCACTCCATGGGCCGGGCCCCTCCCTGAGCAGCCTCCAGATCCCCCAGGGACCCAAGACTACTGGTTGCCCACCCTCAGAGTCCTGGGAGGCCCTGTGGCCATGGAGAGTCCTGCCCTCGATGCCTCAGCCTGAGTGGGGAGGGCAGCGTTTCCTGCTGGGGCCCCACTGAACTCCCCTGAGGTGGGTCAGGGCTTAGAGGGTGTGGCCTTGGCCTCTGGTGAGAGATCCTGCTGGGGGCAGGGCGGGTGGAGTGAGGAACGGGCATCCATGTGGACCTGTGGACGGTGGGGAGTGGGTGGGAGGCTGGTGTGATCTCCCATGCAGGCCTCTTGGATAGGTGGAGATAAGACCTCACAGGCCAGAAGCAAGTCCTGTGTCAGTCCTGACATAGATGCTCATGTTCAGGGGCGGCGCCGTGCCCTGAGTGGGGGTGTTGGAGAGACGCCCTGACCTGAAGCCATACATCCAGGCCAAAGGTGACATGCACTGGGCCCAGCCGGGTGGAGGCACCCCCTGTGGCTTCTGCAGGTGACGGCTTTCAGGAGGGCTGGTGGGCAGGGGCTCCCATCTGTGCTTAATTTTATTTTTATTTATTTATTTAGTTTTGAGATGGAGTCTCACTCTGTCTCCCCGACTGGTGTGCAGTGGTGCTATTTCGGCTCACTGCACTCCCGTGAACTCCACCCCCCAGGTTCAAGTGATTCTCCTGCCTCAGCCTCTGGAGTAGCTGGGATTACAGGCACACGCCACCACGCCCAGCTTATTTTTGTATTTTTAGTAGAGACGGGGTTTCACCATGTTGACCAGGCTGGTCTTGAATTCCTGACCTCAAGCAGTCCTCCCGCCTTGGCCTCTCAAAGTGCTGAATTACAGGCGTGAGCCACCGCACCCGGCCTGCCTGAGTTTTAGAAAGTTCCTTCTGGCTGTGGAGTTGCCCTGGACGAGACTAAACGTGAGGATGGGATTTTGTCGGTCCAGGTGGGCATCGCCTGGAGCCTCTGTGCCACCTGGGGTGGGCGTGGCCGCCTGCAGTTCAGCCTCCCCTGCCTGCCGCAGCTCCAAGTCCATGGTTTTCCCAGATGTCCTGCTGCGCCTCTTCCTCAGTCACTGGAGGATTTGCCCAGGGAAGAGGGATTTCCTGGGAGAGTCCTGGTGAACCATGAAGGTTGGTCCCTCCTCTTGGTGGGGCCCTGACCCGAGGCAGGCCCTCCTTGCCGCCCACCTCCTCTTAGCCTTGGGGTCCTGGCTGCTGCACCGGACACATCCTCGTTTCTTTGCCACTTCTCCCCCTTTGCTGCTTCTCCCCCTTAACCCTGCCCCTCCGTGGCTGTGCAGGAAGGCCCATGCCTGCCGGCAGAGGCCTGGATTCTCCCCAGGATGCCTTTCCAGGACACGAGGGCCGGCCCAGCCCCGTGTATGCCTCCCAAGGCCTCACTGCTGGGCGTCCATTATGGGGCTCCCAGACCAGGGCCATGGCTGGACTAGAAGAAGAACCCACAGGGTAGGCCTTGGCCGGAGCCTGGCTGGGCCCCCAGGGAACGTCCTGGGACAGTGGAGGATGGGATAGAGGGTCCCCGGGTGCAGGCGTTCTGTGGGGTGGGCTCTCGGGAGGGCAGGGCATGGGGGGCCCTGCCCAGTCCTGACCCACAGCCTGATGGGGGTTGAGCTCTTGTTCTCTGGACCTCACGCCTCCCCCATCCCCGGGACTGGGGAAAGTATTCGGCACCCATGGCCATTCTGGATGTGGTCCTCCTCATCCTGCCTGACCTGCCTGGTTTCAGAGGCTGAGGAAGAACCCTCCTGGGCTCAGAGGAACACCTGTCTGTAGATACACCATCGCCGGTTTTGTCATTGTTCCCTTGAAACAGGAAACCTTGTTATCCTTATCAAGGATAACCTTGTATCTCCTTATCAAGGAGATAAGGAGTTACAGCCTTATCTCTTTGGGGACAGTTCCCAATCCTGGCTGTGCTGGGCCCACGTGGGGACACATGAACAGACGATGAGCAGGCACAGACACTCTGGCCGCCAGGCACCCACACAGCCGGCCATGGGTCTCTTTTCCTGTCTAGCACCAGCAGGGGATGTGCCTCGGACAGAACCCAAAGAGGCTGTGACCAGGTCAGCCCCAGGGAGCCACGGAGCCACTCCTTTCGAGCAGTCACTGGCTGTCCTCTCAGACAGTCTGCTCTGCCAGGTGTTGACTTGGCTCTGAGGAGGAGACGCTGGCCCTGGGGGGTGCAGAGTCACTGAATGAGCTGAGACAGTGATGGAAGGCAGGAAAGATCCCAGAGTGATTACAGCAGGACGGGCAGCCCTGGAGGCTGTGAGGCTGGGACAGAAGGCGCCACAGTCTGTCCACCGCCTACCCTCTCCACAGAGCTGCCCTGCACATGAACTTTCTTCAGAGGGCATGGAAGTGCCACCCCATCCTGCACACAGCAGCTGAGTGGCACCGTCCCACCCCCATCTGTCGGGCGTGAACAGGAGGCCAGCTGAGGGCGGGGTGGTGGCTGGTGAGGCAGGTGGTCTGATGTGGGAGAACAATGCATTTGGTGTGATTTTCAAGGTCTTTTCCACTCTCCTGAGAGGAGAGGCCAGCTGGATACAGATACTGGGTTTTAGGGGAGATCCAGATGGTTGTGGGGGCAGGCAGGTCCTGAGAGATTCTGTGGGGAGGGAGAGAAGACCTCGCTCTTCACCCACCCCGTGTTTATCCACGTGAGGGGTTGCTGGTGGATGCTGCCGTGGGCAGGCCCTGGGGGACCTGGGTCCTGGGAGAGGCTGTAGGGCAGGCTGGGGACCCTGCCCTCTGGTGCTTTCTGTCAGCGTGGCAGAGGCTGAACACCACAGCACAGTGAAGAAAGGTGCCTGGGGAGGGACCTCCTGTCTGGGGACCGGAGGAGGCTTGGGGTTACCGCCCTGCCCAGGGATCCAAAGGTAAGAGCCCAAGCCATACAGAGCTTAGAAGAAAATGTAGGGAAAAGCTTCATGACACAGGATTTGGCAGTGATTTCTTGGATATGACATCAAATGCACAGACAATGAAAGAAAAAAATAGATAAATTGAACTGCATCAAAATTTAAAACTTGTGCATCAAAGGATGCTATGAAGAAAGTGAAAACCCACAGAATGGGAGAAAATATTTATCAATTTTTTATCTGATAGGGGATTAGTATTCAGAATTCATAAAGAATTCTGGTCAGGCGTGGTGGCTCACACCTGTAATCCCAGCATGTTGGGAGGCCGAGGCAGGTGGGTCACCTGAGGTCAGGAGTTCGAGACCAGCCTGGCCAAACCCTGTCTCTACTAAAAAAATACAAAAAAATTAGCTGGTCGTGGTGGCGTGCGCCTGTCATCCCAGATACGCAGGAGGCTGAGGCACAAGAATTGCTTGAACCTGGGAGGCAGAGGTTACAGTGAGCCGAGATGGCGCCACTGCACTCCAGCCTGAGTGAGAGGGAGACTCTGTCTAAAAAAAAAAAAAAAAAAAAAAAAGAATTCCTACAACCCAACAACAAGAAAACGAACAACACAATTAAAAATGAGCGAAAGGCCTGAACAGATGTTTCTCCAAAGAAGATACACGCACGGCCAATAGGCATGTGAAAGACACTCAGAGTCGCCTCATCTGAGAAATGCAAATCAAAACCACGGCACGTCAGCACTTCACAATCCCTGGGATGGCTCTTACCCAGAAAGCAGAGGATGAGTGCTGGGGAGGATGTGGAGAAGCCAGGGCTCTTGTGCACTGTGGCGGGAACAGTGTGACAGATCCTCAGAAAATTAAACAGAGTTCCCATATGATCCAGGAACCCACTTCTGGGCATATACCCCAAAGAACTGAAAGCAGAGACTCAAAGAGATATTCGTACCCCTGTGTTCATAGCAGCATTTGCACTGCAGCCGATGGTGGAAGGAGCCCAAGTGTCTGTTCACAGATGATGTGGTCCGTCCCCGCCGTGGAACATTACTCCACCTTTAAAACGAAGGAAATTCTCACACATGCCACAATCTGGAAGAACCCTGAGGATATAACGCCAAGTGAAATAAGCGCGTGCTAAGTCCGACGCTTACCTGAGGTCCCAGGAGTGCTCCAAGCCCTAGAAACAGAAGGTAGAATGGTGAGAGCCAGGAGCTGGGGGAGGGGCAGGAGTCAGTGTGGGACAGGCACAGAGTCTCAGCTTGGAAGATGAGACGAGCTCTGGAGACTGACGGTGACAATGGCCGCACTGCAACATGAATGTTCTTAATGGTGCTGAGCCGCACGCTTAAAGGTGGTCAAGATGATAAAAGTTATGTTTATTTACCAAAATGTAAAAAACTAAAACTGCAACCAGCAAGCAAAACAAAACTCACTGTGGCCAGCACCTGGGGAGACCTAGAGGGTTCCCCCACCCAGCTGCACGTTCCAGCGGAGCTGCAGCCTGTGGGCTGGCCCTGAGTTGGCGACTGGAGCCCTGGACAGACGGAGGTGGTGTCCCCGAGTGCCCAGATGAGCAGTCTCCATGCCACCCCTGAGAGAACATCCGCTTCCCCTCTCTCACACCGCCCTCCACCCACCCCTGTGCCATCGAGCTTCCTTCTCCCCAGGACCCCTGCCCACCCCGTCCTGGGCTGAGCCTGCCTCAGAAAAATGAGTCTGCTCCAATGTCTGCTCCCCACTGGTTTTTCCAGGTGAGGGATCAGCCCACTCTCAGCCCCATGTAGCTCAGCTCCTCAGGGTGGTCCAAAGTAGCCCCCAGCCCATGACCCACAGATGCATCTCCTGACCCCACCCACCCCGCCACACACCTGACTGTTCCCCAGCTGAGCAGACTCCAGCCCTCTCCATCCACCTAGGGCTTAACTGCCCATCACCTCCTTCCTCCCCCAGCCCTGCTTCTTTGCTTTGTTCCTCCCAGTGGGGGGTCCCCCCTACCACTCAGAGCCGCTCTGAGGGGGGCTGCCAAGCTTAGCAGTGGAAATACAGGGATCCCTGTTATATTCCAACTCCAGATCAACAACAATAAATGTTTGTGTGCCATGCAAATTAGATTTGAACTTCAGATTAATCCTAACAGCTGGGCGTCCTGCATTTTATTTGCCACCCTGATGCAGAGTTAGGCCATGAAGGGGAGGCCACAGGGGCTGGGCATGTGCTCCGGGAGTCAGGACGTGGGTTTGTCCCGCGTGGTGAGCATTGCAGCTTTATCCTGAAGTCCAGACTGCTCATGTCAGCACGGAAACTGCTTCCCCGCAGAAGCATCTGCGTAAAGGGCGTCTGGTCTCTGGGCGGCTGGATTCTGTCTGAGAGTCTGTCTCCTGTGGATTCCTAACTGTCCATTGAGGGCCCGGAGCACAGTGGGGCAGCGACTTGCTCAGGCCGCACAATGGTGCCAAGCTCGTCTGCTCAAGTCTGACTTTTCTGCATCCACATCTGAGCCTGAGCAGGCCTGGCTGGTACTCTGGGCACCTTGGCTGAATAGGACCACAGTGTCCTGGAGAGAAGGGCCCAATGCAGAAGAAGGGTCTCCTTCCCAGAGTACTGCAGGCGTTGGTCGCTGGTGTAGACCTCGGCTGGAGACTCCTGTCTTGGTTGCTTTTGCATGCCTGAGGCTGCACAGAGCTGTGCGCACTGTTCCCGAACAGGTGGCTGGGCTGGGGAGGGGCAGCGAGCACAGGGTCCCTGCAGGCAGCGTCCCGGCAGGGCTCCTGGCACGTCGTGGTGTGGGGGCTGCTGACCGTGGCTGGCTGAGGAACAGCCACCTCCTAGTTCCCAGAACCTGTGAACAGGACCTTATAAAGCACAGGAGAGAGTGTGGCCTTACACAGTAACAGACTGAACTGTGGGTGAATTGAGGCCTTACGTGGTAACAGACTAAACTGTGGGTGAATTGAGGCCTGTGGGATGAGAAGATCATCTGGGATGGCCTGGTGGCCCTAAATGGTCTCCCCAGTGTCCTTGTAAGAGAAGCAGAAAGAGATAGCACAGCTGCCCACAGGAGAGGACCACGTGAGGACGGAGATGGAGAGACGTGGCCAAGGAACGCGGCTGCACCGGAGCTGGGAGAGGTGGGAGCAGTGCTTCCCTGGAGCCTCCGGAGGGAGCTCAGTCACACGACACCACGCTCTTGGACGTCTGCCTCCAGAGCTGTGAGAATTCACTTCTGTCATTTTACCTCTGCCGTGGTCTGTCGCAGCCCTGGAAACAGGCCCCCGCCGTGGGCTGCAGCTGCGTGGAGCCCCCAAGGCTCAGGGTGTGCCCCTGGTGCTTCCCTAGGTTCAGCCCCTGGACTCTGTTCAGGCCGGAATGTCTGCTTCCCACCCCGCCTTTCCCAGTACATCTGGGACTTCCTGAAATACAGGATCCGTGCTCTGGCCCTGAGCTCTACTGAGAGACTGAATCAACACCCATTTGAGCATTTGCAGTTGCCACGGGTGCCAAGGAACCCCTTCTTGAGTTGCCAAGGCCCCAGGACACGTCTGGTTTCTCTGACCCTCCCCACCCTCACCACGCTGCCCTCCTGGGGTCAGAGTTGGAATCCTGGGTTCACTGTGGCTAGTGGCTGCCTGCAGGCCTCTGGAGCACTTGGCCCCTTTGTGGTCAAAGCTGCCCTGCATCCAGGGCGGTCATCCACATCCCCTCCGTCAGCAGTGGCTCTCCCCTCTCTCTCACAGGTCCAGCTTCCCAGGGACCTTTGCTTGCCCACAGTTCCCTGGTGTGCTCCACATGCTCCTGTGTGCCAGGCATCGTGCCTGGCTCTAGGGTACACTGAGGAGTGTGACACCGTTCCAGCCACAGGGAGCTCACCATGTCATTCACCACCCGCCAGAGGGGCCAAGGGGAAAGGATGGGGCCTGGCCCATCAGAGGCTCTGACCTCGGCTGGGGCACAGGTGGAGAGAGTGGGGTCCCTTGGGGCAACCAGCTGGGTTCAGCTCAGGAACTGGTGGGGGCCAGGAGGCCAGAGCCAGCGAAGGACAGGACAGGGTGTCAGCCGGGTGGAATCCCCTGCCGAGGAGAGGAGAGAGGGGACATGGTCTTGGGCTCTTGGTGTTGACAGCAGTGGAGAGGGGGCTTTAGGGGCAAAGGAGGATGCAAAGCCTGGGGGCTGCCCCCGAGGGAGAAGGGCCCTGCTCTGCGGCCACTGGAGGGAGCAGCTTGGGGGCTGAGGAGCCGAACCCTTCCCATGGCTCAGAGCCCCTGGGCACTTTGGGTAGATTGGGATGGGGTCGGGGGTCTCCTGGGCAAATTCAGAACACCGGGAGGTTCCTGGGAAGGAGGAGTTGGGGCACTGAAGGTGTCATCAAATCACAGACATTGAAGCCAAGGCCCAGAACAGGCAGATGAGGTCCCTGGGCCGCTGCGGCCGAGGGTGAGGGGCAAGACCGGGCTATCCAGGAGTGCAGGGTCCCAGCTGCCCTGCAGCAGCGTCCACCTCCCCGCAGGCCAGAGTCCTGTGGAGACAGAGGACTGTGGCACACGGGTGTGTGTGGGGACCTAGGCAGGCCGTGGGCGAGGGCCCAGGACAAATGGGGCCTTGAACCCGAACGGCTGCCCTCGGGGAGGGGGTCACGTGCTCTAAGCACCTCCAGGGAACAGGAGTGGGCCAGCTTGGAGGAGGGATATCTGTCTCTCACTTGACCGTGGGCTACCCTGTGAGGTGGTGAGCTCCCTGTCCTGGGAGGCATGGAAGCAGAGACCCGCTCACTTGGCTGCAGCCCCTCACAGGGGCTTCCAAGCACCAGGAAGTGAGTGGCTGTCGCCCCCTGCCCCACCCCTCCTGGGATCCTGGTTCTGCCCACAGCTCTGACTCAGGTGCAGATCCCTGGGGGGTGAGAGGCCCACGTGTGGTGGCTACAGGGGCGGCATCTTCACGACGCCTGTGTGGGGCCGTCTCCACATTCACTGTTTGCAGACACCCCTGCGGCTGAGCACCCGATGCACTCGGCCAGCTGGCAGGGCCAAGGGTCGGTGGGGCGGCTCCCTGCTGGTTGGGACTTGCACGGCCCTGTGCAGGGAGGGGGGCGGGGCCGGCAGGATGCCTGGCGCAGGTGCTGGAGGGGGATGGTGGGGCGAGGTTCTCCACCTGGGTGAGGTGGAGCCACGGAGGCTGCTTCTCTCCAGAACCAGACGAGCTCCAGCTCCCAGGCTAGGTGGGTGCTAGCTCCTCTCGGGTTGGAGGCTGGGCAGGGTGGGGTGGGGTGGGGACTGGCAGCCCAGGGGTCCGGGGCCCAGATGGCTGGATGCACAGCTGGGGCAGAGGCAGGAGCCACGCCAGGACTGCGGCCTGTGCGTGTTTGAGGCGTCTTCCTTTAAGCCAGGCACAGGTGTCTGAGGGGAGCATTGCAGAGACGCAGCCCCTAGGTTCCCAGCCTTCCAGGCAGCCTTAGAGAGTCCGGGGCTCCCCAACAGTGGGATCTAGGCAGCCACTGCCCTGCCTCCCCTTCCTCACTGAGCCACAGGGTGCCTTGTGTTCCCTCCAACCTGGCAGGGAGGCTGGGGCGGGGGTGCCTGATCCAGAGACCCGGCCCCCGGGCTGTGGGGAGGAGGGTGGAAGGAGGCCCATCAGCAGCACACACAGGCTGCCATCCCAGGGATGGCCCAGTCCAGCGGCAGTATTTCTCCAGGGACCTCAAGCCTGGTTGGCACAGGGGCCGTGCCTTGGGCCTAAGATGAGAGAGCTCTTCTGACGGGAGGGAGGAGGGTGGTAACCAAACTGAGCCTCCGCCTGCCCTGCACAGCCCCTGTGACATTCTCAATTGCTGGGGACTGACTCACCCCCACTTCAAAGGCCTTAAATAGTTCAGCTATTTCACCTGCCGCACTGTGCCGTCACACTGGAATTCTGCTCTGCGGGAGCTGAGGCCCCATCTGCAGACCTGCTGCTCACCTGGGCAGGTGCCTCCTCACAGCCCATCTGCACAGCTGGCCTGCGGAGTCCTCCTCAGGGGCCACTGGCCCTCACCTGCCACTGAAGGGATGCCTGCCCCTGCTGTCCCCACCGCAGCCATGGCCGTGCAGGTGCCCCTGTGGCACCACTACCTGCAGGCCATCCAGTCCCGGGAGGCACCGCGTGCCCAGGACTTCCAGCGCGCAGAGAATGTGCTGCTCACGGTGCTGGAGCGCGTGCATGCCCTGGACCCCCGCTTCATCGTGGACTACTCCCGCGGCCTGGAGGCCTTCCAGTTCGCCCTGCGCTCCTCTGAGGACCCAATGGACATGGAGGTGCCCCTGTGGGTGGATGCCGAGGCTCTACTGATTGAGGAACCAGAGGCCACCCAGCCAGGGGATGGTCCTGAATTATGCCGCCTGGGTGTGCCCAGGGAAGGGGCTGGCCTGGAGCGGTGGACCACCGATGATACCTTCACTGCCTCCTCAGAGGGTGACGCCAAGTGCCGTGGACACATTGTGCCCAGTAAGGTCCTGTGTGTCCTCAAGGACCTGCTGGTGGCAGCCATCGTACACTGCAAGCACCACAGTCTCATCGCGCCAGGTACAGGCACAGCCCATTCTGCACGCGTATCTGTGTGTACCGAGGGGCTGCTGTGTGGGTGCTCGCAGAGCTGTACCTGCCCACTGTGTGGGTGTCTGTGTGCAAGTGTGTGAGTGCACATGTGTGTGATTGCCATGTACGTGCACACAGGGTGGCGACTGTCCTCTGTGTGTGACTGCACACACAGGCATGTGTGCACGTGTGTGACACTGTGCAAGTGTGAACAGCGTGTCGGGGCACAGAAGTCGGGAGACCTCACTCAGGTCTTCCAGCTCCAAACGCCTCTAAGAAGACAGATGACGTGTTCTGCGTCGTGTGTTTGCACGGGGTTTCCATGGCTGCCGGTCGTCCAGTGGCTGGAGTCTGGGGCAGCTGCTTCACTGGTGGCCTTGCAGGAGGGTCCCTCACACGGCTCTGGGCAGGTGGCTCTGTTGCCAGTCACAGCCTGTGACCTTGAGGCTCCCCGAGGCCGTCTCATGCCCACTTCCAGTGTCTGATGATGTTGCACCGGGTGGGAGGGGTGTGTGTGTGCCTGTCTGCGTGCACATGAGTGCAGGGGTGTGCATGTGTGTGCCCGTGTCTTATCAGCTTATGGCTGAGTTGCCTATTGGTGTCTTGAGCCCCAAGTGGGCTCTGAGGCTGGGCTTCTGCATGGCCTCAGTCTCTCCTCTGGGGCCTTTTGTTTGTTTGTTTGTTTGTTTGTTTTTGAGACCGAGTCTCACTCTGTCACTCAGGCTGGAGTGCAATGGCGCGATCTTGGCTCACTGCAACCTCCGCCTCCTGGTTCAAGCGATTCTCCTGCCTCGGCCTCCCGAGTAGCTAGGATTACAGGCATGGGCCACCACGCCCAGCTAATTTTTGTATTTCAGTAGAGACAGGGTTTCACCATGTTGGCCAGGCTAGTCTTGAACTTCTGACCTCAGATGATCCATCCACCTGGGCCTCTCAAAGTGCTGGGATTACAGGTGTGAGCCACAGCGCCTGGCCCACCTTTGGGGCCTTGTTGATACAGTCCAGGGCGAGTCTGAGCTCAGGGCTCCTTCGGCAGGGGCTGCCTGGACGGCGAGGGTGGCTGGGAGGACAGGGCTCAGCCTGTGCAGGAGCCAGGATGATGGGGACCCTGAGTGGTGCAGCCATCCTCCAGGGGGTCAGGTTGTCCTGGAAGGGAACTGGGGACTGGAACAGAATTTGTCACATGTGAGTCACCACAGTCCTCACAGGGCTTTGTTGCCTTGAGTCACCTCCCTAGTATTCATCCGACCCTCATGTCCTCCGTGAGGTCAGCGGGTGGGGTCAGCTCACCTTCGAGAGAGGCCGTGAGCTGCTTGGGGCTGCCCAGCGCTGGGGCCTGCCTGAAGGCAGGGGCACCTTCTGTGGGTTCTGGGGAAGGGTGTGCCGCCACCGCCGCACACAGCCAGGCTTCCTGTCTATATACTGGGAGGCCAGGAGGGCGGATTCTAACAGAAGCCCTCCCCAGACCTGTCTAGTGCCCTAGGGTGAGTGACTGACCTGAACTCTGGGGTGTCAGCTTCTGGTGCTCCCAGCCAGCCCTCACCCTGCCCCCAGCCCCTTGGGCTTCCTGCCCCAGCATCTTCTGAACCTCTAATCATGTAGGCCGTGGGGTGGGTATTTCTATCTTCTTCCCGACCTCACTTGGCCCTGTCCCCACCTGTGAGACAGGCCCACCCATTGGGGTGAGCAGGAGGCTGTGCCAGGCCCTGAGTCGTTCGGATTTGGTCTAAGCCGCCAGGCTCCTCACACCCGCAGAGTGCGTCCTGGGAAAGCAGACCCGATACTGCAGGCCGCACCCACGGCCCCTGAAGCTGCGCTGGGCATGCAGGGAGATTCCAGGCATTGTTTCCTGACACTCACCTTAAACGGGAAGTGGCAGCCTGGGTGACAGGGGTCAGGCTGCCCCCACCCTGGGAACCGGTGAGACCAGCCCGGGACTGTGGCCTGTGGCTGGGCTGGTGTAGTTGTGGCTGCCTTCCAAGCTGCCAGGTCATGGGCAGCGAGCGTGTGTGGCCCACGGCAGATGAGGTGTGTGGCCACTAGAGGCGGCTCTGAATGGCAGGCACCTCAAATGCTGCATGGGGGGGCCCCTCCTTCTCTTCCATTGATGGGAACTGAGGCCCCTGTGGGATGGGCTGCCCAGGCAGCAGGGCCAGGGTTGCCCTGAGGTGGGTCCCAGAGGTGTCCCCAGAACTGCCCCAGGGGAGATTGTGGGTGCTGAGGGGTCCACACAGCCAGGACCAGGCTCCCTCCGGAAGGGCCCTGGGACGGTGGAATGGTGGGAAGGCAGGCCCCATGCTCGCTCATGATGGGGACCTTTCCCATGGCACGTGCCAGGATTCCCTCGGGGACACGCCAGCATGCTGCCTGGGCCCTGCTCCCTGTGACCTGGGCACCCTGGCTGGACAGTACTGGGGAGGGGAGGGGCGGCCTCTCCCCCAGTCCTTGGGCCAGAGTAGGGCGGGGGCTGTGCGGGTGTCTGCAGTCACCCTGAGTGACACCTCACCTCTTCATTCTCGGACATTAATTTGTTTTGGGGGGAGTAGGGCAACTGAGGCAGAGGCCAGAGGGCCCCTGGACTCACCAGAATGCCCCCAGCCCCAGCCCCATTACACCCTGGAGCAGGCCCTCCAGGGCTCTGGGTTCCGTGTTAGGGAAGTGGGCACTGGGCTGGGTCCTGGGTGGGGTCTGAGGAGGGAAGGGAGTGGGAAACCTCTTGGCCAGAATGTGCCACCTGTGGGGTGACAGAGGACATGGGGCTCTCGGGCAAGGGCTCTCTGAGAAGTGTAGGATCCAGACCTGGTCAGGAATAGTGGCTGAGCTCCGTCACTGTGAGCCTGCTGGCCTGGGCAGCCCAGAAACAGGGGTGGCCGAGCTGGCTCCCTGCTACTGGAGGCCGCCGCCACCTCTTCTCTCCATGGGAACTGAGCCCTGGCCTGGGCCTGTGCCTCTCTCCCCAGCTGCCCCCATCATGTAGACTGGTCCCCTAGCTGGATCCAACATGGGCTTCCCATGCATGCAGTTGATTTGAGTGGCAGGGGGCTCTCAGGGAAGCTTCCAGGGGTGGGGGGAGGAGGAGGCGAGTTCTGGGGAGGAAAGGCGTAGCCTCGCTCCACCCTCTCCAGCTCTGGAGTGGGAGCCCTGTGGCCCCAGCCTGGACTGCTGCTGCCTCCTCCCCTGCAGAGAAGGCAGCAGAGACTCCAAGGCCATCGTCAAGAGGTAGGGGGCTAGTTGCGGCCTGGGACTTCGGTCCCAGGGCTGGGGCAGAGCGAGCAGGCTCAGGAAGGCCTGGGAAGGCACAGCAGGCGTGGTCCTGGGGTGTGGGGTGAGGATGGTGCCTGGCAAAGGAAAACCTCACGTAGGATGCTGCTGTCATCACTAATGCTGCAAGTCGCTGAGCTGACAGTTGTGCCAAGGACTGTCACCGTTGGGCAGGCATGGTGGCTAGCTCATCACTTGGCTGAGGTCCAGGGATGGACACAGGTGTCCGGGGTTGGGGAGCTGCAGCCTGCAGGTGGGGGCCAGCAGAGAGGGCTGCAGGTGAGAGGTGATGAGGGGCAGGGGCCAAGTTGGCAGCAGGAGGAGGGCTGTGGAGTGCCCTGGGAGGGTGAGGCAGGTCGAGGGGCCGGCGTGACTTGGGTCTTTGCAGGTTCGCTGAACGCGGCCAGCCTGAGGGAGGAGCAGCTCCATCTGTCCTTGCTGGTGTCCAGCGGCTGGAGAACAATCAGCTTCCACGTGGTGCCCGTGGTGAGAAGGAAGCTTGGGGTGCCTGCCCTGGAGGGGGTGCAGCACATGCCCGGATTCCCCGAGGGCAGCTTGAGAAGGATCCTCGGCCAAGGGGTGGACCTGGTGCCGGCCAGCGCCCAGCTCTGGAGGTAGGCACACCCTCCTGGTCACAAGGTTCCTGGGGAATGGGCAGGAAGGGGCCACCACCCCCATGCTCCCCTGGCCCCAGCCAGGGGGATCTGCAGGGTCCTCCATCTGCCTCTGCCCCCATGGGCATGTGTGTTCCACTGAGATTACTGGGGTCTCTGGCTGTAGGGAGGGTGGAAATGTGACCTCTCCCAAGTGGAAAGGGGCCTGGTGGCATCTGACACTGGGTGATGAGAGACCTGGAATTGTGGACGGCTGCTCTAGATGGGACCTTTCACTACCCAGCTTTTGCTTGGGGCAGGAAAATAGCTGAGAGTTCAGGCAACCTGTCCAGGCAGGCGGGTTCCCAGAGAAGCTGAGAGGGTCCCCAGTGGGGGTGTGTCCACATTGATGTCTGAGAGGAAGGAGAGGGGCCCTGGGCAGAGGCTGAGCTCCCCTGGAGACCCCTAGCCAATGGCCAGGGACCGCATCCCATCCAGATCTGACACCACTGCAACAGCCCCTCGGGGTGGCTCACCTCCCCCCGTCACTTGCTGGAAGGATGGTTGAATCCACGCTCGTCAGTGGAGGGCTTTGCAAAGCTGGTCATGTCCCTCCTGTGGTTTTCTCCCGAAAGGAAAGGCTCAGCGGAGCGCCAGTCACCTGCCCTGCATTCCCGCTGACCCCTTCACGCGAGGCAGGGGCGGTGTCCAAGCTTGTGGAATAACTACCTGCCCTCCTGCCAAGGAAGGGGAAGGGCTGGGCTAGGCAGAGTCATTTTTGCAAGTAAATGGGAAAATGACACTTTTGGTGCCCCACGTCCTGTAGACTTGGGGGGGACACTGGGCGCATTACTGGCCCCTGTTGCGGCTCTGTGAAGGGTGGGCCCATGAGGGTACGGTGCCAAGGCTCCACCACCTCAGCCCATCCAGCATGCACACAGCAAGTCATCTAGTGTGAGCTGCTCTGAGCTATGGGCATGGGAGGGGCTGGGGTGTGGAGCAGACATTCTGAGCCCATCGTGCGGCCACACCTGGAGGCTGCCACCCTGGGCTCCCTGAAGGGGCCATGGGTGGAGCTGTCACACCCCCGGGCTGGGTGGCTTCAACCTGGGCAGGTCTGAGAGGCACCTTCCTGTCTACGCAAAGGGCCGGGCTGGCCTGGAGGCTCCTACATCCCTCCGTATTCAGGGCCAGGGAGTCTCCACGAAAAGCAGGCGTGGAAACTGCACAGCTGGTGACCGCAGCTCCCGAGAAGCCTGGGTTCCGGGCTGGGTCCCACCAGCAGGCACAGCACAGCACAACCCCGGCCAGGGCCCGAACCTCTGGGGCTCAGGAGTTCCCCATGCTGGGGGCCAACAGCGGTGGGGGCTGACCCAGTGCGTCTGTCTGGGCCCCAGGACCTCCTCTGACTACCTGCTCACGAGGCTGCTGGGGGAGCTGGGCTCCCTGCAGGGTCATCGCCTGGACAGCCTCTCCATCCTCGACCGGGTCAACCACGAGAGCTGGCGTGACAGCGGCCGGACTGACGGCCTGACCTTTGGCCACCTGAAGGTACCCAGGGCGGGACTCAGTGGGTTGTCTGTCACCAGGGCCCAGGGGTAGGTGCACCCAGGCGTGTCCCTCCTGCCAGCCCTGACTGGCGGGCAGCTGCTATGAGTCCCAAGTCGGAGTTGGGGGGATTCTGGGGGCCTGCCCAGGTTCTGAGGAGGTGAGGCCGTGGCTCATGAGGGTCATGGGAATGTGGCTGCGGGTGCCGTGGTGCCGCAGGCTGGCCTTCGCCATCCCTGGGCCGTGACCTCGGAGGCCCTCCTGGCCCTGGGACACTGTTGGGTAGAATCTCAGGGTGGAGCTTCACAGAGCCCGGTGTTCCCGCCCAGTGAGCCTCCTCCCAGTGTCTGGGAATGTCACCCAGCTGGGACATCTCCCTCTGGGGGTTCCCAGGAGAGTCCAGGCACACCTTTCTCTCTGCTTCCTGGGCCACAGTGACATTCTGCAGAACTCTGTCCTTCTGGGGCTTTGTAACGTCAAATGCTAAGAAGAACAAGGAACAGGCAGGGCCAGGGACTCCAACCCACCCCAACCCCGAGGAAGCAGGTGGGGGCTGTGCTGTCCTGGGAGTCTGCTCGACTGGCCCCTCCCTGGAGTGTGTGGCCAGCTGGGCGCTGCTCCACAGATGGGGCTGGCACCTCCACCTGGCTCAGTGTTGAGGGAGAGGTGCCCCTCCTGGTGTCGGGAGTCCCTAGGTGACCTCTGGCCACGCCCTCTCAGGCCCCCACCTGACCTGGAGCTTCCAGCCCCCCTTGAGGTCAGATGCATGGTGGTTCCCAAGCCCCAAACTCAACTGCAGCGTGAGGGGCTGTGGGAGAAGAGGGTTTGAAAAGCCGCTGTGAGGCAGGGCCTGCGAGACAGGGCCTGGGGCAGGATGGAGGGGAAGGGTCTCTGGAGCGGCCACAGGCAGCTCAGGTCTTGTGGTTCAGGCCAGGGGTCATGAGCACACAGGCTAGGACTGTGATAATGCCATGGGCCCATTGGGTTGGGCTGCAGGGGGGAGTAGGAGCTCAAAGGGGTGGGGGGAAGGAGAGAAAGGCCCAGAGGATGCTGGGAGCTGCAGAGGTCCCCAAGGGAGGTCCTGGGGGGTGAAAGGAGGAGCTGGGGTGGGGCGCCAGGGCCAGACCAGGCAGGGGAGGAGAGAGAGGGGTTCATGCCTTCCGGAGCCAGCAGGCTGGGGGCAGCGGGTGGGAGGGGCCTGGGACTCCTACTGGGACGTGGAGGGGAGGGCGCAGGGTAGGGAGAGGTGCGGGTGGGAGCAGGGAGGGGCAGCCACGGTGAGGGTGGGAGCACAGGGTGGGAGTGCAGGGTGGGCCAGGGGGGCCAGGAGGCCAGGGCTGACCCTGCTGTCCTGCAGGTGGTGCTGCTATGGGCCTCCGTGCTCTTCCCGGCGCCCGAGGACTGGGCAGAGTTGCAGGGAGCTGTGTACCGCCTGCTGGTGGTGCTGCTCTGTTGTCTGGCCACGCGGAAGCTGCCCCACTTCCTCCACCCGCAGCGCAACCTGCTGCAGGGCAGCGACCTGGACCTCGGCGCCATCTACCAGCGCGTGGAGGGCTTTGCCAGCCAGCCCGAGGCGGCCCTGCGCATCCACGCCACCCACCTGGGCCGCAGCCCCCCGCCGCGCATCGGCTCCGGGCTCAAGGCGCTCCTGCAGCTGCCGGCCAGCGACCCCACTTACTGGGCCACTGCCTACTTCGACGTCCTGCTGGACAAGGTGGGTGCTGGCTGCGGGGGCCTTGGGCAGGCCCAGGGGCACGGGAGGGTGGGATGGACCCCTGGCCTGGCTCCCTGCCCATTCTCTCCCAGGTCAGTGGCCCCAGGAATGCTGAGGCCAGGTCAGGGCTCGGATGGAGAGCGTCTGTGGGGACATGTGATGTCTGGGGGTCACACGGGCCGTGGGGGGGTCGCCTCACTGGTGGCCTCACAGGGCCTGGGGCTTCTCCCTGGAACCAGGGCAGTGGGTCTGACCCTGCTTCCGTTTCCCACCAGAATTGCCCCCCAGCTCACACTTGGCAAATGCTCAGAGCCCCAGCTGCCCATCCTGGAGTTCCATTCCTTGTGAAGGGATATGGCCTTACCTGGGCCCCAGAGGGACCATTTTTTTCCCCCTGGACTCAAGAATCCACAGCCATGCTCCTTGGGACCCTGTGTCCCCTGGGCCACTTCTCATGGGTGCCTGGAGGCTCCACCAACTGCCCCTCCCTGTGCCCCAGGCTCTGCCACCTCTGCCGAGCCTGCCTGGAGTCCACCCTGCTCCTCGCCCAGGGCCCGACCCTCACCCTCATCCCAGGAGCAAACACAGTCTCCTTCCAGGGCACAAACAGGGGTTTCTCAGCCACCCTCTCCTGTGTCCTAGTGGCAGTGAGGCCCCAGGGAAGCCACCCTCTGCTGGGCATCTTCTATCCTATTTTAGGAAACTTCCACCTGTTGAGATGCTGATGGCCTCCTGGGGTCTCCCCTCATGCCCAATACTTAAGAATTTTTACCCCAGAGCCTGCAGATTAGGGGGCAAGGGCCATGCTCTGTGCTCTCAGCAGACCCGTGTGGGCAGGGTGGGGTGAGGATGGGGTGGTCGCCGGAGGCAGCCTTCAAGCAGCACCCCCTGGGGCCTCCTCTGTGCAGGCCCATGCCAGGGGCGCCGTGTGTGAGGAGGGGCTCAGGGAGCAGCAGAGGCTGGGGCCGCTCCGCCTCTGGGATGCCCGTCCAGGCAGATACCCGGGGCAGGAAGGCCCGGCATGGCCCAGGGAGGGCCAGTTGTTCCACGCTGTGCTCTCGGCCCTGAGAGCTTATGATGGGCTCCAGTGGTCCCTGTAACCCTTCTCCCCTGCAACCCTGCCTGTAGTTCCAGGTCTTCAACATCCAGGATAAGGACCGGATCTCTGCCATGCAGAGCATCTTCCAGAAGACCAGGACTCTGGGTGGCGAGGAGAGCTGAACTGGGCCACCTGGTCTCAGCCACCTGTTCTTGGCTCCCCGACAGACTCTGCACTGCACCATGGGAGGCTCCTGGGACGTTTGGAAGAAGGAACGGGCTTCTCCTTGAGCGGGTAGTGGAGGGATTTTTTCCCCAGGAGTGGCCTCTGAGAGTCTTTCAGTGCCTGGTGGGGCAGGGCAGGCCTCTTGGAGCACCTCCTTCCTGGGTCAGGGCCTGGATGCAGGTGCCAAGCTCTCCGTGTGGTGCATGTTGACCCAGCCACGTGGTGTTGCCAAGCAAACAGCATCGGCAGGAGACCTGGAGCTGAGGGCTTGGCCCTGCCTGCACTGTATGCCATTCCTTGGTGACGGAATACTGTATATTTGGTTTTGAAAAAATGAGTGTGTTGGGTATACACAGCAGAAAGGGTACAGTCCACTTTTTGTATATCGGTGTGGAAAATATTTCTCCTAGAAGTAGAAGAGTCTCATGTGCTGATGGATAATTTTGAGTCTTCTCCATTCTCTGTGAATGACCCCCCTTCCCCAGGCATCCCTACCTCCTACCTCATTCTTAGAGCAAACTAAAGCCAACTGAGGGTGCACACACAGCCATGAGCCCACCTGCCCAGGACTAGTCCCATCTGCTTCTTCCCGTCGCTGTGGAAGTGGCCCCTGATATGGTTTGGATCTGTGTTCCCACCCACATCTCAGGTAGAATTGTAATCCCCAGTGTTGGAGGAGGCGCCCGGTGGGAGGTGACTGGATCATGGGGGTGGAGTTCTCCCTTAGTGTTGTCATGATAGTGAGTGAGTTCTCATGAGATCTGGTTGTTTGAGTGTGTTGCCCCTCCCCCTCCCCTTTTGCTCTCTTCATCCTTCTCCGGCCACGTAAGATGTGCCTCCTTCTCCTTGACCTTCCACCATGATTGTCAGTTTCCTGAGGCCTCCCAGCCATGCTTCCTGTACAGCCTGCGGGACTGTGAGTCAATTAAACCTCTTTATTCATTGCCCAGTCTCAGGTAGTTGTTTACAGCAGTACAAGAACCTACTAATACATCCCCCCCTCTCTGATGTAAGGTGTCCTCTCCTGGCATCTGATGCCACCCCCACTCTGTCCTTACCATTCTTTGTACCCACAACTCACATTCTCTCATCAGCCCAGCACTGCCTGCCTGCAGCCCATGACCTGCATGGGTCCTGCCCACTGGACATTTCCTATTCTCCATCTCTGGCCTCTCAGGGGCATTTACCCCTCAGTGCCTGAGCCACAGCTCACACCCTAGGCTCTTGGAGGGGACCTGCAATTCATGCAGCAGCAGCTCCCTGGAGCCTCCTTGAAAGGGACCTCTGACCATCTGCCAGAGGAAGTGCACACTCACGACAGGAGATGCCCAGGCCCCTTGAAGGCTGCAAGATCCAGGGCCTGAGCTGACACCCACACAAGGGGACACAAAATGCCGTCACTCCTCCCCCATTAGAATGGGGGCTGGTGGAAGCAGAATCTTGGTTCACATCTGATTCATAATGGAACTGAAGGGCCAGGCCCACCCTGTGGCCATTCCCTTGGCATTTGATTGTGAATCAGGGTGGCTGTATATAGCAGGAGTAAGAGCTGGAATAGCAGGAAGGGCCAAGGGGAAGATTATTTCGAAATCGTCCCTATTCCCATGGCCAAGATAACCCAGCAAAACATACCACATCCTGGGTGTACTAACAGAATTTAGTTCTACTTTCAGAGACTTTATTTCACCAATGTGGCCCCAGCAGAAGCCAGATGGGTTACGGTGAGTGGTAGTGGATTACATAAGCTTAACCAAGTTGTAACCTGTAGTCCAGGTGCTGTGCTCGACATGGTATCCTTAGTACAACAGGACAGCAGGGCCTCTGGAACTCATATGTGGCCACTGGCCTGGGAGAAAAGCATTCTTTCCAATCCCCATCAGAGGGGAGGCTCAGACACGGTTTGCATTTACTTGGAAGAGATAATATTATAAGTTCACAGTCTGGCCCAGACTGATGTTAACCCTCTCTTCTGTGTCACAACGGAGGCCTAATGGGCCTTCGTCACCTGGATGGTCTGTAGAATATTATGCTGGTTCACTGTATTGATGACATCATGCTAATTCGAACTGGAGAAGATTGACTGGAAAGTTCTTTGGATGCCTTCTAAGACCATTCATTCCAGAGGGTGGGAGACAAACCTTACAGTCTCAGGGTCTGGCCCAGAGATTAAGACTTTAGAGGCTCAGTGGTCTGCTGAGACTTTGCTTCCAAGGTGAAGGGCAAGTTTTTGTACCTTGCGCCACCTACTGTGAAGAACAAGCATGGTGCTTAGTGGGCCTCATTGGATTTTGGAGGCTGCATGCACCTCACTTGGAAATGTCCATTTGCTGGGGGACTCAGAAGGCTGTTGGTTCTGAATGGGGCCAGCGCACAGGCAGGTTCTTGAGCAGATTCATGCTATGATACCACCATGGTGCAAATGGCATCTGCAGTAGAAAGGGGCACCATGTGGCATCTCTGGCAAACCCCAAAAGAGGAGGTGAAGTCCTGGAACGAGAGCATATCATCTGCAGCAGAGAAGTATTCACTGTTCAAAGCAGCATTTGGCGTGATATTGGGCCCCTGACCAGGGGACACCAAGTAACTGTGTGACCTGAGCTGCCCACCATGAGCTGAATGTTACAGAGTCCTAAGTTTGGGGGTGGCAGTGGTGGTGCAACAGCAATCCGTGGTACATGGACATGGCCCCTTCAGGGCCAGGCCAAGCAGGGGGCGTGGAAACAAGTCAGTTAGATGAACAATGGCCTGGGTCACCCTATTACCACCTACGTGCACCTGTGCCTCTCCTTTAACCTCACACATATGGCCTTGAGAGGGTTCCCTGGGATGAGATGACCGAGGAAGAAAATCTTGAGCCTGTTTCATGGATATGATGGCTGGGTCTTTCGGTGCACACCAAAATGGCCTTTCCCAACTCGGGGTTCCTAGAAGACAGTGGTTAGGGAAAATCCTCCACATGGGCAGGGCATCAGGAAATAGAAACTGGGCCGGGCGCGGCGGCTCATGCCTGTAATCCCAGCACTTTGGGAGGCCGAGGGGGGTGGATCACCTGAGGTCAGGAGTTTGAGACCAGCCTGGCCAACATGGTAAAACCCCGTCTCTACTAAAAATACAAAAAATTAGCCAGGAATGGTGGCAGGTGCCTGTAATCGCAGCTACTCAGGAGGCTGAGGCAGGAGAATTGCTTGAACCTGGGAGGTGGAGGTTGCGGTGAGCCGAGATCACGCCACTGCACTCCAGCCTGGGTGACAAGAGCGAAACTCCGTCTCAAAAGAAAAAAAAGAAAAGAAAAGAAAAGAAATAGAAATTGTTCATCTCTTTCGTATGGAGAGACAAGTGGCCCAAGGAAAGAGAACACACAAACATTAAGACAAAGAGTATTACCAGAGGTAAGGGGCGATATTTCACAATGATAAAAATAGTCAGTTCATCAAGAAGGTGTAGCAATCCTAACAACAGACCTTCAAAATCATGAAGATGAATACATAGAGTTAAAGGGAGAAGGAGACAAGACCACGTTCACACTGGGAGAACTGAACACCCCACTCTCAGTACTTCACAGAAAAAGCAGGCAAAAATCCAAACCAAAACAAACAACAACAACAAAACCCCAGTGATACAAAGAAGACTTGAACAACGCTGTCATCCAGGCGGACCTGAGGATCTGTAGAAGCTCACACCTGACAATGACGAAAGCACGTCCACCTCGTGTCCATGGGATAGTCACCAAGACTGCTGCTAGTTTATAAAACAGACTCTCAGTACATGTTCAAAATACTGAAATGCATAGACAGTATGAGCTCTGACCGCAACAGACATAAATTTGAAATAAAAAACAAAAATACCTTTAGAATATCCACCAAATATCTGGAAATTACACAATGTGAGTCTAAATAGTCTGTGGTTCAAAGAAGAAATCACAAGGAAATTATACAAATTTTGCTCTGAGTGATACCAAAAACACCATCGATCAAAATTTGGGAGATGCAGTGAAGAAAGCGCTCAGAGGGAAATTTTTAGCTTTAAATGCTCATACTAGAAAACAAATAAATGTTTAAAATCAATTAAGCTTCTACCATAGGAAGCTAGAAAAAGAGGAGCAAATTAAAACCAAGGGAAGTAAAATAAAAGGAACAATAAGAGTGGAAATCAATAGAAAGTGAACAATTGAGAAAATGATGGTAAATGTCGCTTTTTCAAAGAGATTAATAAAATCAGTAACCTCCTAGCAAGACTGATCAATGGGAAAAAAAGGAGAAAATATAAATTACCAATATCGGGAATGAAACAGGGAAATCATTAGAGAGCCCGTAAGCATTAAAGGATAATAAAGGGATATTATGGATGATTTTATGCCAACACATTCAACAACTTAGAAGGAATCAAGCACGCTCTGGGTAACACAAATTACCAAAACGGGCACAAAGAGAGGGACAAAAATCTAAAGAACTCTATGTCTGTTAAAACATTAGAAGTCATTAAAAAAAATCCTTCCCATGAAAAAAGCTCCTGTCCCATAAGGCTTCACTGGACAATTCTACCAAAATACAAGGAAAAAAAAATAGTCCCTATTCTAGACAAATTTAATTGACAAATAAAGGAAAAGAAAATACTGTCCAAACCACTTTACAAGACCAATGTAACCTTGCTATCAAAACCTGACAAATATATTAAGAGAAAATAAGAGGTCAGTCAACGAAACAGCACATCTGTAGAATAAAGAAACATAACTTTATGAACATCTCACCATAGGCAGAAAAGGTATTTGACAAAATACGACAGCTGTTAGTGATAAATACTCTCCACAAACTAGGACCGGTGGGGACTTCCTGCCTCTGACAGCAGGGCAGCTGCAGAAACCCCACTGCTGCTGTCAGCCTGAGGCTGAGACATTAAACATGTCTCCAAGGTGAGAAGGTGCACGCTCACTACTGGGATTCTGCACTGTATTTGTGGCCTACGCCGGCGCAATGAAGCAAGAAAAAGTACATAACAGGCAGAAGACGTACAACTCTCATTAGTCACAGAGGGTTTGATTATCTACTTAGAAAATTCAAAGGTATCTACAAAGAAGCTACTAGGTCTGGTGAATTTAGGAAGGTCAGAAGATACAAGACTAATATAGAAAAAAATGAGATTATATATTAAAAAATAAACAACTGGAAATGAAATTTTTCAAATGCCATTTATAACAGCATCAACAATATCAAACATCTAGGAATAAATCTAACAAAAGATCTGCGCCCAAGTGGGCTGTTTCTAGGAGGTCCTACTTGGAGGGAGAAGGGCCGCTGGGGGCCGGGGAGGCTGCCTGGTCCTGCCTCCTGGGCTGGGTCAGTGGCTTTCCTGTTTCTGGGTTACTGGCTTTCCTTAAATAACCCCCTTCCGCTTTGCTGTACATTGAAAACTAGAAACATTGCTGAGAGTAATTTAAAAAGACTTACATTTATGTTTATGAAATGGAATTTATATTTTATTTCCATTTTCCTTAACTTGATATATAGATTTGGTGCAGTTCCTACCAAACATGAGTCTAAAACGCACACAGAAATTCAAAGGATGTAGAATACGAAAAACCTTTAAAAAGGAGAAAAACATTGGAGGACTTGTTCTTAATTTCAAGACTTACTATAAAGCTACAATATTTGCAACGGCATGAGATTGACATGAGGATGCAATGAAACAGAAGAGAGAGGCTGTAAATAGACCTATGAATGTGTAGTCAACTGATTTTTAACAAAGCTTTCAAGTCAGTTCAATGGGGAAAGGAAAGTCTGTTTAACAAATGTTACTGGAACTGGGATATCAGTATGGATAAAAATGAACCTTGACCCCCTTTCTACCCTGTGTGCAAAATTAATATGAGGTGTATCATAGACCTAAACACAAAAGCTGACACTGTAAAGTTTCTAGAAGAAAACACAGGAAGATATCGTCATGGCCTCAAAGTAGGCAAAGGTTTCTCAGACAAGATACAAACAGCCCAGACCATAGAAGAAAACTCATTCACAAATACGACTTCACCAAAACTGAAAATACCTGCTCTTTGAAAGACACAATTAAGAAAATGAATAGGTAAAAGCTGGGTGTGGTGGCTCATGCCTGTAATTCCAGCACTTTGGGAGGCTGAGGTGGGTGGATCACTTGAGGTCAGGAGTTTGAGACCTGCCTGGCCAACATGGCAAAACCCCGTCTCTACAAAAAAACACAAAAATTAGCCAGGTGTGGTGGTGCGTGCCTGTAATCTCAGCTACTCGGGAGGCTGAGGCAGGAGAATCTCTTGAACCTGGGAGGTGGAGGTTGCAGTGAGCCGAGATCACATCACTGCTCTCCAGCCTGGACAGAGACAGACTCTGTCTCAAAAAAAAAAAAAAAGAAAAAGAAAAGAAAAAGAAAAAAAGAAAAGAAAATGAATAGGTAAGCCACAGAGTGGGAGAAAATATTCATGCCACACATATCTGATAGTATCTAGAATATATTTTAAAATGATCACACATTGACAATAAAAAGATAAAAATCCAAATATGAACAAAATATTTGAACTGACACTTTTCAGAAGATCTACAAATGGCCGATAGCATATGAGAAGTTGCTCAGCATGAACAGGCATCAGGGAAGTGCAAACTAAAACCAAATCAGACACGATTTTACACCCCCTAGCAAAAAAAGACAATGCTGAGTGTGGGTGAGGATGTGGAGCACCGTGGACGCTTGTGCATAGCTGCGGGAATGAAGCATGGAAGAGCCACTTCGGAGAATTTCGTGGCAGTCTCATATAAGGTTAAGCCTATCGTATGACCCCGCAATTCCACTCCTAGTTATTTATCCAAGAAAAAAGAAAATATATGGCCACGTGAAGGCTTGAGTAAGAATTTCACTACCACCGTATTCATAACAGCCCCCAGATAGAAATAACCCTGATGCTCAACTATGGTAATGAACCAACAAATCATGATGTGTCCGAATGACGGGACGGCACTCAGCAACAAGACACACTGGCGCCCACAGCGGCACGTCCATATGACGGGACGGCACTCAGCAACAAAGACACGCCGGCACCCACGACGGCACGTGTGTCAAAAACAGTAAGTGAAAGAAGCTGGCACAGTGGAGGACCTGCCGTGTGTTCCACTGACCATGAAATTCAACTATGGCCGGGCACGGTGGCTCACGCTTGTAATCCCAGCACTTTGGGAGGCCGAGGCAGGTGGATCACTTGAGGTCAGGAGTTCGAGACCAGCCTGGCCGATATGGTGGAACCCCATCTGTACTAAAAATACAAAAATTAGCTGGGCATGGTGGTGCACACCTGTAGTCCCAGCCAATCCGGAGGCTGAGGCAGGAGAATCGCTTGAACCCGGCAGGTGGAGGTTGTAGTGAGCTGAGATCATGCCACTGCACTCCGGCTTGGGCAACAAGAGTGGAAACTCCATCTCAAAATAAATAAATAAATAAATAATAAATAAATAAGTTCAAACATGCCAGGCTGATCTATGGTCACAGAATTCAGGCAGTTGAGGGGTGGGCACTGGCTGGATGGGAGCATCGGGGGCCTTCCACTGGAGGCTTCCACGTGTCATGGGCTCAGGTCCTGGCTGTGCGCTCTCCAGCACGCAGGTGCCCTTGTCCATGACAGGGGTCTCCAACCAACCCTGTGGGCTGTGTGGGTTCACCCGGATGTGGTGCGTGAGGACGTTTGGGGATGTGACTTCTGGGGCTAGAGTGTGGTGACAGCACCCCCTCCAGGGGAAGATCTACCCTGTGGGCTGCAGGATGAGGAGTGTCCCCCTAAAGTCCACAATCAGGCAGCTCAGGGAGCAGAGATGCTCTCCCGTCAGACTCTTTCACAGACCACTCCACACAGTGAGGAGAGGTGGCCAGGCCCTTTA
The DNA here is from genome assembly GCF_006542625.1 of Nomascus leucogenys. Classification (NCBI taxonomy): domain Eukaryota; kingdom Metazoa; phylum Chordata; class Mammalia; order Primates; family Hylobatidae; genus Nomascus; species Nomascus leucogenys. The sequence continues at coordinate 141,224,213 of NC_044402.1, read as the reverse complement.
TTAAACATTCCTGGGAGGCTCACGGCCTGGGGACTGCAGCTCATTTGGAAGGCACTGGGTTCTGCGCCCAAGTGGACTGTTTCCAGGAGGTGCCACTGGAGGGAAAAGCGCTGCCTGGGGCCAGGGAAGCTGCCAGGTTCTGCCTCCTGGGCTGGGTCAGTGGCTTTCCTGTCCCCAGGCCTGGAGGACCTTGCAGGGTCTGTTTGCTCCTGATCCTCCTGATCCCTCGGGGTGGGCATGGGCCAGGTGTGTGCCAGCGCCAGGTGTGTGCCAGCAGGCAGGTCACAGCTTCTTCTTGGGACAGTGCTGCAGGGCCGCCCTCAGGGCATCTATCACGCGGTCCACATTCTCGCGGGTGGCGTTGCAGCCCAGCAGGCCGATCCGCAGCACCTGGGGGGCACAGGCCCAGCTGACGTCAGTCTCCCTGCTGGGACCCACCTACCCTGGCCGACAGCTGGCCAGAGCCAGGATGGGCTCACCTGAGTGAGGACTACCCACCCAGTGTCCATAAGGGGAGCTGAGAGCCCCATGCAGGTCACAGAGGGGGCCCCCGAACACCCAGGCCAGGGCAGGCTCTCCTCCCACCGCACCCGCAGCCATACGGGAGGGCAGGGTGGTGCAGTGAAGGTCCCTCCCCACTGCCACTCAGAGACACGGCCGGGCCCAGGCGTGGGGCTTCCGGCCTGGTTCCAGGGTCTGCTCAGAGGGAAGGAAGGACGTTCTGAGTGGAATCATAAAGGCTGCACCCGGTGACCTCAGTGGGCTGGGGTGGGAGCAGGGGCGACGGGATACGCTTTACTGGATACCCCTTGGAGAGCGGGCCCTTCTGGATGCCCCTGCAGTGTGGGCTTTCGGATGACCCCAGCCTCCCCCGGACCTGGTGCACAGTCCTGCTCAAGGAGGGGTGGCGGGTTTGGTTTCTGCAAAAGGCCCTCGAGGCGCTCCCTCTCACCTTCCCCGTGGAGGGCCCAAGGCCACCCATGATCTCAATGTCGAAGTGGTCCATGACGTAGCTGACGATGTCTCTCCAGTCATAGCCAGCGGGCACAGCCACAGCAGTGACTGTGGGCAGCCGGAGCGCCTGCAGGAGGGGCCTGGCTCAGTGTGTGGGTGAGAGGCCCTGCACGGACCTTCGTGACAGCTCTTGGCTGGCGCCATCTGCCCCAGCTTCAGGTTCCAGAGGAGCCGGGGGAGAAAGGGTCAGGAGAGAGCAGGGTCCCCACCCCTTAGGAGGCAGGGGATGGGCAACTTCCCACTGGGAGATCACAGGCCATCCTGAGATCCGGCATCAGAGGCCGGGAGCTGTGACTTCACGGCTCCTGCCGAGACTAATCCCTGGCCCCGGGGCCACACCACCGGGCAGCTGCCCCCTCCTTCTCAGGAGCCAGTGTCCCTCCTGAGGGGGCTGGGCAAGAGCCCCTCATCCTTCCCCATGGGTGCAAGGCTGCCCACTGCCAGGGGCCTCCTTACTGGGTCCTTCACGAAGAGCTGCAGCCCCAGTGCCTGCAGGCGCCCATGCAGATATGCCGCGGCCTCGCGGTGCTGGTGCCAGCTGTTCTCCAGGCCCTGTGTGGGAGATGGCGCTGGTAGGCAGTGGCATGGGTGGGGTGGGCAGGAAGCCCTGCCCTCTGTGGTGCAGGAGGAAGAACCTGACTCTGCAGGCCTTGGTGCAGGGGAGCCCCTGGAGCCCCCAGTTTGACTTTGCCCGGGGGCAGGGCCTGGGACTACCCCAGGGCAGGAGGAAACATCTGGGTCTGGGAGAGACAGAGGGAGTCTGTGAGAGACAGAGGGGGGGTCTGCCTGTGGCCCCTGGGGGAGAAGAGGTGAGAGCGCCTTGCAGGGGGAGGGGGCTGGGCAGGGAGGGGAAGGGCTGTTGGGCTACACAGGGCTGGGGTGGATCAGGGCCAGGGCTTAGGGCGCTGGCTCCCAGGCCCCCTCTCCTCTCAGGGCCAGCTCCCCCGACCTGGCCTCCTCCCCAGCACTGCTCCTGCCTCAGCTCTGGGCAGGTGAGGGGTGGTCTCTCCAGCCCTGGGCCCCTCAGTGCCATCACCTCAGGTCATGGGTCCTCCCGGCCTCCAGCCACCAGTTCCCATGGCCACCCCAGGTGGGTCCCCTGGGGCAGCAGCTGCTCTCTACTCTGGCCCTGGCCCGTCTTCCCTGTGCATGTGCCCCTGCAATCTGCACTCTGCCAGGTCCCTGTGCCTCTGCCCTTGACTGTGCCCTGCTGTCTGGTCCTGTTCTCTTCCTTCTCCTCCCGGCTCACACCCCCCACCCACCTTTACGACCCTAGAGCCTTTCCCTGTGTGAGTGCCTGACCCCTCGCCTTCCCCTGGGGGTGCGGGTGGCATTTAGCTTACAGGGGCACCCTGGCACTAACCCAGCCCTAGGTAGTGGCTTTATGAGTGGACCCAGGAGGACAAACGTGGCAGGCACGGCCTTGCAACCTCACGGGAAGCTGGCTGCAGCCCGGGGACCCTTCCTGGACTCTGGACTGGTGGCTGGCAATGGGCCGTGTGGAACACAGGACCCAGATGAAAGTAGGTGGCCCAGCAGAGCTCCTGGGCCTGAGGCCATTCTCAGCCACCTGTGTCCTGAGAGTGTGGATGTTGCAGTGGCCAAACCAACCCCTGATCACACCCAGGTGCTCGTGCTCAGCTCTTGCCCTGCCACAGGCGCTGGACAAGCCTGCAGGAACTGCCACCCCTCACTTTCCATCCACGCCCACCTATCTGTGGGCACGTCTCTGGCCCCTTTGGCCTCCCCTTCTCCCAGCCCACCCACTCACCGGGCCTCACTTACTGCTTCACACAGCAATGGAAGGGTTGGAAGCATCCACACCTGCCCCATGGCTGCATCTGTCCCTGGGGCTGTGTCCCCCTGGCCCTGCCCGCAGCCAGTGCACCCGGGGCCCTGTCCTCTCTCCCCCACCCCCACTGAGGGTCTCTCTCTGGCAGGCTCCCTTCTCTCTGTGCACCAGGGACGGTTCCTTCTCTGCAGGCCGCGCCCTCGACAATCCAGCCAGTGGCCCTGCCTCCTCCTGTGGAGTGCAGCCCACGCACCTGTTCCGCAATGAGGGCCAGGCTCTCTCTCAGGCTGTACAGGCTGATGACAGGGATCGTGTGATGGTACCTGGAAGTCACGAGGGGGCTTGGTCCAGCACCATGGGCAGGGTCGGGGGCAGATGGGGCATTAGCTCTGTCTGCCCCAGCCCCAACAGCACAGGCTCTCTGACCACAGGCCGGTACCCTCTGCAGGAGTCCTGTCCGGGTTCAGAACTTTGGACCAGGAAGGCAGCTTCGTCTGCCAGGGAGAGCATGGCTCTGTGTGGGGCCCAGCCAGGATGCAGTGGGTGGCTGCAGGAGCAGACACACACGCCACTACCTCCCTGCCGAGCCCCTCAGCCCCAACGTGCCTGTGAAGCCGGCACTGGCCCTCTGTACCCACTGGGCTAGGGCACCATTCCTGGCGCCTTGTTCCTGTGTGTAACATAAGGGGCCTTGGGTTTATGGCCAAGGTCGTCTTTTGAGAAGGGGTAAGCTGAGGCCCAGGAGTGGGGAGATATGGCAGGGCCAGGTCCAAAGTGCCCGAGGGTGTGCTGGGACCTCTGCGGGGTACAGTGTTTGTGGAAGGGGCAGTGGGGGCCACGACCCTGCCCAGAGCCTTGGGCCAATCGAGGAATAGGGGAACCCAGGGTGGGGCATTTGACTGCCTGATGCAGGTGGATTCTGGGGCTCTAGTTGGGGTTCTTGACGCATGAAGGTGGGGGGCTCGGAGAATCCCTGAGTGCAGTGAGAGGCCAGCCCCCCACCTCTCAGCCATGCCCAGCACCCCCCACCTTCCCGTCCCTGCTGGGCCTCACATCCTGGGCTGGTCGTCACAGCCCCAGAAGTTGGCCAGCCACTTGATGTCCAGGTAGAAGGAGAAGGGCTTCGTCTTGCGGGAGTACATCTTCTTTCTGGGGAGGAAGAAGCAGCCTGAGCACCAGCCCCTCAGTTTGGGCTGAAGGCCAGGGCGGTCTTGCTGGCTGTCCTGTTTCACAGGAGTGAGACAGGGTAGGGCCCCCAGGAGGGCCCGCCCCAGCTGCATTTGTGCTCTGGGGCCAGTGTGGGACCGGGCGGGTCGTGGGTCCTTCAGCTGTCCAGTCCCGCTGGCCCTTGGGCCCAGCCTGTGTGACCCTGCCATGGGGGTACCGTGGCCAGCTCCCTCCGCTCTGTGTGCCCCTTTCTCTCCCCCAGCCCCTCCTACAGGGTCAGACTTCATTTCTCACATCACCCAAAGGTGACTGCTTTCGGGCCCCAGGGGACAGTGGCCAGGCTTGGAACTTTAAATGTGTCCGTCTCTACAACTCCAGATTGAGGGGCCAGCCCCGGCCTCTCCCCAGGCTCCTGACTCACACCCAGCCGCCTCCTTCACCCTCCCTTGTGGTCCAGCAGGCATCTCAGACCTCCCACGTCCAACACTGAATTCCTGACTTCTCCCCGAAGTCCTCTCTGTTCTGGGGAACGGCACCTCCAGTTGCCAGGCTGCAGCTGGATGGGAACCGCCTGTGATGCCTGGCCCCCTTCCCCCACCCCCTGCCCGGCCTGGCTCAGAATCTGGACACCAGGAGCGGGAGGTGAGATTGGGACTGCAGGGGGCACTGTGTGTGGCCCACGTTGTCCCTTGAGGCAGCCCCTGGAAGCTGAGCCAGGGCGGAGGCTGGTAGGGGCGCTGGGCCCCAGGCCCTCAGTCCTTTCCCGGCCACTCCTTGGTGTGAAGCTGGGAACTTCCAGAGTGGCGGACTCTGCACCCTGCGCACGCCTGTGGCCCTCCCCTCGCCTGGCCTCCCCACTCCCTGTGAATGAAGTGTCTTTGGCCTCCCAGCGGGTGGGCAGGAGAGCGCCAGGTGCTGGAGGAGACTGGGGAGCCCTTCCCGCCTGGCTCCCGCCCCTCCCGCCTCAGGCCACCTGAGCTCCCTGCAAGCCCAGCCCTGCACAGAGGCGAGGGTCTGTGGGTCACTCACTTGGCCTTGTCACTGAAGGAGATGAGCGAGGTCCCTGGAGGGGCGTTCAGGGCCTTCTGGGAGCCCGAGTACAGGATGTCGATGCCTGTAGATGGGTGGTTTGCTCGGGTGGGTGAGCCCCACCTCAGGGCCGGCCAGTCCAGCGGGATGCCTGCCTAGCTAATGGGCTGGTGGGCTACGACCCCACCAAGAATCCGTACACGATGGGAGGGGAGATGTGGAAGGGAGTCCTAGGTTCAAATCTGGGCACTGCTGCGTGGCAGCCATGACCTCAGGCCTGAGCGTTTTAGCGCAGCTTCTCCCTCTGCTGTGCTGGTCCCCAGGGACAGCCCTGCCACCCCAGGCACCATGTCCCTGGGGCCCTCCCCAGGTCCCTCCTTTCAGTAGTAGTTTGAGGATCAGCCCAGAAATCCCTCCCTTCCTGCCTGAGAGCTCCCAAATCAGGAGGGGCTCTGCAGAAACAGACAGGCTCCCATGGGGTGGGTAGGCAGGCACCGCAGTGGATGACAGTGGGTGCAGGGTGCAGGCTCTCCCCCGTAAGCGGATGGGCACAGGAGGATCCTTGGCCCCTCGGCCGGCCTGGCTGAGGTTGCCTGCAAGGTGACCCTGACAGTGGTGCTCACGGCTATGGGCTGCCTGGCAGGGCGCAGGGCAGATGTGAAACTGAGCCTCTGGGGGGTTGGACAGAGGGGTCCCCTACGCCTGATTGACTGGAGCCCTGGCCCTTCCTCTTCCCACCGCTTCTACTACTGCTCTGGGGCGTCTCAAATGTCCCCCACCAGGAGCTGTCTCTCCTGCCAGCCCCTATGCCTGGATCTGAAAGCTCAGTGGAAGCACTGGGGTGCCGGGTAGTTCATGGAGCCGCTCTTGCCCCAGTAAGGAGTGAGCGTTTCCCTGGGCCGGGTGGAGACGGGGCTGAATCCGCAGCGGCGGCTGCCGGACGCGCGCTTCCAGCAGGGCTTCCTGCACGCGGAGCCCCAAGGCTGCTTGGGCTGGGCAGGGCCCTCAGAGCACACCCTTACCTTGCTGGTCCATGTAAAGGGGGGTCCCACCCAGGGACACCACCGAATCCACCAGGAGCAGGCACTTGTACCTGGAGAGGTGGGGGACGGAACGGAGGGCAGCAGGTGAGGCAGGGGCCGCTGGAGGGCTTGGGCCCCAGGCTGGATGGGGTTTCTGAGCCTCAGGCTGGCAAGGAAGGGGGGGTACCTCCCACCTGCACCCCAGGAGTTGGCCAGTTGCCTTCTCCTGCCTGTCAGGATCCATCAGGACCTGTGGCTCTTCCTTTCCCAGCCCTGAGCATTGGAGCAGAGGGAGCTGGGGGAGTGAGGGAGCATCACGGCCCTGGTGAGACTCAGCTGCAGGGCCCCGCAGCGGTGCTGAAGAGGGTCAGCCGGGCAGTATGTGGTTGCCCAGGGACAGCGGGCACCTGAGGGCCTGTGTGGACCCCAGGGACCACGGTGGCACCAGGCTGGGCCTCCCTCTGCCAGCAGCTGCTTGGCCCAGCCGCTGGCCAGAATTCAGGCCGGAGGGGACAGTCCCAGAACAGCTCAAGCAGCAGTGCCACAAATTCTCACCCTCCTCCACCTCCATGTTCACGAACTCTCACCCTCCTCCACCTCCGTGTTCGCAAACTCTCACCCTCCTCCACCTCCATATTCACAAACTCTCACCCTCCTCCACCTCCGTGTTCGCAAACTCTCACCCTCCTCCACCTCCATATTCACAAACTCTCACCCTCCTCCACCTCCATGTTCACGAACTCTCACCCTCCTCCACCTCCGTGTTTGCAAACTCTCACCCTCCTCCACCTCCATGTTCACGAACTCTCACCCTCCTCCACCTCCGTGTTCGCGAACTCTCACCCTTCCTGCCTCCGTGTTCACGAACTCTCACCCTCCTCCACCTCCGTGTTCGTGAACTCTCACCCTCCTCCACCTCTGTGTTCATAAACTCTCACCCTCCTCCACCTCTTGTTCATAACTCACCCTCCTCCACCTCCATGTTCACGAACTCTCACCCTCCTCCACCTCCGTGTTCGTGAACTCTCACCCTCCTCCCTCCGTGTTCACAAACTCTCACCCTCCTCCACCTCCATGTTCAACTCACCTCCTCCACCTCTGTGTCATAAACTCACCCTCCTCCACCTCTGTGTTCGCAAACTCTCACCCTCCTCCACCTCTGTGTTCACGAACTCTCACCCTCCTCCACCTCCATGTTCGTGAACTCTCACCCTCCTCCGCCTCCGTGTTCACAAACTCTCACCCTCCTCCACCTCTGTGTTCATAAACTCACCCTCCTCCACCTCCACGTTTTCTTGCAAAGAAAAAAAAGACACAGAAAGTGTCTCGTGCTGGTCGCAGGTGGGGACGGCCTGGGTGTTGCTGAAGCCGGCCAGGTTATGTTTGTGAGCTTTATTCATGGCCACGGGCCATGCAGCCAGCTGTCTGGGCTGGGGGCCTGTCAGAAGGACCCTCCCTGGCCGTGGAGTTTCTCTCCTCTGTCCTGTGCTCAGAGCTGCAGACGGGACTGCTGGGTCCCAAGGGGCCCTGTCCCCATTTCTCAGGAATCCCATCTGACTCCATTCAAGGCCCTGCCCTGTGCACCCCCATGCGGGGGTGAGGGAGGCTGGAGGAGGGAAGTGGAGGGCATCAGGCAGCTTTAGTGTCCTGGCAATCTCGGGGTGAGCTGGGGACAGGCCCTGGTAAGATATGGAGGTCTGCACCAAGCCCTCTTCAGCCATGGACAGAGGTCAGTGGGCACTATGGGGGCGCTCGGCCAGGGAGCACCTGAGCCTGCCCCAGACCTGGGGTTGTCTTTAGACTCAGCCGAAAGCAAAAAGGACCTGGGAGGTGCCTGCACCCCACACCATGTGACAGAGGCCGGGGTGGGGACCAGGGGCAGGGGGACCAGAGGGGCCAGTGCCCACCCCTCCCCACAGCCTGGCTCTGAGCTGTGTTCCAGCCCACCGCCCTGGGGCCAGGCTCACCTGTGGCAGAGTTCCCCGAAGCCGTCGAGGGGCTGCAGCACGCCGGTGGACGACTCCCCGTGGGTTAAGAACAGCAGCACCGGCTTGTGCCCGGCCAGGCCCTGGGGAAGCAGGGATGGCTGCAGGTGTTGCTCAGAGGTGCAGGGGCCAGGACCCCACCACAAACCCTCCCGGGGCGGTGCAGCTCCAGGTAGCAGGGGCTGGGCCTGCCTCAACCCCTCCCTGATGGTTTGCATGGGAGGAGGGGCTGGGGCGTCTCCGCTCTGGGAGGAGGGCTTTTCCAAGAACAGGACTTTTGCACAGAGATGGAGGAAGGGTGTCCCCAGCCTGTTGCCTGGCCTGTGAGGGCTGTTCCTAGATGGACTGAGTCCCCACACTCCGGGTAGGCTGAGGTTGACTTCAGCCCACAGGGTGGGGTATCCTGAGTGTCAGGGGCATGTTCTGCATCCTGGACCCCAACTCAGCCTCCTGCCTCTAGCCCCTCTGGCCCTGCCCACAGGACCAGGCTCCTGACTCAGTTTCCTGCCAGACAGAAGCCTCCCTACCAGTCTTCCCATCATTCCCAGGTAATGGAACCCTCCCCTGTGGCCTCACAGATGCTAGGATGGGCTGAGGGCCAGCTACCAGCCTCCCCGCTTCCAGGCGGCCCCTGAGCCAGCATGATCCCCCCCACCTCCTCCCGGCCCTGACCCCCACCCTGGGTCCCCTACCTCCTCCACCTCCTGCAGTGTGTAATGGCCTCCAGGGTCCTTGGTCATCGGGTGCACTCGGGCTCCTGGGTGCAGGACAGAGTGGGCCGTGAGTGTCCTGCACACACTGCAGAAGCTAGTGTTGGGCACCCATGGCCCTGCTGAGCAGGGGGGCCCTGTGAGGGCTGGACCCCACCCACCGTGGCACCCTGGCTGCCTGCCTGAAGAGGAGGGTGGACTCTGCCCAATGACAGCCTCTCTGTGTGTAAAGCCAGGGCCTTCTTGACCCCCCGGCTGTTGGAGCCAACGCTCCTGGGGCGCTCTTGACAGAGCTCAGCTCAGATGCCCTTTCCCAGGCCACACTGACCAGTGCCTTCTCAAGCAGGGAGTGAGCTCCCGGGGGTCGGGGCTGCACCTGGCCCAGGGCTGGCACAAGGAGTGTACCTGGTCCAGGGCTGGCACAAGGAGTGTACCTGGCCCAGGGCTGGCACACCACAGGTGTGATGGATGAGACTGAAGGATGAGGGCCAAATGAGGCAGCAGCCTTGCCCTCTGTTGGAGCTGGGGACTCCAGGAATCAGGCCCTCGTCCCCTCCCTCTCTCTGCCCTATCCTGTGTGCTGTTCAGGGCCAGGTTGTGGGAGGGGAAGAACCTGCGGCCGAGGGGACAGAATGGGGACAAGGAAGGCCATATACCACAGGCATCTGAGCCTGCATGCCCTGATGTCCACTTGGGGTCCTGGCCTCTGCTGACCCTGCGTCCCCTTGAAAAGTTTGTGGACTTGGGGTAGGGACCCTCTTGGCTGTCATGGTTGTGTATTAGCCAGCATGGCCATTGTGCAGCTGACCGAGCTGATGTCCCTCAATGCCACAATCAATCATTAAACCCAGGGCACACTCCTGCTCCTGTCTCTCTCCCAGAAAAGTGTACTCTGGAGGCGAATACTCTGCCCATTCCTCCGTATTTTGTGGATCACATCAAGATTCCAGAAGGAAGGCTGCTGAGATTTGAGGGGAGCCTTCAGCTTCTGAAACCCCACCCTGTCACAGAGCAGAGCTGGTGCCTGGGGCCCTGGACCTCGGCTGGGGCTCTCAGGAGTGTGTGCTGGGACCAGAGGTTTCCCTGTAGTTCTGTCCCCCACACGCTCCAGAAACAGCTCAAGGAGACTGGGGGGATCGGGGCACCTGTGCTGCTCCCAGCCCTATCAGAGTCAGGCCCCATGAGTGCCCTGACACCGCCTGGAGGAGGCAGCGGGCTGGCAGGAGGTTCGTGCACACAGGGCCACAAGGTGGGTAAGCACTCACCCAGGAACGGGGGCTGCCAGCTTCAAACAGAGGGAGGCCAGGGAGGCCTTGAAAGATGGATCCAGAGCCATCCCCACCTGGCCCTCTCCCTTACCCATGCGCTCCCCGATGTCCACGGCTCGCTGCCCCCAAATGCCATTGGCCCCAACCAGGAAGGAGTCCCCAGGCTCCAGCACATTGACCAGGGCGGCCTCCAGGGCACAGTGTCCCGAGCCAGAGATGACCAGTGTGAGTGGGTTCCTGGTCTGGAACACGTACTGGATGCCTTCCTTGATCTCGTCCATGATCTGCATGCGGGTGGGTATAGGGTGAGACCCAGGCTCCCTGCCTCCCCAAGTAAGGAGGCAGTGATCCCCTTCCCTCGTCCACGATCTGTGGGTGGGTACAAGGGTGAGACCCAGGCCCCCTGAGTGAGGAAGCAGTGACCCCTCCCCTCGTCCATGATCTGCAGGTGGGAACACGGGTGAGACCCAGGCCCCCCGAGTGACCCCCACTCCTACCTGGTACATATCCTTGTTCATGGGCCCGATCATCTGCAGCCCCCCGGCTGCCATGGTGCGAGGAGCCAGGTTGGAGGGACCGGGCCCCATTAGGAGCCGGTTGGGGATGGAGAGGGGCTTGAGCAGGGCCTTGGGTGGGGGTACCAGCAGCTTGTGAGAGGCCATGGTCAGCACCCAACCTGCCGCTCGAGGACCTGGGGCTGCACTGGCCTTGGCCAGACCCTGGAATATTTCCCGGCAGGGCGGACACAGAGGTGAGAGGTGAGGATTGGTGGATGGGCTTCTGTGGCAGCCCTGCCTTTTGCTTTTGTTTCCTGAGCCTTATCTGTGCTTGTCCTGCGGGTCAGGGCCAGGCAGCAGAGGACTAAGCCCTCAGGCAGAGGGAGCCCCCAGGGCTGAGTGACAGAAAAACAGAGTGTGACAAAGCTGTCCTCAACCCAGCCCTCCTCGCTCCCACTCTGAGTCCTGCACATCCAGCCCCTCTGATCCTGCTTAGCTCAGGGGTGAGAGAAGTGTTCCTTAAAGGGTCGGAGCACAGATCACTGAGGCTTGGCAGTCCCTGTGGTCTATGTTGCAACAACTCAACCCTGCTGTGTGCTTGCAAAGCAGCTGCCAGAGGTGTGGGCGTGTTCCTATAAAACATTTACAAAAAGCAGGTGGCAGGCCAGATTGGGCCCATGGACTGTGGTTTGCTGACCCTGGCGCAGCTGATGGCAAGGCTTGTAAACCAAAACTAAAAATCGAAGGCCCCCCACCAACCATCTGAGTGGGCTTCCCTGTCTGCCAGGGCACTCTAAACTTTAACCCAGAAGACGTTCAGGCCATGCCACATCATACCCCCCAGCATTAACATCGACATAGACCTTAAGTCTGATAGGAAGCATTTACCATCTATTTTCTCTCTAAAGCCCGCTACCTGGAGGCATCGTCTGCTCTCCACAACCCCTATTTCATAACCCAGACACTCCTTTCTGCGGAAGATAACTCTTCAATCAGTTGCCAATCAAAATATGTTTAAATCTACCTATGACCTGGAAACCCCCCAATTCAAGTTGTCCCACCCTTCCAGATGGAACCAATGTAAATCTCCCATGTATTGATCGATGCCTCATGTCTCCCTAAAATGTATAAAAGCAAGCTGTGCCCCGACCACCTTGGGCACTTGTGGTCAGGGGTGCACCCTTGAGCTTGGCAAGGATGTCCTCCCTCCTGAGGCTGTACTGCGGGTGCATCCTTAGCCTTGGAAACAAAAACTTTCTAAATTAATTGAGACCTGTTTCAGGTACTTTTTGGTTTACAAGCTCAATTTAGCAAGCAAACCTGCATGGTATACAGACACACACAAGGCAGGGGTTGTACAGTAAGTTTCGGCATGCTGCATTCCAGAGATGTATAGAAATTCTAGTTATGTATAAGTTTTCGGTTGAAAAGAGGCCTGGAACCAGGTGCCAACTTCAGATAATAGGGACGTCTAATTACTTCTACATTTCTCAAATAAAGAGTTTCCCCGCCACCCACCCCGCCTGGGGCCTGCCTGATGGTTGCCAGGTGATCTTTGCTGTCCTCATTTTCCCTCTGACAAATATCTTGGTGAAATCTTTGGCCCTTCCTTTTCCGCCATGCTTATGTCCACCTGCTTCCTGTTGGGGTCTCAAGAAAGGGGAAACGGCACAGTGAAGAGGGGTGTCCAGTGCGCCTGGCTACTTGCTGCTGAGAGGGAGTTCGGGGGGATATGTCGTGTTTTCCCCTTTCTTGCTCTCGGTCATGAAGGGAATAAAGGGTCATGAAAACTTGTGCACGGAGGCATGTGATGGGATTCCATCGAGAAGCCCCATGTAAACGGGAGCTGCAGTTGCAGGCCGGTGTTGGGACTGCATAGCCTTCTGCAGGTGGAATTGTTGCCATCTGGAACCGAGAAACGTAATCAGAGCATTAAAAAGGCAGGGACCAAATATTAAAAGAAAAATGACAGAAGATAAAGGTCTAAGGAATGGGAGAAGTCAAGTGACATATGAAAACCAATCAATAAAAGTTTTGGCCCAGTCCTGGTTGCTTTGGGAAAGTGTGTGTAGCCATTTGGCTTGTTTGATGATTTCTTGGGCATTGGTTTGCACTTCTCCAGACACAGTAATACAGGTGCAACAGGTCCTGTTGATGACAGCACAGACCCCTCCTTGTTCAGCTAGGAGGTAATCCAGAACTCACCTGTTACCAAATACCAAAATCCTGCTGGTGAGTCTAATGACTTGTAGAGCTGATAGACAGGTGCCAGCTTTTGCTGTTCCAAGGGAGGCGGTAGGTTCTCTTAGTTGTGATTTCCTGGTAAGTAAAACCTCCCCAAGGGGTAAGAGTTGTGATAGTTCCCACAAGTCCCAGGGCCCTTTTCCTTCTAGAAGGGAATTCTGAATTGGAAGTGATGTTCAAGACAGTGATTTGGGTGGGAGCTATTGTTCCCAGGCTACAATCACCATAGTGAAGAGAATGATCAAGGTGGGACAGGGCCAAAGCTTGAAAAGGGTTTAAATAGTTTTCAGCGGGGCTGCTAAGCCATAAGAGCCCAGGAGGGGCAGGATGATTATTTTAATTAAAATGTTGGGAAAAAAGGAAATGGGCCTTTTGACAGTTTTTAAGAGGACTCATATGGGGGAAAGACTGTGTTTAAGTACTGATGGAGGAGGTTTAAAAGCAGGCGGGTGCCAGTGCATGGCATAGGATGTAAACTAGGTGGCACGATGGTTATTTCCTGCACTGGTTGCATCATTATAGTAACATACATGATGGTATTAGAAGTGCAGGGGTGGTGTATACTGGGAGCCCCACTATATTGGTCCAGTTTAATGGCTTATAAATTGGCAGTGATGAGATAGAGTCAGAATCTTTTTTTTTTTCGTGAGGTGGAGTCTCACTCAGTTGCCCAGGCTGGAGTGAAGTGGCGTGATCTTGGCTCACTGCAACCTCTGCTCCTGGGTTCAAGTGATTCTCCTGCCTCAGCCTCCTGAGTAGCTGGGATTACAGGCACCTGTCACCACGCCCTGCTAATGTTTGTATTTTTAGTAGAGACGGTTTCACCATGTTGGCCAGACTGGTCTCGAACTCCTGACCTCAAGTGATCCACCTACCTTTACCTCCCAAAGTGTTAGGATTACAGGTGTGAGCCACCGCACCTGGCCAGAGTCAGAGTTTTGATTGTAGAAGGCTAAGGCCTCAAATGAGTCAAAGTTAGCCGCATGAGTATCATTATAACAAGGTGTACATCCCAAAATAACATTACAAGTTAAGGAAGTTTCAGTGATACTGTAAGTATGGATGGTGGGGGAAGTAACATGATAACACGAAGAGGGAGGTGGTTTCCAATTTACCAGCATGGAAGGAAATGGTGGGTGTGGGAAGGAGTGGTGAGAACAATAATGAAATCCCAACAGTACAGTTTGATTGGAGACAGGGTGCGCTTACGAAGAAGAATCTACACGGCTTGGAGTAGCGGGTTGTGGATGGCAAAGCCAGCCACACAAAGTATTTCCTCCTCTCACAGTAGCATATGAGATGCTGAAGATGGTATTGTGAAACCAAGAGGATTAGGAAGTTTTTATATGAGAGATAAAGAGAAAAACATGAAAGAAAGAAAAAAAGGGGTCTCATTGTTCTAATTCAAGGACTGTTACAAAAGTTGCTCCAAGTATAATTAGAAAAACCACCTTGCAAATAAAAATCCAGTGCAAGCTGAATAATTGTATGTGGGTCTTGAGAAATGGGGACTGGATAAAGAGTAAGTAAATTGGCTGTGCATGGTGGCCCATGCCTGTAATTCCAGCACTTTGGGAGGCTGAGGCGGGCGGATCACCTGAGGTCAGGAGTTCGAGAACAGCCTGGCCAACATGGTGAAACCCTGTCTCTACTAAAAATACAAAAAAAAAAAAAAAAAAAAATAGCCGGGCATGGTGGTGCATGCCTGTAATCCCAGCTACTCAGGAGGCTGAGGCGGGAGAATCACTTGAACCCGGGAGGTGGAGGTTTCCGTGAGCCGAGATCACACCACTGCACTCCAGCCTGGGTGAAAAGAGCAAAACTCTGTATCAAAAAAAAAAAAAAAAAAAAAGTAAGTGAATTGAGGATAATCTCAGAAAATTGGAGGACCTAGAAACCCTTCTGGAGTACGTAAGGAAATGACAAGGGAGGGAAGGAAAGTGAATGATAAACACAGCAAAAGGCTTACCTGGTATCCTTTGCTTTTGAAGAGAGGTTAGTGTCACCTGGTTGTTTGCAAAACAAAAATCATAGATCTTCCAAGGGTCAAAGTGTAAGCAGGCTGGAGTTCTGGCGGTAGTGCAGACTTCATGCAGCAAAGGTGGACCCAAGGGGAGAATCCCTGCAGTTTAACAGCCGTGAGAGAGGCTACGAGGACTTGAAAGGGTCCAGTCCAGAGGGCTGGAAGGGGTTTTCTGTCTTGAGGCAAAGTTTTTAAATATACCCAGTCCCCAGGTTAACAGGAGGGCTTAGTTCTGATGAGGAGGGGTCAGATTTTGGACAAAATTTGTCCTGGTATTCAGTAGTGGCCTGGATAGTTTGCCCAGGGAGGCATCATACTGAGACAGATAATGAGCCTCTGGATCAAGTAATAAGTCCGTTTGTAAAAAGGGGCATCCATAAAGAATTTCAAAAGGGCTAAGGTGGGTTGAAACCTTTGGGAATTATTCTAGATCTTAACAGGGCAATAGGAAGAAGAGTTATCCAAAACAGTTGAGTTTCTATAGAGAGCTTAGTGAGAAGGGTTTTCAAAGCTAGATTGGCCCTTGGATGACTGTGGGTGGTAAGCAGCATGTAAGTGATATTTTATTTGGAGGGTCTCGCTGATTCCTGGAGTAATAGAAGAAATAAAGGCTAGGCCATTGTCTGATTGGAGGGATTGAGGGACCCCAAATCGAGGAATAATGTGTTCTAAAAGAGCCGTAGTTACTGCTGATGCTCTTTCTGTTGGAGTGGGAAGGCTTTAGTCCAGCTTGTGAAAGTGTCTATAAAGACGAAAACGTATCTGGATCCCTTACGAGAGGGCATGTGGGCAGGGTCAGCTTGCCAGTACTCCCCTGGGACAGGCCCTCTATGTTGAATAGGTTGGAGGAGGGCCAGGGGTTCATTGCACCCTCAGGATTTGATTGACAGCAAATTGGGCAGGATTGAGAAATGTCCCATAGAGTTGGGGCTAGGTTAGGCCCTTGAAAAAGAGGGTCTGTTAAGGCTTGTAAAATTTCCACCCCCAGGTGGGTAGCTTGATGGAGATTTTAGAGGATTTTCCATTGTGGAACCTCAGGGAGGAGAAGTTTATTTTCAGAGTTTTGAAGCCATCCCTCAGGAATGAATGTGAAACCCTGTTTTAGTGCCTTTTGTAATTTTTGTGGGGTGTGCTGGGGTTTTGGTGGGGTTGGGTGAGGAAAGAGGGTGGCCAAGCAGCTGATTTAGTTTGTTTATCTGCATAATTATCCCCTCGGGCAGGATTTGAGTTACCTTTTTGATGAGCCGGACAGTGAAAGATTTTGCTATTTCAATTGGGAGATGTATGCCTTCTAGCAAGGTTGAAATTTCAGGGACATGCTGAATGGGGGTGTTATGGGCTGTGAGAGGTGCATGGTTAGTGGGGGTGTTATGGGCTGTGAGAGATCCTCTTTGCTTCCAGTGGCTGCATGGGCATGCGTTACGTGACACACACAGACTGAGTCAGGATGTAAGTCACTTGAGCTTTATTCCAGTCCCCAGTGAGAGAGCTATGATAAGGGCTATTAGTTCAGCTTTTTCAGCCAAGGTGGTTCCTCTGGGTGGAGGACCTGATTCTACGACTTTAGTTAGGCTAACTATAGCACAGCCTGACACTCTCCTTCTAAAATGAACCTGCCACCATCAGTGCACCGGGTAGAATCAGGAATTTTATGCACAGTGTCCTTTAGATCAGCCCTAGCACTGCACATAAGATCAATAGTTTCTACACAGGAATGTCCAAGAGCAGCCATAGGTTTTATAGATAGTTCAGGAGTTTGCAAAAAAAGTGATTGGTACTTATGAATTCTATTATCCGAAATCCAATAGAAGGCTTTAAAATTTAGAATATCCAAGAACTGATGCGGGGATAAAAATCATTAAGGTTTGTCCTAGAGTTATTTTTGAGGCTTCTTGGACTAAGAAGGTCACCGCTGCTAAGGCTTTTAAGCAGGGGCGCCATTCCTGGGATGCCAGGTAAAGGTTTTGAAATATACACTACAGGGAACTTAGAGGGCCCCAGATCTTGGGCTAAAACTCCCAAAGTGATTCCCCTTTGTTCATGTACATTCAAAAAGAAAGGCTTGGTCAGATCTGGTAAGGCTAAGGCCGGGTCTGAGATTAAAGCCTGTTTTAAAGTCTTTAGAGCATGCTTCATATTATTAGTCCACGTTAGAGGTTGTCCCTCAGCTCTTTTGAGGGTTTCATGTAAAGGTTTTGCTATTAATCCAAA
Organism: Nomascus leucogenys; assembly: GCF_006542625.1. NCBI lineage: Eukaryota > Metazoa > Chordata > Mammalia > Primates > Hylobatidae > Nomascus > Nomascus leucogenys. The sequence goes on along the minus strand of NC_044402.1, from coordinate 141,207,251 downwards.
GGAAGGAGTTCATATTCATACCCCCAAGGACCCAAGCTGTTATTTAGTTCCTGGAGTTGTCACATTTAAGATAAGATCTTATATTTTGCATTTTATTTTTTAATTTATTATTTATTTTATTTTATTTTGTTTATTTTTGAGACTGAGTTTTACTCTGTCACCCAGGCTAGAGTGCAGTGGCATGATCTTGGCTCATTGCAACCTCTGCCTGCCAGGTTCAAACCATTCTTCTGCCTTAGCCTCCTGAGTAGCTGGGACTACAGGCACCTGCCACCAGGCCCAACTCACTTTTTTTGTATTTTTAGTAGCAATGGGGTTTCGCCATGTTGGCCAGGCTGGTCTCAAACTCCTGACCTCGAGTGATCCATCTGCCTCGGCCTCCCAAAGTGCTGGGATTACAGGTGTGAACCACTGTGCCGGGCCTAAGATAAGATCTTTACAAGTGCTAGAGAGGCTCTTTGTGCTGGGAGTTAAGACCCCAAAATTGAACACCCTGTGTGGATATTTGTACCTTAGAAGGAGATACTTTGCACGTATAATCAGCACGTTTATTTAGTACTAATACTGTATTTTGGTCTGGAACAGCTTTGCTAGGACTACAGATTATAGGTCATCTACATACTGGAGTAGATTGCTATCTGAGAGAAGCTGCAGTGTGGACAGGTCTTTAACTAGGGCCTGTCTAAAAAGGTGGGAGCTATCTCTGAATCCCTGGGGCAGAACTGTCCAAGTTAACTGTTGAGTTATTTGAATATCTGGGCCTTGCCATTCAAAAGCAAACAAATATTGGCTATCTGAGCATACAGGAATGCAGAAAAACACATTCTTAAGATCAAGAACTGCAAAACAAGCTGTGGTGGAGGGAATCTGTCCAAAAAGGGTGTAAGAGTTTGGGACAATAGGATGAATAGGAATAACAGCTTCGGTAATGACTCTAAGGTCGGAGCCATTTGGTTTCTTTACAGCTAAAAGGGGGGTGTTACAAGGTGAGTTGCATGGGTACGCTCATCCACGGGTTAAACATTTTTGTTATTAGACGTTTTAGCCCTTTTCATGCTTCTGGTTTCAAGCGGTATTGAGGGGTTCTGGGGAACTTACTGGGATTTTTAAGCTGAATGATGACAGGAGTGGCTGATACTGAACAGCCAGGAATAGAAGTTTTCCAAACCTCAAATGGCACTTGTTTTAGAATGTGAGGTTCTACAGATTGTAGCAGCTCTTTTGGTGACGTGTGAGTTAAAACAGCTAGAAGGTGAAGCCTTGGCTATAAGTTAGCTTGTAATTTTGTGAGTAAGCCATGCCCTAATAATGGAACAGGGCAGCTTGGCAGGCCTAAAAAGGAGTGGGTAAAGGAATAGCCTTCCATCTCACAAGGGAGTGGTGGTGTGAAACAGCCTCATTGGGGTTTTCCATCCACACCTGTGAGGAAAATGAGGGATTGGCACATTGGGCTACAGTAAATGTTTAAAGCTGAATAACTGGCCCCTGTATCTCTGAGGAACATTGTCTCTTGTTCAGCCTCAATCAGATTTCCTCAGGGCTCCTCCATAGAGATAGAGAAGTTAGGGGCCACACAGCCCTGTCAGTCATCTGGAAAATGACTTTCAGGGGCTTGGTCATCACCCAGGGAGAGAGGGAGAGGTGCCCGTCCTTGCCCTCATCTTTGTCCTTGTTCTGCAGGACCCCCTTGTTGGGTAGGTTGGCAAGGTTGTGGCTGTGATGGCCTGGAAGGAAGAGGTGCCACACGCCCTGTCATGGGGGAGAGAGGGAAAGGCTCTTCCAATGACCCTCTTGTTTGCAATGAGGACAGGGTTCTGGGGGCAGCTTATAACCCAGAGGTTTGGGATATTCTATACTCCAGCGTCCTGGATTCCTGAAATAATGACAGGCCCCTGTTCTGTTAGTGTTACAGGGACAAGCCATGGGGTTAGTAGCAAATGAAAAGAATGTGCCAATGCTGTCGCCATGTCAGTAGCTTGATGACACCATTTTTCCTCCTCCATTTGAGACTTTCTTATTTTTAATGTTTCCTCCTGGTTACTGAAAACCTTAAAGGCTGCATTTAATAAAGTAGGAAAGGGAGTTCGTAGGCCTTGCTCTAATTTTGGAGTTTTTGTCTGATGTCTTAGGGAAGCCTGACATAAAATGTGTGGCCAGATGTATTGGCCCTCAGGGGTTCTGGGGTCTAAACTGGTATATTTATGCATGGCCTACACCAGTCTAGCTTGGGAAGGGGCAGGGGTTCTAAGATGGCTCCTGAGTGATTTATTGTAATTTAGAAAAAATAACAGGGTGTATTAGAACTTTTTTCATTCCTTCCAACAAGTAAGTTATAATCTCGTCTGCCCCTGCCTCTGTCTGGGCCACATCGGCAGCCTGGTATTGCCAGTGGGTTCTGTGTTGGGGACAGATTTTTCCCGGCTCTATTATCATTAGGATTATGAGCATGAGCTTTATCTGCCCCAGCTTGAGCTAAAGACCATATGCGTGATTTTTCTTCATGGGAACAACAAGTAGTTAATACCACGAATATGTCTTGCCAGGTTAAATCAAAGGCAATAATTAAAGCTCGAAATTCTTGGATGAACTTAGTGGGATCCTGGCTAGATGAACCCAGCATGGATTTGAGAAAGATCAGACATTGGAAAAGGGACATGAACTTGAATTGTTCCCAAATCTCCATTTGCCACTTCGTGGAGAGGTAAAACCCTTGTGGGATCTTCTCAGGACTCTTTGCTAGTGGCATATGTGACTCATGTGTGAGTATGTGAGGGGGATAGAGTATCTGGGTATGGGGACGGGAGGTTGATTGGGGGATGGAGCAGACGGAGAGGGTGCAGGTGAAGTGGGAGCAGGCTGTGGAGATTGTGATGGGCAAAAGGAAGGCTCATCTAAGACATCAGAATCAGGGAGGGAGGAAGTTCCTTAGAAGCGTATGTGACAAATTTTCTGTAATTTTGGGTTGTGGGATAAAGCCAAAAAGACTTGAACACATGGGACCTCTGCATCCTTTCTGAGGTTCCAGCAAAATGCGTCTAGCTGTAAAATAATATTCCAATCCAGGGTCCCATTAAGAGGCCAATATAAATTATTGGGGAGCATATACTGAACCCCAGATACATTACAAAAGAAAACCATATGCTTCTTTTTCACAGTTTGTGGGTCAAAATGAGACCAGTTTTGAAGAATGCCATCCAAGGGCGAGTCAGATGGAATTGAAGAATGAATTGGACTCATGTTGGGTTCAGATCAGGGACTACAAGATCCCTGAGGTGTCCCTGAGGGACTTGGACCTCGCCTCTTTGGCTCACTCTATTCGGGGGTATCCACCATGGATGGAGGGCCTGCCCTTACCTGGACGGCCACTCCAGGTGTGCCCGTGTTTGAGTGGTCAGCTCAGACCTAAGGTGAAGGAGAACTCACCCATAACTTGGGATGCGGTTCCTGCTTGAAGTGGAATCCAGAAGTGGGTCCGCAACCAGTGGAGTGTGTCTGCGCAGAGCGGGGATCACTGCTGCTCATTTCCAAGGCATGGTTTACAGGGCATTAAGTGAAAGTGGACTTGCCACCCCAAAGAGCAATAGTAAATTCGCTCTTTTGTCTTGGCCTTCGGGTAACACCAGGTAGTGCCTTTGGCCAGAAACCCTCAATTGCCAAAGAGTACTCAAGCTGGTTTCCTGGCGGTTCAAAAATGGAAAATAACCCTGGCTAATTCCTCACCCCTAAGGGCAGTGATGGAAAGATATCTCTTCTCTAGGGCTTCAGGATCCCACTGAAGAGTGGTCTCGGCCAGGGCTCTCAGTTCCTGAGTAAAGAACCAGACCATCGAGGGAAGCAGGCAGGGAAAAGAAGGGAGAAATCCCAGTAAAGTCCCGTATGCACAACCGAGGTGCTGGGCGAGGTGTCAGAGCCCCAGCATCGGGAAGGGGCCGACTCGCGGGCTGGTAAGAAGAACTTACCAATGACAGTATGGGTTTGGAAGAGGAAAGTTTTATTAGGAAGAAAGAACGCCGCAGAGGAGGGCAGTGGGTGCCTCCGCCGGAGGACTCGGCACCACCGGGGGTTTTCCTCAGGAGCATTTCTGGACCTCACGGTGGGAGCTGAAGGGTGATTTGCACGATAAATGCTACATTTGTAGACATTCTGGTGCCCTAGGGATGGCAGGGGGTGCACGTTGAGTTTCATCAGCCATGCGTTCCGGAGATGTCTAGAAATTCTAGTTACTTATAAATGTTAGGTTGAAAGGAGGCCTGGAACCAGCTGCCAACTTTAGATGATGGGGAAGTTTAATTACTTCTAAATTCCTCAAATATGGAGCTTTGCCATGGATGGCCTGCCTGATGGTCACCAGGTGGTCTTAGCTGTCCTCAGCCAGCTCATGGAGACTTCTCAGCTCTGCCTCCTGCCCTCCCTCAAGCACACTCCCCTCTGCTCCAGTCAAACCCATGCGCCTGTGCCTTGGCATGTGCTGGCCTCTCTGCCAGCAGTGCTTGCTCCTGTCTTTGCTCAGCTCCCCCTCACTCCCCAGGAAGTCATCCCAATTGTCCAATGTCCTCAGCTGCCATCAGGCCACTCACCCCATCTGTCACATCATCTGTTGACTACCTGTCCTTCCTGGGGCAGGACCCCCTTTATGCAGCTCTGTGTGCCCGGCATGGCATGTGCGAGGGCATAGAAGATCTGGACAGAGAGTTGGCTGACTGGTCCCAGAGGGTGGGTGGGCAGCCCTTGGAAAGCCAAGGAGGTGTGTGTGCTTTGTTCCAGAACAGAAGGTGTTGTTCACTCATCCTCTGTCAAGGTAACCAGGAGAAGCTGTTGCAACCACCAAGGGAGGGTGTTTCCTCAGGCCGAGAGCTTATTGGGAGCTTCGGAGCTACTGACCACAGCAAGCTGCAGGGCAGGCAACCGACCTCTGTCACCCAGGAGTCCAGGGGATAAGGGCCACCTGGCCAGCTGGCCAGGCCGTTCCAGCCAAGGCCAGCAGCAGCAGAGCCCTTGGAGTGGCCTCTTGCAGCTGTGAAACGGGAGCTGAAGGCACCACCTGCTCAGCTCACCCGCCTTTCTGGGCCCTGGGGTGGGCCTGGGCTGGCAGGATGGGGCGTGAAGTCTGGGTCAGGACCTGAGACTGGCCTGCCTTGCCCTCCTGGGCAGGACTGACCTGGGGTTGTCTTAGTTCCCCAAATGAAGTCACCAGCGGAACCAGCTGGCCTGACACACAAGGCCAAGAACTGAGTCTCTTTTAAAAATTTAACCTGTTTTGTTATAATTGATATAAAATAATGCAAATAATTTCTTTGGGTCTGGCGCCTGTCTCACTAAGGCAGGCGAGCCTGTCGCCCTTAGGTGCTGTAGGGAGACGCTGTGCGGCCTGCCAGTCACACGTCCCCACCATGCACCATTTTAATTGAACCCTGGCTAAACCAGCCTGTCGGGACATCCGGGCTGCAGGTGGCCATCAGGGCATTCGCCCTTCAACAGGCAGCAGCTGGGTCCCAAGATAGGGGAGGATTGGTGTAAAACCCACTGCCTCAACTGGAGGGCTGGGGCCCTGGGCCGTGGGGCCTGTGCATGTGATGCAGTGGTGCCTCGGGGGTGTCCGGCACAAGTTGCCCCCTCCAGGTCACGGCCTGAATGGCAGGAGTTGGTTCTGGCAGGTGAGGGTCCTGCAGAACGGATGCCACCGAGCAGCTCCTGATGAGACGCCGTGTCCTGGGGTACCTGTTCTGGTGCCATGTCCTGGGGTATCTGTCCTGGGGTATCTGTTCTGGTGCCGTGTCCTGCGGTACCTGTTTGGGTGCTGTACCCAGGTATGCTGTGCCGTGAGGGCTGCCACGCATGCCTATGCTGTGACCCCATCCCTGCAACAACCCCTCCCATGCTGGGCCTGCTGCTGCATCCCTGCTCGACACAGGTGCCTGTGCCCAGGACTGGGCATAAAACCAAGTCCTGTGTGAACAGCCTGCCCATGCAAAGCCAGGAGTCCAGCCACGTGGAGGCAGGGCTGTCCCTGGACCTCTTATCTGTGAAGTGGAGTTAAGTTCTCACCTGGGGTGACAGGGCAGATGTCAGGGGCCACAGGTCATCACAGTAATGAGGGTTTGGGGTGGAAAAATCTGGCTCTGCCTCTCCCACTTGGGCCAAGGCCGCCCTGACTCACTCTCCCCTCCCCATGTGACCCCAGCCAGCCTGAGGGTCCTCCCAGACAGGGGTGGGGGGTATGTGGAGCACCTTCCTGGGAGTCGGCACAGCCTCCTAAATGCTGGAGGACTCAGGAGCCATGACATCGGGGATTTCCAGGCGGCCTCCAGGGCTCCTTTCCCCAGGCGCCTCTGGCTGTGGTGAGTTCTTGGCATTGGTGAGTGGGGTGGGGGCAAGAGGTGGGTGTAGAATCTGGCACTGCCTTCCTGGCATTCACTCTGGGTTCCTAGAGGATAGGAAGCCTTGGCCCCTCAAGACCTTCCCGAGCCCATGCCACAGAGATGTGAGCAGAGACCCCATGTGGGGTTGGACAGGACAGGCCTGGCCCCCTTTCTGGAGGTGGCTGCAGGGGGCAGGACAGGTAGGGCTACCTCAACCTTGTGGCCCTGGCAGCTGCTTGTCCCACTGGGACCCCACGTCCTCATCTGCACAGCAGGGACATGCACTTGGGCAGCGAGGGCCACGGTGACTTGTGAGGAGAGGGCAATGGTGACTTGTGGGGAGAGGGCAATGGTGACTTGTGGGGAGAGGGCAGCTGCCCATTAATGCAGTTTCTGGGCTTTGCTCCTGGGCCCCCAACTTGGCCCCCACCAAACTGGAGGGCCCTAGCACCCCAATGCCAGGACAGCCCATCACCCTCTTCTCCCAAGTGACCGTAGAGTCCGAACCAGAAAGTGGAACAGCTGATGAACAGGCTGCCTGGGCAGGTGTGGCCTCAGGCTCTGCTGGGGCTGGCTCCATCTGCCACCCCTGCCCTGCCTTCATGAGGCCAGTGTTCTGGATACTGGGGAGCTCTGCTGGGGAAACGGCACCCTCCACACATCTCAGCAGTGATCAGTGGGTGCGGGGTGCATTGCAGCTCCCAGAATATGTGCGTCCTAGTCCTAACCCCTGTGGAAGTGACCTCGTACTAGGGTCTTTGCCGATGTGATCAGGTTAAGGGCATACTGGATGTGGGTGGGCCCTAGCTCAGATGAGGTAGGAGGCCAGCAGGACTCATAGTCTGGACTGGACTGAAGACAGGCCGAAAGCAGCAAACAGCGTGGAGGACATCCTCTGGCCACCGTCACTGCCCATCAGCCAAAACACTCCCATCAGCACCAGGACAGTTTACAATGGCACAGCAATGCCCGGAAGTCACGGCCCATTTCAATGGCAACAGCCGGAAGTTACCGCCCATTTTCTAGCAATTTCTGAGTTATCTGCCCCTTCATTTGCATGTCATTAAAAGTGGGTATAAATATGGCTGCCAATCACCCCCACACGCAGCTCACTGCCTATGGGTAAGTCTGCTCCATGGAGCAGGCATGGAGCTGCAGCACTGCCACTGCCTCCCCGAAGCTGCTTTCTTCCACCACCTGCTGGCTCTTGAATTCTTTCCTGAGCAAAGCCAAGAATCTCCCCTGCATCACAGTGACTGGTGTTCCACAGAGGCTGGCATGGATGCCATTGAGGAGAAGGGGATCTGAACGAGCTGGGTTCTCCTTCGTGCATGGCCCGCACCCACTCATGAGCCTCTCCACCTGGAATTCTGCCCTGTGGATGGGGGATGTCCACGCCCACCCTGGCCTGCATCTCAGGGATTTTATGAGCATCATCGGGCATAATGTGCCCCAGTGAAACCTGACCAATTGTCCCATAGAACGGATGTTGATGGTTTCTTTTGAATAAACATAGAAATTGGCCCTCCAGTCTTAAAACTTGAGAACAGTACATTTGTCTTATCTGAGTTCCTTTCTCAGGAATTGGCCCTCAGCCCTCCCAGGTAGTCTGAAGGAATGGAGACTCACCAGATCATGGCATCTAGACAAAGGGATGCCAGACCCTTCCCCCGTCATGGCTGCCTGTCTGGCCACCTGCTTCCTCCTGACCAGCTCCTCTTCCTCACTCTCCCTAGTTCCTGTTTTCCTGCATATAGTTACATTTCTGCTCTGTAAACCTCTAATTTTAGTTGATCAGGGAGATGGATTTGAGATGCATCTCCCACCTCCTTGGCTGCAGCTGCCCATTAAAGCCTTCTTATTGGCTTTCTGTGTGGCAAGCAGCAGGACTGATACCAGACTCCTGGTGTTTTGGTAACAAGAGGACACTTGGGAAACTACAGCCACGAATCAGCTCAGCCCCGATGTTGATGAGAAGCTGGTGGCCTTGCCCTTCTCAAGGATTTTCTCAGGAAAATCAATTTGATGCCTACTTGAGATGCAGTTTTTAAATTGATTTTCTTTTACAATAAAAGTATCGTGTGCTCATTGTAAATACTTTTAAAACATCAAAATACATTGTTTAAAAAATTAAAATCTTTATACCTTCTATTTAGATGAGCCCACTTTTATTTATTTTTGAGATGGAGTCTCGCTGTGTTGCCCAGGCTGGAGTGCAGTGGTCCAATCTTGGTTCACTGCAACCTCTGCCTCCCAGGTTCCAGCTATTCTCCTGCCTCAGCCTCCCAGGTAGCTGGGACTACAGATGTGCACCACAATGCCTGGCTAATTTTGTATTTTTAGTAGAAACGGGGTTTCACCACATTGGCCAGGCTTGTCTTGAACTCCTGACCTCGTGATCCACCTGCCTCGGCCTCCCAATGTGCTGGGGTTACAGGCCTGAGCCACCACTCTCAGCCAAAGCCCACTTTTACAATGGTGGGGGTGTGTGTCACTTTCTCATGTTTATTTTGCCACGTTTTTGTCCGTATAACTGAAATCATTCAATATACACTGATATTTGAATGGAGTAAACACCAGAACAATCTTGGGCCCCAGTGGAAGGTGACAGAAAGGACAGATTGGTGCTGTGCACTGTGTGGCCCTGGTGGATTTATCAGTGTCTACTATCCCACAAAACTTTTGAAAGAAACAACTGAAGGCATCTGATAGCACTTAAAGAGGCAGCGTCGCTACCCATATGCATCAGAGTGATTTGGCCACAGCTTAAATTGAACGTTTTACCAAGGCGTTTCCAGGGTGAATCTCCTTTCTTTGGATCTGCTGGATGCCAGGAGAGCGGTTTATCACCCTCGTGTAGGGAATGGTGACAAGCAGGCCGGGGTGCTCCCTCGGCACTGGATCTCGGGGGTCCTCACCACCCTGGCGGATCAGAGAGGCCACTGCACCTAAGCTGTCTGTGCAGACAAGCGGTTCCGCTGGGCACCTGCTTTCCTCCCAGGGATCTGGGATCTGCAGGCACGCCAGGCAGAGGGTGCAGCATGACCAGCCCCAGAACAGCTCTGGCGCTGAGACTCTGAGGCACTGAAGGGCTTCCATGGTTGGGACATGTCACACACGTCACCACAACGTGGTGCTGGGGAATGGCGTGCGTCCCGTGGGCTGCACCTGGAGAGGACGCTAGAAGCTCGCGCCAGTTTCCTCCATGCTCTGCCCTGTGCCCTGCCCTGTGCTGACTGTGTGTGTGTCCTTTCCTTGTAAAAAATCAAAGGTCAGCAAGTCCTCCTGGAGAACTGTCAGCCTGGAGCCCTGGCAAACCTGCACAGCCACTGTTTCCACCTCAGGCAGTGGTGTGGTTTCCCTCCGCACGGTTGATTCTCAGTTAGAGCCACATCACAGTCCTCTGTGCTGACAACCTTGTTTTCCCGTCCTGGGCGAGTTCTGAGGTTTTGATTCATTAATTCATGTTTTTGTTTATTCACCATCATTTATTGATAATCTTCTCTGGATTAATCATAAGAGAATAAATGGTCATGAATAAAACAGTGAGAAAATGCACAGGCTCACTGCTCCAACTTGCCAGCCCAGAAGCGGGGACCTGGGCAACCGCATGGTACGACCTCAGAGGAGAGGTGGCCGCAGCAGGGAGTGAGCAGGAGGGAAAGGAAGACTTTCTGGCAGAAGCCACATCTGAGCCAAGATCTGCCTGGGGAGAACAGTTAATCTGGGCATGAAGATGGGGCCTAGGGCGGCAAGGCCTGCTGGACAGCACCTGCAAGACCCCCGGTGGGAGGGGCGGGTGCAGCCAGGATCAGAGGAAGGACAGTGTGGCCAGGGGGAGGCTGCAGGGTGGCCAGAGGGTGTGTGGGGCCACAGGAAGGATTTGGGTTTATGCTGAGAGCCCCGCAGAATCATGGGAGGATGGACTCTACCTACAGCAATGGCAGATCACAGCACAGAGAGCCTGGAGGGTCTGCTTGGGAAGGCAGGTGCCAGCTGGGGCTGGGAGGTGTTTTGAACTAAATTGTGCCATCCAAAATGTATGTGTTGAAGTCCTTGCCTCCAGTCCCTCAGGATGTGAAGGTATTTGGAGATAAGGTCTTTAAAGAGCTAATTAAGGTTAAATGAGGCTGTTAGGATGGACCCTAATCCAACCCCACTGTGTTTTAATAAGTAGAGGAGATTAGGACACAGACATGGGGGGACAGCCGTGTGGAAACACAGGGAGAAGACGGCCATCTACAAGCCCAGGAGAAAGGCTTCTTTTGCTTAACCCCTTCACAACTCTGCCTCTGGTTCCCCAGCGTGTGTGCTCTAAATAGTCCAATCCTCCACCGCTCCAGAAGCGAGTAGCCCCGCCACTCCCGGGCGAGGTGAGGATTACAGGGAAGAGCAGGCAGAACGTGGGGGGCCTGTGGGTGTGCGAAGCACTCAGCACACAAAGCTGTTCTCAGCACGAGAGTTAAGAGCTCTGGGCAGCGCCTGGAGTGTGGGCATCTTTTTGACCTGAGCATCCTCCTGTGGGGTCCTGGCCAACGTCTGAGCCCCTGGGAGACCCCACGAGGCTCTGCCCAGATCAGTGGCCCCAACGTGGCAGCTCAGGCTTGACATACATATCAGCAGGAAGCCCAGGGGACAGAGCTCCCAGTGGAGCCAGGACAGGCTCAGGGGGAACGGGTCTGGGGTCAGAGGTCACCACCCTGCCCAAGGAGCTGCCAGACAGGGACTGCGGAGAGAAGGCATAGGGACAATGTGCTGGTCTCTGAGGAAACAGTGACACCTAGTGGCCGACTGTGGCCCCCACCACAGGGCACACAGGGTTCTTGTTCTTCCTGATGGCTCAAGTGACAGCTGGCATGTCCATGTGGGGCAGGAGGAACTGCAGAAAGGCCCAAAGAGGACCTGCGCTTCCCACCCCGTCCCTGCCTGGAGCAAACTCGGCCTGCAGTATGTGGGCACAGACTCCACAGCCCGCCTGGGCCTGCAGCCTCAGGGAAGCCGCTGGACACTGACCTGCCTTGGGAATCCTGATGGGTGTGCTCAGCCTGGGTGACATGACAGTGGCCTCCTGCAGCACAGTCCACGGGGCTGAGGATGGTGAGAGACAGTAACAGGTGACCTGGCTCTTGGGAAGGGACCCAGCCAGTGGGCCAGGGCCGGTGGGGGCTTCCTGATTTGCAGGAAACTCAGGGGACAGCAAGGGGAAGGGTGCCGAGTCACAGAGGGACCCCACTGGTCCCTGGCCTTCGAGGCCTCTGGGGTGGGAGCAGCCTGCACATGGGGTGGATGCAGTGGGGGACGGCAGCAATGGGGGACGGCAGCACAGCAATGGGGGACGGCAGCAATGGGGGACGGCAGCAGGGGGCCCGGAGTTCACGTGTGACCAGAGGATGGTCAGGAGGCAGTCGGTCAGGTTTAAGCAGGGAGGGACTTGTTTGTGGATTTGTTTTTCCACCTGAATGACTCAGAGGGTGCCCAGGTGGCTCTGACGGGGGTTCCAGTGGAAATGCCTGTGGGGTCTATGTGCCTCTTGCCTTCTGTAGCCCAGCCGTCCTGTCTTCATCTCCCCATCCAGCCTTGGTGCTCCCATTGCCCTCTGACCCCCATCTGCCACCATTCATCATCAACAAGCAGTGGGTGGGGCTTTCTCATGCAGGGCTCTGGCCCCCACACCAGCCTGACCGCCCTCCCTGGCTGGGCCTGCCCTGGGCAGCGCCCACCACCCTTCACTGCTCCTGCTCCTGCACTGTCTCTTCCCCGTGGTGAGTGGGCTGCTCTAAAGGCCCCTAGATTGGTCCTTCTGGCCGTCCTTAGGTGCTTCCACAGCCCGGTTCCCGATGGCACTCGGCGTAGCCATGGGCTCTGCACATCAGGGCTGCTTCTCGGCCTTCTCAACAAGCTCGGTGCCTGGCTCTGCCTTCAACCTGCAGCGTGTCCTTGGGCAAACCCCATCCCTGGCCCAGCCTCCACTTCTTCTCAGGACAGCTCTGTAAGGTCTGTGGGGTGAGCCCTCTTGTTCCTCCCTCAGCTTAGCCCTGGGGTAATGGGGTGAATCTTCCGTGGGGCAGGAAGCCAAACCTCCTTGTGAGGGAGGAGGGAGCCTCCCACTGAAGCACACATCCCAGCAGTCCCATTTTAAAATATCTTCTAAGTAATGAGGACGTTCTCCAGTGGCACAGACATGAGGACAGCGGAACTGTCGGCACCAGCACCGGCCTCAACAGCCGCCAGCGTCCTGCCGTCCAGCTTCTTTTCTCAGGACCCCCACCATATTACTCATTTAATTTTGCTGAAGATTTAAAGCAAACCCTGACAGTGTGTTCTTCCACCCAGATCTTCCAGTGCACACCTAAACAGATGGACCTTTTTCACACAGCCTCAGTGCCACTGTCACACTTAAAAAAAGCTAATAACAATTCCTTCCTATCACCTGGGAGCCTGGCCATAGACATGTTTGCCCAGTCATCTAAAAAACATCTTTTTTAAGAATTGAGATGTAAACAAGGCCCAGTATCACATGCTGTGGGGCCCAGGACTCAAGCTTTAGTGTCAGCGGTGCTCCTCACCCTCTGATGTGGCTTGGTTGTGTCCCTGCCCAAATCCCATCTGGAATTGTAATCCCCTTAATCCCCATTTTATATATATATAGGGAGAGACCTGGTGGGAGGTGATTGGATCATGGGGGCAGTTTTCCCATGCTGTTCTCGTGATAGTGAGTGAGTTCTCACGAGATCTGATGGTCTTAAAAGGGGCTCGTCCTGCTTTGTTCCTCACTCTTCTGTCTCCTGCTGCCTAGTGAAGAAGGACGAGTTTGCTTCTCCTTCTGCCGTGATTATGTTTCCTGAGTCCTCCCCCCTATGCAGAACTGTGAACTGTGAGTCAATTAAACCTCTTTCCTTTGTAAATTATCCAGTCTTGGGTATTCCTTTATAGCAGTGTGAGAATGACTAATACACCCTTTAACCTTCAACAGTGCTCCTCAGCCTCTAATGTACAACGGTGCTCCCCACCCTCTAACGCACAGCAGTGCTCCCCCACCCTCTCCCCACCTCTAACCAGGGCAGTGCTCCCCACCCTCTAACGCACGGCAGTGCTCCCCACCCTCTAACGCACGGCAGTGCTCCCCACCCTCTAACGCACGGCAGTGCTCCCCACCCTCTAACCACGGCAGTGCCCCCACCCTCTAACGCACGCAGTGCCCCCACCCTCTAACCACGGCAGTGCCCCCACCCTCTAACGCACGGCAGTGCCCCCCACCCTCTAACGCACGGCAGTGCCCCCACCCTCTAACGCACGGCAGTGCCCCCACCCTCTAACGCACGGCAGTGCCCCCACCCTCTAACGCACGGCAGTGCCCCCACCCTCTAACGCACGGCAGTGCCCCCCACCCTCTAACACGCAGTGCCCCCACCCTCTACCACCATGCCCCCCCCCCCGCTCCCCCACCCTCTAACGCACGGGTGCCCCCACCCTCTAATGCACAGCCGTGCTCCCCACCCTCTAACACGGCAGTGCTCCCCACCCTCTAACCACGCGGTGCTCCCCACCCTCAACCACGCGGTGCTCCCCACCCTTAACGCACAGCCGTGCTCCCCACCCTCTAATGTACAATGGTGCTTGTCACACTCTAATGCACAACCATGCTCCTCACCCTCTAACGCCTAATGGTGCACCTCACCCTCTAAAGTGCAGTGGTGCTCCTCTCCCTCTAATGCCCAACGGTGTTCCTCACTTCGAACGTACAGCTGTAGTCCTTCTTCACATGGTGGCAGGAGAGAGAAGTGCAGAGGGAAGGGGGAAAAACCTCTTATAAAACCATCAGATCTCGTGAGAACTCACTCATTATCATGAGAACAGGATAGGGGAAACTGTCCCCATGATTCAATTACCTCCCACTGGGTTCCTCCCATGACATCTGGGGATTATGGGAACTACAATTCAAGATGAGGTGAGGGACACAGCCAAACCATATCACCTGTTAAGCTTCCCAAACCTTATCTATACAAATAGCCCCCAGAACTTCGGAGGGCCGACTCCCACTCTTTGGAGTCTGTGCTCCCAGGTGGCTGTCCTCATGCTCTGTGCTCAAGTTAACTGTCCATTTCATCCTGTTTTCTGAATCTCTTTATTTAGGGTTGACAGGAAAGGGATTGGCCATGGTGCCTGGCACACAGGCAGCTCCTGGCAGGAGGCCAGCTATGCCACAGGTCCGGCCAGTGCTCTCTGGGCTGTGTGGCTGCCCACTGCCTGGGCTGCCTGGCCAGCCCACTCTCTCAGACTCTCTCACCAGGGTCTAGACTCCCTGTCCCAGGAGTTTCTGGGCAGCGGAGAGGGAGAGAAGGAGGCAGGCCTGGAGGCTCACCTTCCTGCAGGATCTGAGCTTTCACCAGGAAGGAAACCAAAATATATCCCCCGCAAATAGACCTCTTTGACATATTTTGAGATGGCTGTTCAGAGGGCCTGAAAACAGAAGCAGCCCTGCAAAGCTTTCTTTTGTGGGGAAATTTGCATCTGTATAGAAAACCTGCATTGACGCAGCCAGGCTTTTGCTGAGGCCCTCATTTGTCTGCGTTTAGGAAAGATAAGCTGAGAGTCTGTGTATTAGCCTGTTCTCACACTACCATAAAGAACTGCCTGAGACTGGGTAATTTACTAAAGGAAGGAGGTTTAATTGACTCACAGTTCTGCAGGGCTGGGGAGGCCTCAGGAAACTTACAATCATGGCAGAAGGGGAAGCAAAGACATCCTTCTTCACATGGAGGCAGGAAGGAGAAAGAGTGCCAAGCAAAGGAGGAAGCCCCTTATAAAACCATCACATCTCATGAGAACTCACTCACTATCATGAGAAAAGCATGGCAGAAATCACCCGCATGATTCAATTACCTCCACCCGGTTCTGCCCTTGACACATGGGGATTATTACAATTCAAGGTGATATTTGGGTGGGGACACAGAGCCAAACCATATCATTCCACCCCGGCCCCTCCCAAATCTCATGTCCTTACATTTCAAAACACAATCATGCCCTTCCAACAGTCCCTCAGAGTCTTAGCTCATTTCAGCATTAACCCAAAAGTCCAAATCCAAAGTCTCATGTGAGACAAGGCAATTCCCTTCCGTCTATGAGCCTGTAAAATCAAAAGCATGTTAGTTACTTCCTAGATACAATGAGGGTACAGGCATTGGGTAAATACACCCATTCCAAAAGGGAGAAATTGACCAAAACAGAAAGGCTACAGGCCCCACGCAAGTCTGAAATCCAACAGGGCAGTCATTAAACCTTAAAGTTCCAGAATGATCTCCTTTGACTCCATGTTTCACATCCAGGTCGTGCTTATGCAAGAGGTGGTCTCCCATGGCCTTGGGCAACTCTGCCCCTGTGGCTTTGCAGGGTACAGCACCCTACCTCCCCCCACCTGGCTGCCCTCGTGGGCTGGCTATGGAGCGTCTGCAGCTTTTCCAGATGTACAGTGCAAGGTGGCGGTGGAGCTATCATTCTGGAGTTTGGAAGATGGTGGCTTTATTCTCACAGCTCTACTAGGCAGTGCCCTAGTGGGGACTCTATGTGGGGGCTCTGACCCCACAGTCCCTTCTGCACTGCCCTACTAGAGGTTCTCCATGAGGGCTCTGCCCTGCAGCAAATTTCTGTCTGGACATCCTGGAAATTCCATACATCCTCTGAAATCTAGGGATTGGGAGCTCCCCAAACCTCAATTCTTGACTTCTGGGCACCCACAAGCCCATTACCACATGGAAGCTGCCAAGGTTTAGGGCTTGCACCCTCTGAAGCAATGGCCTGAGCTGTATGTTGGCCCCTTTTAGCCATGGCCGGAGTGGCTGGGACGAAGGGCACTAAGTCCCAAGGCTGCACACAGCAGGGGGGCCCTGGACCCCACTCAGGAAACCCTTTTTCCCTCCTAGGCCTCTGGGCCCTTGAGGGAAGGGGCTGCTGTGAAGGTCTCTGACATGCCCTGGAGACATTTTCCCCATTGTCTTGGTGATTAACACTCAGCTCCTCATTACTTATGCAAATTTCTGCAGCTGGCTTGAATTTCTCCCCAGAGAACGGTTTTCTTTTCTATTGCATCATCAGGCTGCAAATTTTTCAAACTTTTATGCTCTGCTTCCTCTTGAACAGTTTGCCACTTAGAAATTTCTTCCACCAGATACACTAAATCATCTCTCTCAAGTTGAGCGTTCCATAGATCTCCAGGGCAGGGTCAAAATGCTCTCAGTCTCTTTGCATAGCAAGAGTAACCTCTATTCCCATTCCCAACAAGTTCCCCATCTCCATCTGAGATCACCTCAGCCTGGACTTCGTTGTCCATATCACGATCAGCATTTTGGTCAAAGCCATTCAATAATTCTCTAGGAAGTTCCAAACTTTCCCACATCTTTCTGTCTTCTGAACCCTCCAAGTCTCTAGGAAGTTCCAAACTTTCCCATATTTTCCTGTCTTCTTCTGAGCCCTCCAAACTGTTCCAACCTCTGCCTGTTACCCAGTTCCAAAGTTGTTTCCACATTTCTGGGTATCTTTACAGAAGCACCCCACTCTCTGTGGTAAGAGTTTATGATATTACTCCCTTCCCATGCTGCATTAAAGAACTGCCTGAGACTGGGTAATTTATAAAGGAAGGAGGTTTAATTGATTTACAGTTCCACAGGGCTGGGGAGGCCTCAGGAAACTTACAATCATGGTGGAAGGGGAAGCAAACATGTCCTTCTTCACATGATGGCAGGAAGGAGAAGGAATGCCAAGTGAAGCCCTCTGATGATTTTATAATCATCAGATCTTGTGAGAACCCACTCACTATCAGGAGAACAGTATTGCAGAAACCACACCCGTGATTCAATTATCTCCACCTGGTTCTGCCCTTGACCTGTGGGGGTTATTAAATTCAAGGTAAGATTTGAGTGGGGACACAGAGCCAAACCATATCAGTCTGTCACCCTTAAAGGCTAAAAGAAACATTTACTGTTTGCTAGCTGTGAAGTCCCCTAACCTGGTGAGCCTGGCCTCCTCTTCTCCCCCTCCCATAACCTGCCATGCCACTGGGATCTGTTTTTGGCTGTGCTTGAGCCTCCATTCTTTCTGTAACCTGTTCAAAGAAAAATCAAACTCCATAAAATATTTAAAGAGGTTTCTTCTGAGCCAATATGAGTGACCATGGCCCGGGAGCAGTCTCAAGAGGTCCTGAGAAAGTGTGCCCAGGCAGTCGGGTCACCGCTCAGTTTTATACATTTTAGGGAGACAGACGTTACAGGCAAAGACATAAATCAATACATGGAAGGTGTAAATTGGTTCTGCCTAAAGAGGTGGGACATCTCCAGGTTGGGGTGCTTACAGTTCACAGGTGGATTCAAAGATTTTCTGATTGACAATTGGGTGAAAGAGCTAAACATTGTTTAAAGACTTGAAGTCAGTAGAAAAAAGGCTTGGGTTAAGATAAGGGGGTTGTTGAGACCACCGTTCTTGTTATGCAGATGAAGGCTCCCAGGTTGCAGTCTCCAGACAGAATAGAAGGTGAATGTCTCTTTTCAGACTTTGAAAGTGTCAGACTCTCATTTAATCTCCCTTAGATCCAGGAAAGGCCTAGAAAGGAAGTCCTGGCTGCATTAATGGAGATTCTCTACAGACGCAAATTTCCCCCACAAAAGATGGCTTTACAGGGCCATCTCAAAATATGTCAAAGAATTATGGTTTGGAGTAAAATACTTTTATTTCCTTCAGGGTCTGCCATCTGTCATGTGAGGCTACACCAGAGTCAGGCTGGAATTTGGTGTCTTATTGCCACAAGGAGTCTGCTCTATCACTCTCATGATCTCTACTTCAAGGTTAGTGCTGCTCAGCTCTGCCTAAATCCCAAAAGGGAGGGAGAAGAAGGAGATATGTCTGACCCTACTTTCTATCATGGCTGGGAATTCAGCTTTTCAGTTTTCAGTGGAGTCTCCTTGGTCAAGGTGGGGATGTTAGATATAAGTTCTAAATCTCTCTTCAAAGAATCAATATGTCAGTATGTTCAATTCTTTGCCTTCTACTGTTAAACTTAACTTCCTCATAAAGCAACCTTTTCCGATTACCTACTCCACCCTGACTCACTCTGATTACCTACTTCACCCAGACTCATTCCCATCACCTGCTCCCTCTGACTCATTCCAACTACCTGCTCTGTCATAACCATTTTTCCCGCCAAAGCACTCACCCCATCACTCCCTTTAAATTAGCCAATCGGAATTAGTTTAGTCTGTGCGGTCTAACCCTAGCCAGTAGGGGAACGACACAGCAGCAGGGGCCACGTGCTTCAGGGATAAGAACCCTTCCCCTCCCTTGTCCAAGTGTGCGCTCACCATTGCTCCATCTCTAAGGGCACATCCTTCTATAGAAGTAACTTGCCTTGCTAAGAATTAAAAATAAAATTTTATATTAGAATGTTATTCCTTTTGCGGCACCAAACTTTATATATATATAACGGGGTCTAGTCAGTTGGTTGAATGGGCTTAGGACTTTGTTCTTGGTTTACAAATCTCAAGGTGGTATAAAAACAGCAACTATCCTGCCTTTCTTTGAGTTCTTCTTTTTTTTTTTTTTGAGATGGGGTCTTGCTCTGTCACCCAGGCTGGAGTTCAGTGGCGCCATCTAAGCTCACCGCAGCCACCAACCCCCAGGCTCAAGTGATCCTCCCACTTCAGCCTCCCAAGTAGCTGGGACCACAGGCACATGCCACCAAGCCCAGCTATTTTTTTTTTTTTTTTTGGTAGAGACAGGGTTTCACCCAGGCTGGTCTCAAACTCCTGAGCTTAAGCCATCCGCCCACCTCAGCCTCCCAAAGTGCTAGGATTACAGGCATGAGCCACCGTGCCCAGCCTCTTCTGAGTTCTTCTATTTCCCTGACTCCTGTGCATGTTAATAAATTTGTATGCCTTTTCCCCTGTTAATCTGCTTTCTGTCGGTTCATTTTTTCAGGGAAACTTCAGAGGGTGAAAGGAAAGATTTTCATTCTCCCTTACAACCCCAGTAGGCTTGAAGCCTAAGGCCTCACCTAATTCCTGGTGGGACAGGAGAGAGTGCTCTATGAAGGGTCACCCCAAGCAAGAGACCTCCCTTCCTCAGAACAGACCCCCAGATTCCTTTCCCCAAAGCCCAGCCCAGACCTTCACCTGGTAGCCCTGAGGACCAGCTCCCAGCCCTCATCCCTCAGGGCCCTAGGAACGTCCTAGCCCCTCCTGGGCTGCCCCCAGACGTGGTGCCTGTGGGTGGAGAGGTGTTCTGAGGCCACAGGCCTCCTGCTGACCTCTCCCCGCAGGGCTTCGAGTCCTTGAGACTGCAGATGTGGCCCAGGAGGCTGCAAGGAGGCTGGAAGATGGGGGGACCCTGAGAGTAAGTTCGTTCTTGCTGGCCCGACCAGGAACACAGGCCACAGGAAGATCCTGGAAGGAAGTGGGCCCTCCCATGCCAGATCCACCAGGGAAGGGCCGAAACCAGAAGCCCAGCTGGGAAGCTGGATTCCTGTCCATCCTAGAAGCCCAGGAGTCATGTGAATGAGCCATCGGCGTGCCCTGTCCTCCACATTTTACAGAACTCAACCAGTCCTTGCAGCCCCTTGAGGAAATTCTGTGTTATTTCCCGTTTACAGATGAGGAAACCGAGGCATGGAACAGGGAGTGACGTACCCAAGGGTCCCTCCTATAAATGGAGAAGAGCAGCCGGGGAGGCTGGCCTGGAGGAGATGGGGCCACATGGACCCAGGCACCTATGTGGCTGCACTGATGGAGCTTCAGCATTGAGGTTGGGCTCCCTGTGCTCAGCCCAGGGGGGCATGCCTCAGGAGCATGTGTCCAGGCACCCTGAGAAGAGGCGTGTCGGCCACCCAGCCACAGCTGGATCCTCCTGGGGAGGCCACACTTCTGTGGGTACCTGGGCCTGGGTGGGGACAGTCTGCCCCATGTGGAGGGGGCCTGGGCTGTGGATCCCGAGGCACACTCGCCCTGTTGGGAGCTCCTGTCTAACCTTTCCTATCATTTTTAGACACATCCCTGGTTCTAATTCTTTTTCCCAGCAGGTGGCACTGGGGAGGCTGTTTGGAGCCCTCCAGGCCTGTGAGCTCAGGCCATGGATTGCTGGGGTCCTTGTCCCCCACTGACCAGCCCAGGGAACTCGCTGTCCAGGGTGTCTGCAGCTCCCGTTAGGGTCCACAAAGGGTGTCCTCCATGGGTCATGACTGCCCCTACTGTTGCCAGGATGCCTCCTCCACACCTCCCCTCTCAATTTCTCCAGTCATGGCCCAGTGATTACACCTGAGGCTGGGGGAGACAGAATTTGCCTGGAAGAGATGCTCAGTGTGGCCAGCTCACGGCCACCAAGTCCCACATTTGCTCTCAGAGACAGCTTTGCACACAGTGGAACTGGCAGCATCCGGACTGGCCTTCTAGCTCCCCACACGTCTTCTTGAATAACAGAGGAAAAGGGAATTGATCCCCAAACTCCTTCCTTCAAGGTCAACTTCTCTTCTGCCAAGAACTAAGGAAAGCTTCCATCTCAGCCACTCCTGCTGCTGGTTTTGTTTCTGCAGGTCATCTTCTGACCTTGAATCCGAGTTAAGTCCCTTGTGTGCTGTGCTCCCTTGGGTGGAAGCAGAACTGCAGACCCTTTGATGGAACCTGAGTGGCAGAAGGGTCATCAGAGGTTGTGGCCTCTAAAAGACTCTCCAGTTTACAGATGGGGAAACTGAGGCTGGAGAGAGGGAGCCCTGCCCGGAGCCGCACAGCTAGCATTGAGTAGACACTACCTGGGAACTGGACCCAGGTGTGCCCCCTTCTGACCAGGGCAGGAGCCACCAGTGTGGGCTTCAGGGAAAGTCACTCTCTGGTGACCTGCACCAGGAGCTGGGACCACAGAAGGGGATGAGGGGAGAGAGAGAGAGGGCAGCTCTATGCAGATGGCATCTCCTTTCTCCCAGGAGCCACACTCCCCTTCACAGTGCGGGCCACTGGAGGTAATTCTGACCAGCGGCTCCAACTCAGGCCGAGCGCCAGGAACTCTGAGATGCATTTAACAACACAGTGGCCAGGCCCGGGTGCACTGGGTGCCCAGCTGCCTCCGAGAACCCCTGATGGAGACGAGGAGGCAGAGGCCCTGGGATCAGGAGATGCGTCCAGCTCACCCCTCAGTGCCTTCCTCTGAAAGTGCCGTGGGGGCACTGCAGAGGCTTGTGAACGTTAGCATCCTGGAACTCCAGGCCACACTGCAGTGAGGCACAGACCCAACATCAAACTTCAGCTGTGGGTGAGAAGCCTCTGGCTTGGGACTGACTCTGAGTCGTCCAACCGTATGCACACATGGGCTATCGCCGCCGATGGCTGCCCTGGATGGTCAGGGATCGCGTCACCAGCCAGCATCCATCTGCAGCATGCAGGCTCGGGGAGTGGGGAGCTGCCTCTGATCAGGCTTCGCTGCAGGGCCTGGCTTTTCTGCTCAGCTGGCCTCCAGTCTCCAGCCGCGCCTGGGCCCCTGCTGGCCGAGGGTGTTCCGCATCCATTAGACAAAGCCAACCCTGGCCAGGGGCCTCCACGTGGGTGAGGCATCGGGAAAGAGCTGATTCTCGCTGATTTACCCACTCACTCGCTTGCTCCGGAGTTTCTGTTCTTAGGTTAGGTTTTAGTCCACTGGGCTTGTGCATGGAGCAGGGAGGGTTCCTGACTTTCCCTCCTCGGAGATCTTTCACCCAAGTGCAGCTGAGAAGGTTGAGCCTTTCCCCTACTGGTTTGAAATCCCGCCCTTAGCATGTGCTACCTCTGTCATTTATCTTTTTGTTGGTTCCCTTGCCAATATTGAGTTGTTTTAATTATTATGGCCTTAAAGTTGATAGGTTGATTTGCCATAGCATAGTAAGACTCCTTCAGTAATTTCTCTTTGACTTGCTTCAATTTTCTTCTCATTATCCACCTTTTTTTTTTTTTTTTTGTCAGAATCTTGCTCTGTTGCCCAGGCTGGAGTGCAGTGGCACAATCTCAGCTCACTGCAACCTCCGCCTCCCAAGTTCAAGCAATTCTCTGCCTCAGCCTCCCGAGCAGCTGGGATTACAGGCATGCGCCACCACGCCTGGCTAATTTTTATATTTTTAGTAGAGACGGGGTTTCGCCATGTTGGCCAGGCTGGTCTTGAACTCTTGACCTCAGGTGATCCATCCTCCTCGGCCTCCCGAAGTGCTAGGATTACAGGTGTGAGCCACCGCACCCAGCCGTATTAATGTTACTTAGATTTTCACTTTTTATGTATGTATTTAAGTTTAATTTTTTTTTTTTTTTTTTTTGAGACAGAGTCTCACTCTGGCACCCAGGCTGGAGTGCAGTGGCTCAATCTCGGCTCACTGCAAGCTCCGCCTCCCGGGTTCACGCCATTCTCCTGCCTCAGCCTCTCCGAGTAGCTGGGACTACAGGCGCCCGCCACCACGCCCGGCTAATTTTCTGTATTTTTTAGTAGAGACGGGGTTTCACCGTGGTCTCGATCTCCTGACCTCGTGATCCGCCCGCCTCGGCCTCCCAAAGTGCTGGGATTACAAGCGTGAGCCACCGCGCCCGGCCTAATTTTAAATATTTTGTTTCTATAGTTATATCCTGTTGTCATTTTCAAAGAGCCAATCTTTTTTTTTTTTTCCTAAGTCTAATTTTTGTTTATTTTCTATTTCATGACTTGGGGTTTTGCCTTAATCCCTTTATGCCGCCCTGTTGAATCGTGTTGTTGTTCATCGTTTAGATTCTGAGGTTGAACATAGAGGCCAATCATTTCCAACCTTTCCTGAATTCGTATCAATGCCTTTAAGCTTGAACTTCCCTCTCACAGCACAGCGGCTGCATCCCCTTGGTTTTGATAAAGGGCATTCTCATTTTCATTCATTTCTAGAAAGAGTGCAACTTCAGTTATATTTCTTCATTTAATCTAGTAAGTTTTTTAACTTCCAAGGCATTAGACGTTTTTTTCTTGACCACACTTTTCTTGTTTAATTTTTGTTTTATCGCTTTAGGCTCAGAGAACAATAACTTGTACAATTTCTTCTTTGAATAGTTCATTGGTATTTTGAGGGGCTCTCTGCCTGGTTATGTCAACGCTCGTGGGCTTTTGAGAATGACCCGCAGTGAGGGTTCCGGCAGGAAACCTCTTGCTATGCTCCAGGGGCACAGCTGCAGACAGCTTGGTGACACGCTGCTTACACAGGTGTGGACAGGGCTGAGGACCCACCAAGGGAGGTGTGGGTGGCGTTGGGGTCTTTGCCAGTGCTGGAGAGCATGAGGAGGGAGCCACTGGTGGAACTGGACAGTGACAGTCAGAAAGTGAAGCGTTCAGCAAGAGGGCAGCCTGTCTGGGGTGATCTGAAAAGTTGGGGCCAGGAGGATCAGCCCCCTCCCTCTTTACCCTCTCCTCCTGCTCTCCAGCCCTGGCAGTCTCTCCTACTGGCTGAAGCCAGAATAGAATCTGGAGAGGCCACCCTCCCAGGACACAGGGGCAGGGACAGGCTGAGGAGGCAGGAGTAGGTCTGCAGGGGGGAGAAGTGCACCCAGCACACCCTGGGCACCTCCATGGCGTGAGGTCCCTGTCTTCCCCGTACTTGTGTAAGTGTCTGTCATCAGAAAGATGGCAGGTTGCCCTGGGCAGGACTGTGTCTTACTCAGTTCCATCCCTGCCAGCATCTAGCACTGTGGTCAAGTCCTCTACATGCTGTCCCCAGAGAACCTCTAGTCCCCAGCCTCCTGCTCTGTGTGTAGGCTGACAGCAGAATCCAGGCCCAAGTCACTGGGGAGCACCCAATTTGCTTCCTCTCTTCCTCAGCTAAGGGTGAGCAGCAGGGGTGACCCCAGCTATTAGCCCCACCTAGCAAACAGCACAGCGGCCCTACAGAGGGGCAGCCCTTCCCACTGCCATGCTGCAGCTCCAGACACAGAGGAAGCTCAGGGCTTCCAGGATCTCTGTGGATGAACAGATGAGGGAAAACTGGAGGCACTGGGAGCAGCAAAAGCAGAGGGGTAGGGGACTCAGACTGACGTGTCAACAGCCAACACTTCCTTCTGGTCCTGGTCCGGGAGCAGCTGCCTGCTGACACGGCTGCGCTACGATGGGATCTGGCCCCAGCCCAGTTGCTGCCGGCCAGACACTGAGTCAGCACCCGGCTGTCCAGTGCGCCACGAGCAGATCCCGGCAGAGCTGCCCACGCTGTGCAGATCCCCGGTGGGCCTCCCAGGCCAGAGCCCGGGG
The DNA here is from genome assembly GCF_006542625.1 of Nomascus leucogenys. Taxonomy (NCBI): domain Eukaryota; kingdom Metazoa; phylum Chordata; class Mammalia; order Primates; family Hylobatidae; genus Nomascus; species Nomascus leucogenys. The sequence continues at coordinate 141,182,646 of NC_044402.1, read as the reverse complement.
ACCCATTCACTTGGGGCCCTACCAGTCCCTACCCTTGGTTGGCTGGGGGCTGCCCAGCCTGGGCCCCACCCACCCAGGGCTCCGGTTTCTGAGTCCGGGGCCCAGCAAAGCCCTTTCCTGCCGGTTATTTCACTCCTTCCTGAAATGGGATCATGACCCTGGTCCTACCTCTGAGTGATTCTGATGTGAGATTAGGGATTGTGCAGGGATGGGGGTGTGATCCTGCAATGACGGACTCCTAGGCCTCCTCCCAGCCCCGCAGAGTCCAAATCCCCAAGGCAGGGGCTGAGGAGGGCGAGGCTAACAGAGCCCAGACCTCCTGAGGGTCCTGAGCATCTGGGGCCTCCTGGCTCTCGTGACTTCACATCCTGGCCTCTTCCCACCCACTGGAGCTCTGAGGGTCTCAGCCTCTTCCCACTTGACATCTTTCTTTTCTTTTCTTTTCTTTTCTTTCTTTTCTTTTCGTTTCCTTCCTTCCTTCCTTCCTTCCTTCCTTCCTTCCTTCCTTCCTTTCTTTTTTCACGGAATCTTGCTCTGTCGCCCAGGCTGGAGTGTAGTGGCGGGGTCTCGGCTCACTGTAAGCTCTGCCTCCTGGGTTCACGCCATTCTCCTGCCTCAGCCTCCCGAGTAGCTGGGACTACAGGCGCCCACTACAACGCCCGGCTAATTTTTTGTATTTTTAGTAGAGACGGGGTTTCACCATGTTAGCCAAGATGGTCTCGATCTTCTGACCTTGTGATCCTCCTGCCTTGGCCTCCCAAAGTGCTGGGATTACAAGCGTGAGCCACCACGCCTGGCCCTCTTTCTTTCCCACTCGTGAGTGGATACATATACACACAGACACACACACACACACACACACACACACACCACACACACACACGCCCCTTCCCAACAAACTGTCCCAAACCTAATGTGGATAAATACAGAATGTGGTGCAAAGTGTCTCCAAAAACGCAACAAGCCTCGGCCTCCTTGTCTGTCCACTGCACTGAGACCTCCAGGTCTGGGAGTTCCCTGTGGTGTGAAGGGCACCTGTGTCATTTGCCGCCCAAGCCGGGCACTGTGAGAGTGAAAGGGGGCATGGGCACAAAAGTACAAGTCAGGACTGTCCTGCTGGGCATGGACACGGGGTCACCCTCAGCAGCCCCAGGGTCAGAAACTGGCGCAACTATCTTCAGAAATTCCATGTGGGTGCAATTAATCATGGCTCCTCTTCACCCTCTTCCCCTCAGGATGACCCAGTTTTGGGTTTGGTCCTCAAGAGTCTCCAATAAACGTCTTCACCAGACCTGTTTCCTGGGGCAAAAACCTGGTTGTTTATTTCTCTTTATGACTTCTATAAACGTTTGGATTTTCAGGAGAAAAACAAGAAATAGGGAGTGGACACTTGTTCTTCCAGCAAAGGAATGGGAAGGGCCGTTCATCTGGCATCCTCTGTCCTGTGTCCTTGTCCTGACTCCCTTCTGAGCCTCAATTTCTCCATCCATAAAATGGGGAGGAGGCCTGGACCCCAGACCCAAGCACAGAGTAATGATTTTGAGAACATGCGTCCACTAAAACAGGATGGAACAAAAACACGGTCACTGTGGGTGAGCATTTGGAAGTGTGCAAGGAGGAAATGCTGCTTTGCATCTTCTCTCTGCCCATCTGATTCTCCGGCAGGCAAGAGGTGATCATAGCCAGGACTTCTCCTGATTGATGGCTGCCCACACCAGGGGTCCCAGGGCCCAGCCACACACAGAACCACTTGGCGTGCTTAACTAGGAGCCCCCATAACTCACGGAGAACAATGGAGTCAGGATCTCTGAGGGGTACAGCAGGGTGATTCTGATCTGCAGCCAGGGTGGGAACCCTGGGTTCGAAGGTACTACCAGCCTCCATGGCTGAGCTGGGTGGAAGCTGTTTATGAATGATGAGGATTTGGGAGGGGTGGGCTTGAGTGGGGAGAGGTCATCGCCAAGGCTTAACATTAGTGCAGATAGAGGCTGATCTCATGCCTCCATTGGTGAAAAGCCAAGCTGGGGGCTTCCTACCAGGGAACCTGCTTCCTCCCATCCTCTAAGCACTGCCTTGCTCTGGCCCCAGAGAAGCTACTGGAGTTGGGGGAAGGGTATTCAGCCAAAGACCTGGCTTAAGTCAATCTAGAGCATCCTCTGACCCTCAGGGGCCTTTTCAAGTGTCTCAGCCTTGGTGTCTTCATTTGCAAGATGGGGGTGACAATTGTGCCTCCTTGTGCCCTCTGTGGGTGCGAGTAAACTCAGTTCAGCTATTCAAAAGTAAGCATTTTGGCCAGGTGTGGTGGCTCACACCTGTAATACCAGCACTTTGCAAGGCCGAGGCAGGTGGATCGCTTGAGGTCAGGAGTTCAAGACCAGCCTGGACAATATGGTAAAACCCCATCTCTACTAAAATACAAAAATTAGCTGGGCACCTGTAATCCCAGATACTCAGGAGGCTGAGGCAGGATAATTGCTTGAACCCGGGAGGTGGAGGTTGCAGTGAGTCAGGATTGCACCACTGCACTCCAGTCTGGGCGACAAGCGAGACTCTATCTCAAAAAAACTCCCCAAAACCAAAAACCAGAAACCAAAAAACCAAAAGTAAGCACTTGACAAATTCCACAGCACGGATTTGGATGGCAGGGAGGGTCAGGGTTACTGGGGAGAGCCTGGGCAGGTGTCTGCAGGCTGGGATGGTGGGAAGGGTCAGGGTTACTGGGGAGAGCTGGGGCAGGTGTCTGCAGGCTGGGATGGTGGGAAGGGTCAGGGTTACTGGGGAGAGCTGGGGCAGGTGTCTGCGGGCTGGGATGGTGGGAAGGGTCAGGGTTACTGGGGAGAGCTGGGGCAGGTGTCTGTGGGCTGGGATGGTGGGAAGGGTCAGGGTTACTGGGGAGAGCTGGGGCAGGTGTCTGCGGGCTGGGATGGTGGGAAGGGTCAGGGTTACTGGGGAGAGCTGGGGCAGGTGTCTGTGGGCTGGGCCTGAGCTTCTGCCTGGCTGCCCCTGTGCTGCAGTGTGCTCTGCCTGCTCCTCACCCAGGTCCCCGGCTCCACTGCAAGAGCTGGGCCGTGACCAGGGCTCTGCTGGGCCTCCTTTCCCTGGACCCAGGCCAGTGGCTGATGTCCTGTCTCCACCCCATCACCACAGCCACAGAGCATGCGGCAAACCTGCTGACACCACTGCTGAGGTTCCTGGATCTCTGGGGAGTCTGCGCTGCACCCCAGGCCGTGAGCTAGGCCAGCTCCCGCCCACTGTGGAGGGGTGGACACAGCCTGGTTAAGCATTCACCATGCCCTGACAGCCATTGTTTATTGGACACAATTTACCCGCCATGAAATTGATGGGTAATCACTTCACATTCCACAAACGGAGAGGCTGGGGCTCAAAGAGATGAATGACCACCCGGGTTCGAAAGTTAGTGAGGGACAGAGCCAGGATTTCATTCCAGCAGCCAGTTCTCGGACAACTTCACTGCTATTGTCTCATTGACATTCTCTTCCCTAAACCTGAGGACTGCAGCGTCCCCACTGTACACCTGACCCCGAGACTCTCAGAGACAGGGTGCACAGAGCAAAACAGGCGGGGATGAAACAAATGAAACCCCGACCCCACCCTTGGGGCGTCTGCTGTGAGAGCCCTGCCTGGACCCAGCTCCCCTCCTGGCCCTGCCCTTCCAGGCTTCCCAGGCCCGAGGGGTTCCGTGGGGGGCAGCGTCTTCCTGACCTGCCATCCTGGTGTCCACAGAGCCCCCCGGGCTGACCCCAGGTGACCCCTTTGCCCACCTTGGCCCCCAGTCCGTCCTGTAAGGCAGAAAGTCTTCATGGAGGAGGGGAAAGAGGCATCCCAACAGGGCTTTGGAGGATGGGATTCTTCGGTTTTAGGGAAAGGCTGCAAAAGCTGCAGTGAAGATGTGACTACACGGTGGGCAAGGCCTGTCATGGTGCCCCTGAGCAGGCGCCTGGAGGGGATCTGCGAGGACCAGGTGGGCAGTGGGGCCTCAGCCTGATAGGAAGCTCTGTGGGAATGGGATCCAGGGTCTATGCAGGAACACCGTCCACAGGTCACCCTGGGAGCCGTCTGAGCAAAGCTGGGATGCAAAGGGTCCTGCCTAGGCCAGCAGGATTCTGCCTGGACATTAGTGCGTCAGCTTGGAGCTAGTCCCTCCCAGCGTTTTTCTATCTGGGCCTCAGTTTCCCCATTTGTAACATGCAGTTTACCGTCCCAAAGGGCCTTCCAACTCAATCTATGTGGCTGGACCCCAACCCCACCGCGGTGCAGCGTGAGCCCACGGAGCCCCCCACGGCTTGGCCGCACTTCAGGGTCCGGGCGCAGGACCCCACGAGCCGCTCTCACTGCAACCGGGGAGGCCCCGCACAGGCCGCAGGCGCCCAGCCGCCATCGTCTAGTCCCACAGGATGCGCGCCCTAGCTCAGCGCGCCCCGCGGGACCCGCCCGCCGTTGCTGTGGCAACGCTGCTACTGTGAGGCTAGCGAAGCCGGCAACCCGGCAGCGGAGGGAGGAGGTTGCCACCGCAACCAGGGCGCGCCACCAGCAGGGCGAGGTCTCCTGCGGGGCGGGGTCTCCAGCGGGGCGGGGCCTACAGCGGAGCGGGGCCCATAGCAGGCGGGGCCTACAGCGGGGCAGGGGCGGGGACGGGGCCCCATGGAACCTCGGAGCCGCGCGGGCTGCTGGCGGCTTCTTCCCAGACTGCTGGGCTGTTGCAGTTCCACACCCTGGGGTTCCACCCAACGCCTTGGCCTGGGACTTCATAATTCACCTCTTTTAAGATAACCTGTCTTTTCACTGTTTTGTCTCTGGTGTTCTGCAGACTTGCTTTTATTTGCTATTGGGGCTCTTATTGATTCCTAATCTGAGCGCTTCTGTCTTAGGCAATTCTGGAAAATTCTAAGCCAATATTTCTTCGAATATTGTTTCAGTGCCTTTCCGTCCCTTCTGGAATTCCGCGAATTGTTCTCCAGCGCAGGTCAGGGCATCCCCCGGCTCCGGCTCTTGGCCCGACCCCACCCTCGTGGCGTCTCTGCTGTGGGCTCCCTGCCTGGACCCAGCTCCCCTCCAGGCCCTGCCTTTCCAGGCTTCCCAGGCCCGAGGGGGACCGTGGCGGGCAGCGTCTTCCTGACCTGCCATCCTGGTGTCCACAGAGCCCCCCGGACTGACCCCAGGTGACCCTTTGCCCACCTCGGCACCCCCGCCATCCGCCCATCCCGGCCGAGTTGCTGCCTGGACGTCACAGCCCATCCGTCCCCAGCGCTGAGACTGGCTGCGGCCGCCTCTCAGTGTGGCACTTGCGGGTCGTACTTTTCTGTGTAAAAAGCTGGTTTCTGTATTTTAAATTTTGTGATATATTTTTTCTACAATTTATTTTTATTAGGTGGAACCATTTAAAATTACCACTTCTGTAGGTCAAAAGTAGACATCAGTAATTTGATGTGATTTAACCTAATATTATTTCCACATTCGTTTATCTAGAAGTCTACAGCTCTGATAGGATTTTAAAAACGTTTTCCCTAATGTAATATTTATTAGTAGTGTAGATTCAGAATGATACAAAAGAAAGTAAAATATGAAGGCATCTTACTCTCTAACTCCAGTGGTGTAAAAAGTTACACCTAAGATTAAAAAATTCAAATCATATACACAGAAAGAGGATATATTTAAAAAGAAAGAAGTGAATGCCTTCTCAACAACCCCCACCAACAGTCACCCCCAGCCATGACAAAGGCTGCCAACAGTTTCTCGTGATTCTTTTCAGTGAAAAAAACGGGATGGGGGGTTACATTGTGCACACTCTTCTGTGTCCCTTCTAAACAATTTAATAACAAATTCCAGTCATCTTCCCCCATCAGCACATACTTTTGAGACTCCTTTATTTTAGATGCTTTGGAGAAATCACTCCTGTATATGCCCCAGTCCATTTAGCCCGTGCCCGTGGGCGAACACCTTGATATTTTTTATTTTATTTTTTTGAAACAGAGTCTCACTCTGTTGCCCAGGCTGGAAGGCAGTGATACCATCTTGGCTCACTGCAACCTCTGCCTCCTGGGTTCAAGCGATTCTCCTGCCTCAGCCTGCCGAGTAGCTGAGATTACAGGCACGCGCCACCACACCTGGCTAATTTGTTTGTATTTTTAGTAGAGACAGGGTTTCACCTTGTTGGCCAGGCTGGTCTCGAACTCCTGACCTCAGGTGATCTGCCCACCTCGGCCTCCCAAAGTGCTGAGATTACAAGCATGAGCCACCGCACCCGGTTGATAATGTCGTTTTTAAATCCATATTGTGATCAATATTCTTGCCTATTTATGTTGGCAAATTTTTGTGTGTGTACATAACAGGCAAATTGCTAGCCATGGAATTACTGAATTGAGGGTAGGAGTACATTAACGCAGGTGCATTTTGACAAACTGCTGTCCAGAAACATTGCAGTCCTTGCCCTGGACACCGCCATGGCACATTTTCCCATGGGCTGGCCACACTGGACATTACTAGACATCTTAATTGCATGAAGCTTGATGGTCAAAAAACAACCCAACCCCACTGTTTTTGTTTTGTTTTGTTTTGTTTGAGATGGAATTTTGCTCTTGTTTCCCAGGCTGGAGTGCAATGGCGTGATCTTGGCTCACCGCAACTCCGCCTGCCGGGTTCAAGCGATTCTCCTGTCTCAGCCTCCCGAGTAGCTGGGATTACAGGCATGCGCCACCGCACCTGGCTAATTTTGTATTTTTAGTAGAGACCGGGCTTCTCCATGTTGGTCAGGCTGGTCTCCAACTCCCGATCTCAGATAATCCGCCTGCCTCGGCCTCCCAAAGTGCTGGCGTTACAGGCACCGCGTCCAGCCAACAACACTACTGCTTTGCTGTGCACTTCGTTAACCGTGACCATATTTTCCCTGCTATTGGCCCATTCTCTTTCTGTTTTTCCTTCTGCAAACTGTCCCTTTGTAGTCTCTTTCCTTCTCTGGGGTCATCACTCAGATTGTTTGCTGTGGGTTTGCAGAGCTCCTTACACTGTCGGAAATCCCTGCATCTTCATAAGCGTGGAAATAATTTTCCCAGTGTGGGGCTGGGATTTCAATTTGGCTTATGGTGTTGGGCCATAGAGATGCTGGGGTTTTTGTGGAGTCCTTATCTTTTCAGCGGGCTCAGGTGATGTGTCACTCTTTCTCCACTCCAAGAGACTGCACACGGCCACCGCGTTTCATCCCAGCCCCCTAAGGTTTTGTTTTCACAAATTAATATTGATTCCCTTGGGAATTTGTCTTGATGTCACTCACATGTCAGGTGGGGATCCAGCTCTATATTTTCCCACAGTATCTGACACTAGTTATTAAATGATCTATTTCCCCAAAATTATTTGAAAGGACACCTTTTATCATAAAATTTTGATCTGTTTCTTCTTCAACACTGGCATCTTTTTAATTAAGAGAATTTCGTACTATGTTTTAGTGTCTTATAGGGCAGATTCTCCTCATTCTTCTTTTTAACACATTTCCTGGTTAGTCTTGCATGTTCGTGTTTCCATGTGAACTTCTGTTGCTATTTTAATTGCATGGAATGTGTAGTTTTAATTTAGAGAAAACTAGCTCTTTTACAATACTGCCTCTTCCAAAAACATGCTATGCTTTTCCACTAATTTACCTCTTCTCAGTGGATTTTCAAAATTTTCTATATAATTTCCTTATGAATGAGAAAACTGTACATTTCTTATTTCCTGGCATTGTATTTATTCTTATTTTTATTTTATGTATTCTTTATTTACGTATGTGTTCTGGCAAGTTTTGATTGCCATTATGATTGGACTCCTCCATTATAGGTTCTAACTGGTCATTGTTTTGTGGAAACTGTTGCCTTCTTGGTGACAATTTTTCTTATCAGCTCCTAACTTAAAAAAAACTTAAAAAATATTTCTATAACTTTAGGGGTACAGATGTTTTTGTTTTGTTTTGTTTGAGACAGAGTCTCACTCTATCGCCCAGGCTGGAGTGCAATGGCGCAATCTTGGCTCACTGCAACCTCTGCCTCCTGGGTTCAAGCGATTCTCCCGACTAGATTCAGCTACTTTCCTGAATAGCTGGGATTACAGGCATCCACCATTATGCCTGGCTAAGTTTTGTATTTTTGTAGAGACGGGGTTTCACCATGTCGTCCAGGCTGGTCTTGAACTCCTGACCTCAGGTAATCCACCTGCCTCGGCTTCCCAAAGTGCTGGGATTATGGATATGAGCCACGGTGCCTAGCCTACAGGTGGTTTTGTACAGTGGTGAAGTCTGGGCTTTCAATGAACTCCTCACCTGAAAAGTGTACATTGTATCCAATATGTAGTTTTTCATCCTGTTCCCCATTCTCATCTTTCTCGCTTCGGAGTCTCCAGTGCCCATCATACCACTCGATTTGCTTTTGTGTACCTATAGCTTAGCTTCCACTTATAAGTGAGACATACAGTATTTGGTTTTCCATTCCTGAGTTACTTCCGTTAGGATAATGGCCTCCAGTTCCATCCAAATTTCTGCAAAAGGCATTATTTCCTTCGTGTTATGGTTGAGTACTCTTCCATGGTGTATATATACAATACTTTCTTTATCCATTCATTAGTTGATGGGCACTTAGGTTGAGTCCTTATCTTTGGAATTGTGATTTGTGCTGCAATAAACATGTATATTGATAGTTTAAAAAAAATTGTATAATGACTTTCTTTTGAGTAGATACCCCATGCTGGGATTGCTGGACTGAATGGTGGTTCTACTTTTCATTCTTTGAGAAATCGCCATACTGTTTTCCACAGCGGTGGTACTAATTTACATTCCCATCAGCTGTGGGTAAAGAATTCCCTTCTCACCACATCCGTGCCAACATCTATTTTTTTTTTTTACTTTTTAATAATGCCATTTCCTAACTTATTGTTCCCTATAGCTTGTCACTCATCCCTTAAGTTTTCTAGATAGATGATTATATCATCTACAAATAATAACTTTGTTTCTTCCATGCTAATATTTTAACCTGCTATTTAAATAGGAAAAAACAGCTGTTTATTCCCTGTACTGAACACTTGATACCAAATGTGAGGCTTATTTTCTCCACATCATCCAATTATCCAACTCTTCTGACACCAACTGGGTGTTCTACAATTTAGTGATGACACTAATTAGGTGGAATTAGCGCAGACCCCGCCGGTTAAGGACTTGGCCTCTGAAGACCGCCCCCACTTCAGGTGCCAGTTGAAAGTGGTGAGTCCTGGGTTACCCACACTTACGTTCAACTTGGCTACAAATCAGAAGCTTCCAGGATCCTCTCCTCAGGCTCAGTAATTTGCTGACAGCTCACAGAATTCAGAGAAACATTTGCATGTACTGGATTATTACGGAGGACCTGTCAGGGACACAGATGAACGGCCACATGGAGAGGGATGCAGGCAGGGTCTAGAAGGGCTCTGAATGCAGGAGCCTCTGTTCCCGTGGAGTGGAGGGCACCACCTTCCTGGCACGTGGGTGTGTTCACCAGCCCAGAAGCTCTGCAAACCCTGTCCTTTAGGGATTTTTATGAAGACTTCCTGTGCTGGTCTGTTCCGGCTGCTAAAACAGAACACCTCAGACTGGATAATTGATAAACAACAGAAATTTATTGCTTATCATTCTGGAGGCTGGGAAGTCCAAGATCAAGGCACCAGCAGATATGGCATCTGATGAGGGCCTGTTCCTCGTGGATGGTGCCTTCTATGGGTCCTCCCCTGGTGGAGGGCAGAAGGGGCTCCTCAAACTCTTTAACAAGGGTACTAATTCTGTGTGTGACAGCTCCATCCTCGTTACTCAGTCACCTCCTAAGGGTCCCACCTCTTAATACAATCACATTGGGGATTAAACTCCAACACATGAATTGAGGGAGGACACCAGCATTCGGACCATGGCACTTCATCACACAGCCTGACTTGCTGCTCGGCTGCCAGCCTTTCTCCTCTCCCCAGAGGGTGAGGGGGTGGGGCTGAAAGTTCCAAGATTTTAATTATGGCTTAATCTTTCTGGTGACCAGCCCCCATCCTGAAGCTATCCAGGAACCTACCACGAGTCACTTAATTAGAACAAAAGACGTTCCTATCCCCCAGGAAAGCCCGAAGGATTTAGGATCTCTCTGTCATGACCTGAGGTCCTGGAACCAAATATTTGGTCTAGGAAGCAAATATTAGAACAAAGGATGGTCCTAGCACCCCATCACTTAGGAAACTACAAGCATTTTAGGAATGCAGTGTCAGAAACTGAGGGCAAAGACCAAATATGTATTTATGTCACATATTTTCTTCTCTTTTTTAATTGCATAGGCGGATACTTCTAAATGCAACGGAGGTGAGAATGCACATCCTTCATTGTAATGAGGCTTTCTCTGTTGTTTCACCAGGTCAGCTATCGTTTATATAGGGCTTATGGTGTGTCCAGCCCTCGTCTCAGCATTTTACACATTAATTCATCGAATCCTCATCACTGCTGTATGAGGTTGGTACAGCTTTTATTCCAGCTGCAGAAGAGGTCACGGGCACAGGGGGCTAATGAACTTGCCCAGAGTCATGCAACTGATGGGCATGAAGGTGCCTGCTGCCCTGGGCTGCCCCTTGGCTGGACTCATCCACCAAGACCCTGCAGGGCTGCTCCCTCCTCAGGTGAAGGAAGAAGCCACATTTCCCTAAAGGGTGTGGTTGTTTTCTTTTTAACTAGAAATAGATGGCTTCTTGGTCAAATGCCTTTTCAACATCTATTAAAATCACCCCATTTTTTAATACTATAACTTCCTAAAATGAATGATCATATTCATGCCATCCCTAATACCGTACCACACTTGTATTTTTGAGAAGAATTTAGTCATGTTACAGGATCATTCTAATGTACTGCTGAATTCTATCTGGTTGTGTTAGCAATTTTTGCATTCGTCTTGCTGCGAAATTGGTTTGTGGTCTTCCATTTTGGGCTCTCTCTGCCAGGTTTTGGCATCAGTGTCATGCTGGCTTCACAACAAGAACTTCATCAGTCTCCTTTTCATAGCTATGGGTCACTTTAAGTAATATGAGAGCAGTCTAGATTTTTTAAGCTTAAAAGTCTGAAATTACCTGGGCCCAGGCCTGCAAGGTGGCTGCTTTTTGAAAACTTCTTCCATGTTACTGATTTATTTGGGGGTGGACAAAGCCTGCTCCTCAACAAGAGGCCAGCAGGCAGGGCCCCGGGGTGACCAGCATTCCTGGACAATGCCACTCCTACCCTTGGCCACTTGGACAGCTTGTATCCTCTGAGTGTGTGCAGAGAGGGCAGTGGGGGTGAGTCCTCAGTGCAGTTGTGGGGGCACTAATGTGAGAAAGTCTTGATCTAGTCTATTGGAGGGTGGGGTTCAGAGTGTTGGTCCTGTCCTGCATCCCTGTACTCTGACCTCAGGAAGTGGGAACCGAGCAGGGATAGCAGAGGCAAGCCCCAGAGCTTGTCACATGCTGATCTGCCTTTAATTTTTCTGTTTAGAAGTTGAGAAATGATCGAGTATTCAAAGAAAAACAATGAGATTGAAAGAAGGGAAAGGAGGAAGAGGAGGAGGGAAGATGAAGGGGGGAGGGGGGAAGAAAGGGTTGAAATTGACAGCCTCCACCACTGGGTCTGTGAGCTGCGTCACAGCAGGTGGCCCCGCGCTCTTGGCTTGATGCTCTGCTGTCACTGGCCCAAGATCCTTAATAATTTCGTCTTTTGTGTTTTGTGGTGCCGATGGCATATTGGGGCAGGTGCAGAGGAGACGCACAGATCTCTGCCTGCTCCTGCAGCCCCATCCCGATCTAGTGTTCACAGTGCCACGGAATGGAGTTCAGCAAGATTCACTCCAGTGCCAGGCAGAGCAGGTCATGCCTGCAGCCCAGTGGGCGGTGGCATGAGACAGCCTAGAAAGGCCACGCTTTCCATTTGAACCAGAACTTGTTCCAAATACAGAAAGGGGGCAATGGTGTTCTAAGGAACACAAAGGACATGGGACCCCTGTTGTATCTTTTCTTACTCATTTTACTTCCCTGTATTAGCCGAGCACTTTCACTGAAATGGTGGCATGGAAGGAAAGGGAAAGACACGAAGACCCAGAGTTCTCCTTTTATCCCTCCTTCCTCATCAGTAAGCGGGAGGCAGAGAGTGTTGGTGCCAGCATCGAGAAGTGAAATAGAAGCAGGCAAGTGAGTAGTGTGCATGGTTTTCATTGTTCTGGTAAGAACAGAAAACACACGCAGATGAACTAGGAAATATGAGCTGTGTAATTTCAGTGATTCGGTGTATGAGTTGAAAGCTCTTCTATCTGCATTTAAAACTGGCATTCTACGATAGAAAGCTGAGGAGTAAAATTCATGCTAGCAATTTAAAATTTTAATTTTTCTTTACTTAGAATGGCATTAAATTGCAAGAAAACACCATGGCTAATCAAGAGAGCCTGGGGAATGGAGGAAGAGGTTTGTATTTTTAGCACCTTTAACTGCACTTTGCCAGGCTTTTGAACAAGGCGCCTTTATTTCATTTTGCATGGGGCCCCACATGTTCTGTTACTGGGCCTTTTCCTACTGGAAAAATAGATGAGGTCTGTGAAGTGGGTGGAGGCTGCAGCCAGCGCAAGGGGGACCAGCAGGAGAGACACAGTTTAGTCCTGCTCTCCTGCCCTTCTTGGGATGGCCTGGACCACAGGAAGCCATCACGGGAACTGTTAGGGAGCTGCGAGGTCCTCCTGGGTGGGACAGCGCTGGAGACAACAGAGAGCTGTCCAGAGAGCCTCCTCTCGGATGCCACAGCATGATGCAGCACAAGGTAGGGAAGTGGCTCCTCCTCTGTGGGCTCTGGAGAGGGAAGCAGCAAGGAGTGGTGATCAGTTTCAGGAAGGAGCCTGCACTCCAGACCTTCCCTGCATGGGCCTGGCTTCTGTGCCTCCCCACTGCAGGCTGCCAGTAGAGCAGCTGCTGTCCCGACACCATTGGGTGCTCACAGGCCAGAGTCACTCGACGCCCAAGGAATATGGCCAGCTGGAGAGAAAAACATGCTCCCTGGGGATCCATGTCAGTCCACGTCTCTGTGGCATTAGAGGAGGGGCAAGGGGTGATTGGGAGTAAGCCCATGCAGGATAGAGGGGAGGGAGCAGGTGCAGGCAGAAGAGCTTCAGATCCTGAGGTAGGTCTGAGTCCTGTGAAAGAGACAGGGAAGGAAGGGGCTTGGGTAGGAAGAGTCTCAGACTGCAGTCCCCTTCCCAGAAACTTTCGGCCAAGCTGATGGGTGTCCCTGATAAAGCTGCCCGTCGGAGGGGTCTTGAGTGGGACAGAGGGGCCAGCACTGGTATCTCAGACTCTGTCTTTGATGAGGAGCAGTCAGGGAACAGGCGGCAAAGCTTAGTCTTGATATAACAGTAATTGCTGTAAATGTAAGTGGGTTAAATTCCAATTAAAAGACAGAAACAGATCAGATTTAAAAATTTAAACAATGGGTTGCCTGAAAGAGATATGCTTTAAAAAGATACAAAAAGCTTAAAATAAGAAAGTTGGCAAAACACATAGCAGGCAAGTATGAACCAAAGAAAACTGGATTGACATGTAATGTATGACATTCAAATTTAAGGCAAAAAATTAAAAAAACTCCAAATACCAGACAAAGAAGGGCACACATACATATGGGTGCAAGGAGTCACAGAATGATAATGCATGTCTATCAAAATCATTCTAATATCTAAAAATATGGCCACAATACACAGCAAGCAACATGTGCCAGAACTGCTGGGAGAAGCAGATATTTTAACAATTCTAACAGGAGATTTTAAAAAATAACAAGCATAGTTCACATTGACAAAAATTAGCAGAAATCTCCAAATCCTGATCAAAATGATTAATAACCTTAAAAAACTTTTCTTTCTGGGATCTTACCTTACTGAGTCAAGAATTAATAATTTTGAACTATTACATAATATAGAGAACTCTCTGCCCATCAAGCAGAGAATACAACCATTTTGAACACATGTAGAACATGTATGAAATAGACTATGTGTTAGGACCTAAAGAAGCCTCAATGAATTCCAGAGGCACAGGGCCATGCAGACTGGGCTGCCAGTTTCTGTTTGTGCTTCTAAGTTCCCTTTGCCCATTCTTCAGGAGACCACCCGAAATGCACCATACTCCTTGGGTGCCCTGCCCTCCAGCTTCCCCTTGGGTTCAGCCAAAGCACTACCAGATCAGGGGAGGAGGGAGAGTGAGGTCCAGGGTTTGCTGCCCTGGCTCCCTTCCTAGGAAACTGGCTGGCTGCACCCCTCCACCTGAGCCTCTGCTTCTGCCCTCCCAGCTCCCTGCAGGCAGTAAGGCTGCAGTGCCACCAAGCCCTTGGGGCTCTCCGACCTGCTGCCCACACCTTTGTCAATAGTCTCTTTATCAAACGCTTCTCAAATTACCCAATTTGAGTGTTCCATCTGCTTCCTGCCAGGATCTTGACTGAATACAGACTTGTTCTCTGTCAATAATGCAATTAAATTAGAACCTGGTAACAAAAGGTTATAATTAAAGGAACACTATTGAAAAGTAAATAACATTATTAAATAACCCTGGGTTTAAAAGGAGATCATCAGGGACAGCAGAAAATATTAGATCTGAATGATAATGAAAACATTTTATGTCCAAATTTGTGAGACTCAGCCAAGACAGTCCTGTAGAAGGAATTTTGTAGCTTTTAATACAGTAGATCTATTGGAAAATCAGAAGGCTTAAAAAGGAGCTAAGCATTTGGTTCAAGACAGAGGAACAGATCGAATCCAAAGAACCACAAAGGAAGGAAATAATACAGAAGGATAGAAGCAAATGAAATAACCGGAAAGGCATCTAACAGAACTAAAAGTTGGAGCTCTGAAAATATTTAAAAATATTAAAAGAGAAAAATGCAAAAAACGAAATACAGGACAAGTGCAAGCCAGTAATCCCAGCACTTTGGGATGCCGAGGTGGGTGGATGGCTTGACCTCAGGAGTTTAAGACCAGCCTGTGCAACAGGGCAAAATCCTGTCTCTACAAAAAATGTGAAAGTTAGCTGGGCGTGGTGGCACACACCTGTAGTTCCAGCTACTAGGGAGGCTGAGGTGGGAGGATTGCTTGAGCTGGGGAGGTTGAGGCTGCAGTGAGCCAAGATGGCACCACTGCACTCCAACCTGGGAGACAGAGCAAGACCCTGTCAAAACAAACAAACAAACAAACAAAAAACCAAACAAAACCATAAAAAGCCAGAATACAAAGAAAAGAAGATATGCTAGTCATTTAAATATTAACGTGAAATAGATTAATTCCTAGAAAAATGTCTATTGCCTGGAGAAATAGAGAACTTGCCAGATTAAAAAGCATGAGGAAAACGGAGGTGATAAAGACCCCAGCCCCAGAAGCCCAGATGGTTTTATTGTTTCTGCCAGTGTTAGAAAGAACAATTGATTTCTCTTTCATGCCGGTGGTTCCAGGAAATAGTGAAGGAGGAGGAGCTGTCTAGCTGGTTTCGGCGGGGCTGGGAGTGGGGGGCCCGTTTCTTGCAGAAGTGGATGTGAATCTCCCCCAGCCACCTGCACGGCGCTCGCACACAGCTGTGGGGACTGAGGTGAAGCCGGCTCTCCCTAGAGTGTGGATGAAATGGTTAACGGCGAGGCCGCTAGGGCAGCGCAGGCCCCTGCTGGGCGCCGGGGAGGCTTAGCCAGGCGACGCCAGGATGCCCATGGCAGGGGCTTGATGGCAGGGGATGAGCTGGAGGGGACCCAGCCCCGGGGTTCAGGGTGGCCCGAAGTTCGTGCACCCCCGCACCGCAGTGCGGGGAGGTCCCCGTGGGCGAGCTGCCCAGAGGCTTTGTCGAAGTTGCCCAGCCCTGGGACGGTGGAGGGAGGGCGGTGGCGCGCACGGAGATACCAGTCAGCCCCTGGAACTAGGAACGCGGTTGGGGGCTGGTGACGCAGGCTGGGGTTTGTCGGGGTGGCCCCCGAGCGGCGTGTGACTTGGGGGTCCAAGGAAGTTAAACTGGACAGGCTGGGGTGAGGACAATGGGGGCCTGGAGAGGTGGGGCGAGAAGAGGGCGGGGGGTCCCCACAAGCCGCGGTGGAGGCGAAGCGGCGGGTCCGCGGGCGGGTTGCATCATCCCGCGGGGAGGGCCTCGGTCACTGCTGCTCATCCCCTGGCGCCCCGGCCACGACACAAGACGCGATTTCACCGCGCACCTGTTACACCCGGAGCCAGCATCCCTGGCCCAAGGAGCCCTCCCTCCCCAGCCCCGCCCGCCCCCCACGATGCGTCTGTCGCTGGCTCAGAGCGGGGGCAGGTGGACGTTTTACGATTTCACTGGAAAGGGGCCAGGGTGGGGGAGGGCCCGGCGAGGGGTCCGCGGGCAAGTTCAGGTGCACGCGGGGCTTCGGGACGGGGCGCCGCAGGGTCCCTCCCCCGCGAGGTCTCAGGGGCGCGCCGGGGGAGGGGACGCCGCGTCCGAGCCGGGTGTCCGTCCCCCACCCTCCACGGGGCCCGCCGCGGTGTCAGCGGTGACGTCACAGCCCGGCCCCGGCCCCCTCCGTCCCCAGCCTCATCCCCGCGGCGGCCGCGTCGCCCGTCCCTCTCCCCGCGCGACAAACCAGCTGGCGACTGGAGCTCGGACGCCGCACGCAGCCAACCAGCGCCTCGGGAGGGGCGCGGGGCGGGCCGGGCCGGGGGCGCGCAGCCCGTCACGCGGCGGCGCCGTCACAGCGCAGAGCAGCCGGCGAGCGGCAGCAGCTCCGGGCTCGGGAGCCCGCGCCCATGCCAGTGCCCATGCGGGGCCGCCGCCAGTGACGCCGGAGAGGTAAGGCCGCCGCCCGCCCGACCTCCCGCGCCTACGCCCCTCGCCTCGCACCTGCGCCCGGCAGCCCGCGCCCGCAGCCAGCACCTGCACCCACTGCGCCCAGGGCGGGGAGCTCCGGCCCGGCGCCCTTGTTGCCGCCCAAAGCGCAGGCACTGCGAGGCCCCTTCACTTCCAGACCTTCCTCCATCTCCGCAGAGAACAATGGGGGAAATTCAGGGGTGTCCGCCCTTCAGGTGCCGCTGGAAAAGGTCCCTTTGCCGCGATCTCGGCTGCAGCGGGACCCTCGGCTTAGGCGGGCGGGGGTCGCCCTCGGGAGGGCTCGCCCGGCCGGCGGGATCGGGATACCCCCGCCCTTCCCCGGCTATTCCGCTTCCCTGGAGAGGAGCCACCAGCGGGGCTGCGGGAGGGGCTGCGCCCAGACGGCGGGGGAGGGGAGGGATAGAGAGCAGGGCTGAGGACGCTGACGCCGCACCTGGGAGGGTGCGCGGCTACAGCGCCTCGGCCCGAGGGGAGAGCGCGCAGGGCAGCCGGGCGCGGGCAGCTGCTCTGATTCCCGGGGTGGGGGAGGGCGGATGCTGGAGCCGGGAGCAAAACAGGCGGGCGGGGCGGGGGCTGCGGTGTTGGGGCCTGGCCACCCGCTTCGTTGCACTGCCGGGCTGCCCATCACCCCCTCCCACGCCAGAGACCCCAGCTCCCTTCTAGAAAGACCCAGCACCTGGGAGGGGCCGCCGGCGAGCACTGCCTGCGTCTCAGCAGCCAGCGCCCCTGTAACAGGTGTGGCCCGGCGGCGAGGGAGGGGCTGCGGGGCCGCAGGGTCTAGGCTGGCGGCGCGCCCCCGTCGCCCGGGCTCGGATGACACGAAGGAACAGTGGCCGCGAAGACCTTCGCACTCCTGCTTTAAGCCGCCGCTCACGCTGACTCCCCCCGAACCAGCGGCACAACCCTCTCGCTGGGAAGGGCCGGGGCAGCATCCCCGCCGGGAGGGAGGGTCCGCAGGAGCGGGGCGCTGGGCGCGGGTAGGTGGGGTTGGGGGGGCCCTGCCGGCCGCAGGGGCGGGAGGGGGAGGGGAAGGAGGGAATGCCAAGTCATGGGGCCTGCTGGGCGCGAGCGCGACGTCGCCCGGCGCGGACCCGATGCGCGCCCACGTCCCCGGGAATAGGGACTTTCCCCCAGAGACTGGAGGACCCCTTCCCCAAGCGGCAGCCCTTTCCAAGGGGTGCCTGCATTGCTGGAATTAAAGGCCTGCCAGGGCAAGCAGACTGGATCTTGCGCCTGCGGAGAGGAGGCGGTGCGGAGAGGCCCCTGCCGCGCAGGGCTGGCACTGGTCTCACCCTGGGGACGCACAGCGCGACACCGTGCTTGGCTCTGCCGGACACACGGTAGCACTCAGGCTGGCGGGGCCTTTGCCAGGGAAGCCATGCCAGCACCCTCGTGGTGTGAGAAGGCAGCAGAGGGTTTGAAGGGAAGCTCTGGGGTCCACGTGGGGGTTGGGGCTGCACCTGCGGCGGCCATTTTGCAGGTGTGGTTGGCCACCAGCCTTAGCCAGGCTGTGGAGTGGGGCAGATGTGGAGCTTGCGGTGCAGGGTGTGGGATGGGCCAGGGCCAGGGCTCAGGTCTGCCCTTGCACTGAACACACACCGTCTACTTAGAGGGGTTCCTTGTTTGGTTGATGGGGTGGTTGGAGTCAAGACCCAGGAACCCTCTGGACTGAAGGGATGCTGAGGGGCTCAGCGTGGGGTCGGAGGAGGGCAGCCTTTACTGGGGGTGAAGTCTCGGGAGGGCGCTGGGTCCAAGGCAGGGCCCAGATGAACAGCTTCACTCTGGCTGCAGATGGATCTGAGGCCCTGCAGGTGTCCTCCCCGGACAGGTCCGCAGAGCGGACAGGGCTGGAATCAGGTGTCAAGGCAGGGGTCCTGGCCCGGGCCCAGGGAGGTCCCTGTGGTGAGGGCCTGCAAGATGTCTGCTGTGTGCCAGCCCTGCTCCCAGCTCGGTGCTGCCCCCCTGGGTGCCTCCTTTCCCCCTTCTCCCCTGGAATGTCCCACAGACTGCCCCTTTTGGGGCTCCGGCCGGCCAGCCACAAACAGGTGGAGCCTGGAGTTCTGCCCAAAGTCCAGGGATGATGCTTGGCTGGATCAGGATTCAAACTGGGGCCACTGCCCGGCCACCCAGCCTGTGCCTTGCAGTCGTCACTGATGTCATGACTGCTGACCTTGGGCCCACCATGTCCTTTGGGAGTAGGGTAGGGCAGTCCTCCTGTGGGATTTGTGAAGGGTGGAGGGGGAGATGTGGGCTGGAGGAGGAGGCCCTGGAGGAGACTGAGGGCATCTCTTCAGGCTACTCAGCCGGGCCAGCCAAAGTGGGTGAACTGGGTGTGGCAGGGACAGGAAGGGAGACGTTCCCACAGAGCCCTGGTCCTACCGGATTGGGGTCTATGGAGGGGCTACCAGCATTATGTCATTGGGATTTACTGAGCCCTGCACGTGCCTAGCTGGCCAATCCCGTCAGGCCTGAGACCATCCGTGCACATCTATCAGTGAGCTGGGGGGGGCCTGAGCTGCCACCACAGGTGGAGAGTGGTGGGCCTGGGTCTCTGGGTGGCTGTGATTGGTAGGATGAGCACGTGGTTGTCTGCCTGCAGAGTCTGGGGACCTCTCTAGGTCATTGCCACATTCAGTGTTCTTAGGCCCAAAGGATGTGGCTCACCACCCGCAATATGGGTGGCCAAAGGGACTCAAGGTGTCACCTCCCACTGCCCATCACCCACTCCATGCCCAGGAGCGTCTCTGAGAACCATGGGGGGCTGGGCCACACCCTGCCCCGAACCTGTCCATGGGTGGCCAGGGTACCCAGGGACACAGCCAGGCAGCGTTGGGCCTGCATCCTTGCCGGCTTCTGCCCCTTAGGTGGTGGCCTCCAGCCATAGGCCCATCCCTGCTATAGGAGGGTTTGGGATCCCAGAGCTTTGCATCCCAGTCCTTTGGCATGGCACCTGGGCAGAGGCAGGGACACAGTGGCCCCACCTGACGAAGCCAGCTTGCTCTTTAGCTCCTGAGACCCACTGGGATCCCCACTCGCAGCCTGGCTGGCCTCTCACCACCCCAGTGCCTCCACCCCCAGGGCCTCAAGAACCCAGGGGACAGCTGGCTGGGCTTGGCCCACGTGCTGCAGTTGGGGGTGCTGTGGGGCAGAGGGCACAGTCAAGGTCAGCAGCAGGTGGAGGCTGAGCCTCCTGACCTCTCCTGCTCCTTCCCAGCCCATCCTGCTGGCTTTGGCCTCCTGCAGGCCTCGTGCATTGTAGAGATTGATCCGGATGTGTGGATGTGGGACTTGGATGTGGGACTCAGAGGCTGGGGTTGCTGGAATCTGAGTAGGAGGGGCTGCTGCCTCTCTAAAGCCTCCTCACCTTGGATTTAATCTCCTAATCCCACGCCTTGCGGTCTGGGCAGGCCCAGCCCTGGCTGCCACAGAGCCTGGGGATTCAGATGGCCTTTGGGGGTCCCTCCTGCTTGCCATCCCTGTCAGATTTCAGGACCCCCTGGGGTCTAGGGTGGGCAGGCCAGTGCCTGGCTGTCCAGGCATCTTCGTGCTTATTCCTCACCCCTCCCCACAGTGCCCTGGAGGGGGCCAGAGCAGTCACCTGGCCACACACACTCATAGTCACATGCATCCACTCGAACACACACAGATCCACATGCATATACACATACACACACATTGCACACACACTGACACACACATGCACACACACACGCCCACACGCACACACACACCCACACATACATGCACACACACACTCATACACACAAATACATGCTCATGCACACTCACATACCCACACTTACATTCACACACAAACACACATACACACATGCTCATGCACGCATGCATACACACATGCATGCAGGTACACACAAACACACACACACACACACACACACACACACACACACACACACTCTGCATCCCTTGTCCCTGTCTTTGTTCTTGCCTGGGTTTCTTCTCTCAATACTTTCTACTCAACGTCCACATTAGGTTTTAGGCCCCCCTCAAATGCTGCCTCTGCCATGATGCCTGCTGTCACCCCTACCCCGCAGATTGGCACCCCCTCCACAACCATAGGTTTCCAGGGGTGGAGAAGAAGACAGGGAACACTGATTGGGCATAGCCTGCACTATGCACCTCATGTGCTTCCCTTTATCCCACGCCACTCTACACCTGAACAATGAGAACAGCACCACTTGGCTGGGACCCCACTGAGGCAGGTGGTGGTATCCCCATTTTCCAGGTATGGAGACTGAGGCTCCTGAGAAACCCATGTGGCTTGTAAAGAGAGGACCTGGGACTCCGAGGATGGTAGCTCCTTTAGTGCTTTCTGCTCGTCCCTCCACTTTCTCCTCCACCCCCATTGCCCCCCACTTCTCCCACCCCCATGGGGGCCAGCACGGTGCCTCGCACAGAGTGAGGACTCAGTGCTCTTCCATGGCTGAGCCGGTTGTTTTAGCCCAGGTACTGCATTTCCTGGTAGAGTCCAGGGTGAGCTTTGGCCACCCTCTCAGGGGTTGGGGTGTCCCTGGGTCTCAGTGTCTCTTGTTCAGAACCTACAGATTCCTGAGCCTGGCTCAGGAATGACAGGCACCGCCTTCCCTGTGGGGCTCCTGAAATGCAGCTCTAGGGACAGGCATGGCCTGGGACTGCTCCTGCAGGGCCCCTTCCCTGAGGCTGGTAGTGCCAGGAATGCCCTCAAGGGGTTCCTGCCCCCACCTCAGCCCTGCCAGGAGCCCTCAGGTGGGCCTCAGTTTCCTTCTCCATCTGTCATCAGCTCAAGCCAGTATGGTGCAGGACAGGGCCAGGCTGTCAATGCTCAAGGTCATGGGTCGGTGTGGCTCCTGAGGAGCTGCTGTGGGGCTGGGGCGGGGCTGTACTCAGTTGCTTGGTGTCATCTGGTCCCCACTCTCCTCCTGCTTCTGGGGTCAGGGCCCCACCATGGCTGCAGGTCCTTGGGGCCTGGGAGGGCTGCAGCTCTAGGACAAGCAGTGGCTGCAGTGGGCTAGGTGCAGACCAGAGGAGGATGCTTACGGCCCCACACCCTTTGCGTCAGCTCTGTACTTAGGCAAGATGTTCTTGGTTGGTGTTTTATTTTCTCCAGCTCTTGGTTATCTTTATTTTATTTTATTATAGAGACAGGGTCTCACTCTGTCACCCAGGTTGGAGTGCAGTGGTGCAGTCACAGCTCACCACAGCCTCAACCTCCTGGGTTCAAGTGATCCTCCTATCTCAGCCTCCTGAGTAGCTGGGACTATGGGCATGTATCACCACACCTGGCTAAGTTTTTGTAGACGGGGTTTTGCCATGTTGCCCAGGCAAGTCTTGAATTCCTGGGCTTAAGCAATCCTCCTGCCTCGGCCCCACAAAGTGCTGGGATTGTAGGTATGAGCCACTGCACCCAGCCTTTTTATTTTCTTGAATGGGTTTTTTTCCCTTTTATGGCACCTCCAGAAGTGGTCTCTGGCAGCTGCTTGCTATGTCCCCTGGATTGGAGTTTCTGTTTCTTGGACCCTAGAGCTGCTTGTTTCTTGGTTTCCTGTCTTGTTTTGCTGGAGCACATCCTTGTGTGACTTCCTTGAAAGGGTGCATGAGTCTTTGGTGTGTGAGCGTGTTTTTGCTGTGTCCTTGCTCTGGGTGGTAGTGTCTGGGGTGCTTCTGTTCCTAAGTAGTTTTCCTGGGAACTCTGAGGATAGGGTCACCATGGCTTTCTGCATCAGGGAACTTATGAGCAGGCTTTGTTGGCAACTCGTCTTTTCTCCCTGGAAGCTTTTAGGATCCTGTCTTTTCCTTGGTGTTCTAACTTCATGTTGATGGGTGTAGGGATGGGGTTTGCATTTATTTATTTATTTGTTTGTTTATTTATTTATTTATTTATTTATTTGAGATGGAGTCTCGTTCTGTTGCCCAGGCTGGAGTGCAGTGGCGCGATCTCGGCTCACTGCAAGCTCCGCCTCCCGGGTTCACGCCATTCTCCTGCCTCAGCCTCTCAGAGTAGCTGGGACTACAGGCGCCCGCCACCACGCCCGGCTAATTTTTTGTATTTTTTTAGTAGAGACAGGGTTTCACCCTGGTCTCGATCTCCTGACCTCGTGATCCGCCTGCCTCGGCCTCCCAAAGTGCTGGGATTACAAGCGTGAGCCACTGCACCTGGCAGAGTTCGCATTTATTGGCACTCGGTGGGCCCTTCACACTGAAGTCAGGGTCTCTTCTTCTATTTGTTCATAATTTCCTCCTTTTCATTTTTTCTTTTACCCTGAATTCATGGGTTGGTCTGTTTGGTTGCTTTTCTCTTGTATATTCTGTCTCCTTGTTTATATTCTAAAGTCCTTTGACTGCCTTTTCTAGAGGTTTTTTGGAATCTTGTACTTCAGCTCTTACATTTTTCATCTCTAAAATCTTCACGTTTCTAATTGTTGTGTCTCATAGCATTTTGCCCTTGTTTTGAAAATGAGCATCTTCTTCAATCTCCTGGGTGTGTGGACAGAGGTTGTGCTCGGTTGTTTCGCATCTGTTCCATGCTTTGCCTGTCCTTCCCGCAGGGCCTGTTTTCTGCTGGCAGCTCTGGTCCTTCCCTTTCACACTCTGTTCTCATGCCCGAGGAAGGCATTAGTTGGCACATCACGCATTAGGGAGGCCGCTGACAGGAGTGGCAGGGCTGCTGCTGCTCACCCCGGAGTGGTTCTGACCAGAGCTGGGGTGGGGTGTCCATGGGGGGTGGGGTGTCCATGGCAGGCCCTGGCTTAGGTGAAGGGGTGGGGCTGGCTACCAAGCTGCCCCTGCATATCAGAATGAGGGGTACTGCATTCTTCAGCTCACTGAAGGCTTCACTCCTGCTCTGGAGAAAGCCATGCAGCTGCTCACCTGGGGGCACTGGCAGTGACCACCCTCGGAGGGTGGATGGCGGGGCTGGGGGTGCGGGCTTCCATGTTAGCCTCACTTCTCACCCCTGCCTTCCACCGGGTGCCTGAGTTCCCGAGCCTGAGCCCCTGCCCCTTCCCTGCCCTCTGCAAGCGGCACTCAGGGCTGAGGTCCCAGGAAACGCCTCTCCCATGCCCTTTGCAGTTAGGGGCTCTGTGGTGGGCTCTCATGGGGTCTCAGAGTGAACAGTGTGCCTGCAGTCGTTGGACCTGGGGCTCCTTACTCTCCAGGGGTGGCCAGGACACTCCTCTATGACCATCGGTTGTAATTCTAAGAAAAACCTGCTGTGCAAACTCTTCAAGAAGGATCAGTGTTTCAGGAAGCGGCCCATGCCGATGCTTTGTTCTGGGCTGGCTCTGCCAGGTGTGCACATGGCGGGCCACTGCTCTAACTGGGAGCAAGTGGATCCTTGAGGTGAAGGCGGGTCCCCAAGGTGAAGGCGGATCCCCGAGGTGAAGGCTGATCCCTGCCTGAGGTGAAGGTGGATCCCAAGGTGAAGGCTGACCCTTGAGGTGAGGGAGGATCCCGAGGTGAAGGCAGATCCCTGAGGTGAAGGCAGATCCCTGAGGTGAAGGAGGATCCCTGAGGTGAAGGCAGATCCCTGAGGTGAAGGTGGATCCCCAGGTGAAGGCGGATCCTGAGGTGAAGGCGGATCCTGAGGTGAAGGCTGATCCCGGAGGAGAAGGCGGATCCTGAGGTGAAGGTGGATCCTGAGGTGAAGGCGGATCCCGAGGTGAAGGCGGATCCCTGAGGTGAAGGTGGATCCCCAGGTGAAGGTGGATCCCCAAGGTGACGGCAGATCCCAAGGTGAAGGCAGATCCCGAGGTGAAGGCAGACCCGGAGGTGAAGGCAGACCCGGAGGTGAAGGCTGTCTGGGCTCCAGGCGGATGCCTGTGTGATGCTCTGCAGCATGGGCCTCTCCAGCAGCTGGGCAGGGAGTGCCTGTGCCAGGCCTGTGTCTGCCCCTCACTGTCACCCCATGCCTGGTCTTTCCTGGACACTCCTCCAGCTGAGGCACACTTTGTCATCTGCCTTAGTGCCACCCCCAGCCCCCTTCCATAGGGGCTTGGCTTTTTCTGCTGATGCCCACACCCCAGGGTGAGGCAGGAACCTGAAATGGTCCCAGAGCCCCAAAGCAACAGGGGAGTTCCTCTGGGGCCACCCTGCCCTCTGTGCCTGCAGTGACTTGCGGGGCGTGGCCTGGTGCGGCCCAGTGGGTCTTCTGCCTGCATTTTTACCAAGTGAATGGATTCTGTTCCCCTCTCCTCTGTCCCGGGGCCCCTGGCTCAGGGCTCATGGTCTCCCTTTCCTGCAGTCATCACAGCCAGGATGGGATTACAGCCAGCTGGCCACACCCACATACCCACGTGGATGGCCACCATCCCCCAGCCCTCTTTCCCTCTCCTGCCCACGGGCTATCTTCTCTGCCCACTTCCCGTGGGTGCATCCTGGGTCTAGTCAGAGCCTCAGACATCCATGGTGTTGCCTCTATGTCCCCAGTGCAGACCCCACCCTGCCACCAGCAGCTTCTCAGCCCTTCTTTGCCACTGAGCAGTCATCCCAGCCCCTCTGGCTTCCTCCCTGCCACCCTTGAGCCTGTGCCCTCATCTCTGGCCATTCCAGCCAGCGTGACCTCACCCCACAGGACCAGTTCATGCTTCTTGTTTCTGATGATTTCCGGCCCCACCTGTCCCAGAGGTGCCCCTCTCTGTCTTTGAGGGGAGCTCACCCTTTCTCCTGGGCTCTGGCGTGTGCTGTGTCTGGCACTGTGGCCCGCAACCCCCCGCCTTCTCAGGGGTTCAGCTGTGTCAGACCCCCATCCTCAGCTTTGCCTTCTGCCATCAGCCACGCCCACAGGCTCTGGCCACCCTTGGGGCCAACTGGCTCCCTCTCAGGTCGGCTGACAGAACAACTTCTTGAAGATAGTTTCTTTTCTTTTCTTTTTTCTTTTCTTTGTTTTGAGATGGAGCCTCATGCTGTAGCCCAGGCTGGAGTGCAGTGGTGCAATCTCTACTCACTGCAACCTCTGCTTCCTGGGTTCAAGTGATTCTCCTGCCTCAGCCTCCCAAGTAGCTGGGATTATAGGTGCCTGCCACCAGGCCAAGCTAATTTTTGTATTTTTAGTAGAGACAGGGTTTCACCATGTTACAAGCCAGGGTGGTCACTAACTCCTGACCTCAAGTGATCTGCCCACCTCGGCCTCCCAAAGTGCTGGGATTACAGGCATGAGCCACTGCAACTGGCCAATAGTTACATCTTTAAAAATTGTGTCATGTGGTAGCAAAAATATACAACAAAGAATACAGAATATTACAACCAACGGCCACATGCCCACATCAGATTTCAAAATAAGGCATTTCCAACCTGCTCCACAAGGGTATCACTGGCAGAGGGCTCACCGCCACCCGGCATCTCGGCCGACCCACATCACCCTGGGGAGGAAGACAGACAGATGGGGCCTGGTGGGAGGGAGGTCCTTCCACGTCACCATGGCAGGCACATCGAGTGGCCTTGGTGGCGTCCAGGCCCTTAGACCCCCTCCACACCCAGCACCGTGAATTTGGTGCCGATCGCTCCTGGAGTGTCATCGTCCGCCCTGAGTCTGTGGAGTGCTGCTTGTGTGTTTGAAACTTCGAGGGGGCTGCAGCCGACACTGCATTCATCTGCATCTTGGATGCTGGGCATTTGGGCTGTCTCCACTCTTTTTGTAATGATAAGTCATTCTGCATTTGGGTATATTTCTCCCTGTGAATATGTATAGCATCTCTACTTGCAGAGTTGCTGGGGCACGTGGTCTGCAGCCCCTCCAGATGTTACCATGTTATTTTCAAAGTGGTGGCACCTGTTCACTCCCAAGGTGAGCTGTAAAAGCTCCTGTGGCCTCCTTCTGACAGCGCTTGGTGTGCCCCACTTTTAAATGTTGCCATCTGGTGGATACAGTTTGAAAATATGGTTTCCGAATTACTATCGTGGTTGAGTATCTTTTCATGTAAATTGCCAGTTCATATCTTTTTGCCCATTTTCTTTTGTGGTTTTTGTAAATTTTTATTTTTATCTGTCCTCTGTATTCTGCGTACAAATCCTTCGTTGAATTGTATGTGTTGCAGATACCTTCTCCAGGTGGGTGGGGTTCTCGTCACCGTTTTAGTGATATCTTTTGATACCCAAACTTTCCTTTTGGTGTTTTCTGTGGGTTAAGAAATCTTTCCAGCTGGGCGCGGTGGCTCACACCTGTAATCCCAGCGCTTTGGGAGGCTGAGGTGGGTGGATCATTTGAGGCCAGGAGCTTGAGACTAACCTGGCCAATGTGGCGAAACCCTATCTTTACTGAAAATACAAAAATAATAATAAAAATAGGTGTGATGGCACATGCCTGTAATCCCAGTTACTTGGGTGGCTGAGGCACAAGAAACTCTTTTTTTTTTTTATTATACTTTAAGTTCTAGGGTACATGTGCACAACGTGCAGGTTTGTTACATAGGTATACATGTACCATGTTAATTTGCTGCACCCATCAACTTGTCATTTACATTAGGTATTTCTCTTGAATCCTGGTGGCAGAGGTTGCAGCTAGCCAAATTGCACCACCACACTCCAGCCTGGGCGACAGAGTGAGACTCTGTCTACAAAAAAAAAAAAAAAAAAAAAAAAAAAATTCCTTCCCTAGGGGTAGTATGAAGATATAACTCTTCTTTATTTTCTTCCAAAACATTTTTTGTTAACATAGAGGTCTTTAATCCACATGGAATTTGTTTGACATATAAAGGGATCTAATAGTATATTTTCCATATTGCCAACCAGTGTTCCTTCCATCGCTGGTTCGGTCATCCGTCCTCTCCCCCTTGCTCTGTAAAGCCACCTTTCCCAGATGTCAAAAGGGCTGTGCTTCTGCAGATCTGTTCCTGGGGTCCCTTCTGTTGCACTCGTGGTGGCCTCTTCCTGTCCCAGTACAGCCCGACTTCATGCCAGGGCTTTCTACCAAGGCTTAAGATTACAGGGCGTGTTGCCCTCTGCCCTCTGGTCTTTTGTTTTTTTCTTCTTCAGACTTGTTATGGATATTCTTAACGTCTTACTCTACCATATACATTTTTAGAAGCAACTTGTCATGATTCACAAAAGAACTTGAGTTTTCATATGAAATGACATTGAGTTTTCGAATCAATTTGGGTAAAATTAAATGTTTTCAAGATATTGAGATTTATTTTCCACAAATAAGTTATAGTTCTCCATTTATTTAGATTTTCTGCAACGTTTTTAGTAAAGTTCTACGATTTTATTTATAATAAGTTAGTGACGGCTGGGCGTGGTGGCTCATGCCTGTAATCCCAGCATTTTGGGAGGCCGAGGCGGGCAGATCACGAGGTCAGGAGTTCGAGACCAGCCTGGCCAACATAGTGAAACCCCATCTTTACTAAAAATGCAAAAAATTAGCCGGGCGTGGTGGTGGGCGCCTGTATTCCCAACTACTCGGGAGGCTGAGGCAGGAGAATCACTTGAACGCAGGAGGTGGTGGTTGCAGTGAGTCGAGATCGCACCATTGCACTACAACCCCAGGCGACTGTGAGACTCCATCTCAAAAAAAAAAAAAAAAAAAAAAAAAAAGGTTAGTGACATTTATTCCTAGGTACTCTATAGTTTGGGTTATTATTTTATTTATTTATTTATTTTTTAGAGAGAAGATCTTGCTCTGTTGCCCAGCCTGGAGTGCAGTGGTGTGATCATAGCTCACCGCAGCTTCGAACTCCTGAGCTCAAGTGATCCTCCTGCCTCAGCCTCCCAAGGAGCTGGTACTACAGATGTTGCCACTACTCCTGGCTAATAAAAAAAAAAATTTTTTTTGTTTTAGAAATGGGTCTTGCTATGTTGCTCAGGCTGGTCTTGAATTCCTGGGCTCAAGCGATCCTTCTACCTCAGCCTCCATGGTAGCTGGGACTACAGGTGTGAGCCACTGTGCCAGGTTGGGTTATTATTTTAAAGGATACCTTAAAATATGTTTTAATTATTTATCAGGTATCTAAGAATGTTCTTGATTTCTACAACCTTATTGAACCTTCCTAATTCAAATAATTTTTCTGTGGATTCTCTTGATTTATAGGTAGATGAGCAAATGGTCTGCAAATAATGACAGTTTGGTTTCTTTCTTTCAAATTCATATTATGTCGTTTTTTATTTTCCTGTCTTACTTGTTTGGCTAGAACCTGTCCTACAATGATAAATAGAAGTAGAGATAGCAAGCATCCTGGACTTGTTTCTGAATTTAAAGGAAATGTTTCTATCATTTTACCATTAAGTGTGATGTTTGGGTAGATTTTTAGTAGATAGCTATTATGAGGTTAAAAAAGTTTTCTTTTATTCTAATGTTGCTTAGAATTTTATCACAAATGAGTCTTGAAAATTATGGAATTTTTTTAGTATCTATTGAGGGCCTCATATTTTTTCTTCTTTAATGTGAAAATTATAATAATAGCTATCCTAATGTCAAGCTATACTGGTATTCCTGGAATATGCTTACCTACATTGCCCTTTTTATTTGTTACTGTATTTTCTTGCTAATTTTTCAGACTTTCGTACCTATATTCATCAGTGAAACTGGTCTATAATCTTTCTCAATTTTTTCTTGTTTACTTTGATGCTAAAATTCTATTAGCATCAATGAATGAGCTAGGAGTACAGTTGGTGCTCCATATCCGTGGGTTCTGCATCTGTGAATTCACCCAGATCAAAATTTTTGGAAAAAAAGAATGGTTCCTCTATACTGAACATGTACAAATATTTTTTCCCTTGTCACTATTACCTGGACAATACAGTATAGCAACAATTTATTAATACATAGCATTCACATTGTATTAGGTATTATAACTAATCTTGAGATGATTTAAAATATATGGAAGGGGCTGGGTGTGGTGGCTCATGCCTGTAATCCCAGCACTTTGGGAGGCCAGCGTGGGCAGATCACCTGAGGTCGGGAGTTCAAGACCAGCCTGACCAACATGGAGAAACCCCATATCTACTAAAAATACAAAATTAGTTGGGCATGGTGGTGCATGCCTAGTGGCACATACTAGGGAGGCTGAGGCAGGAGAATCGCTTGAACCTGGGAGGCGGAGGTTGTGGTGAGCCGAGATCGCACCATTGCACTCCAGCCTAAGCAACAAGAGTGAAACTCTCTCTCTCTGTCTCTCTCTCTCTCTCTCTCTATACACACACATATATATATATACACACATATATGTATATGTATGTGTATATATATGTATGAGGATGTGTAGGTCAAATGCAAATACTACACTAGCTCATATGAGGGACTTGAGCATCTGTGGATTTTGGTTTCTGTGGGGGGTCCTGGAACCAATCTCCTACTGATACTGAGGGACTACTTTATATTCTTTGGGTGTTTCCCTCTCTTTCCTGCATTCTCATAAAGAGTTTGTATAGGACTGGTATTATCTTTTAACAAATGTATGGTAGAACTCACCTATAAGAAGTGTCTGAATCTGCTGCCTTTTTTTGTGGGTAGATTTTTAAACTATCGGATCAATTTCTTTAATAATTGTAGGAAAATTCGTGTTTCTATTGCTTACTTTTTCTCATAGTTATGCATCACATTTTCCTGGTTCTTGGCAGGTCTAGTAATTTTTGATTGGATGCTAGACATGATTTTTAGACTTTAGAGTGTTTGATTTCTTATATTTCTTGCTTTAGAGCATGTTGGGCTTTGTCTTTGCAGGCACTTAACTTACTTGAAGACCAGTTTGATCAGTCAAGGCCTGTTCTTAAGCTTTTCTAGAGTTGGTCTAGAGTGGACCACCTGCAGGAATAGTTTAGTCCCCCACCTAGGGCATGCCTTCTCCAAAGTCTCCACGGAATATCTGGAGTGGAGGCTCAAGAGGACTCCCTGTTCTGGCTGATAGGATCACAGATGTTGCCTTACCTTGTGTGAGTTTTGAGAATTGTTCAGCTTACAACGGCCCAGTGTTTTTGGGTCTGGATTATCCGGGCATGGACTAGGACTCTGAAAAGACTTAAGGGTACCCCTGTGCAAATTTCTGGGCTTCTACTGAGCAGCAACTTTCTTCCAGAACTCTGACTCACAACCTGCAGCTGCCTCCGCCCACCCAAACTCTGACCACCATCTTCTCAACCTGTCAAAGCTGCCAAGGTGCTTGGGTCCTACCTCGCTGTGCCTGCCTCCAGGCAGGTTTGGAGTGGTCATAGGGCTCACCTAGTATGTGCCCCTTCTCTCAGGGATCACAGTCCTGCACTGCCTATTGTCTAATGTCTGAACACAGTAATTTTCGTATATTTTGTCTTCTTTGCTAGTTATTGTTTACAGTGAGAGGTTAAGCCTGGTCCCTGGGACGCCATCACAGCTGGACATGAAAACTCCATGTTTTGCTAGTAGTGTTTTCATTTCCATTTAGTAAGTATTTTTATGTTTTCATCATGATTTTTCCTTTGGTTTGTTGTTTAGAAGTCTATTTTTAAAATTTCTAAACATGTGGGTTTTTAATTATTTTTAAATTGATTTTTAGTCTAATTGTGTTCAAATTACATGATTCATTTGATACAGGTCTTTGAAAGCTACTGGGAGTCGCTTTATGGTCTAGTACATGGTAAAATATTGTAAATGTTCCATATGTGTTGGAAAAGAATGTTGCTCTAATTTTCTGCAAGAGGCACATATGTGCATTCATTCATGATTATCGTGTTATGCTATGCTCTTATTAGTTATATATCTGCTTGATCTACCAATTAGTGAGAAGTGTGTTAAAATCCCTGTCATGATAAATTAATCCATTCCTCCATATTACATGACTCTTAACTTTGGTTTTATATTTTCATCCTTTTTTTCTTTCTGGGATAATTTTGGGTACTTTTTTTCTGACATATTTTCCAGTTCATTAATTCTGTGTTGAGCTCCATTTAATTTGCTGATTAGCATGTCTGCTAAGTTTTCAGTTTTAAATAATTACATTTTACTTCTAAAAGTTCTGCATGGTTCTTTCCCATATTTTATCCCATTGTTTTTCACTTCTGCTTATTTATTAGAACATTTAAGCCAACTTATTTTTATAATCTGTATTCAACAATTTTAATATCTGAAATCACCGAGGATCTAATCCCTCTCTTCCGTCTCTCTTTCTTCTCCTTCTCCCTCCCCTCCTTCCCTCCCGTCCCCTTCCCCTCCCCTCCCCTCCCCTCCCTGTCCCCTTCTCCCTCCCCTCCCTCCCTCCCCTTCCACTCCCCTTCCCCTCCCCCCTCCCCCTCCCCCTCCCCTCCCCCTCCCCTCCCCTCCCCTCCCCTCCCCTCCCTCCCCTCCCCTCCCCTCCCCTCCCCTCCCCTCCCCGTCCTCTCCCCGTCCCCTCCCCTCCCCTCCCCGTCCTCTCCCCATCCCTCCCCTCCCCATCCCCTCCCCTCCCCCCCTCCCCTCCCTCCCCTCCCCCCCCCCCCCCCTCCCCTCCCCTCCCCTCCCCCCCCCCCTCCCCTCCCCATCCCCTCCCCTCCCCTCCCCCCCTCCCCTCCCCTCCCCTCCCCTCCCCTCCCCTCCCCTCCCCTCCCCTCCCCTCCCCCCCTCCCCTCCCCTCCCCTCCCCTCCCCTCCCCTCCCCTCCCCTCCCCCCCCCCCCCCCCTCCCCTCCCCACCCCACCCCCTCCCCTCCCCACCCCCCCCACCCCCTCCCCTCCCCACCCCATCCCCTCCCCTCCCCTCCCCTTCCCCTCCCCCTCCCCTCCCCTTCCCCTCCCCTCTGCTTCTCTTCCCTTCCCTTTTTCTCTTCTCTCCTTTTTTTGGTGACTCTTGCTTATGGTGAATTGCTTCTCCAAGTGTTTGGTAATATTTCATTGTGAGCTAACATTTGACTGACATTCATCTGCGGGAATCTTGGGGCCCTGGGAAAGGAAGCCTTCTGGGAGGATTTGTATGTGCTTTGTTAGGTGCTTTGGGTGCTACCTCTTGAGAACTCCTCTGAGCTAACTTCTTGAATTTGGATTTCACTGATCATACAGGTGTTGTAAATTTGAAACCCAAACTTTATGAGAACAGGCCTGTGGCCTTAAATTCTCAGTAACACTTGCTTTTTCATCACCTAGAACTGGGTGTCATTCAGATTAATTCCCCTG
This sequence comes from Nomascus leucogenys, assembly GCF_006542625.1. Classification (NCBI taxonomy): domain Eukaryota; kingdom Metazoa; phylum Chordata; class Mammalia; order Primates; family Hylobatidae; genus Nomascus; species Nomascus leucogenys. The sequence continues at coordinate 141,149,737 of NC_044402.1, read as the reverse complement.
TATCCCTTTTTTTACCCAGCCTTCCATTTCACAGAGGTTGTAGCTTTGAAGGATTCAATTTTGTGGTGACTTGGTTCCAATCCTCACTTTATGCATCTTTGAGGTCCTGCCTCCCATTCCCCCCATAGCAGGTGAAACCAAATTCTCTGGTTTCTGATATCACCAAATGCCTATAGCTTTGTTGCCACCTTAATTTCATCTCTTTCTTCCACTTTTTCCTTTCCTTCTGAGGAGTCCTCTAATTTTCTTCTGATGTTTGTTATTTATCCTGAATTTCTAGGTGCTTTATAATGGAGGGTGTCTCACCCACCATACTGTAGAAGTAGAAGCCTCCATTCAGCCCTTTTGCTCTCTGTTGGGAAATATTATTTTTATTATTATTTTTTTTCTGAGATGGAGTCTCGCTCTGTCACCCAGGCTGGAGTGCAGTGGCACGATCTTGTCTCACTGCAACCTCTGCTTCCCAGGTTCAAGCAATTCTCCTGCCTCAGCCTCCCGAGTAGCTGGGATTATAGGTGCCCACCACCATGCCCAGCTAATTTTTGTATTTTTAGTAGAGATGGGGTTTCACCATCTTGGCCATGCTGGTCTCGAACTCCTGACTTTGTGATCCACCCACCTCGGCCTTCCAAAGTGCTGGGATTACAGGCATGAGCTACCACACCCGACCCAGGCAGGAAATATTAATTTTAATGAGCAAACTGATTTTTGAATTCACACATACCAGTGTTTGTCAACCAAAATGAGGAATTTCTATTTATTTTACCTCAACTGTTTGGTAATGATTTTTAAAATGATTCTTTTTAGGTTAAGTATGAGTATAGTGTAGAACAATCAAGCATTTTACAAAATTTGTTTAGAAAATCAGCAGACTTTGTTCCTCATACCCAATTTTTTTCAACTCAGCTGTTTTTAAAATTTAGCTGTATATTACTAATTAATGTGTTTGTTCTGTTAATTCGTGCCTGTTTTAGCAGTTATGTAAATAGAATTATAAAATGTTTACCTTTTAGTGTTTGGTTTATTTTTTCAATGCCCTATTTGTGGTATTCATCCATTTATCATCTCTCCCTCTTGAAATGCCACTAAAATAAAGGTAAAGGTAAACTAAAAAAAGACCTAAATGCTCCCATAAGAATGAAAAAACAGGAGAGAACACTCAGCAGCCACATTCTGGATGCTGAAAAGCAGACCCACGTGGAAACTGATTTAGCAGATTCACAAGAGCGGAACCCTGGTTCCCTCCCAAGGCAAGCCTTTGTGACCTCCTGAAAGTCTTCCCATGCCAACCACAGCTCCCTCGGGGACACTGGGGTCTGAACCAGCCTGGGGATGATGTGGGGCTGCCCTCGCCATCCCTGTGCCTTTAAGGCTGTGCATTTCCTCGTCAGTCTGGCTTTAGCTACATTCCGCAGGACCTTTGCCACAGCTTTGACATGTATCTTCATTATCACTCATTTGAAATATTTTCTAATATCCAGTGTGGTGATTTCTTTGACCCATGGGTTTTTAAAAATTGTATTGCTTAGTGTCCAAGCAATTGGGTTGTTTCGTAGGTGATTTTTTTTGAGGGTATTGATGTATAGCATAATTCTATTGTGGTCCGAGAACATCTGCCTTATAACTTGAATTTAAAATGGATATTTGTGGAAGTTTGCTTTATGACCAGCATATGGCAAATTTTAGCACACATTCTGTGTGCACTTTAAAAGAATATGTATGAGGCTGGGCATGGTGACTCACACCTGGAATCCCAGCACTTTGGGGAGCTGAGATGGGAGGATCATTTGAGCCCAGGAGCTCAAGACCAGCCTGGCTAACATAGTGAGACCCCATCCCTACAAAATAAAAAATAAAAAAATTAGCCAGGTATGGTGACATATGCCCATAGTCCCAGGTCCTCGAGAAGCTGAGGCAGGAGGATTGCTTAAGCCTAGGAGGTAGAGGCTGTAGTGAGCTAAGATCACGCCACTGAACTCCCGTCTTGGAGACAGGAGACCCGGTCTCAAAATAAATAAACAAAATAATGTGTACGATATATATTTTCTCCTCCTCAGTGGCTGATAGAACAAGCACAAATTTTCATCCTTTTATTTTCAACCTCTCTGTGTCTTTGTATGTAGAGTCTGTTATGAACAGAATATAATTTATAAAAATCTGGTCTGACAATTTTTAATGTTTTACTTGGTGTATTTAGTTCATACTGAGTTGACCTTTTATCTGCAATCTTAACTCTTTCTTTTCCACTTGACATTATCTTTTCATATTCTGTTTTTCTCCTTCGTTGCCTTCTATTGGATTCATAAAAGAAATTTTAATTTTTTGGGTATTTTTCTATTAACTTGTTAGTTATACATCAGTTTTCTACTTTCTAAATGATTACCCTAGCAATGACAACATGTATCCTTGACAATTGAACATAAATGATTACTGTTACCTCTTTCATGATCATGTTGAAACCTTGCAATCTTGTCTTTTGGTTTCTATCATTTCTGTTCAGGAGTCAGTTGTCAATCTTATTTTTGCTCCTTTAAAGGTTACATGCCTTTTTTTTTTTTTCTGGCTGACTTTAAGCTTTCTCCCTTCATCCTTGGTCCTAGCAGTGTTGCAGTGCTGTGCCTTGTGTGGCTTTCTTGTTTGTCTTGCTTTGCATTTGTAGAGCTTCTTGAAACTGTGGGTCGATGTGCTTCAGCAGCTTTGGACAATCCGTGGTCATCAGTTTTGTAAATATTGCTTCTCCCCTGTCTCAGTCCATTCCAGCTGCTATAACAAAAATATCATAAACCGGGTGGCTTATGAATAACAGAATTTATTTTTCACGGTTCTGGAGGCTGAGAAGCTCAAGAGCAAGGCACGTTGGCTGAGGATCTGCTTTCTGGCTCCTAGACACCTTCTTGCCCTGTTCTCACGTGGTGGAGGGGCTGAGGGGTGTCTCTGGCATTTCTTTCTTAAGGGCACTGATCCCATTTGTGAAGTCCCACCCTCACGACCTAATCACCTCTAAAGGCCCCACTTCCTAAAGTCATCACTTTGGGGGTTAGGATTTCAACATAGGAATTTGGATGGGAACAGGGGACACAAACATTCAGACCATAGCACCCCCATTCCATTTCTTCTCCTTCTAGATTCCAGTTACAGGTATGTTTGACCATTTCACTGTGTCCTGTACTTTTCTGGCTCTCATGTCTATATTTTCTATTCTTTTTATCTGTTTTAAATTTTCTATATTTCTATTACCTGTCCTCCAGTTTGCTAACACTGTCTTCAACTGTGTCTATCTCTTGAGTTCCTAATTTTAGGTATTTTGTTTTCCAGATCTAGCATTTCCATTTGATTTTTTTTTTATAGTTTCCAGTCCTCTGGCAAAATTCTCCATTTTCCATTTAAATTCTCTGTCCCTTTTGCTCTTATTTTGAATATATTAGTCAGGTTGTTCTGAAGTCCTTGTTTAATAACTCCTAGATCTGGATCATGTGTAGATATGTGTCTTTTTTTTTCTCATGTGTTTATATTTTATTTTTCCTCTTTGTTTTTAATCAGAGTCCTTTCTTATTTTATACCTTCTAAGTTTTGACTGGATGTCACACATTGCCTATTAAAAGAATGTAGAGTACAGAGATTATCCTGGGTTTGAAAAAATAAAAATAAAAGTAAAAGAGTGTAGAGGCTCCAGATGGCTTCCATTTTCTCTCCCAGGCAGCCAGACTGAAGTCCGAATTAAGCCAAGTGAGGGCAGGTTGTAGTTTTCATAAGGCTCGTCCGAGCTGTGGCTCTGCCCTGCTCTTCGGTTTCGTACCTTGCTGGGCTTTCAGCCACAGCCTGCTGTGATCACTGGGTATTCTCCTCCCGGAGGACCCTGAACTCAAATCTTTGTTCCTTCCCACCTGAGACTGTGCAAGACTCCTCTTTGGTTTTCAGCTTGGGTTTTTAAAATCTCACCTCTCATATCCTCAGAATTTGGCAAATGTCTTAAGGGAAGGACTGGACATTTGTTCATCTTAGTTCTTCACCTCTGTTTTCTGGAATCTTGGCCTCTCAAGTTTCTTTTTGCCCAAAAGCTCTGCAGCTTCCTCCGTCCCTCAGCAACGGCTCTCTGTCTGGGAAGACTCCAGATTCCCAGTCTCTTGCCCCGTGCACAGAATGCAAATACACCCCGGAGGCTGTGCTGCGGAGGCCAGCTCCCGTCTTGGCAGCCCCTCCTCTGGAATGTTGGCTTGCGGCTGCACACTGATTTTCCTTCACACACAGTGCAGCGCGGCATCGGGCCTCTTGAGTAGTGCATTGGTCGGCTGCTGGCCACTGCACCCACCAAGCCGCCTTCGCCTTCCGTGCTTCGTGGTGTGCATATTCCACGCCCCAGAGCCAAGAACAGAGGCTTCTCTGTGTCCTTGTAATGCTTTTACATTTTAAAGATCAAGTTCTATAATAGCTTTATTTTTTCAATACGGGAGAGCCAGTTGTCCCATACTGATCTTACCTCATTCCCTAAATTGCTGCCTTTTTCTTTAGTGTGTGTGTGTGTGACTGCTTTGGACATGCTTAGTCTGTTCACGTGCCATTTCTAGACTTTGGGAATTGTTGTAGCTCTGTAGGATATATGATAGCTGGTAGGGGATGTTTCCCCTCTGTTCTCATTTTTCAAAGTTCTCTTATCCTGCCAAATTCCATTGAACGTCCTGTTGGAATATTTTGTTTATTGGAATTGCACTGAATTTATATAGCTATATTTGGGGAGAACTGGAAATTTTGCACTGTTGAATGGAATATCTGCTTTCATCAATATTTTCTTAATTTCTAAGTATTTCCGATTTTAGTACTTGGGATTACTGAGTCAAAGAATATAGACCTTCTTAAAGGCCCAGGGCGTGCTGCAGAATTGCTCCCTAGAAACCTTGCGGGATTTGTGCTCTAGCCAGGGACTCGTGAACTCGCCTGTTCCTCTCTCCATCCTGGCTGGGGATTTGTGCTCTAGCCAGGGACTCGTGAGCTCGCCTGTTCCTCTCTCCATCCCGGCTGGAATGTCCTAAGACTTTTTCCAGTTTTAAATGTGCAGGGATTTTCAACACAAGGAAACACAGATTCTCAGAGGTCATCCCTCTGTCCACGCTGGCAGCCACTCCTGGCCGTGAGGAGGAGATAGTGGCGGAAGCACTCTGGAGTGTAGACGCGGCTGCACCTTGTGGCTCTAAGGGGCTGTGGTGTAGGCGGCATGAGTCCAGCCACATCAGGAACTTGTCCCCACTTAGCCATAGGGTGGCCTGGCGCATCCCCCTCCCCTGTAGCCTCTGGAAGAGCTGTTTGCCTGAGGGACAGCCCTGCCCCACATCCAGCCTGTTCTGCGGAGGAGTTCTGGGGAGCCTGGGAGTGGCCTGGGCAGGGTCCAGGAGTTCAGCATCTGCCCTGGTCCCAGGCTCGCTGTGCCTCCTATCCTTCTGCAGACAGACCCCTCCTGCTCTTGATCCTGGAGCTTCCAGGGGCAGCCCAGAGGGGCTTGTCCCTTCTTCACAGCTATGAGGCTGGGGCACTGTAGGATGGGGGCTTTTTGCCAGATTCTCGGATGGGGACGACCAAGCAGAAGGTTGCCTCTTCATGGAATGTCAGTGTGGAAGAGTTTCAAGGAGGCCTCTTAGCCTTCGCTCTACTTGGATGCCTCTGGTGATGTGGGACTCACTACTGAGTGGGCACCCTAGAGCATTTAGACAGCAGTTGGCGAAAACCTCTCATGTCAGGCTGCATGAATTCTGCTTCATGGAGCTTTGGCCATTCCTGTAACCAACAGCTCTGTCCTGAGGCTGTCCCTGTCCCTGTGCCCAGGAGCCCCATTGTTCAGGCCGCAAGTCCCATGGGGAAGCAGCAGCATCTGGCTGGTCAGCCCGGAAAGACCTTTCACAGTGGCTGCTTCATCACTGTTTTGCGGGGAGTTTTCATCAGCCTTCTTCAGAGTCCCATCACCCAAGAGGCCAAATCATTTTGGGGTTCCTGACCACCACCCTGTCATTTCGCAGACGGTAAACTGGGGCCCAGGAAGCTAAGTCACAGGTGGGATAAAGGCAAGGCCGAGGCTGGTCCCCCAGCCCTGGCTTGTACCGAATTCCCCATGACTCGTCGGCTGCTCCTTCTCAGCGGGGCTCAGGAACGTTCCTCTCCACCTTCTGCGTGAATTACCAGCAGGAAATTGGGCCGAAAACGTTGACTTTTGTCCCATTGCTTAGGGCTATCTGTGCTGTTCTTTTCATTTCTGAGTAAAGTTCTCTTTCTTGCTAATTCAGAGACCACGCTACTGCTGATGTGGCTGCCAGCTGGCGCTTGGTGTGGAGCGTGTGATGGGGCATTCTAGAACACTGTCCCATTTTAAAGCGTCCTTGACATGTCGATCTGGAGCCAGCACTGGCTCTTGGGGCCTGCGCGGACCTGGCACAGACCCCACCAGGGCCTGCATTCGCAGGGGAAGACCCTTCTTGGGGGATTTGCCGCGGGTGTGAAGGCCACCTTCACGTTCACACCCAGGTCGCTGTGTTTCTGTTTCTTTCATTGGGTTTCAGCTTCCTCAGGCTTGTGAAGCTGGGTTCCACTGGTCCCGCTGGGCTCCTGCTTTCTAGAATTATCTGTGCTGCCTCCTCTTCTTGTGGATTCCACCCCATGCAAGTGTCACGCTGGGGACTTTGGAGGGGAGTGGAGAAGACCTGTGGCTTCAGCTGCAGCTGGAGTGCCTGTCCTGCCTCCTCGGATATTGTTTCTAATTCATGTTTCCCTTTTTTCCAAGGTGTTCTCCCCACACTGGGGCTCCCACTACTGCAAGGAGTGACCCACGAAGGCCACAGAGATGGCTGGGGCTTCGGTGAAGGTGGCGGTGCGGGTCCGCCCCTTCAATTCCCGGGAAATGAGCCGTGACTCCAAGTGCATCATTCAGATGTCTGGAAGCACCACCAGTGAGTATCGGCCTGCACAACATCGGGGTCGGCCACGGGTTGCTGGGGGCCATGGTCCTGTGCCTATGGGCCAGGCTCAGCAGTCAACCTGGCCCTGGCCCCAAGAGCACCTCCTTGGCTATGTGGCGTGTGGGTGTCCTGGGGCTGCTGTAACAAACTGCCACCAATGGTGGTGGGCTTATAAGAATAGAGATTTATGCCCACAGCTGTGGAGGCCAGAAGTCCAAAGTCAAGGTGCCAGCAGGGCCTCACTCTCTCTGAGCTCCTAGGGAGGACCTTTCCTGCCTTCTCCGGGGTCTGGTGGTTGCCAGCCACCTTGGCCTGCAGCCGCGTTGCTCTAGTCTCTGCCTCCGTCGTCACGTGGCCTTCTCCTCTGTGTGTCTGTGTCTCTGCTTTCATGTGGCTTTTTTATAAGGACACCCATCACTGGGTTTGGCTTTCTTATAAGGACACCCATATGTTTCCCCACATATCCAAACCATATCAGTATCTTGGAGCAAGAACCAATTGTCATCTCTCAGTTCTGTGGCTGGCTGGGCTCAGTGGGGCGGTTTGTGCTGGGGCCTCTGGTGCAGCTGCAACTGCTGCTGCCATCACAGGATCAAGTGGTGTCAGCTGCACTGAGTGGTGACATGAACAGCCACCTGGTCTTCAGGATGTGGACAGTGACAGCCTTCCCATTCACAGGTGCTGTGCACCCATCCAACATGCCCTTATCTATCATCTACCAGGTGGGGAGGGGGGCGTCCCGAGGGGAGGGCACTCAGGTCCCATGGAAGCTTCCTCCCTAGGTTTAGTCTCCGAGGCCTGCTTAAGGGCTGGAGATTCAGGTGTCACTGGGGGTGTTCTGGGCTCTGTCGGGTCCTGAGGAAGTGAGGGCTCTGCTCGGGCCCTCTGTCTGGCCCAGGGGTGATCCTTCCAGAAGCCCGTGGAGCTCTGGCTAATCATGGTGCAGTGGGCAGGCTGGGGAGACCCTGCTAAACTCCAGGGTATGGAGGCTGCGGCGGCGGTGGGGCCCCAGTGCACTTCGGGGTTGCATCCTGACTGTTCTTCATGGTGAATTGTTTTGTCTGTTTGGTTCCTGGAAGCAGACCCAGAGATGAGGATTTGAGCACCAAGAGTTTATTTGGGAGGTGATCCCAGGATGCAGTGTGGGAGACTGGGGAAGTTTGAGGGGAAGCTGACAAAGGTGCATTCGTAAGTGGGTGACCTCCGTGGCCGGGGCCCTGGCCTTGCTGGGGCCCATGGACGAATACAACGCACCTCCCGGTTGTCCTGCCCAGGAAGGCCAGTGCTTTTCCAATAACGTTCGCTGCATTAGCTGACTGCAGCCATGGCCTTTTGTGGTCAGAGAAAGTGCTGAGGTGGCAAGACCCTTGCCTTTAAGAGGGAAGCCTCAGGCTGTGCAGAGCTGTGAGTCTGGAAATGTGACCTCAGGTGGGAAATGTGACCTCAGGTGCGAACCATGGCTCTGGGTGTGAACTTTGACTCCAGGTGGGAACCATGACCTCTGGTGAGCACTATGGCCCTGGGTGGGCAGAGGATGCCTGTGCCATGCCCCAACGGGCCTTGTTGTGTCATTGTAAGGTGACCCAGGACATCAGGGAGGGCCCTGTGAATCCCCTTCCATCCCCCACTGGGTGCCAGCAGCACAATTGCCACCTCAGTCTTTCATGTGGGGTCATGGGGAACTCCATGGTTGGCACAGTGACAAGAACCAGACCCGTTGAGCAGCTAAGGACCACCAGAAGCAGAGTGGATGGAAGAACAAAGCCTCAGAGATGGGACCCTCCTGCCCCTGAACCTTGAGAATGGCCCAGCCTCAGGCCAGACCCTAAATGACAGGGTTAGGCAGGTGGGCTGGTTGGAATGGGTGTCCCAGAAGTGATGGCCGGGGTGGGCGAGTGGCGCCCTTGAAGCCTCTGACCTGCCCCCTGGCCCAGCCTCCAGGGGCACTGGGCGGGCGGCCTCCCCATTTTGCATTTCCCCTCATAGGATCCAGAAACGGGAGGGTGCAGCCTGGAGGTGAGCCAGCATTGCCAAGGCCTCGACACTGGCAGTGCTGCCCACCTGGTGAAAGGTCATCTGGCTGAGGCTGCGCCGGCCCAGACCCCAGAGAGCTGCTGGTTCAGAGACAGCAGTGCAGGCCTGGACCCGAGACCTCACTCCCCAGTGGTTTTTGCCTGCTTCACTCCACCCTGGAGAACAAAAGCTGAACCAAAGCTTTACCCCAGGGCTTAGGAGCCAGAAGCCAGAGCCATATCTGTGGGCAGCCACGTTTCCTTTAGCCAGCGAGGTTGAAACCTGAAGCGAGACACCCTGCTTCAAATGCTTGGATCCCGTCCGGCCCTGGAGACACTGGAGTTCTGGGATTTCGCCTACGTGCCAGCAGGCTCTGCTCCCCAGTAAGCTCTGAGCAGAAGTCCAGGCAGGCCCAGGAGGTCAGGAGGGGAACGCAGGAGCCCCTACACTTTTTTTGGGCAACTGGTAGGTCCTGAAGGAACCTCCCCTTCTCAAAGATGAACATATGCAAGACATCAACCTCTTCCGAGATGCCGATCTTCCGGGGATCACCAAACTGAATCAAATGTCTGCGGGGTTGCAGCAAAGTTCTGAAACCAAGGAGGAGGAAAGGGCCGTGGACTCACAGTGGGGGTGGAGAGCCTGCCAGGGCATTTCCTCCAGGACACCTGGGATGTTTCAGACGTCGTCACTTTCATCCTCGGGAAACTGAAGAGCCACAGAGCCAACCCAACACATGCGATCAGTGTTCTGCCCATTGTAGCCAAAGACGCACGAAGAAAGCCAGGGCCCCACGTTGCCCACATGCAAAAGGCAGGCTGTGAGGGTGGCAGGGACAGGCACCCAGGCCACTTGCTGGGGACCGCCTGGTGATGGATATCAGATATGTGATGCCGACCTCACCAGGCTGCTTGCGTGAAATGCAATGAAGATTATCCAGCAAGTGTTCAAAGGTGTGCATTTGAAACGTTCACCCTGGTGCTGTTTTACCAAGCCCGGGGCAACTGCCCAAATGCCCGCCAGCTGGGAGCTGCTGAAGGGACGTTAAGTCTATCCCAGTAGTGGTCTTGAGTGCTCCTGAAAGCTTTGTGTTTACAGCCTTGAGAAAGTGCCACACAATGTTGTGGGGAAGGGGGCAAAGGTCAGCGCAGAGCCCAAGAGTGAGACTGTGTGGGTAAAGGGCAGATGGGCACTCACTGCAGGTCCTGTGTGCACTAGATGTGCATGTGCGTGGGAGATAGCAGGGTGGGGAGACGGAAAAGAGTGGCAGAAGAATGAACAATCAGGAAAAACCTCTAGGAAAGCTGTTTTCATTTTGGAGAAGGCAAACCAGTGGTGGTTTTGGAAGAAAGTGCTAGAAGCTATGTCAGAAATCTGAGTGAAGGACTGAGGGAGCTCAGGAGAGAAGGAGGCCCCCCAGGCCTGGTGCAGGGAAGCCTGCCGGAGGAAGGGGGTCACGGGCTTTTCTCCTGGAGGTTGAGGGGCCAGGGTGTTCCAGAGGGCTGACCTGCCCCAGAACAAGCCCCAGGAGGACACCTGCAGACAGGGCATGAGAGGGTGCGGGTGGATGCCCACCTGCCAGAAGCACTCACAGGAGCCACTGTCCCTGGTGACTTCTCAGGGGCAGCTCGGATCAATAGAACCGGGAATGGCTGCCCTGGCTGGTGTGCCAGGCCCCTCGGAAGATGGCGGGGGCTGTGCCGGGCCCCTCAGAGGATGTCGTGGGGAAGTGACCTGGCCAGCCTGCCCTGCCTGCCCGGTGAAGCTGCTGACTGTCCCTGAAGTCTCAAAACATGAGGAGAGGCCCCACTCTCTAAAGCGTGCCTTGTAGCTCCGCTGTGATGCAGAAATTGGAAGCATTTGAAAGTAAATTTAACTGTTATCCTGTAATCATCACCTGCGTAAATAATCCTCTTCATCTGAACACACCAAACCTAGCAGTTTTGTGAGCCGGCCGAGCTGTCCGTTAGGTGCACTTCGGTCCGGCCTGGCCGAGCTAGTGTAGGTTGGCCTGGGGGCAGAAGTCGAGTGTGAGTGCTTCCATCCTCCTCCTCTCTCCTCACATTCTCTGCCCTGAGGACCAGAGGACGTGAGGGCCCTGAGCCTGCCCAGCCGTTCTGCAGATGCTGGAGGCTGGCCGGGGACGCGGACCCTCAGCCATGTGCGGCCCCTGAAGTGAGTTCCTGGAGTGAGGGGCCTGGCTGTGCTCATGACTTACTCACTGTGTGACACTGGCTAGAGGGCATCCCTTTGGGCCTCAGTTTCCCCACCTGTGCAGGAGCGAGGGGTGGTGCTGGGTACTCCCTGAGATCCCCAATCATTTCTGCACTCTTCTGGCCATGCAGAGGAGGCCCAGGGTTGGGGTGGCCTCTCATCTCTGCCCTTGCCCACAGATGGGGACCTGGACCCAGGGTGGGCGTGACCCCAGACCCCAGCCTCCGCTGTGGGCTCCCCCAATCCTGAGCAGTCGGGAGCTGGGCGAGCCCCTCTGCACGGGCAGCAGTGGCACCCGTGTGGTCCCTGGGGCTGCTGTTACAAAGGGCTACATACTGAGTGGCTTCAAATGACAGAAATGTCTCCCCCTGTTCTGGAGGCCAGACTCGGAGGTCCAGGTGCGCTGCAGAGTGGGCGTCTTAAACAGCAGATGTTCCCTTCTCAGTGGTCTGGAGGCAGAAGTCCAGTCAAGGCGCCCACAGGTCTGGATCGTGGGAGGGCTGTCTTCCCAGCCTGCAGCTGCTGCCTTCCTGCTGCGTCCTTGCCTGGCCCAGGGAGCTTGGGTCCCTTCCCCTTCTTTAAAGCCACTCATCCCACCATGAGGTCCCTGACTTCGTGGCTTCGTCTCACCCTCATCACCTCACAAGGCTCCACCTCCAAATGCCATCTGTTTGGGGGTCAGGGCATTGGATATGAATCTGGGGACACGCTCGGCCCACAGCAGGCTCCGTCGGGAAGAGCCAGCTCAGCTCAGCCCTTGCACCTGGTGCTCAAGGCCGCAGGGATGCTGAGACTCTGAGAAAACGGCTGTACTCCATTCCTTTCCTGTCCCCTTCCTCCAGCTCCCCCCACTCCTCGCCCCAACCCTCCCTGCGCCGTCTCTGTCGTCTCGGCGTCCAGCCCTTTGCAGGCCCATGCAGAGTCCTGGGAAGCGTGCCTGCTACTGGGCACCTCGCCGGCCTTGGAGGGGCCCAGCTCTGGGGGCCTGGCCAGAGCCTGGGGCGGGAGGGAATGGGGGCCCTAAAGGGGCTGGCTGAGGAGCCCAGCCCAGCAGGCCCTGGGAGGACCTGTTTCTTCTTCCTCCCTCCGCAAACCTGCACAAGGAAAACATTCCAGACCCTGGCAAAAAAAGCCCTTTCTGCAGCAGAATCGGCGGGGGGAGGTCTCTGTGAGAAGCAAGCTGCTGAAGGAGGGGCTGCCTGTCTCCACAGGCCTGGCGGACCTCAGGGATGGGAGGTGTTGCGGGGACCCTGGCTTCTAGTCTGGCTGTGCATCGTGTGACCTGGGGAGAGGATCTCCATTCTGTGGAGCTTGGGCCCATCTGTAGTGACAGAGGATGGTTCCCAGCCACAGCACAGGGTGTGGGAGGGGTGGCAGGGCCAGCGTGGGGTGGAGGTCCCAGTCACAACACAGGGCCTGGCGGGGGTAGGGCAGCACTGGGGTGGGGTGAGGGTCCCAGACACAATACATGGTCTGGGAGTGGGGTTGCGGGCAGGGTAGGGTGGGGGTCCCAGCCACAGTACAGGGCCTGGGAAGGGGGTGGAGAGAGGGCCAGGGTGGGATGGGGGCTCCAGCAACAATACAGGGCCTGGGATGGAGGTGGAGGTGGGGCCAGGGTGGGATGGGGGTCCCAGCCATAACACAGGCCTGGGAGGGGTGGGGCCGAGGACAAGCAGGCCTGAGGGATTCTCCCATGGGCCATTTACAGCTGCTAATGAGCCCCACTCCTGCCCACTCACCTGTGCTGCCCTCTGTCCCCCACCTACCTGGCATTCCTTGGGCACCATCTGTGCCTTGTCCCAGAGGGCCCCCGCCTCATGGAGCTCATGGCCCATGTGGGGTGTGGCACCAGGGCTTCATCTGAGCAAGGTTGGCACCCAGGGCTGGGCAAGGGTGGGACAAGGAGCAAGGGCTAGTGGAGGTGTGGGGATGGGGGCCAGGCCTGTGCGGAGAGCCCGACCTGAGTGCAGCAGGGTGAGGTGAGGGGGTGGATGGGGCAGGAAGGGGTGTGGGGATGGGGGCCAGGCCTGGGCAGGGAGCCCGACCTGAGTGCAGCGGGGTGAGGAGAGAGGGTGGATGGGGCAGGAAGGGGGCCAGGCCTGTGCGGGGAGCCGGGCCCATGTGTGGCGGGGTGAGGGGATGAGGTGGACAGGGTGGGTGTTGCTGGCTTGAGCAAGGGGTCCCAGGCCTCTGTGTCAGAGCTGGGAGGCCCAGCCGGGCTGCGCTAGGGAAGGCGCTGCAATTGTGTTTCCACAGCGCTGGTTGATGCGTGCTGGGGTTCTGGAGGCGGCACCACGGGTGCTGTTGCCTGGGTCCCGGCAAGTATTGAAGTCAGGGCAGCTTGGCCTCCTCTTTGCCTCTGCTCCTGGACACAGCACGGACGTGGCCCCTCTCACCTCCGAGGACAGGGCTGTGATGGTCAGTCCCCGGCTCCCTCCTGCTGGCTGCCAGGGTGCCTGGGTGTTTCCCGGAAATCCTCAGGCCTGGGATGCGGGCCCAGGTGGGACCTGAAACCAGATCTGCCCTGGTGACAAGGCTGCCAGTGATGCCTGTGCTGTCAGCAAGACGCTTGGCCAGAGAACACGGCCCACGTGCCTGCCTGCAAAACCAAGCCTGGGGCAGCAGCAGAGTGCGGACAGGCAGAGGGGCTCTCAGTGCCCTGAGCTGCCATAAGGAAGCACCACAAACAGAAGTGTGCTGTCTCGTGATTCTGGAGCCAGAAGTCTGAGATCAAGGCGGTGGCAGAGGTGGCTGCTCCTGAGCCATGAGGGGCACCTGTCCAGGCTCTCCAGCTTCTGGGGCTTGCTGGCTGCTTCTGGCATTCCTAACTTGTCATCACCCTGATCTCTGCCCTCATGTCCTCATGGCACCCTCCCTGTGCACATCTGTCTCCAAATCTCCTCTTTTATAAGGACATGGCAGCACTAGATTAGGGGCCGTCTTCATGGAGTAGGACCTCATCTTAACTAATTACATCTGCAGCAACTTTATCTCCAAATGAAGTCCCATTCTGAGATACTGGGGGTAAAGACTTCAAAATATGAAATTGGGGGGACACAGTTTAACTCATAACTGGGGTATTTTGTTCTCCGTGGTCCTGGTGGCAGGTCCCCAGGGTACATGCTGGCATGGAGGGTGCGGGCATCCTGAAGGCTGTGCCGCCGGCCCCCAGCCCACATTGGCTGAGAAAAAACCCATCCGGGGCAGACAAAGCCTCATCTCCAGCCTTCATCTCCAAGCAGAGGACGGTGCCATGAGGGCTTTGTTCTTCAGGTTTGCTGGTGGTGGTGACCAGGATTGGCCAGTGTTCCTCCTGGGTGTGAGAACCTGGGAGGGGACTGCCTCAGGCCTCCAGGCCTCTGTCAACACCGATTCTGGGTTCAGACAGTCTTCCAGGGGGCAGCGGGTCCTGTCCTTCTGGCCACTGAGGACATGCAGCCTGCAGGGTCCAGACCTGTCCAGGGCCTGGGAAACGCTGGGGGCAAGGATGGAAGGTGACGGTGGGCGTGCTGGGTCCCTGAGACACTTGCAGGCTGTGTGGGTGGGAGGAGCTTCTGGGACACTCATACTGGGACTGCTCCTGGGAACCCCCCCCCCGCCCAGGCACCGGCTGTAGGCGGGGGCATCATCACGTGTTCATAGATTTGTTCTGGGTTTGATGAACAGACATTCTGTGAGCACTGCCTGAAGCCAGCCCAGGGTGCCTGGGATTGGGCTTGAAGTTGGGTGGAGGAGGGAGGGGGAGGAGGGACTGGCAGAAGACAGTCCCGCAGAGCTCTGTTTGGAGTAGCAAGCCTAGAAGAACTGCACAGGCATGACACAAACATGATGGACGCCCAGGCTTCCAGTGCTTCTCGGGCACGTGCATGCTGAGCCAGAGTGTAAAGGCCTGGGCAGGGGGCGGGGCAGGGCAGGGGCTGTGAGCCCAGGGTGGACCTCAGAGATGGAGGGGCTGTGGCTTGCAGGTGGGAAGGATCCTCCCTGGGTGGCTGCCTTTGAGGGGAGCCAGTTGCACTTGGCGGGAGAATGACACAGAGCCTTGCAGGCTGGTATGGTGGTGCCCTTGGGCATCCACGGGTGGCAGGTCCCACCATAAAGAGGGGGCAGAGACAGCTCATCCGCCTGGGAGTGGGGTCCTAGGTCCCCTCCAATTTGGGGGCCTGGCTTGTCGGGGGCCCGAGGCCTCTTATGACCACTTCCCCACCTTGGGGAGTAGATGCCAGCTAGTCACGGTCCCTCCCAGCACAGCGCTAACCACCTGTGTTCCCTCCCACAGCCATCGTTAACCCCAAACAGCCCAAGGAGACACCCAAAAGCTTCAGCTTTGACTACTCCTACTGGTCGCACACGTCGGTAAGCCGGGACCTCGGGTCGGGGGAGGCGGGGGCAGCAGTGTGGAGGCCATGTGGCCCTCGGGGTCCCTCGACCTCTCTGAGCCGCTCATTCCTCTCTAACTGGGGTGAGGACCCCACCCTGCTCCCCTGGAAGGTCACCCTGAGCGGCCCATGCAGGGTCCCCAGCGAAGGCAGTGATGGAGGCTGCAGGGACTGAGGGACCTTCAGCTCCCTGTGGGTAGTTTCTAGGGTCAGAACTGTGTGTCCGTCCACCTGCTGGTGACTTTTCCCCAGACGTCCCAAAGTCAGAATGCCCAAAGCTGACCCTGAGCCTGTCTGGAAGCTGTGCCTTGCACGCTGGGAGCCCAGGAGACCCCTGGACTCTTCTTCTTCCCTCCTCCCCCATCCAGTCCACACTGAGCCCCGTCCTCCACCTGCCACCTCCTGGACCCTTCTAGAAGGCATGCAGCCTCCTCATCTAAGCACCTTATATCTATATCTCTGAGCACCTGCCCCCCATAACAGCCCCAGGGCTCCTCGCTTCTGCCTTCCCCATCCAGTCCGTCCTCCTTCCAGGATGACCCTCAGCTAACCACTCTGTCCCCCTGCCTAAAGTGCCCCACTGTCCTCAGGACAGTGTCCAGGCGCTGTAGCCCAGCCTGTGGGGTCTCTGGGCCTTCGCACCCTGTCCCCAGTCCCAGCTCTTGTCACCCCTGCTTGTCACGGTCACATGGAACTTAGTTTGGTTTTGAGGTCCCACCTCTGGGCCTTTCACATGCTGTTCCCTCTGCTGGAACCCATCCTGCCTCCCGCCTCACTGGCTGCTCTTCATCCCTCATCTGTGACACAGAGGGCTCCTCCTCCAGGAAGCTACCCCACAAGGCAGGAGTAGGATGGGGGGCAGGCATCCCTCCCCGCTGTGCTGCCCTGGCACCCTGAGGCCCTGGGCACCCCCTGGCTCCGCAGACATGATGGGCTGAGCCTCAGGTGCACCCAGCCTCCTGTAGCTTCATTCCTTCCTGGTCCTCCAGCCCGAGGACATCAACTACGCGTCGCAGAAGCAGGTGTACCGGGACATCGGCGAGGAGATGCTGCAGCATGCCTTTGAGGGCTACAACGTGTGCATCTTCGCCTACGGGCAGACGGGTGCCGGCAAATCCTACACCATGATGGGCAAGCAGGAGAAGGACCAGCAGGGCATCATCCCACAGGCACGAGGCCGGGGGCGGGAAGGGGCAGCCCCAGCGGATGGGGCGGGACCAGCTGAGGCTGAGAGCTCCGGGCCAGGCACCCCTTAGAGCAGCCCCCAGAGAGCAGGGAGTCAGGAGGGGAAGGCCAGCTGGGTCAAGGGTGGGGCTGGGGCAGGTGAGAGCCAGATGTGGTCGTGAAGCTGCAGACCCAGGCCCCAGGTGCAGGAAGGGCCCTGGCCTTGGACAGGGTCCACCTTGATCATGTGCCTAAGACACAGCAGCTGGGAGATCCCTGGCTAGGGCAGCTGATCTCTGAGGGTGTGAGGGCTGGCAGTGTGGGCAGAGAGAGGTGCTCACGACAGGGATGACCAAACACCAGACCCAGCAGCTCCTCATTTGCTGCAGGAACCCTGAGTCCCCAGCCATTCCCCTGGGCAGGTCTCTGGACCTGAGTTGGTCACTAGTACTTTGCCTGTTGAGGGAAGGGAGATGGCTGGGATGTCTGTAGGATGGCAGAGCCGGGGGGAGGGGCAGATGACCCACACCAGCCAGTAACCCCTGAGTTAAGAGGGAGACTCTGGCTCCTTGGCTACAGACTTTCTCAGTGCCTTTATCATGACGTGTGTGGTGAGGGTGCAAGAGGGGCCTGAGAGGGTGGCATCCTGCCTGGCGCAGGCTGCCCACAGCATCGCAAGGGGCGGGGATCCAGGGAGCAGCCCCAGCCCTCCCCGGCTGACTGTCCCCCCATTCCTGCAGCTCTGCGAGGACCTCTTCTCTCGGATCAACGACACGACCAATGACAACATGTCCTACTCCGTGGAGGTAGGGCTCCCGCCTGACGTCGGCCACTGGGGCAGGGCTGGGAATCTGGTGTGGCTGGCAGTGCTTTTCTGATGCAAAGTGAGTGCCCACCACGGGTCTGTGTCCCTCACTCATCCAAGTGGTAGGCAAGATGGCTGGCCTGGGCAGGGCTCGAGACCCCCAAAGCACAGAGTGATGAGGTGATCCCCACCTGGCAGGTGCTTCTCCAGCAGCTGCTGTGTGCCAGGGCAGGGGCAGGTGCCTCAGAGCTCAGGGCCTGGCCATGCCTGCCGTGGCTGGGGTGGCCCTGGCATGCGTGTGTCCTAGAGCCCAGGATGGCCGTGGTGAGGGAGGCCACATTGACACCCCTGCCTTGCGCATACACACAGGGGCTGCAGACTGGGAGCCCTCTGCCCAGCAGGCAGCTCCCACCCTTTCACTCAGGGGCCCAGCAGGCGGCCCCCCCACCCCGACTCAGGGCCCAGCAAGCAGCCCCCACCCCTCACTCAGGGGCCCAGCAGGCAGCCCCCACCCCTCACTCAGGGATCCTGATGGCAGCCCCCACCCCCTCACTCAGGGGTCCAGCAGGCAGCCCCCACCCCTCACTCAGGGTCCTGATGGCAGCCCCCACCCCCTCACTCGGGCCCAGCAGGCAGCCCCCACGCCCTCACTCAGGGGTCCTGATGCTGGCCCCCACCTCTCATTCAGGGGTCCAGCAGGCAGCCCCCACCCCTCACTCAGGGTCCTGATGGTGGCCCCCATCCCCTCACTCAAGGGTCCTGATGGCAGCCCCCATCCCCTCACTCAGGGGTCCTGATGGCAGCCCCCATCCCCTCACTCAGGGGTCCTTATGTTGACCCCTACCCCCTCACTCAGGGGTCCCTCCAGTGGCAGCCCCACTCCCTGGCCTCAGGGGTCCCTGACGGTCTGGCTCTGCCCTGCAGGTCAGCTACATGGAGATTTACTGTGAGCGCGTCCGTGACCTCCTGAACCCCAAGAACAAGGGCAACCTTCGCGTGAGGGAGCACCCACTGCTGGGGCCCTACGTGGAGGACCTCTCCAAGCTGGCTGTCACCTCCTACAATGACATCCAGGACCTCATGGACTCAGGAACAAGGCCAGGTGGGTGGGGGGACTCGCCGGACCTCCCTGCCCTCCTGTCCTGCCGCCTCTCCCCGGAGGAAGCCCCTTCACCTTGGTCGTGGCCCTTTTGGTAGGGTCCATCTGTGCCCCCGTGGAGGTGTGGCCTCCAGAGCCCAAGGTCGTTTAGGCCTGTGCCAGCCCGAGAGAGGCTGAGGGCTCCCCCTGTGCAGGGGACACTGTCATCTCCATGGGGCTTCTCCTTCATGGGGGCCTGCGTCCTCCAGCTGAGGTGCCCGGAGGGTGCTAGCAGCATCTGTGGCCGCTGCCTCGGTGGGGCAGCTGCTCTGCCAGTCCCAGGGGTCCAGATTCTGTTTGGGGGCCAGCATGCTGGGGTCGGGGGGCATGTAGGGAGGGTCGGCTGCACAGTGCTGCAGCCACAAGCAACCCGGCTCCTTGGCCTCTGCTGCCCTGGGCCTCCTGCCTGGGATGCCCTGGTTGTCATGGCAACAGACCCCCTCCGCCACCCAGGACTTCCTGAGGGTGAGGTGATGGCCCTTGTCACTCTCAGCTCCTGAGGTCATGAGTCACACTCTGCGCTGTCCTGCACCCCTTTGGTGGCCCCACAAGGGCCGGTGGGTGCGGGTGCTGTTCCTGATGAGGCCCACAGCACACCCTGGTGGTTACTGTGACCTCATGCTGGAGGTGGGCACTGGGCTGCCGCATGCCGTGTGCTGAGTCTTGGGAGCCTTCCCTGAGGTCCCTGGCAGGTCAGGGTGGCATCGGGACCAACTCCAGGCCACCGTCAGCAGCCTTGGGCTTCCTGTTCTGGAGGACCCTGCTGAGACCCATGCCACCTCCTGTGGGGTGTGGCGGGCTCCTTGGGCTTCCCAGAACCGCGGGTTTGGGCTGTGGTAGGGTGGACAGTGGACAGCCCCTTCCCCTCCCATATCATAGCCCTGGAGGGCTCCTGCCCAGCTGAGCACTGCATGGGCTTCTCTGTGCCCAGGAGTGGGAAGCTTCCCCAGTCACTGCTGCCCCAATACACCAGCAAGGGCTGGGGCTGAGGACGCCAGTGTGGGCAGGTGGCCGTGGGCCCCGTTGGAGTCCTGGCAGGAGGCACCATCAGTGCCAGGCCAGCAGGGCGGCCCCTAGGGTCTGGGGGAGCTGCCCCCCGATGACCTGGTTCAGAGGGCTGGCACACCGGTGATCTTGCACCCGGCCACAGGACAAGGGGTAACTGTGTGACTTTCTGCTCCTCAGGACCGTGGCGGCCACCAACATGAATGAGACCAGCAGCCGCTCCCATGCTGTCTTCAACATCATCTTCACCCAGAAGCGCCATGATGCAGAGACCAACATCACCACGGAGAAGGTGAGTGAGTGGCCTCACAGGCGGTGCCACCGAGGGCAGTGGCTGGTGGTCGGGGTAGGGGTGGAGGTCAGGCCCATGGGGGCAGCACAAGGATGTCAGGCCCAGTGCTGGCCTGTGCGGGGCAGGCAGTGTCCTCACACTTACACTGGCACCAGGTGTAGACATCCCCCGCCCTGCCCCAGAGGTCCTTCTCCCACGCCTTGGCGTTCTCCATGGACCAGGCCAGGGGGCCATCTTCTGGGGCTTTTGCCTGGACAGCCAGTCCAGGCTTATGGGAGGGGTAGCGGGAGGGTGCTCAGCCTCTCCCTGACCGACTCTGACTCTGCCCCCTGCCTCGTGCCCCAGCGTCCAGGCCCGGGGCACCTCAGCCACCTCCTGGTTGGGGGCTCGCTCAGGCAGCCGCGTGGGGAGCGCAAAGGGGCTGGGTGGAGTGAGGGCTGCTCAGTCCCTGATGGTGCTGGAGGTCCGCCAGGCACGTCCTCCTGACCAGGACTCCATGAAACAGCGAGCAGGGGCTCAGGATGGCTGAGGTGGGTTGGGGGACAGACAGGGGTGAAGCTGGATGAGGTCAGCCCAGCTGCCTGCCCCGCTGCCCTCACTGGTGGGCACTGAGAGGGTCCTGCGGTGTCCGTGGGCAAGTCCTGCCCTGCAGCTGTGGCTCAGGAGGGGCCAGGCCTCCTGGTGCAGGGCCTCCCACCCGAGGCTGTGGGTGCCCCTGTCAGGAGCCTGGCCGGTGCCCGCCTCACTAGGTGCAGCCATGGCTCGTCAGGTGGCTGAGCAGGGCCAGGGCCTCCTGGAGCTGGGTTCTAATCCCACCACAGACAGTGAGCACCATCTGTGGAAGTGGGGACAGTGACAGTCACACCTCGTGGATGCTGTGGGGAGCGAGTGCGCCCTTGTGTGAAAAGCGCCCAGCGTGTGGCGCCAGTGCCGTGTTCCCCTGGGGAGGTGGCTGGGCACTCACTCGGGCATGGCGGGGGGAGAGCTGGGACGGAGGTGCGGGTGGAAACTGCAGGGTCAGGACTGCTGGGCCTGGGGAGGGGCGGCGCCTTTGCAGAGGGGACGCTTTGTCCGGGGCTCCTTCAACAGCTGTGGAGAACTTGCCCAGGGGTCCTGGGACGCCCCCGCGCATCTTGCGGCCTCTCTTGCATGTGACGCGTCTGCTGTTTCAGGTGAGCAAAATCAGCCTGGTGGACCTGGCTGGGAGTGAGCGGGCCGACTCCACAGGAGCCAAGGGCACGCGCCTCAAAGGTAGGGGCCAGGCCGCCATGCGGGGACTGCAATGGGCCCCGTGTCCACACCTGGCCTGCTCCAGGGTGGGTGGCAGGAGGGCTCTGTTGGGGTCCGGGGGCCTGGGCCACCCTGAGGGTGAGCCTGCGCAGGAGGGTGGGCATAGCCTGGGGTCTTGGGCTGCCAGCAGCCTAGGGCTCTGCCTGGGGCACCAGCGCTGGGCACACAGGTCAGGGACTTGGCGGGACGGTGGCCTCTTTCAGGCCCCAAGGACCTTTCGCCCAGAGGCTGGATCTTCCCTGGGGAGATCGGGGCACCCCCGGGGAAGCAGTGCCGGGGTCAGGAAGGAGTGTATTTCCTCGACCCCCGCTGGCCTCAGCACCTAATGCTTAGGCAGGGGCCCTGGAAGCGTTTCAGGGGGACACAGGATGGTATC